>NC_068935.1:41739268-42419383 GCF_023091745.1 Budorcas taxicolor | reverse complement strand
TCTTCCCAGGCCAGGCAAGTTCTGCTCAACTCCAGGTCAACCTAGTTTCTCTCTATTCAAGTGCCTTCCCTGACCTTAATGAGTAAAAAGGAATCAAGAGACAGGAGAAATAACCTCATTTACTCCCTCTCCTGATTTATTATTGACATGGTATTTGGAGATGTTCAAACTATAAAAAAGAGCCTTTGTGCATTTCCTTTGAAAGGAGAAGCTCTGTAAAGTAGGTCCCCTGAAGTATTAAGAGCTGAACACTTTCAAAGCCATGTTTTACTTTCTCGTAGGTAGTTACACTTGTGATTAAAATCACTGTGATGAAATCACAGAATGTTAGAACTGAACAGAATCTGGATGACAGATCTACTTCTGCATTTTATAGACGAGGACTTTTAGGTCTAGAAGTTTAACTAGCTAGTTAGTAACAACAAAGCAGGTCCTAGAACTCAAAATGTCTAGACTCCCAGTCTGGGGATTTCCCATGAGGGAAAATACTTGAACCCTTACAACTGTATCTCACCATCACAGGCTGTAATTACATTTGGCTCACTGGACTTAAAAATACCATGCAAATAGAGCTCCAATTACAAAAAAAACGTTGATTGATACAAACAAATGCAATAATTGACTGGCCACCAGTCTCCACAGTCTCCACCGAAGGCCTGAGGCAGTACATTTTTATTCTTTTTAAGTAAAAAAGAAACTGTCATCGTCTGGGCTCTTTACACAGCTGGATTCCTGTATAAATCAAGCCAGCTCAGTAAAAGCTTACCTAGTTGACATCCAACACCTTTTACTCCATCTCAGCCAGCTGGTGAAGTAAACTGGACAGGAAGCTTACAAATTTTCCCAGTAGAATTTTGGAAGAACTGTGTCAACATCGCCCCTTGCTGGTCAACATAAGAAAAGGCAAAAGCCAAGGCTGTCAAAATGTCTCTAAGTTGTCTTCCAGTCTATGGGAACCATGGCCAGGTCAAGTGAGAAAGCATGGGGAAAACAGCAGGAAGGAGGAAAAGCCTGCATTTGGGGGAGATGTTTATCTATTCCTAATTAAGGATAGATCTCAGGGAAAGCAGATACATTTTCAGTATCCTGTTGAGTCTTTAAGACCCATACACAAGTTATACTTATATCCATAAATGAAATTTTTATTAATATCAATGAACACAGAAGAATATTCATGTGCCAAGGAAATATTGCTCACAAGATCATAAATGTCTGTTGACTTGTATTTATCAATGATTTGGTGAATCACTATATGTCTCTGAGTTAAAAAAAATATATATATATACATATAAATATACATATATATGTGTGTGTATATATATATAAAGGGGTTTCTGAAACCATTTCCATTTGGACTTAGGCAATAAATTCACTAGAAAAAGAAAGCAGAAGCTTTGAAGTTAACATCTATAGCCTTTATGGATAGCCTGATTCACCAAACATGAAAACTATATCCTGTTCCACACGTTTTAAGTCATACACAGGAAAGCACAAGAAACACTGATTTGGCTCAATGATTTTCCCAATGAAAGGATTTAATTTTCTTTAAGTTTTAAAAAAAATCCCCCATAAAGTTGTCAGAGGTACCTGACGGTGTTACAGAAGCAAAGTGTTTTCTAAGCAACTCCAGGGCTCTGTTATTTCTTGCTTGTAGGGACTTCTCTGTTCTCAGTTCATTCTTGATGGCATTGAGCTCCCCATGGATTTTTTCCATTTCTAATTCATAATACAATTTCATTTCTTCTTTTAGGAATGCATTTCCAACCTCAGTCTGCCGCTTTAACTTCCTAACAGCTTCTTTTAAATCCTTGTTCTCAAGGCTCAACTTGTGGATGACCTCTTTGGCTTGCTGGAGCTCTTCAGTTAAGTTTTTAACATTTGTTGCTTTTTCAGAGAGGTCATTTCTTAAAGCTTGAAGCTCCCAGTCTTTCTTGGAAGTTTCCACCCCTGGTTCTTGAAAATTTGGGGGTTTTGTGGATACTTCTTTTTTGGAGTTCAAAAGTTCTTTTTCTGCACTTTCAAATTCCTCTTCAATTTTTCTGCATTTCAAATCAAGCACTTCCAGCTCTTCATTCAAAAGATTCAGGCGAAGTTTTGGAGACATTCCTTCAGTGAATTTCTTTTTCTTGTCTTTCTGTGGTGGAGTTGATAACTCCTTTGTACCCCAGGTAGGAAGCTCTTCTGTGCTATTAAAGCTTTCTTCAGTTGCAATGTCCAAATTAGATGATTCACAGGAGACAGACTTTGTGTCTGCCTCAGTCTTTGAAATGTTTATCTTTCTCTCTATTAAATTTGATTCTTGCTCATTTTCATTTGGTTGGGAAATAAATTCTTTCCTTTTAAATTTATTTTCCTCTAGAAACTTTCTACTAGACAAATTAAATATTCTTTCCATTCTCTTGGCCTTATCTAAAGTCATTTGTTCAGAAGAAGATTCAAGCTGAGCAGCTTCGTCTAGAATATCCTGTGCACTGAAAAGAGGAGCAAACTTTTTCTCCTTCCAGTGTTTTCTCCTAGCATCCATTTCTTCAGGCACCTCTTCCAATTCCTGAAAAACAAAATTTAAAATCAAGGCACATATTTACACTGGCAGCTGGGACAGTGGAAAGAACTAAGAATCCTGGCCCACTGGTGAAAGAATCTAAATATTTGAGGGCTGGCACTCCCTCTAATTCACCACGCGACTCAGGCCTCAGTTCCCTCGTTTATAGATGGAAAGGGCTAAACTGGCTAAGTTCTACAGACCCTTCCAGCTTTAAAGTTCTCTGATCCTATGAAATATAACCAATAAATGGACAAGCTTGGCTATTTATTACAGAGAAAATAATGCTATGAGAAAGCAACATGAAAACAGATTGTTTCAAAACAGTATAAGTGATTTTTAATTAATAGGTAAGCCTGTGTTTCCAAAGTCCTTGATTTTTTTCTAGTTCTTCTTGGTTGGACTACTGTTTATTCATTCTTTAAAGTGACTAAAACATCAGTGCTTAATGCAATGTGAGCTGTTTTTGGTAAAGTATACCATGCAGACTTCCTTATGACTAACTCTGCCAAATGCCCTTCTGTCTTGACCTATAAATTCCTGTTATTCCAGTCTTGGGCTTTGCTTTTAGACAAGACTGCCAAGTGTACAGAATTCAATCCATTTTGACAGCAATTTCATGATGAGAACCGAATGTCAACAATTGGAAATACTAATGCCACCAAATGGGTTTCTTTTTCTAAGATACTGACTCCAAGTGTAATTTTTAGATGAAAAATTAGCATATTAAACCAACAACCAACTTTCTAAATTTACAAAAGTTACAAGATATTTATTTTGTTTCAAAAGGAGTCTTCCCTATTCAAAGAGAGTTCATAACATATAGCTTTCCTAAAACACAAAAATATTTGATCAGCGACTACTTTTGAAAAAAGGGAGAAAGAAGGACCCAAGCAACAAACTGATGGGCCACTGGCATTGGAAGCCACCAAACTGGTGACTGCAGTTACCACGAAAGGGTGGGAAGAAAAAGGAGGGGATCACTTTTTTCATTCTATACATTAAATTGCTGCAATATACTTGCAACATCACCACTGAGAAAAACCAAAGTATGTTTGCATCTATTTTTCCCATGCACACAAATATACTTTCATCTTGGTAACAAAAATGGCAGTTGTGTTTATTTTTAAATTAATGTTTTCTTTAATATTATTAAAGAGTATAAATGTTATATTAATTAATATAATATTTCATATAAAGATGCTAATAGTCATGCATGTTATCTGTAAAATTTTGGAAAATACAGAAAATCACAGACACACACACAGAAATATTCCTCATGATCCCATGGCACTGAGATAACCACTCTTTGGTATATTACTTCTCGGTACTTTTTAACAAATGTAGTTTAAATTCTAACAAATTTTTCTTGCTATAGACAATGAGAGAATAAACTCAATACCTACATGCCTGACACCTTCCCCCCAAAAGAAGAGGGACGGTAACTCATTACACCCAAGGATATATCTCCACTGACAAGTATTTGGCTTTGAGGAAAGGAAAAGGTACAAATATTCAGTGAAGGTGTTAAAATGATTGGTTCAAAAGCCATAACCCAAACTTTAAGTTTAGTCAATCAGACCACAGTAGTAAGTCGAGACTTGAAATTCAGGATATGTATCAATATTTGCCATTGGAGTATCCTCTGCTTTCTCTTGAAATAGTCCTCTCTGACTTTTTTATCCTATTAGTCTCCATCCAGAAGCATCAATGATGTATCTGCCCTTAAAGACGAAGATGACCATAACCGCACTTGCTCTCCTCTCTAGAAACACGAATGCAAATACTGGGAATTATTACAGTGATCATAAAGGAAAGGAACAGAGAAAAGGGAAAAGATGCTAATTGCCAGTTACAGTTTTTAGCAGTCAAATTTTTACCAGACAACTCTGTAAGAGTTTAAAAATGCATCGAGGGAATTCCCTGGCAGTCCAGCAGTTGGAACTGTGTACTTTCACTGCTGAGGGCTCGGGTTCCAACCCTAGTCGGGGAATGAAGATCCCACAGATTGTGCTGCTGCTGCTGCTAAGTCGCTTCAGTCGTGTCTGACTCTGTGCAACCCCACCGACGGCAGCCCACCAGGCTCCCTCGTCCATGGGATTCTCCAGGCAAAAACACTGGAATAGGTTGCCATTTCCTTCTCCAGTGCATGAAAGTGAAAAGTGAACGTGAAGTCACTCAGTCGTGTCCGGCTCTTAGTGACCCCATGGACTGCAGACCACCAGGCCCCTCCGTCCATGGGATTTTCCAGGCAAGAGTTCTGGAGTGGGGTGCCATCACCTTCTCTGACAGGTTGTGCAGAGTGGCCCCCAAAATGCTTCTAATCAGGTAGCAGTGGGAGAGAGATTACTATTATTCTTTCTACCAAATTCTGAGTGAAAGGTATTGGTGAGGTTGACCAGGAAAGAGGTGTGCAGCGGGGCAAGTCACGTGAGGCCACTTTATACTTGAAGATAGCAATAAGACAAATCTGAGATAGAGATCTGGCTGTAGATAAAGGTTAAAATAGAAAGCTCTTTTCATTAATGATTTTGCACCTTGAAAAAGTCACTCTATCTCCAACCCTCCCATAAATCTCTGGCTAAAAACATATATATATATATATGTTTTTTTTTCAGTGTCACTATCTTTCTTTCCTGGGCCTCTGTACAATTTCCTGATACAGCCAATGCTTTTCACAGAACTTGGAAGAATCCACTTATTTTATAACTGAGGCTCAAAGAAGTTAAATGACTTGTCCAAGTCCTCACAGCCTATAGTGGTAAAACTGAGACCCTGTCTCCCAGGTCAGTGCTTATTCTAAAATTTCTCTTTATTCTTCTGATAGGTTTCATTCCACAGATTGTAAGAAAACAACCCACTATTTTCAGAGCTTAGGTATTTTTTAAAGGGCCACAAAAGGAGAGAGGAAAAATGAATGGGGGAGGGTAAGGAGAACTGCATGTCACATATCAAAGGACAGAACAGAGAAAGGTTTGAAAAGCCTTTTGGAATTTCCCTCCCCTGGCTTACACAGGGCAGGGTCAAGAGGTCTCTGAACTGCTTCTTTCTCTCTCCCTTTCTTTCTTTCCTTTCTCTTTTTTTCCTCTTTCATTGGCAAGATATGCTTTAAGGGATTGTTCCCAAATCGAGTCACAGAGGATAGCAAAGCCCAGACTGAGGGTAAAAGGTACCAGGCTCATTTTCTCTTCACAAATTGTGCTCTTTGTTTTTTTCCGCAGAACAAGTACGACATTAGTATTCTCTGGCAAAGACAAGAAATATGCTTTGAGACAATGACACTCCTTCCTCTATCCTGGCATAGCAGCCAGTTTGCTTTCAATAAACTTGACTAGGTAATGTGTTGCAGCATAAGGCAAATCAAACCAGAGCCGTTAGTGAGAGAACAAGCATGCCTTTTTAGTGGGTCAATTGCTAACACTTTTTATTACAAGTGCCTACCCAACACAATATTGGGTGTTGAAGGACCAAAGGGTAGGGGAAGGAGGTCCAAGAGGAATGAAACACTTAAAGAAACAAACAACCAGAACACAGGAAAACAATATAAAGTCATATGACAAAAATGATGTTAGTGGTCCTCTAAGCCAGTGATCTCCCAGAAGTCCTTGGGACTGCACTGCATGCTTGTCCATTATATGGCTACATGTATTCATTTGTGTCTGATGTGAACTGATAATGGACTCCTGATTATTCTAGTTAGTGTCTCTCTAAAAACATCACCATTCATCCTCTGGTAACTTCCTTATTTTTACAAAGGTAAAGTAGTAGTGCATCTTGGTGGAGTAAGGAAATTTATTGATTCATGGAAATGGTTTCTACTCACCTAAAGAATTTGGGAACCACTGATAAAATAAATTGAAAATGATTTATAATGTAATATAACATAGTGTTAATTGTTCAGAGCTAAGCAAAGAGTGATCACTTATTGTGGATTTTTAGATAAACTATTACATAAAAATCTTAGGTGAATGCATATCTGTCTTCATATAGCTCCAGATACTAATACCCTGTTTATTGTGAAAGGAGAAACCCACTAAACTATCTCATTTTCATTTTCAAGGTATGGGGCCCTGGGGAATATGCTCATATTAAGATGGATAAGTGATCAAATATAGGAAATCTAATTATTTTCTAAAATATTCATACTTTAAATCACATGCTTTAGGGAAATTTGATGACATAAAAATCAAAGATCTTTTTCTCTATTTCCTTATCTCATTTACATTAGATTTTATGTGAAAATGTCAGGAATATCTCTTTTGCATAAATCTCGATCTGCCTGCAAAAGGCAATTATTCTTCCAGGCAGGGGGAACCAGGGACTGGGAAACCTCTAGAAGCTTTTTCCCATCTTGCAACAGTGCTTAACCCCAAACTTTGTAAACTGGGAGTGATGTTTAGAAAAGGTCATTTCCAACCTGTGATGGACAACCTTATGTCATAACCCTCAGCCCTTCAGCCACACTCAACTGAAACTGTGGCTTTTAGTGACAGTTTAGGGGCAGTAAGGGGGAAGACAAAAGGCCCTTCTTAGCCCAGGGAACTTTTCCCCATTATTCTTGGATGGTTTCAGTTCTCTCAACCCTCAGAAAAACTGGTTGGCCAAGATAGGAATAGAAAAGTTTGATAGAAAGATCACTGGCCTTCCTTCATTGCTCAACTGTCCAATCTGTTCTCACATAAAAGCAGTAGTTCTTAAAAAAAAAAAAAAAGCAGTAGTTCTCAACCTATTTTTCTGCTTCCCTTGTTCCCAAGCTCAAAACACTGCCACCATTACTCTCTTCCCTTGCTCCAGAAGATTCTGACCTGCCCCTTCTATGAGAGCTTCTCCATTATGAGGACTCTCCAAAGCTGTCTGAAAGAAGGTGGGTAAATATGTTTTGCCGTGCGAAATTGTGGGGAAGAAGGAAAAGAAAGTTCTTGAGAAAGAAATTGTGTCAATTCTGGTGGAAAAAAGACTGAAGAAGTCAGATATCTTGGCTCCCACATTTTAGAACTTCATAAAAACTTACCTTTTGTGAACCTCAGTTTCTTCAGGTGTAATATACAGACAACATACCTTTTTCCAGGTGGTTAAGAGAAATTAGTGAAAACGAAAATGCAAGCAATTTTATACTGTACACAATGGGTTTTGTTCTTTTTTAGATTTTCCTTACCTTCCCTTGGAACATCAACCAACAACCCAACCCTTCTCCAAAGATATGTGCTTCAGAGTTGCCAGTCTGAAGTCATCAGACTCAGAAAAAGTCAGTTAAAAAAAAAAGAAGTACTGTTAAGGTAGGTAGAGGGGAACTTAAACTTAAATCTTACATTAATTTGAGCTGTATCTTCATGGAAGAATTAGCCCTAAATCCTGTAAGTTGTTGATGTCCCCAGATTTCCAAGCTAAATTTATTCTAAACAGAAGAGTGGTAGCATTTCTACACCAAAGAGATTTATATTTTTTAAATCACTAATTGCTTTGCCATGAACTTACCAAATGTCCCAATGTTTTTCAGAGCCACCAATAAACATCTTAAAACTATTACAATTGGGGCATCAGTTTGAAGATTAGCAAGGATGACTCTGCAAGTTTTTTCTGTGCTTCAGCATCATTTCATACAGTTTTATTTCACCAATATGCTGAGATCTCCTGGCATGTTATTCATCATTATATCCCTTGTTTCTGCTGCTGCTAGGTTGCTTCAGTCGTGTTCGACTCTGCGCGACCCCATAGACGGTGGCCCACCAGGCTCCCCCGTCCCTGGGATTCTCCAGGCAAGAACACTGGGGTGGGTTGCCATTTCCTTCTCCAATGCATGAAAATGAAAAGTGAAAGTGAAATCGCTCAGTCGTGTCCGACTAGTAGCAACCCCATGGACTGCAGCCCACCAGGCTCCTCTGTCCATGGGATTTTCCAGGCAAGAGTACTGGAGTGGGGTGCCTTATTGCCTGGCATATAATAGCCCTCAATAAATATTTATTGAGTGAATAATTCTTAATATTCTTCCTGAAAATTCTATAATGTTTTGATTCTAATTGAGTTTCTGTAAATAGTTGTAATTTTTCCTTTGGCTTATGAGGTTTTGTGGGTGGCATTTTAGGGAAATAACTTTTATTTTTCCCTCAAAGTTTATTTGGCTCAGCTAAAGTCTTTAGGATACTTTTTTTAATATAAATTTATTTATTTTAATTGGAGGCTAATTACTTTACAATATTATATTGGTTTGCCATACATCAACATGAATCCGCCACAGGTATACATGTGTTCCCCATCCTGAACCCCCCTCCTTCCTCCCTCCCCATACCATCCCTCTGGGTCGTCTCAGTGCACCAGCCCCAAGCATCCAGTATCCTTGTATTTCTATGAGGCTTTTTTGATAGTGTACTGACAGTGCAGACTAATGGTCTTGTTAAAAGACAGAAGATTTATGTCGGGTGAGGCTCTGTGCTTCTCAACATCCATAGCAAGCTATCAGCCAGCACAACGCTACTTACAGTTCCTGAAGTCCAAGGTCTTCTGTTGGTTGCCACTGTTCTCCTTCTCCAGATTGAACTGAAAAAGAAAATGCCACAGCTTAATTAGAAAATATAATTAACCAGAATGCCCAAATCTGTGTTCATATCTGAGATGTAGCTTAAAATTACAAGTGATAGCTTTAATGTTGTTTGGCTGATCTGAAATGCAACATCAGACACTTTGAAGCAAGTTTTCATTTTAACTTGTCAACCCAATTTCCCAGCTATTATGCCACTAAGTCTTCCTTCCCCCAGCAACACAAATATCAGATGGGACGACAATCACGGTCGCATCTTACTCAACACTATACCTTCTTGCCTTTAGCAACTACTGAACAAATGAGCCAGCACTGGCGGCCACAGCAACATGCTTGTTAGTAAGGGGTGTGTCAAGAGCCACGTTAGCAGAGGCTGGAGCCAAGGCCTTGGCTCCCTCCCCCAGAGTCCAGTTATTTTGAAAAACCATTAAAAAGGAGCGTGATCCCAGTTTTTGCCTTAATCTTTCAGGGTCCTCACATATGAGCCAAGTGTCCACTTCAGGAGACAAACTGTCTTGTCTATTGTTTTGCACTGAGAGCGAAGCCAAGAACCATTGACAACTGGCCCTGTGAACGGTTCTTACCCCCAATGCTTTGTTATTAGTGTGGAATTACTCCTTCTAGAAGAAAAGATACGAAGTCACCTTAATTCTGACAGGCTGAGTACCTTATTAGTATGAAAGTCACATTTTTGCTATAAAGCTGCATCTAAGCATGCAGAGTTTGGGGGTTTTCTCTGTAAATGGTTAACTAAACTCCTGCCACCGCAGCTTCCGTGCAGAGGAGATGGCTGGCGAGGCTCGGGTGCTGCCCTGGACGCCACTGCAGGTGACACCTCCCACTTCCCCAGGCTCTACCCCCATCTACCCCTTGGCTGGGAGAAAGCAGGGACGAGGCCTGACCCCACTCCTCCTTCCACACCCCGACTTCCACACCCAGTCACCTTCGTTTGCGAACGCCCGCCAGTTCCCGGCCCGGAGCCCTAAAGTGTGAGGAAACCGCAGTGGGCGTCGAGGCGGGGAGCACGGTGCCTCCGCCCGGGTCACCCAGGGAGGGCGAGGGGGCCTGGGGAGCCCCGGCCTGACTGGGCTCAGACCTACCTGGTGGCGTGGGTGGAGTCCAGCGGGCCCTAGTCCCTCTTCCCCGAAGACAGCCTCCAGCGGCGGGCAAATGACCTGGGCTCGGCGCTGGCTACCGAGACCCGGCCGGGCCGGCCGGGGGCAGAGCCTCTGCAGTGCAGCGCCAGCGCCGGTCGCGCCGTTGCCTGGCAACCGGCCGGTCCGATTTAAAGGGACCCGCGCACCGCTGCCAGGCGCGCGGGGCCTTGCGCTGCCTGGCGGTCGTCACAACCCGCTCGAGCACTGAGCATGCCCGGTGGGGCGGGCGCTGCGGTGGCTTCTGCCTGCACGAAAGCCGAGCTCGAAGAGCAAAAGAGGAGTCAGGGAGGAAAGCAGCGAGAAACTGCGAGGCAGCCCCACCCATGGTGGGCTTATTACGGAGGGTGTGGGTGACTCACAAAGCCACCTGGACACTGCGATTGTGGGGGAGGAGGGAGTGACACACGGATAATCCCTAGGCCTGCAGTTTAGTTACGTTCCCTCGAGGACGGTCAGCTCTGGAAGGTCGCCTGGATTTGGTTCGGAGTTCCTGACAATGTGGGAATTGCACGCCCCGCCCCCTACGCACATCCTTGCCAGTCAGCACAATGGTCTGGCCGGAATTTGTGCCTTAGACCGAGGTTCTAAGGGCCTGTATCAGGAGAGCATGTGTCCTGGTCACAGGCCTATGGGAGACCAGGCTCGTTCTCCAGCTAGCCCATGGTGTCCTCACCCATCACTCAGGAATTTCTCTAAACCACTCTTGCACCTATTTGAATTTAAAACCAGTTACTGGCAACTGGGCGTCCCTGATGGCTCAGATGGTAAAGAATCTGCCTGCAATGCAGGAGACCTGGGTTCAACCCCTGGGTTGGGAAGATCCCCTGGAGGAGGGCATGGGAACCCACTCCAGTATTCTTGAAGGCAACTATTCCAACACTGGGCTTTCCTGGTGGCTCAGACAGTAAAGAATCTGCCTATAATGCGGGAGACATGAGTATCCAGTATTCTTGCCTGGAGAATCCCATGGACAGAGGAGCCTGGTGAGTTACAGTCCATGGGGTCGCAAAGAGTCAGATAGGACTGAGCGACTAACACACACACACACACACACACTCACACACACAGAGTCCAAGGCTACTGGCAGTGTAAAATGGTTTCCTTTGATCAGTCCCAAGCTACTCTCTTCCAGCTTCAAAGGTTGCTCACAACTTTCCTGATTTGGTTGGGGAACAAGCCCGTGTTCTTCATCATGTGATAGATTGAAGTCCTACTATTTTGTTAAATAAATTAATGATCTCTTCAGACTTTGATTAGCCTTGTTGCTGAATGATGATTCTTCCATCATCAAATTGGCTACACACACCTTGGCTGACTATGCACCTTGGCTATAGTCTGATTGGTACCCAACCTGGGCTTAACGGAAAGATGGACTAGACAAAAGTTGTGAGGCCTGAAACAAAGAGGGACTGGAGTATCCAAAATAGTAATCCTAGTGACTTTCAGGAAACCTGGTATTTTCTAGGAAGTAGCAAGGTGAAAAGAAACTTTGGCTCTGCAATCTCAAGTGAAAGGAGGTTTATACACATTTAAAAAACGACAGTCTAAGGGCTTCCCTGGTGGCCTAGTGATTAAGAATCCGCCTACCAATGCAAGGGACACCATTTCCATCCCTGGTCCTAGAAGATGCCACATGCCAGAGAGCAACTAAAGCCTATGTGCCCACAACCAGTGAGCCCCTGTAACTGGAGAAAGCCCGCGTGTAGCAACAAAGACCCAGTGCAGCCAAAAATACACAAACAAATAAATCTTAAAAAATAAATAAAGAGAAAAGGATTTTAAAAAGAAAGTGACAGTCTAATTTTTCAAGACCTAGCAAGGGAATGACTTAGAAACAAGACCAGGATTCTTTTCAAAACTTCTTGAGAATCAGATCTAACAGGTGTTTGGTGGCTGACAATGTTGCGTTCAGGTGCCTGGAGGCCTGGTTCTCAGCCTTTTTTTTCCTCCTTAGAGAACCAGTGTCAACAAGAGTTGGCAGCAGGAAGAGGCTCAGTGCCAACACTGATTTTGCTATGGACCCCATCAAAATTAGTTTCTGGGATTCTGACAAAACTACTTTCCTTGACATTAAGTCTCCAAACTACTTTGCATTTTATCATGTTTATTTTCATTCTTTTTAAAAGGTTTCATTTTTTTCCCCTGATATAAGATCCTTTATTAATATAAGAAAAGAATGTTTCCTAGTTGCTCTGTGCGTCAGTTTCCCTGTTCATACAATAGAAGTTATAATTGTACCTAACTCATAGGAATGTGGAGAAGGCAATGCTACCCCATTCCAGTACTCTTGCCTGGAAAATCCCATGGACAGAGGAGCCTGGTAGGCTGCAGTCCATGAGGTCGCTAAGAGTCGAACGTGACTGAGCGACTTCACTTTTACTTTTCACTTTCATGCACTGGAGAAGGAAATGGCAACCCACTCCAGTGTTCTTGCCTGGAGAATCCCAGGGACAGAGGAGCCTGGTGGGCTGCCGTCTATGGGGTCGCACAGAGTCGGACACGACTGAAGCGACTTAGCAGCAGCATAGGAATGTTGTGAGGATTGGGTGAGTTAATAGCTTTAAATCCCTTAGAGTAATCCCTGACATGTTGTTGTTCAGTCGCTAAGTTGTGTCCGACTATTTGTGGCCCCATGGACTGCAGCATGCCAGACTCCTCTGTCCTCCACTATCTCCCAGAGTTTGCTCCAATTCATGTCCACTGAAACGGTTATGCTATCTAACCATCTCATCCTCCGCTGCCCTTTTTCACATAGCCAACCCTATATAAATGTTTGCTGTTATCATTAGTACTAATATTATCTTGTCTTATAAATTCATTACCCTCCTAAAATATAAACACACTGATGGAGGGCACTTCTATGGCAGTCCAGTGGTGAGGACTCTGCTTCCGTTGTAGGAGGTCACTCCTTCATGTGGTCAGGTATCAAATGGCAGAGTGTAAACAACAGTGAGGACAGAAATTTGTTATTTGAAGGTACTCAGACTTGGAGATAGGTTTTCAAATATGGAAGATAGAAAACAGTTTACCCCACTAGAATCTTTATCAATACCAAAACAAGGCACTTGATCATAACAAGATCATACACTCACACAATGGAACCCAATCTTCTTGTTTTACCAAGTAGGATATTGAGACTCAAACAAGTAATGTGATTTACTCCTGATCACACAGCAAAATAAGCTTTTTGATTTCCCTGGCAAACTTGCTTGAGTAGTCTCAAAGGCAGGATATTTGGGAGAATGAAAAAATACACATTTATTGGTATATGCATCATGTTTATAAATATTTAAATTATTCATGCAGGTAATATTTCTTGCACTTCATATCCTATACATCAGCAGATTCTGTTGGCTGTACCTTCATAATGTATTCAGGATCTGATGGCTTCTCACTGTCTCTATTATCACCACTCTGATCCTGACCCCCACCATCTCTTGCCTGGACTATGGCAATAGCCTCCTAACTGCTTCCACACTTGACCTATATTAGTTTCCTAGGGCTGCCATATCAAAGTATCACAAACCGGGCACTTAAAACAACCGACACTTATTCTCTCATAGTTCTAGAGGCTAGCAGTCTGAAATCAGGGTGTCATCAGGGCTGACTCCTTCTTGAGCTTCTGAGGAACAGTGTGTCTCTCCTAACTTCTGGGGGTTGCCAGCCATCTGTCTCCTTCCCTGGCTTGTAGACACGTCATTCCGATCTCTGCCTCTGTCTTCTTGTGGTGTTTTTAGTGTCTGTGTGTCTCCACATAGCTATCTCTTCTCTGTGTGTGTCTGTGTGCCCAAAGTCCCCTCCTCTTGTAAGAATGTTAGTTAACTGAGTTAGGGCCCACGTTAATTCAGTACGACCTCATCTTAACTTGATTATATTTGCAAAGACCCTGTTTCTAACAAGAGCACATTCATAGGTACAGGAAGAGGGGTAAGGATATCATCATATCTTTTGGGGGGACACAAGTCAACCCACAACCCCCTCACCATCTATTCTCAACACAGATCCAGAGAGACTGTTATAAAATACTAAGTCAGACCATGTTACCACTCTGCTCAAAAGCTTACAAAGGCTTTCAGTTTGACTTGTTGTAAAATCCAAAATCCTTATAACAGCCTACAAGGTCCTACAGGATTTGCATGGAGAATCCCCATCCCCCCTTTCTCCACCCCCACATCCATACAATAGCTTTTTGACCTCCTCTCCCGCCACTTTGTCCCTTGATGACGCCGCTCTAGCAATACTGGCTGCCTTGTTCCTGTAACAGCCAGGCACCCTCTCACGGTTAGGGATTTGGCTGCCTGTTCCCTCTGCCTCGAATGCCCTTCAAAAAGTACATGATATTCACATATCTTATTGCCTTACCTTCCTCAAGTGTTTGTTTGTTCAAATCTTAGCTTCTCTGTGAGGCCTACCTTGCCCCTTCTATTTAATCCTGTCAACTTTCAACCTCTCCAGCGTTTCCACTTCTCCTTATCCTACTCGAAAAAATATAGCACTTTATCACTTTCGAACGTACTATACTGTTTTTCTTCTGTTCTCTCCATCCACCTCCCTTCCAGGTTGCACTACACTATGCTCCAAGAGGGCACGATCTTTGATTTGTTCACTGATCCATCCCAAGCATCAAAGTGCCTGGCACATGGTAAGCACGAACAAATATCTGTTGAATAGGTGAATGAATGAATGAGGCTCATACCTCATGCCAGGAATGATTCCTTTAACTTTCACAAAAATCATATGACCTAGGTGCTATTATTACCTACAGTTTTGGATGAGAAAACTGGGCCACAAAAAGGTTAAGTAACTAAGTGCCTAGGGTCACAGGGTTAGTGAGCAGCAGAGTTGGGGTTTGAACTCAGAAAAGTCTGGTTTTCAACAACTATGCAGCATTGACATATAAAGGGCATCTGACCACAAGTGCCTGGGAGACCCTGTATCTCTTGTTCTGACATTCACATTTTGCAACTGCAGGTGATGCAAAGTAACCATTTTAAACTATTGCCATATGTTGCTGAGATAGTTTGATGTTGTTTGTACATTGCACTGAACAAACTCTAGAGACTTGTTATCTGGGGTCAGATACCAGCTCCACCACTTAGCTCTTATGGGTCTTTGAACAAATTGGTTAACTTTTTTCTATGCCAGATTCTTCATTGGTAAATGGGGAGTAATTATAGTACCTACGTCACAGGATGGGTTTGAGGATAAATTAGGTAATATATGTAAAGCAATTAGAACTACACTTGGCAAACAGAAAGCACTCAACAAGCCTTAGCCACTGCTGGTAATAGTGGTATGTAGTAAAAGTGTATAATGAAGGTATAAATTTTGATCCAGTCTTAGCTGCAATACAGAAGTTGTTATACAGACGAGACTTATCTTTGGTGTTAGAAATTAGATTAATAGTTCTCTTAGGGGATATAGTGACTGAGAAAGGGTACCAGCTGGGCTTCTGGGGTTTTGGTAATGTTCTATTAATATTTCTTGACCTGGACATTGGTTATATGGGTGCTTTTACATGTGAAAAATCATGAATTGTACACTTGAGATTTGCAAATTTTTTTCTGTTTGTATACCTCAATAAATATTTTATTTAAAAGCAACTGAATCCAGCCTTATATGACTTTCTTCTAGTGTCTCTATTGTTTTTCTTCAATTTCACCCCAACTTCCATTTTTCAAGCAACAATTGCAGAGGACATATATGTTTTATGTATATATATAAATTGAATCACTTTGCTGCACAACGGAAACTAACACAGTTATTGTAAATCAACTATACTTCAATTTAAAAATAAATTTAAAAAAATCAATTGACTATACATTTGAGGGTTTATTTCTGCACTTTCAATTCTATCCCTTTGATTTATATGTATATCTTTGTACCAGTACCACACTGTCTTGGTTACTGTAGTGCTATAGTCAGTTTTGAAATTGGGATATGCAAGTCCTTCTACTTAGTTCTGTTTCAAGGTTGTTTTGATCTCCTTGAATTTCCATATGAATTTTACGATCAACTTGTCAATCTCTACAAAGAAATCACCTGAGATTTTAGTAGGAATTGCCTTGAATCTGTAGATCGAGTTGGGTTGCATACTGTTCTGTGATATATATATTTCCCATTCTTTTCCTTTCAATATTTTTGATTTCTTATGTTTTTTAATATGTCTCAGTAAATAACTGGTTGTATGTTTCTAAGACCAATCTGACATCTTTGTTCACTTCAGCTAGTTAAATACTTTAAATACTTAAATATTTGGCATAACTTTATAGCCTTATTTTTGTTCTATAAGCTCCTCTTTACCACATTTCTTTCCTTTCTTTCTTACCTTTTTTTATTCCATGGTTTTCTTCTCTTTTAATCCCAAGATTACGCCCTCTGATTTTATTTTTAAACAGTTATTCATTACTGAGACTGCAATATGAAAACCTACAAAAATTTAGAACTAATCAATACTCTTCAGACAACAAAAGGACAGGTTCATTTACTGTTCCCTCTCTGTTTGTGTTGTTATTATATCCTAATTCTATATATGTATATACTTTAACCCTCTAAGACTTAATTATTTTTATACAGTTAGTATTTATTTAGATTTATTCATATGTTTTCACTACTTTACTCTGTTCTTCTTTCTACATCTCTGGCATCTGCAATAACTTATTTTGCCTTTGGAATTTCCTTAAATGAGATTCCACTGGTGGCAATTCCTCTCATTATATTTCACCGTCTTAGCTGAAAGATATTTCTGCAAGGCATACACTTGTAGGTTAATAGTTCTTTTCCATTAGCACATTAAAGCTATAATTCAACTGTCTTTTGGTTCCACCATTGTTGGGAATCAGCTGTCATTTAGCTGTCTGATGTCTCTCCTTTCTTTGAAAGTAATCTGTTATTTCTCTGGCTGCTTTACTCTGTATCTTTGCTTAGTTCTGAAAAGCTCTTAGCTATTACCTCTACTTTCTTTTTAGAACTCTGATTAAGTGTATAATTCAGATCTATCACTCTAAATTCCAAGTTTCTTTCTTGGAAATTTTGCTTTCTTTTATCTGTTGATTTTTTTGATCAGAAAAAAAATTTATTATAATATCTACTAGATGTTATATTATACACTTTGGATTGAAACTTATCAAATAGCAAAGCCTGTCTATAAAATTACTTTGTAGACTCTTTCATATATGTTACCTCTTTGCCTCTCTGTGCTGATTTCTGAATAATTACTTTTAAAAAAAAACTGAAGGATTTCTCTGGTGGTCCAGTGGTTAAGACTCCACACTTCCACTACAAGGGACATGGGTTGGATTCCTTTGTGGGGAAACTAAGATCCTACATCCCACACGCCATATGCAGTGTGGCCAAAAATATTGAGATATTATTGATGTATGACATTATATCAGTTTCAGGTGTACTACAAAGTGATTTGATATTTGTATATATGGTGACATAATCACCATGATAAATCTAGTTAACATCTATTACCACCACAGTTATAATTTTTTTCTCAGGGTGAGAACTTTTAAGATTTATTGTCTTATAAATTATTTCTTCTGAAATGTCTTCCAATCCACTAATTCTCTAATTAATTGTGTCTAATTTGCTGTTAACCTCTTCAGTTTGAGTTCCTAATTTCAATCTTGATTTTTTTAACTTTCTGAAGTTTAATGAAACAATTTTTCAAATATGGTCATTCTCTAGAATTTCTTGTTTCCCACACACATTTTTATTTCTTTAAACATCATAAGTATAGATCTTCATATTCTGTGTTTAATAATTCCAAAATCGAAATTATTTCAGCATATGGCTCTGTTGTCTGGTATTTTCGCTAATTCTCACTTATGGTAATTCAATTCCTTTTTTGATTATTAACATTTTTTGTGAGCTGCTCATTTTCCTTATAATTTGGACAAATTCTTTGAGATCTTGGACAAAGAATCTATGTTTGCTTTTGCTAATTGTCTGGAACATTAACTTGCCAGAGTCACTTTAAATTTATGACTAGAGATATCTTGGAGAAGGAAATGCCAACCCACTCCAGTATTCTTGCCTGGAGAATCCCATGGACAGAGGAGCCTGGCAGGTCCATGTGGTCACAAGAGTTGGACATGACTTAGTGACTAATACCACCACCAGAGATATCTTGAGTCACCTCAGCAGTGTGATTTGGGGCTACAAGATGACAGTTTCTGGGTCATCTTTTTCCTCCTCGTCCTGTTTGGCATCATCAAGAAAATATTCCTTTGTAGTCCCTGGGGGAGTGGGTAGGAAAGCAAATTAAGTTCTCCTTTATGGAGGGTTTATTCCTTTGGGGTACCAATTTAATAGAAAAAGATTTCTATTAGACTGTTCACCTTTAATTGGTCCCTGGGCTTGCATGTTTTACCCCTGTTTTAGATGGCTTTTGCAAAGTTGAACTCCTCAAACACCCAAATTTCTCAGTTGTTTTCAGGACAAAGCCAGTTTCATGACTTCACTTCTCTATGTTCTCAGAGTCTCAGAGGTTTTATCCTGATAATTCCTTACCATGCAGATCTTCAAGGCTTTTTCAGTGGATGTTTTCTATATATGAACCGTACTTTTTGTCATCTTCAGCAATGATGACATGCCAGAAACAGAAAGCCTATACTCCCTCATCAACACAGCTTCTGGATTCACTAAAACCTTTCACAGAGGTCAGAAAAGATCACTCAGCTGCCAT
Organism: Budorcas taxicolor; assembly: GCF_023091745.1. Lineage (NCBI taxonomy): Eukaryota > Metazoa > Chordata > Mammalia > Artiodactyla > Bovidae > Budorcas > Budorcas taxicolor. The sequence goes on along the minus strand of NC_068935.1, from coordinate 42,400,457 downwards.
ATCGATTTGACATACTTTTCATTCCCATTGAATTCAACCTATCCATGGTTTCTGACACACCTGGTTATATTCCTTCCCTCTTGGAACCAGCTTCTGCTTTCACAACACCTCACTTTCCTATACAGCTCATCAACGACCACTCCTCATGGCTCATATCTGACTCTTCTCATTTCTACATTTCCGCTGCCACCATTCTACCTTCACCTACTAACATCTATCTCTTATATTACTTCAGTAGCCTCCTTGTGATGTCCTCTACCCATTCTTCTCTCCAACCAATTCAGCAACCAGAGTGATCTTTTAAAAATGAAAATTATTAGGATCTTGGGATTAACATACACCCACTACTACATATAAAATAGATAACCAATAAGGATCTATGGTATAACACAGGGAACTCTGCTCAATATTCTGCAATAACCTGAATGGGAAAAGAATCTGAAGAAGAGTATGTATATATATATGCATATGTATAGCTGAATCACTATGCTGTAAACCTGAAACCAACACAACATTGTAAATCAACTATACTTCAATACAAAATTGAAAAAATAGAGTTCTTTGAGAACAAAATAAAAATGAAAATTAGGTCATGTCATTTGGCCTGGGCCAAACCCTTCAAAGCACTGTATTTGGTAGATAAATTTCAAACTATTTACCATTACCCATAACCACGAACTTTATATAATCTAACTCTAGATTATATGTGGCTAATTGTTCCCTTATATAATGCTATAGACAAGCTGATTTTTTTTTCTGGTTCCTCAAACATGTTACACTCTTTCTCACCTCAGATTCTTATAGTTGCTGTTTCCTCTTCCTGGAATACTGTTTCCATGCTTTTTACATGACTAACTTCTATTTATACTTTCATATCTCACCTTTAACTGTAAATTTGTCAGAGACTTTTCCTAACCACCTAATCTAATGGCATCCTGTTCTTTTCCTTTTGAAAGTTTTTCCTAATTTGCTATTAAATATTTATTGTAGGTTTATTTATTTTAAGTCTCTTCCCCCAATTATCTTTAAATGTTAAGAAGGTGGAGGCCCTACTTGGTTCACATAGCTGAGATGATTATTGCCAGGCTAAGGGACGAGCATATGAATTCAGCCTGTTCATAATAAATTCCTTCTTATGAAAAGTTTTTATTCCTTCTGATGAGAAAGGGCTTCCTTATTTTGAAGAGTTTTAAAAATTTCACCCCCAAAAGCAAGGGTTTTTAGTCAATGAGTGCTAATAATTTTTTGGTAATTGAAGAATTCCCTATGCTGTCATTTAGATAATATAAAGTCATTATACTTTTCAGGCTCAGGCTATAACTATCAGAAGGAATATTTGAGGGAATTGTTCAAGTTTAACATAATTTATTTCTATTCAGAATTTTATAAATAAAGATTCAAGTTTATAGACTATTGTCATCTTAACAATACCAGGTCTTCCAATTCATGAACATGGAGGTCTTTTCATTTATTTGGATCTTTAATTTCTTTCAATAATATTTTGTAGTTTCCAGTCTTGCACTTCTTTTGTGTTAAATTTACCCATAAGTGTTTTATTTTTTTAATGCTATTGTAAGTAAGATTTTATTTTTTGGCTGCACTGGATCTTTGCTGCTGCTGCTAAGTCGCTTCAGTCGTGTCCGACTCTGTGTGACTCCATAGACGGCAGCCCACCAGGCTCCCCCGTCCCTGGGATTCTCCAGGCAAGAACACTGGAGTGGGTAGCACATGGGTTTTGTCTAGTTGCAGCACCCACGGGCTTAGTTGTCCCGATGAATGTGGGTTTCTAGTTCCCTGACTAGGGATTGAACTTAGTCCCATGCATTGGAAGGTGAATTGTTAATCACTGGACCACCAGGGAAGTCCCTGTGAATAGGATTATTTTAATTTCATTTCTGGAATGTTCTTTACTAGTGTATACAAATACAAGTGATTGAGGCCTCCCTGGTGGCTCAATGGTAAAGAATCTGCCTGCCAATGCAGGAGACACAGGTTTGATCCTCAATCCAGGAAGATTCCACATGCTGCGGAGCAATTAAATCCATGCACCACAATTACTGAGCCCGTGCTGTTGACCTTGTGAGACACAACTCCTGAAGCCCATGTGCCCTAGAGACCATGCTCTGCAACAAGAGAAGCCAACACAATGAGAAATTTGTGCACCACAAATAGAGAGTAGACCCTGCTCTCTGCAACCAGAGAAAAGCCCTCGCAGCAATGATGACCCAGTGCAGCCAAAAATAGATAAATAAATAAAGTATATATATAAAAAACAAATACAAGTGATTGATCTTTTATCTTGCTATCTTGCTATACTGGTTTATTAGCTCTAAGAAGTTTGTTGTGTGTGTGTGTGGGGGGGTAGGTAGTTGTGTATGCATTTATGAATTCTTCAAAATTTTCTATGCAAGATAAATTCCCAATTTAAAAATTCCCCCCAAAGAAATCTTCAGATCCAAATAGTTTTACTAACAAATTCTACCAAATGTTTAAAGATTTAACTCCAGGTTTGCACAATCCCAGCCAGTTCATTTTATTAAACTATTATTACCTCTACCATCCCTCCAGTGGGGAGGGGAAGGAGCATCTCATTGTTGCCAGGGGTGGCAAATCCAAGTTCTCCATGAGGTCTCCACTGATACATTTTTGGTGGGCAGTGGAAGAGGGGAAGCTTATTATGGGTCAGCAGAGTGACCTGACTTGGCTTTCTGACTTGGCTTTCTCTGACACCACTCTGGTGGGGTGCTACAGAACTCTGTTACTGCCTGCTTACTGTGGAATTCTAAGCCAGCTCCTGAGCATTTGCTGTTAGGGCTGGGGGTGGGATCGCAGATTTTTCTGTGGTGTTTGGCTGGAGTAGAGCAGTTACTGCAAAATGTTTTCTTTCTTTCTAGGCTGCCCTTTTCTTGGCCCTTTGGCTAAGGAGGGCAGGCTTTTACTGGGACTATTTTGAGTCTGTTCCTGTTGGCATTTCTGGGTTGCCAACTTCTCCATGTCTGGGAAAAATGAGGCAAAAAAGAAAACGCAGGGAACTCAACACCATGCTATTCCTCAGGGCCTGAAGTTCTTAACCAATATGGTTTGTGTGTTTCAGTCCAGCTTTCAGAGTCTTCTTTTGTTGCTTCATATATGATGTATATATGAATTGTGTATATATCAATACACAATTGGAGGAAGGAATAGGAACAAGTATGTCTATACCATATTCATGGAAGAGGAAGTTTTCTTGCTTAGTTTTTTTAAACAAAGAAACAAAGCGCTTTAGTTCTCAATGTTTTAATATTTTAAATTACAATATACTAAACAAATACTCACTTTACTACATTTTTATTTTCTCTATACACTTATAAACAACAGTAAAAGAGTTTTAATATTTTGATGAAAATTTCCAAGCTCACAGAACTATTGTTACTTTCTCATTATTAAGATCTCTTGTACAGTTCATCTTGGGTGGTCATTTTTACAGTCCAGCAGTATCATGCAAAGAGATGACTTTCTATACTACAAGCCCTAGAAAGCAATAATTAAAATACAACTACAAAGAGTTATAACTAATGTCAACAAAGGAGATAAGAAGTATTATAATAATTAAAAACACTCAATCCGAAGGAAGGCAGAAAAAGGAACAAAAAGAGATGGGACAAATAGAAGATACATAGCACAAGTTCAGTTCAGTTCAGTCTCTCAGTCGTGTCCGACTCTTCGTGACCCCATGAATCGCAGCACGCCAGGCCTCCCTGTCCATCACCAACTCCCGAAGTTCACTCAGACTCACGTCCATCGAGTCCGTGATGCCATCCAGCCATCTCATCCTCTGTCGTCCCCTTCTCCTCCTGCCCCCAATCCCTCCCAGTGTCAGAGTCTTCTCCAATGAGTCAACTCTTCTCATGAGGTGGCCAAAGTACTGGAGTTTCAGCTTTAGCATCATTCCCTCCAAAGAAATCCCAGGGCTGATCTCCTTCAGAATGGACTGGTTGGATCTCCTTGCAATACAAAGGTAGACTTAAATCCAAGCATATCAATAATCACATTAAATATGAATGGTTGATACACCTCAATTAAAAGACAGAGATTGTCATATTGAATAACAAAGAAAATCTTAAACATATGTCACTTTCAAGAAAATTTAAATACAAAGACACATAGGTTGAAACCAAATGGATGGATTAAGGCACTGTGCTAACACTAATCAAAAGAAAACTGAGGTGGTTATATTAATAGCAAACAAAGTAGATTTCAGAGTAAAAACTGTTACCAGGGATAAAGACTATCATTACGTAATGATAAAGCAATCTATTCTTGTAGATAAGAAGCCTAAATATTTTTGTGCCAAATAGCCAAGCTTCAAATTGCATGAAGTATAAACTTACAGAATGCAAAAAGAAACAGAGAAATCCACAAAATACCTGGAGACTTCAACACTCCTCTCTGAATAATTGATAGGACAAGTAAACAGAAAATTGTTAAGCATATAGAAGACCCAAACAACATTATCAGCTAATTTGACCTAATTGATATTTATACAACATTGCACCACTACCAGCAAAATACATATTGTTTTTAATTACACACATTGACCAAGATAAAACATTCTGGGCTATAAGTCTCAATGAATTTTAAAGAATTAAAACAAAACATGCTCTCTGTTCACAATGGAATTAAATTAGAAATCAACAACAGAAGGACATCTGAGAAATCCTCAAATATTTGGAAACTAAATAACACACTTTTCAATGACATATGGGTCAAAGTAGAGCTCAGAAGGATTTTTAAAATACTTGAAACTGAATGAAAATGAAAACATAGCATATAAAATGTTATTATAGGCAGCTAAAGGAGTGCTCAAGGAAAAATTTAAGGCACTAAATACTCATGTTATGAAAGGAGCCAGTTCTATCTTCTCAAATCAATGACTTCAACTTCTGCTTTTAAAATCTAGAAAAATAAGAACTAATGAAACTTAAAGTAAGCCAAAGAAAAGAAGTAACAAAGATAGAAGTAAAAATAAATAAAAATTTTAAATATAAAGATAACAGAAAAAAATCTATGAAATTAGTTCTTCTTTTTGAGAAGACTAATAATACCTATAAACTTCTACCTAGATTGATCAGGAAAAGAGAGAAAAGACACAAAAAAACTAAAGTGGAATGAGACAGAAGACATCATTACAGATATTAAAAGGACAGAAAGGGAATGTTATGAACAACTTTACATCTATAAATTCAATGACAGACGAAATGGAGAAAGTCTTTTAACAAACTACCTACTAAAACTCACTCAAGAAGAAATATATAACTTGAGTTACAATCTATTAAAATAATCAAACTTATTGAAAAGGTTTTTACAGAGAAGACTCCAATCCCAGATAACATTATTTGTGATTCTTCCCAGCACCTAGGAATGAAATATTAATTCTACACGAAGTTCTTTAGAAAATGAAAAAGTTGGGATACCTCCCAATTCAGTTTATGAAGCCACCAAAGCTATACAAAGGAATCACAAGCTAAGACAATAATCCTTCATGAACATAGATACCAAAATTCTTAATAAAATATTAACAAATCAAATTTAATCATATAAAGGACAATCCACCAAGTGACATTTTTCCTGGGAATGGAAGTTTGGGTTAACATTTGTAAATCAATCTATGTAACTCAAGATTTTATTCCAAAAAGGAAAAATATGATCATCAAAACAGACATAGAAAAAGTATTTGACAAAAACCCATATTCATCTCTGATAAAACTTCTCACCAAACCAGGAATAGAAAAAAACTTCTTCCACCTGACAAAGGGCATCTATCAATACTAAAACCTACAGCTGATATCATGCTCAGTGATGAAAGGCTGAATGGTTTTTCACTAAGATTAGGAGTAAGGTAAGGATGTCTGTTCTTTCCATTCATATTCAATATATTACCAGAGTTTCTAACCAGTGCAACTAGGGAAGAAAAAGAAAATCTTTCTGCACTGAGAAGAAAGAAGTAATACCAATTTTATTCTTTGAGACATGATCATCTTTGTACAAAATCCTACAGAAATATGACAGATAATAAGTTTAACAAGGTTGTAGGATATAAGATCAATATCAAAAAATCAATTGCATTGCTATATACCACTCTAATGGCAGAAAGTGAAGAGGAACTAAAGAGCCTCTTGATGAGGGTGAAGGAGGAGAGTGAGGAAGCTGGCTTAAAACTTAATATTAAAAAAGTAAGATCATGGCATCTGGTCCCATCACTCATGGCAAACAGATGGGGGAAAGGGGGAAGCAGTGACAGATTTTATTTTCTTGAGCTCCAAAATCACTGCAGACGGTGACTGCAGCCATGAAATTAAAAGACGCTTGCTCCTTGGAAGGAAAGCTATGAGAAACCTAACAGCGTATTAAAATGCAAAGACATCACTTTGCCAACAGAAGTCCATCTAGTTAAAGCTGTGGTTTTTCTAGTAGTCAGGTACAGATGTGAAAGTTGGACCATAAAGAAGGCTGAGTGTGGCAGAATTGATACCTTTGAATTGTGGTGTTGGAGAAGATTCTTTGAGAGTCCCTTGGACTGCAAGGAGATCAAACCAGTCAATTCTAAAGGAAATCAACCCTGAATATTCATTGGAAGGACTGATGCTGAAGTTCCAATACTTTGGCCACCTGATGCAAAGAGCTGACTCATTGGAAAAGACCCTGATTCTGGGAAAGATCGAAAGCAAAAGGAAAAGAGGCCAATAGAGAGGATGAAATGGTTCAGTGGCATCATCGAAATGAGTTTGAGCAAACTCTGGGAGATAGAGAAGGACAGTGAAGCCGGCTGTGCTGCACTCCATGGTGTTGCAAAGAGTCAGACACAACTTGGCAACTGAACGACAACAGGTCGCTCAACTGGTAAAGAATCTGCCTGCAATTCGGGAGACCTGGGTTCGATCCCTGGGCTGGGAAGATGCCCTGGAGAAGACCATGGCAATCCACTCCAGTATTCTTGCCTGGAGAATCCCCATGGACTGTAGCCTTCCAGGCTCCTTTGTCCATGGGGTCACAAAGAGTTGGACACGACCGAGCAATGAAGCACATGCACTGTTTAGCTATCAATTCTCCTCCAAATTGATCTGTAGGTTCAACACAACCCCAATCTGAATCCTAGAAGTTTTCTTTGGTGAAAATAAAAAAAAGCTGATTTTAAAATTCATATAAGATGTATGAATATATGTACACAAGTGATTTTTGACCAAGTACAAAGGCAACTCATGGAGAAAGGGTTGTATTTTCAACAAATCATGCTGGAATATTTTAATACCCATATGCAAAAAATAATTTGTATCCATATCTTGTATTAAATACATTCACTCCAAACGTCTCACAGATCTCGTCCAAACTATAGTCTTTACATAACATATGGGGTTTTCCCTGGTGGCTTAGTGGTAAAGAATCTGCCTGCCAATGCAGGAGGATGCAGGTTCTATCCCTGGTCCAGGAAGATCTCACATGCCTCAGAGCTACTAAGCCCATGAACCACATCTATTAAGCCTGTGCTCTGCAGCCCGAGAACTGCACCTGCTGAGATCTCGCACCCCAACTACTGAAGTCCTCGCTCCCTAGAGCTTGTGCTCCACAACAAGACAAGCCACCACAATGATGAGAAGCCTGGACAGGGCAACTAGAGAGTAGCCCCCACCTGCTGCAAGTAGAGAAAAGCCAGCACATCAATGAAGACCCAGCAAGCCACGAATAAATAAATAAAAATTTTAAATTAAAACCTATATAATTTATAAAATAAAATTTTAAGAGAAAATCTTTTTTGACTGTAGATGAGGCATCCCAGGTGGCACTAGTGGTAAAGAACCTGCCTGCCAATGTAGGCTGCTAAAGAGATGCAGGTTCGATTCCTGGGTTGGGAAGATCCCCTGAAGAAGGGCATGGCTATCCACTCCAGTATTCTCGCCTGGAGAATCCCATGGACAGAGGAGCCTGATGCGCTACAGTCCATGGGGTTGCAAAGAGTCAGACAAGACTGAAGCGACTAAGCATGTGTGCATGCAGAGGCATAGGTTTCTTAGATATGACACCAACAGCACATTCATGAAAGAATAAATTTATAAACTGGGCTTCATCAAAATCTAAAACATCTGCTCTTCATGGTACCCAGTTTAAGAAATAGAAAGGTAAGGCATGGACTGGGAGAAAATAATCACAAATTTCATATCTAATGAAAGACGCATACAGAATATATAGCACTCTTACAGCTCAATAATAAAAAGACAAATAACACAATTATGAAAAAAAGCAAAAGACTTGAATCAACATGTTACCAAAGAAGATATATCCATATATCAATGGCAAATAAGCACATGGAAAAGATACTCAGTGTCATTAGTCATTAATGAAATGCAAATTAAAATCACTTCATGCCTATTAAAATGACTAAAATTTAAAAGACTGTACCAAATGTTGGCAAGGATGTAGAAGAGCTAGAATTTTTATACACCGCTAGTGTGAATTTAAAATGATACAAGCATTTCGGAAAGCAATTTGGTAATTAAAAAAAATTTTATTTTATTATTTTTCTTGAGATACAATTTACAAACCACATTATGTACATTTCAGGTGTACTATACAACATAATGATTAAATATTTGTATACATTGCAAAATGATCACCACAATTAGTCTAACTAACATCTGTCACCATACATAGTTACAGAATTTTGTTTTCTTGTGATGAGAAATTTTGGCAAATTCTTAAAAAGCTTAATATACATCTACTATATGATCCAGCCATTCTACTCCTAGGTATTTATGCAAGAGACATGAAACCATATGTCCATTTCAAAGACTTGTACATAGATATTTATAGCAACTTTAATTGTAATGGCCCGAAATGGAAAGCAACTCAAATGTCCATTCCACAGCCGAGTGGATAAACAAATTCTAGTATATTCACACAATGTAACACTATTCAGCAACAAAAAGGAATGAACTTTTGTTATACATCATGAATCATTATCCTAAATGAAAAAAGCCAGACAAAATGACTATATACTATATGATTCCGTTTATAAAGAAAATTCTGGAAATGCAAATTCACCTATAGTAACATAAAGCAGGTCAGAGGTTTTCAAAGGATGGGGTGGGGTGGGGTGGGCACTACACATTGGCACAAGGAAACTTTGGGTGTGATAGATACGTTCATTATCTTGATTGTGGTGATGATTTTGTAGAGATGGCAAGATGTACAGTTTGTTTTATGTCAGTTATATCTCAGTAAAGCTGTTTAACAAGTATTGGGTAGAAAAGCCTGAACAAACATTTTGGCTAACCCAATATTTTTAGAAGTTGCAACTAGATAGATAAGTTCTGCAGAGCTAATGTACTGCATAGTGATTCTAGACAACAACACTGTCTTGTAGATTTCAAAATTGCTAAGAGGCTAGGTCTTAAGCGCTCTCACCACAAAAAGAAATAGCACTTATGGTGGTAATCACATTACAATATATAAATGTATCAAATCAACATGTGGCACACCTTAAACCTATACAGTGTTACATGTCAATTATGTCTCAATAAAAAACAAGCAACCAAAAAAAGAGGAATAAGATTACTGAGCATTCTGGAGACAATTAAGGGAGATTTAGGATAAGATAGTGTTAGAATCTCTAGACTCTCTAGTAAGTTTGAAAACAAGACATTTTGTTGCATTGCCATGATTCGTTTGCAGTTGCGTGTGTTAGTCGCTCAGTCGTGTCTGACTCTTTGGGACCTCATGGACTGTAACTGGAGTGGGCTGCCATGCCTTTCCCCAGGGGATCTTCCAAACCTAGGGATCAAACCCAGGTCTCCCGCATTGCGGATGGATTCTTTACCACCTGAGCCACCAGGGAAGCCCAAGAATACTGGAGTGGGAAGCCTATCCCTTCCCCAGGCGGTCTTCCTGACCCAGGGATCGAACCCCGGTTTCCTTCATTGGCAGGCGGATTCTTTACCACTGAACCACCTGGGAAGCTCCTTGTTTGCAGTTACAATGCTCAATTTATTTTAAAATTTCAAAAAGCACTAAAGGAGAACATGACATTTTAAAATGTACCAAAAGAGAGGCATGGGGTTTCAGGGGTTCTTTTGGCCACATCGCCCAGCTTGTGGGATCTTAGTTCCTCTGCCAGGGACCAAACCCATGCTCCCTGCAGTGGAAGTGCGGAGTCCTAAGCACTGGACCACTAGGGCAGTCCCTATAGGTTCTTAAAAGTTACAAAGCTATGGTATTTTCTTTTCTTTTTCTCTTTTATTTATTTATGAGTGCACTGGGTCTTCGCGCTTGCTGTGCATGGGTTTTCTCTAGTTGCAGCAAGCAGGGGGATACTCTCTAGTTGCGACGCACGGATTTCTTTATGCTGTGGCTTCTCTTACTGTGGAGCACAGGCTCTAGGTGCCCAGGCTTCAGTAGTTGTGGCGTCCGGGCTTACTTGCTCCGCAGCATGTGGAATCTTCCCCGACCAGGGATCAAAGTATTGGCAGGCAGATTCTTAACCACTGGATCACCAGGGCATTTCCTATAAGTTTTTAAAAGTTACAAAATTATGGTATTTTATTTTCAAAGAACTTTTTCAGCATCTCTTTTCTATTATTTTAGATATGTACGCATGTTTTAAAAGTCAAAACAGTAAGGTAAAAAATGAAAACTCTTCCTTTGTCCTTGTCTCACTGTAATGTTGCCTCCTGGGCATTACCATCATTAACGATTTCTTTCACATTCATTCCAAATTTTTTACAACATACAAGCAGAGAAAGAAACATTTTTGGGGGGGTTTATTTTTGTTTTGTTTGGATGCCAATAGGATCGATCACATTAAACAGAGTCCAATACAAACAGATCTTTCATTATTTTTAACAGCTGCCTGTTACTCCATTGCCTGATGTACCTTAATTTATGTAACTAGTCACTCATTCATGGGTATTTGTGCTCTTTCTAGCTGTTTACTATTTCAATATTGTAATCAACATTCTTCAAGGATGTTTCCTGTACTGGTGGGTGTATACTTGCAGGAGAAAAATCACAAAACTTGGACAGCAGGTGGTATAGAAGTGATTAAGTGCATGGTCGTTGGTCCCAAAGAGGTTGCCAAGATTTGTATTCTCACTATTATTGTTTGGAGAGTGCCTATGGATTTCCCCAGCACCCCTGCCAACATGGGAAGGTGAATAATGCTGTTTTAATGTGCATTCTTGAACTCTGAGTGAGGTTGAGCGTTTTCTTATGTTTTACTGGAGATGTGTATTTCTTTAAAGAAGCACTTTGCTAAAGAGAGTTGAAAATGAATGGATGTATATACACTTTAGGGGAATACAGCCATTATGGTAAATGAAACACACTTCTCGGTTACTTCCACTTAAAAAAAGAAAACTTTTGTATCACTAACATAAGTGGTAAACGTATAAAGGACAATAGAAATACAGTCTTCTGGCATTTAAAAAATAGACCAGTGATCTGCAATGTGCCATGGGCAGTAAAACATATGGTGGGAATTAAGATTTTCAGAGGGATAGAAAGGATGGCTTGTTTCTTTCACTGGCTTAAAGGTTATGACCCACCGTGCACCACGTGACCTGTCAGGACCTAGTGACCCACCAATTATCCTGTGGAAAATGGAACTCACTAACTCTTCCTAACTTTTGCCCAAATCTGCAGCTCCTGCTGTGTTCCCCATGTCTGTTAAAGGCATCACATCTACCCAGTCAGCCGAGCTAGAAATCTAGGGGGCGTCACCACTTCTTTCTCTGCTCCATGCAGCTGCTCCCAGCCCTCACCTCTTTCACAGGGTCTTTGTGAGCCTGAAATGAGGTTCCACGTCTAGAAGTGCCCAGTACACTGTTAGGCAGGCAGTGGTCAGGAAAAGGGATTTCATTCTTTTGCCTTTGGCAGCTTTATCCATCAGTTCCATGCCCCCAAACAACAGTCTCCCACAAAAAAAGCAACAAAAAATATTTTTAAAAGCAATGCCCTCTTACCAGCCACCCAGGGACTTTCCACGTTGTCTACCTAAGGCTTCTGCCCTGCTTGTTAAACTGTGTACCTGGAAGAATCAGTGTACCGGACAGTCACCTTCCACTAGGCAGGAATAATGGAGTTGCCCATGTGAAACATATTAACTGAAAAATACCCTAATCTTTTTACTTTAAATAGAAAGGATGCTAATGATTTCTTCTCTTCTTATAGACAAGTATTGTTATTTTAAACTTTGGTTTGGAAGGAAAATTTGATGGAATGCCCTCAGAAAGATTTTGGAGGGGAGGTCATATGAAGGCAAAGGCAGAATGTCTAAATGGTGATGGGAAGTGAAATAAAAATCTTCAGTCACCACCTTGTGACCCAGTTATAGGTTATCAGCATCTCCTCTATCACAAAGCTGATTTCTGGCCCATGTCTTCCACCACCTTCTGTTGGTGGGTGCTCAGAGACTACAAATTCACTTTAATATGTCTATTACCCTCAGCAAAACATAATTAAGAACATAAATGGCCTGTTTCTAAAAATAATATTATGCATTTAAAAACAAAATATTATGAAGTTTGGATTATCTGCTGTTTTGGATTATCTCTTCCACTGCCTGAGAGGGTTGAATTTCCTCTGCAGCTTCATAGCCCTTGAAAACATGTGTTTAGTTATAAACATAGGTCCCTCTGGGGAATCTCCAAATGGGAATGTTTCTCTCGTTTGTGAGTGAGAAGTGCATGCATTTCCTTGACACAAAGGAGAGCATTAATGCTTGCCAATTTGCACATAATTTCAAAATGAGTTCTAACCCCCCAACTTTTACCAGTCAGCAAAATTTTTTGTCTAGCATCTATTTGGCAATGAGCATGAGTCAACTCAAGAACTTTGCTTCTTAGATACTACTCTAGGTCATATTTTCAAGCGTCAAAAAAAATGAAAAGTATTTTTTAAATTAGAAAAGTTGTCAGAAGCAGTCTCTCTCACCCCATTCTCCTTCAACAGCCAGATTCTTATGTGGGGGCAAACACTGTTAGCAATTTCTTAAGAATATCTTTGAAAAAAACCTCTACAAATACATATACATATGGGTATGTTTATCCCTTCCTTTTCATGTAAATGGGAACATTTTATTCATATTGTCTTACTTGTTGTATCTGAAAGATTGTTTCATATCAGGAGATATATCTGTCAATCCATCTGTCTTTTACTTTTAACAATATCACAGTATCCTATTGTGTGACTATACATTTATTTTATTTAACTAATCCTTATTCTAGACATATGGGCTTCCCTGGTGGCTCAGACAGTAAAGAATCCACCTGCAATGCAGGAGACCTGGGTTTGATCCCTGGGTTGGGAAGATCCCCTGGAGGAGTGTGGCAACCCACTCCAGTATCCTTGCCTGGAGAATCCCATGGACAGAGGAGCCTGGTGGGCTGCAGTCCATGGGGTCACAAAGAGTCAGACACAGCTGAGCGACTAAGCACACAGCACAGCATAGTCCTTGTTCTAGATATATAGGTTGTTCAGAAGTTTCTTTCCAATTACAAGCAATACTGCTATAAAACTTTACACTTCACTATTTTTAAAAAGTCAATGTAAAAGATATTCAAAAGTAAAAAAAAAAAAAAAGATATACCAAAGTAGAGAAACAACACAACAAACTCCCATATACTGAACAGCTATCTTTAACAGTAATCAACTAACTCATGGGCAAAATTGTCTCATCCATACTCTTCCACTTCCCCCACCACATTTTGAGGCAGATTTCTTCTGTAAAAATTTCATTATCTATCTATAGAGGTAAGGACTCTTTAAAAAAAAATAAACACACACCATCGCCATACCTAAAAAATAACAATAATTTCTTCATACCAAAAGTATGCTGTCAGTGTTCAAATTTCCCCTAAGGACAATTGTTTGAAAGTGAAGTCGCTCAGTCGTGTCTGACTCTTTGCGACCCGTGGACTGTAGCCCACCAAGCTCCTCCGTCCATGGGATTCTCCAGGCAAGAATACTGGAGTGGGTTGCCATTTCCTTCTCCAGGGATCTTCCTGACCCAGGGATCGAACCCAAGTCTCCCACATTGCAGACAGATGCTTTAACCTCTGCACCACCAGGGAAGGACAATTGTTTACTGCTAATCTATTAAAAGTCAGAATCCAAACAAAGTCCACGTATTATACTTGATCAACATGCTTCTGAAGTCACTTATAATTTAGAAGTTCTCACTCCCTTTTTCTTCCCTTGCAATTTATTTGTTGGCAAAATTCAGTTGTTTGTCCTGCAGTTTCCCATATTCTGGGTTTTGCTGACCGCTTTGCATGGTTTTGTTTAACATGTTCTCTCTTCCTGGTCTTTCCTCCCAACTGGTAGTTTGATAAGCGGGCTTTGTCATATTCAGGTTCAATGCTTTGGCAAGAATGCTTCCAATACGGTGCTGTGTACTTCCCTCAGGAGACCATAAGCATTCTGCTATTGAGGTGGGGCTTCCTGGGTGGCACAGCGTAAAGAATACACCTGCCAATACAAGAGACACAAGAGAGGCGGGTTCAATCCCTGGGTCAGGAAGATCCCCTGGAGGAGGAAATGGCAACACACCACACTACTCTTGCCTGGGAAATTCCACAGACAGAGGAGCCTGGCAGGCTACTGTCCACAGGATCACAAAAGAGTTGGAGGTGACTGAGCGAGCACACAGGCATAGACGTGGGAGGGTGACTGTTGAATACATAACTTTAAGTAAGATTGCTTGTTCCATTTTAAAATTTTGACAGTTATTACCAAATTACCATATGTCTTCCACAGAAATTATGCCAATTTACATTCTCTTCTGAAATAAATAAGACTCTCTGTTTCTCCGTACCAACGCTGCTTTATCAAGCTCTTCTTAGTCTTTGCCAACTTGATACACAAAAAACACGTTATCCTGTCAAGTGTTCATACAATCTAGATTTGACTAGAACCAGAGTTCACATTGCTGCAGCCCAATTTCTTTCTTCCCTGGCTCACATGAGTACAATATTGTACATCGATATATCTATAACCACAGCAACATTACAAATGATCTATGTTAGCCAAAATGAATTGGCATGTGTGAAATAGTTGTTAAAATTTAATATAAAGCCACATGTACAATGCTACTGCCTTTGGTATGCCAGTGCCAAGTGCAAAGAAATATTTAAAAAATTGGTAGAATTTCCCAAGTCTAGAACATCTGTCCTGTGCTGAGTATATGGAGGGATCCAGTGATGACTGAGACCAAGATATTTGTGCCAACAAGCTTACAGTCCAGTAAAGGAGGTGAGACAACCATAATGCAGTTAAAATTTAGAGGAAGAAGGGGTCCCTTACTTCTTCAAACAGGTGGCATTGCAAACAGGCTTTGACAAATGAATAAGTCTCAGAAAAGCAGAGGTGGATACTGCATTCCAGATCACAAGAAGGGCATGAGCCAAAACTGGAGTGAAGCAAGCACAGAATATATTCAAGGAATCCTGAGCAAGCTAGTTGGAATGAGGAGTAGATAAAGGACTAGATAATTGAAAGGATCACAAACCTAGGAAGTATGGGAAATCAAGCTCATTAGCATTGTTATTTCTGAGATACAATTTTTTGGAAGATTAAAAGGAAATAACTGTTACTGTAAAAAAGTAAAAGCCAACAAGGTGATTTAAAAAAAAAAATCACATGGCTCTTTTGAACAGTAGTCACTTTACAACATGCTACCATTATAGCTTCTCTTAACAATCTTCCATGATAATTTTGTGTTCG
Source organism: Budorcas taxicolor (assembly GCF_023091745.1). Taxonomy (NCBI): domain Eukaryota; kingdom Metazoa; phylum Chordata; class Mammalia; order Artiodactyla; family Bovidae; genus Budorcas; species Budorcas taxicolor. The sequence continues at coordinate 42,384,707 of NC_068935.1, read as the reverse complement.
TTTACTCTATGTCAGCCGAGCACAGTTTCCATAGTGTTCTATGTATCTTGGTTAGGGGAAAAAAAGTAGAAGAAGCTACCTTTCTTCTTTGGTTAATCAAAGCTAGAGGGCACTGGGGAGTTTGATTTGGTTTCGTTGTTTATTTTTAATTATAGGTTAGAGTAACAAACAACTCTTGAGGGGAATTTTCAGAATTCTTAATAATCACACTAAATTACCAGCCCCAGTGAATTTCTCAAATACATTATGACTGGGAGAAGAGATACCACTCAGCTTCTAGAAAGTTGGGCTTCTGTGGATAGGAAGCTACAACAATCATCAGCATTTTCTGCTGCCAGATTTGAAGAGTCATGTCAAAGAATAAGTACCCTCTGAAGCAGTGCTGTCCAGTAGAACTTACGGCAATGAGGGAAACACGCTACATCTTAATTGTTCAGGTTAGTGAGACCGAGGCATTGCATTTTTTGTGTTGCTGAATTTTCATTAATTAAACTTCAAATATAAAATAGCGACATATGACTGGTGGCTAGTGGTGCAGTTTTTAACTGTAAATGTTTATTCGTTTTTTTTCCTAAAAGATTGAGTTATCAATGAAAATAACATACAACATGAACTCACAACACACTTTAATGCTTACTCTAATGAGGGCAAGAGATTCAGTCTGGAGCAGTGGAACTTTTCACGCCTTGAACATTCCACTTATAGTCAGAGGCAATGGTAATTTCCTTCTTTAGGCCAGTTTACTGGGTCCTAGTCTTTTAACAAAGGCAAGCAAGCCTGTGTTGTTTAACACACTTTAAAGTAGAGATAATAAAACATTAAAATCCTTAAGTGGCAGTTCTCAAACTATGCATATTGCTGCTAAATTCTTTGACTTTAACTGAGCTGGATTTTCTTTTTCTCCAAAAGTCTTGAGTGCTAACCCCTCTGGATACTTCATGCAGTGGAATTATGCCTTAAATTGCCAACCAATAGCCCCTTTTGCATACTTTTTAAAATAGAATTTCAGATTCATTAGAACAAAAGGATGCACTTTTCTCGACCTTGGGAGCTTGTGATCGTTGGGAGATGAAAAGAGTAGTGACACTAAGGAAAACTATTGTCCAGAAAAATAAGCCTCTCCAAGGGGCACCAGGAATCCACAATAAAATCCCTGTTTCCAAGAAAATCCAGGCATTTCCATCAAAAAAGCCTGGAAAGATAAATAGAATGTCCTTAAAAGCCACAGGTTTTTAATAATACAAAATGTCTAAGTCCAGGGTAAACAAAGAGCTAAGAAAAACTAACATCTACTAACTCAAGTTTCTCAAGACCCAGGTCGTGACCTAGAGCCTGATCACAAGGTATTTTCAAAAGAGCTGCTTTTCCTGCGCCTGCGATGAGTTTATTTTGTAGAACTTACTTGGCTACAGAACTCAACAACTGCGAGAAATTTTAAAGCCAGGTGAATTACCATGACTCCTTCAGTTCACAACAAGAAGAAATGGGGTTTGGGGGCTCATGTAAAAAGTGATGTCAATTTTTACATGATGTCATTTAAAAAAGGGAGGCCCTTCATCTAACAACCAAAATGAACAGGGCTGATTTGTTCAATCCAAAGTTAACACTTACTTTTATCATATCATTATCCTGATACATTACTTCCTCTCTCATCTGAATTCCCCAAAGTGATGAGTGAAGCTTTTCAAAATGGAATGGTTTCTTCATCTTCTATCCTTTCTGAATGAGCTATTTAAATATAGATCTTTCTGATTTCAACCCTCTAGGAGGCAGAAGTCAACAGAGCTCTCTTCCCTTTGTTGCACAAGCTATTTAAACTTGCTGCTACACCACATCCTTTCTCTGACCGGCTGACTTCCAGGAACTAACCTGTGGTTTTGAAAACAGTATTTTCCATAACAGGCTGTATTAGTTATTATTGATACTATTCATACATTCTGAAGGTGTGCCCCAGGGCTTTTACAGTGGGCTACTAAAAAAAAATCAAAGAGCAATAAACAAAAATCAGAAGTCTTGCTCAACCACCTAAATATTAATTCATTTGTTTTTGGACTTCGCATTTTGTTCACTGAGATAGGCTCTGAAAATGTTAAAAGCAAGGACAAAATGAATTTCCCATGGTCCTTAAAGTGTATTTTGCACGATTTTTATAAATAATTCAAGAATATGTCATTTGGCTTTTTGAAGTTCTGTTAAGTAACAGCTCCCGAGAATTAAGCTGTCACTACCAAGTCTCTATTCTCCCCTGGAACTAGCTCTGTAGCCTTTTCGATCTTCATCCAACAATGAGGGAGACCATCCTCATTTGTACTTGAGAATTTGTTTAATGTAAACTATTTTGATTTTTTAATGACTTAGAATAAATGATGTAAGGCAGGCAAAAAAAAAAAATCATTAAGCAGCAGCCTCTCATCATGCTCATTAGAAGAAGGGTTTTCTGAGCACTTTTAAAGTCATGTTGAGGTTGTGTCAGAGCTCAAGTTTCACAGCCATCTCCACTTTGAAACATAATATATAAAAGCTGAGGTTTTTGTTTTAGCCGAAATCAAGTGTGTTTTGTGCTTAAGTGGGAAACATTTCAACATTTAAACTGTGGTCAAGCTCTCCACTTTGAAATACAAGGATCCGAGGAAAGAACGATGGCTAGTTTGAGGCTGAAAGAGAATCTTTGTGAGATGTTACTGCTGTCCCTTTGGCTGCAGTGGCAACCAGCACTAATCTAAAGGTCAAGCTGGTAACAATGCTTTCTGAGTAGTGCGTCTTAACATCATTTAATAAAATCTATAAGACGAAAAGGCTAAATCCAACCTCCTCATACTGATAATTGTACAATTTCAATTGTGTTAATTATGTATTTATTACAGGCTCAGAATTAGGGCAGTGGAGAATTTAGATAAGTGTATGATAGTGTCTTAATCCTTAAAGAACCTCATATGTGAATTTAAATAAATGTATGATGATGTCTTAATCCTTAAAGAGCTTAATAAGGGGTTGGCCGGGTGAATCATTAAGGCAACAATGTAAATGCCTGACTAGCGGTGTAAACAAGGGAAGGCAAGAGGAATCCACTTTAACTCTGAGTTCTCCAATTTTAAATTTCTAAAAAACACAAATGCTTTTTGTAAATGCTGACACAATTTAAAAAATGCTATTGAGGCAGAGAGGATAAACATTTGATAAAGTGTATATTAGTGAGAATAGAATTGCCACACTGTTGCCACTCCTATCTTTCACATGGGAAGCATCCTGGGTAAGATAGTAGATATAAAATTACTTGAAGTCAGATTATCTGGGCTCTACTTCAGCTGTGTAATTTGGAGCAAGTCTCTTAACTGCTGGCTGCACTGAATTTTCTTGATGACATTGGCCTTTCAGAGTTCTTCTGGCTCTACAATTCTCTGGTTTTTATGAATACTCTGTAAAGTTTGTGTTTGATCTGTGTGTGTGTGTGTGTGTGTGTGTGTGTGTGTGTGTGTGTACGCGCCCGCGCATGTAGGTACAGATCTACACAGAGAGATATCTACAAACCTTATATATTGTACTATGAACTAGTTACTATGGGCAACCACGACAGCAAATGTCCAGATTCCTCGCAGGTCTGGCATGGTCCAGGAGGACCTGAGACTAAGTTGTACCTCTGTCACGGAGTCAGATGAAGTTCTCCTTAGTTAGCTGTGACTCTGATTCTAGAACATGGCGTGGATGCTGAGGTGGTTAAGCTTGTGGGGCTGAAATCATGGCTCCTTCACTTCCCAGTTGTGTGGCTTTTGACAGTTAAATGACTTCCGTTTCCTTAATTGTAAAATGGAGAGATGGTAAAAAGATTAGCTCATATGGTTGCTGTGAAGATTTTTATGACTTAATACATGTAAGGCTAAAGCTCTTAGAAGCGTGCCTGGCACATAATACATATTCAATAGATGTTAATGTGATTATGAGATGGATACAGAGTGAACCTCTTATTAACAGAGATGGCTTGATGACCTGGAAACATTGGGAAAGCAATATTAACAGCTAACAGCCACACTGTGGATAATGAATAAGAAGAGGGAAGACTAGTTGGTGCTATTAATAGAGTGGTTAGTGCCACAAGGCAGTGAAAATCCCCTAAGCCCTTGCTGTCCGGTATGGTCACCACCAGCCACATGTGCCATGAAGCACTTGAAACGCATTTAGTCTGAAATAAGATGTGTTATAAATATGAAATACACACCGAATTTGGTAAAAAAGAAAAAACAGGTCAAATATCTCATTCATAATTGTATTTTGATTACATAGGCAAACAAGTATATCTTGCATATATTGGGTTAAATAAAATATAGCACTGAAGCTAATTTCACCTGTTTCTTTCCCCTTTTTAATGTGGCCATAAGAAAAGTTTAGATTACACGTGCTGTTTGCTTTACCTTTCTATCGGACCGTGCTGGTTTGAAGAGTTAAAGGAGCCAACTATCCCTGTCCTTAAATTTTTTCCCCCATAAGTCTCTCACTGAAGGCTAAATCACTCTGTGACTCTGTCCCAGAAAGTTCTATTTCCCTTCCTCCCAGATACATTCCCAGAGAAGTCACTTTCTATCACTGCTACCAGCACTGAGCTCTACTCTGACTTATCATGGCTTTGCTGTGTGTCCTTTGGTGTGAGGATAAAGATTCCTGAAATGATGCTGAGTGACAGGCCAACCTGGCTTCAAGTACAGGCTCCCTCATGTCAAATTACCGATCCTCTCAGAGCCTCAATTCACCATCTAGAACAGGATAACAGTAACAATTACCTATCTAATAGGGTCACAGTGGGAGATATTCATATACAGTATTTAGAGCAGTTCCTGGCACATAGTAAACCTTCAATCAGTGTTACAGATTATTAACATCTTTGCCTGGAGTGTTTTTTGGGGTGAGGGGTCTGCATTAATAAATCTGTTTCAAGTTTAGGTGAAAAATCTACCCAAGCTATTCTGCTGATAATGATAAGACAATGGGCTCACAAATGATTTTGCATTTTGGGTATTGGTATCCTTCATTTAAGGGAACTGATGGAGTAGAGATAGCAGCTGAAACTATTTTCTAGGGGCCAAGTGACAGTGAAGAGCAGACTTTGTGTATGTGAAGCTAATAAAGGAATGAGATCTCCTGGAGCTGTGGCATTTGGATTGCTAAGGAGGGATTGAGCAAGGTGCGTGGAGACCTGAATTGCTCATTCAACCTCTGTCAGCCCCATTTTGTGCAAACAGAAAACACTAAATGCCTAAGCACACAATTGAAACAAAATGGAAATTCTGTTCCATGATAGACTGGAGGAGGCACTGGATTGAGCAAGGAAGCCTTCCTGCAGGAGGCGTAACTTGAAATGGCGCTTAAAGGATGGGAGGAGAGAGACCTCGACACCGCAGATTTGCCAACATCTCTGCCAACCCTGTGTCCTTGTCACAAAGTGAATCCATTTTGGACATAATCATAGTCAAAGGGGTCTGCAGAATCTTTCTGCTGACTTACATGAATGAAAACCCTTATTTATAGCTTAAAAGACGAGGTCAAATGCAACTTGAGCCTCGGGTTCCAATGCTCACCCTTGTAGAATATTTTTCTATATGGTAGACCTAGGTAAAAGAATGCCACATTAATTCCTGATTTACTGCACTCCTTGTGGCCAAATGTTTTGTGTTAACATTCATATCCACAAAAGAGGAACATTTTTGGCAGATTATTGAATACTTCAAGGTAATAACCACCTTAAATGGATGAGAAATGGTAATTTAATCAATAAAGAAAACAGACGGAAAGAAAGAAAAAAGTTCACAGCAGAGATAAAAAGCCAGTCTCCATTAATTCTCCACACACCATCTCAAGTCTCTCTCCAGAGGTAACTAATTCATTATTACTATTATTGCAGTTAAAAGGAAGACCAGGAAGAGGGGGTGGGGTGGGGGGAAAGGAAGAACAAAAAGGAGGGGGAATAAGATAAAGAGCAAAGATTTATGGAGTGGGAAGAGACCTCAGAGGTAATCTAGTAAGTGATTTGCTTAAATGTCATTCAGCTAGTTAGTGACAGAGAGCAGACTCAAGCTGAGGGCTCCTGCTTCTAACTCCTGGTCCCTTTCGACACTACCACAGGGTTTGGGGAGAGGGTCGGTTAGAGCAGTCAGCAGGAAGGGCAAGGCCCCCATTCCCAGCCTCAGTCTTCTTAGAGTTCCAACCCCTCCCCCTCTTTGAGATGCAAAACCCTCTTTCTAACACTTTGAACTGGCTTCCCTTAATCTTCCCCTACCCTTTCTATTCCAAATCACCAAAAGGAACTTCTCTGTGAGCTGTCTAAATCTTTACAGAGAAACTCCCTGGACTTATCTTTATTTACTAGGGGAACGCTTGATCTCTCAGTTATATATTTTTAGACAGAGTTAAAGAGTTGCTCGTGTTATCTAGTACTTTACATACGGGTTGTGATCATTAGTAAACACTTAGTGTTGAAATAGAATTAACAAAGTGGAAAAGAGCTGCCATTCCTGTATCCCCCAATACAAATATTCAACCTAGTCACTAGACCAACAGTGGAAGTGTCAACACACTCTGATAGTGTCTCATAAAACTACAAAGTTGAAGTTGTCTCCACCATCACGGAGTTTACAATCAAGTTGGGTGGATGGACAAAGCTCAATTATCCATAATGGCCTCAGCAAAGATGTGATAATACCTCATCTCATTAGCATGTTAGCATATGCTATAAAATATGATAATTTTAAACTCAGATGAACGCTTTTTATTCTTTTCCCCTATAAAAGGCTGGGGTGGGGATCCAATTCATGGCATTCCTATACAACAATGGGGACACTGTTTCCACATTGCTCATTCCAAAAGGCATTTCTGAAAGCTAGAGATAGATGCCTTTTAGAAAGTAGACCACGTTTTCTGGCACAATACTTAATTTATTCTCCTTTGATGACACGCCTGGTGGAATGAAGGAAACGGAGGGGGGGCATTTCCATAAAACCTGATGAGGCAGAATTATAACACAGATGGTATAAGAGTTTATACAATATTAACAGCTCTTTTACTGTCAAACTAGTACCGATAAAGGCGTCAGAGAGCGAGCTGTGTTTCTCCTTTTTAACTGCATAGTTGAAGAAAAGCCTAACGCGCAAGGAACAAAGGAGGCAAATTTCAGTTTGCAGGTTACGAAGTTGAACAAAAAGTTGCATCTGGATGGTCAAATGTTCATTATTATTTATGATTTAGGATCCCAGTTTGGAGTGGGGCTGCGAGGCGTGAGAAATGTACCCATTTCCCTGTGTAACAGCCAGGTTCCTTGGAACACTTGAGTAGGAGGGTGATAGTTCGTGTGTCATTTCAGCTGGCAAAATCAGATCCTAGTTAAAGTGTGAGGATGATTAGATTGTTACATTTTTGGTATAGCATGAGTCTGTCCAAACTCTCTTTCAGTGCCTTGCTTGCAACTCTGGTGCCCCAAATGCTGACAGTAAGAACTTGGGATCTTGGCAAGGAGACTGAGAAATAGGCACAGGGCATCAGTAGGAAAGAGAAGAGAGGGAGAAAGAACATTCATTGAGCACAGTCAAGTTCTGCACATTGTGATCACTCTGATGCTTTCCTGCGTGATCTCATTGAATCTTCACAGCAGCCCTATGGGAAAATCAAGGTTGAAAATACATCAAAAGCCATCTAGATTTCTTTCCAAATTAACCAAAAGAGTGGTTTTCTTTATTCTGGCTTTGTGCCAATTTAGTGGAGGCATCTTAGGCAAATTATTTTGGGGGTCTTAGTTTCTTTGTCTGTAAAACTAAGTGATTGGGTTAGATGCCTACTAAGGACCTTTCGAACCTAAAATATTGGCTCAAACTATCCTTTCAAAGATATCTTGCTCTGTCCTTTCAAGGTTTAATGCTGTTATTTCAGTGTTTCATCACTTAGTGTTGAAAAAACATACAAACTTGACCAGGAGTTAGGCAAAATGAAAGGCAAATTGGAATTTGGGATTTTTTTTTTCAAAAATTGTGCTAATCTGTCAAATACTAGGATTAATTTCTATTGCTGCAAATATATGACAGTGTTAAAAGCCAGCAAAATTAATTTTAAGATTAATTTGTTGGGAGCTTTAGATCTTAAATGTTAAGACTTTTGTGTATACTTGGTAACTTTCTTAGTGAAGTTAAAAAAAAGATGCAGTATGCTTGCAGGGATTAATCAAGTATAGAGATTAGTTTAAGAATGGTGGGTTTGAATTGTAAATGAAATAGTTGAAATTGCAGAAAACCAAGGAACTGTAGACCAAAACAAGCATAAATAGGACAGTTTGCTTAGGAACCAAAATATAAAATGAATTCTCTTAACTTTTCTATTTAAATTTCTGACACAGAAGTAAAAATCAAGTAAATGTATTGACTACCCTCCCCTCCTCCCAGTAGATTTTAAAGATGTTATAAACTACTATTTAAAGAAGAGCCTTTTGAAGCTTAATGAATAAGGATAATTAGTTTAGTGGGACAAATATAGCAAATGAAAATTGGTCGTGTTTTGTTAGGTGATTAACCAAACTGATGGGATCTATTCAATTTCTAGTTTGCTGATTATCCTTAGACACATTAAATGTTTGTAAATAATTTGGGTTGAGGTATAAATCAAAGGCTATAATTGTACCTATATCTAATAAAAGATATAACATCTAGATACACTAACAAATAATATAATGTCAGCAGAATAAGTACATTTCCAATAACTGAAAAAAGCATGATTAAAATATACAGAGGGGAAAAAGCAAATTTTTTTTTCAGACCAAATTAAAGAAAGCCTCAAAGAGTATAATTCGATCTGAAGGTAAGTTGTATATCTTACTTTAAAGAAGCTATCTACTACTGTTCATCAAGATCTAGTGATTTCTACGGTTTTGTTTAAAAAGTCTTTAAAGAAAAATTACAAATGAAATAAATATAAAAGGATTTACAGATTAGTCAAGTATTACATTCTAAAAATATAATTTAACGCTAGATATTCACTAGGATTATTTGTCTTGCTGTTTCTCCAAAATCAACAAGCAGACTCTATATTTAAAATAGCTTTGTTTATTAGCCTTGATATCCTCCAAGGAAACACTGAACTTTGGTCTAGTTAATCAATTATAAAAAGCAAAAAAGGTTTAAATGCTGTAATACAGTATTTTTTGTAATACATACCAACATATCATGTTTGCTTCCTTAACCTCGAGTTCTAGTATATTTAAAACACATCCTATAATAATGTTATTTAGTTCAGCAAGTTTATCAATTTGATATCTAAACATTTTCTCAAATATGCAACCCATACTTAAATCTTAATTTCCACATTTTCTTCTTGCTTTAATCTTCTAGCAGCACATAAACTGTTTCAATTCTTAAAGATGGTTTAATAAGTAGCAGCTATAGAAATGGGATCACTAGCAGCTATAAAGGAGCCGTTTGTCTTAGTGATGTGAATCATATTTTAAATCTAGGGAGTAAAGTTTCAAGTAGTTAAATTCATTAGGACTTGAAAAAGTGGGGGATGCCACAGACAGATCACTCTTCTCTAAAAGGAAAATATATATATACAGAGCTCCAAGTAGGGTTATAAATGCTATGATTTTTAAAAAAGAGAACTGTGTCCTTCCATGCTGAATTTTTAAATCATTAGTCTCCCTGTTGACTTAGACATCCTTTCAAAAATGTCAAAAGTAAGCTAGATTACATTTGTTTTGAGAAAATAAAATCACTCTTTCATTTTGAAAGTAGATATCTTCTGTAGGCTGTATCTGTTGAAAGATTCCCTTTTACAGTGAGTGGTAGTCCTGTTATTTAGGTTGTTCCAAGCTTTCATTGCAGTCCTTTCAGGCATCTGGATAATTCAACACATTTCACTGCGCCTTCCTCCTCAGCATGAAAAAGGCCAGACAATAGTTCTACTTCCTTCAGCAATCACAAGTCAGGAGACAGTTAAAGAGACTCTCTAAGCTTAGCAGAGGACTACCAAACTGAGGATAAACGTTATCTTTGAGGAGAGGGAAGAGAGAGAAGCTCTAAAAAATACTATTGTGCTCTCTCTACACAAGGTAGTAGAACTTTGCCATGTTTTACTGCAGTGATAGAGAGAATACTGAATGACTGAAAATTTTCAAACATTAAAGGAATACTTGGGATCTTGTGTCTTTACTTCTTAATCATGACCTTTTGAAGTAACACACTTAATATTGTAAAATTATTATATAAATCGATAATCCATAACATTACGATTTGCTTGCTTTGGAAGAAAATGTGATGATAAGTTTTGGGAGATTGTATTTTGAATATAAAACTGTATCTTACATCATGTTCCATGTCATGACTATTTTCCCTTAGAAAATTTATAATGGTGCAAAGATGGACAAATATAATCTGAAAAAATGATTGAAAAAAGTGATGTGTGTAAAATATTTCTGCTTTATAGCTTTTTCTTTGATTATAGTATTACAGTCTGCTAGCAATTTTATGGTTTGTAATATCAGAAGTTCTACTTCTAAGGTCACATAAACAGGAAAATCAAAGTGTTTCAAACAGAGTGTAAAAATACCTTTAACACTATTTAATCTTAATAGTGAATCACTTTAATGTCTACTGAGTCTATTCTCAAGGTAGGAGAATTAATTTAAGAAATTTTTCTACTGATGGAAGGCAGGTTATTTTGATATCTTTTCAATATTTGCATAAGTATTTTGACTTGAAATATTTGACTTGTAAAAAATAATGCTGTTAGTGGGAGGAAACTATTTTATCATTCTATTGAGAGATGCAAAGATGGACAGAACAGTAATTTTAAAGCATCACATAATAACAAAATTAGTTCCATGCTGTAAGTGCTAGTACTCACATACCTCATCTGATTTACGCAAGATGTAATTTTGTTCTATTGTAACTTATTTTTGCTATTCAAAACAAGATTAAATCATTAATAAGGATAAGAGATGTTTGTAAATAATGAAACACTTTTACAAAGTTAGCAAAGACCAATTCATAAAAGTAAAGTTTACTAACAAATGAAATTTAATAAAATGTGTATTGAAAACTTTTTCACATTTCAGAAAGTCGATCCATCTCTTGCTGCCATTTGATCTTCATAAAACCCTTTGAGATTGAGATAAATATATTTTTGCTTTCTGCATTTTAAAACCAAATTATATAATTGTGCATGTTCAATTAGTGAAATTACCTGCTTCTTAACAAGGGATAAATCTTTTGAAATTGATGTTTAATTCACATTGACACTATTTAGTTGAAGATGTATTGTTTACTTATATGATTTATGTTGGTATATGTTATTGAAAATAGATAGCATTCAGAAGTTCATATTAATGCAAATATTTTCCTTTGTTTCATTGACATAAATTTTCTCAAACAAATTAAGCCTTGGTAACAAAAAATTCAAATTTCTTTTATTCAGATTAATTTATCTTAGTATGCTGGCCATTCAAAACAAGATGATTCATTTTTAAAACAGGAAATGCTTGTAAATAAATGAATACTTTGAAAAGAAAGAAAGTTAGTCGAGACCAGTTTAAAGTGAATCTCCTGAAATCCCAGTTCTTGTTCTAGAATCAAACAGCAAAATAGCATTTGAAATATTTTCTCTTTGGTACCTCCACACGCACCCCCCCCCCCACATTGTTCAGTGAGTGTTCTGATCTGCTGGCTTTGTTTTAGGCCCCCTGGGCCCACACTCACATATGAACACAGAACCAGGCAAATGGAGCAACACACAGTGCAGGAGGATGCTGAATTCCTGATCCCAGGCAAAACTAGAGTGTAAGAGACCTCTGCAAGTGCAGTCCAAGAAATGAAAGTAGTAAATACACATAGAACAAAAGCTCCATTCTAGTTGTGTGAGGAACATAATACTCTTAAATTACTTTCTGGTTTCCATGGGGACCTTTTTGTCCTAAGATACCAATCATTAGGTTTAACAGAGCCACTGAATATTATTTCTAAATCAAGTAAAATGATTTCTCAAATGGGTAAAATGTTTACTACCAGTATTTTTAAAGGTGCTAAAATTCAAATTACTTGAGATTGCTGCTTTTGGTGGCACAATTAAATCTAGAGTCAATATAGAGGCATCCTCCTCTCCTTTTCAGGGGGATGAACGCTCCAAGTATCTCTAGTTGGCAGGCAATTCTTCACAGGATATCTGGTTTTAAATTCATTAGAAACTCAAAATAGTGTCGAGAATTTTACATTGTGATGAGAATTCTTAGATAAATTCTCTCGTCCTCCCTTTGGCCAGTTTCAATGCCTTCCTTACACATTCTTATATAACATCTGGGCTTCTGTGTAAGCGTACGTATGTTCTATATGAGATACACATATATATATTATACCCCCACCCATACACATATACACACACACACAGGCCAATCTGTTTGGGCGTAAATGATGTGACTGGGATTGGGAGTTGTGGCTCCTTTATTTTGCAGAATGCTTAAGTATTGTTTGTCTCACAATACTGGGAGGGAGAAGGAGCCTGGTGGGAGCTGGAGCCTTAAGCCCTGGGCTGTGGTCTGGGGGAGGGGACGGGGTTGCGGGGTCACAAGCTCTTAGCTTTTAGCCTCAGCATGACCACAAGTTTTAAAGCATGAAGGGATCACGTGCTTTTCTTTGAGCTGTTAGTTATTCTGACTTTTGGGGTGTGTGTGTGTGAAATGCTTTGTTCTTTAGCTTTTTTTGATTCTCTAGGTATTTTGGCTGATGATTATAATTTTTTTTCCCAAAAGAAAAAGACCAAATAAGTGACTTATGTATCAAATGATGTCCTAGTTTTTTCTGGACAGTAACATATAGCTTGTGCTTAATTTTACCTTACACTACCCAGGTACTGAGATGGAATAAATTATTTTCGCCAGTTGGGAACTTGATCCAGAAATTCTATATGTTGCAAGCCTTAAAAAAATCAAGAACAAGAAAATATCCTGGTAAAGCAATCTCAAAATACCTTATTCCGGGTATTGTTCTGGCTTTAAAGGGAAGGGGGGTGGGAGGAGGGGTGTAAATTGGGGGGGCGAGTAGGAAGATTCTGGAGGATGTCTTGTTTAATGAACTGTTGAAAACTTTTGGAAAATCTTAAGCTACTGAAGTTCCTCAACATGGTATTTCCATTTGAAAGCCTCTACTCAGATCTTTCACTTTTGGGTAGCTGCTTCTGCTAGTTCCCTTTTAAATGGATGATTTCATCTTTTCCAACTCTCTTCTCTTTCTCAAACCAAGACACATAGACAGAGACAGAATGCCAAATTAAGACTTCTGATGATAATGAGATTTATTTGGGAACATTTTCCAAAGTCAGGGTAATGGGTCTTTTTGTTCTGATGGTGAAGAGGATGAGGATATGTTTACTCATTGACTGGGAGCTCTGGCTGCAGCTGCAGGACACAATTAATTATGCTAATAGTTTGTGAGGAGCGGATGTAACTCCCCTACCCCCCTTTTTTTGGGGGGAGGGGAGTTTGGCAAAAGGGGAAGGAGACGCCCTGGGGTCGGATCACATGATATTATCTTCGCGCCACTTTTGCAAAAACTCTTTTTTTACTCCAGGTTTTGCTCGAGCTCAAAGGTACTGTTCTTATCTTGCTTTAATACAATGTTTCTTGAAGTCGGGTTTAAGATCTCTTCCCTCCCCCTCCTCTTCTTTCCACTGCTAGTCGTTACCATTAAAGGTCGAAAATTGCATTGAAGTCGGTGCAATCTCACAGGACGGATCTGGCTGAGTAGTAAATTTTGGGCTGCGCCAGGGTGGGCTGCAAAGTCTGTTTGCGTGTTTTATGAAAAAAGGAGAAAGCCCACCTGTAGGAGTGACTCCCATTGAAGAAATAAGTGTGGCTTTCGTTGCCTCCTCCGTAGACTCCTCTAAGAGGCACAGGCCGTTCAGGTTGGACTCCGTCGCGGACCAGGGGAGGGAGAGGCCAGTCTTTTGTAATCGGCTTGCCTGAGGTACTACTGTACACCAGGTTGAGAATCACATGGCGCCCTTGTCCCCGTCTGGGCTTTGGGCTGCCACTGTCTCCTGCGGTAACAATAGTGGGGAGGGAGAGGTCGGCTCCATTTGGCACACCCCTTTCCTCATATCCCGCTAGCGTCCCAGTGCTTTCCTCTCTGGATTCTGCGTGTTCTTTCCCTTCTCTGATTTGTAACTCTCCCGCACTCCCAAGCTCCCTCCCCGCTCCCGGGTCCGCCCGGAACCTGGAGTGGGTATAGTCTGATGACCGCATTCTGCCCAGTGTTCAAAGTCTGATATGCTTAATTCCATTTTTATTGTGCTTCTTAAAAACTAAGACCTCTTACTTTTCACAGAGAGTGTACTTGGGCTTTGGCCTTTAAACAGCTGGCCCTCAATTGGTTCTCATTAGCTGTGGAATGAGAAGAGAAAGCCAGATAATTGCACCGTATCTTCCTTGCATTTGTGCGTGTACTCGGTGGCTGCTACCGTTAACGATGCCTGCCAAGAAAGCCTGATTTACTGGGTGAGGGGGGCTCCTGGCAAAGGCGAAACCCTCCCAACAGTAGCACAAGGTGCCAGAGGTTAGAACTTTCACATGTGCACAGAGTGAATATGCTGTGTCTGTATTTCTTTCCTCCTGGGGCCTTAGGAACACTTTCAATCTAGCGGCGAGGTGGCGCGCATGCGCGCGCCGGGTGGGGGACACCCCGGTCCCACGGCTCCGTGGACCTCGTCGTCTATCTCCGGTGGGGGGATGGGGCGAGCGCCGCGGGAGCGGGACCGGACGAGGTGGTAGCGAGTGCGCCCTCCTGGGCTCGCCGCCAGTGGCACCGGCTCTAGCACCAGACGCTGCCCGCCCGCGTCGGAGGTGCGCCTTTAATTAAAAGACTTCGGCTCGCGGGAAAGAGGGGGAAATGCCGACTGCGCTCGGCCCGTGGGTAACTGGGACTCGGTGGGATTTTCGCTTTGGCGGGGTGGGGGTTCCGTTTCCTAATTCCTGTGCGGGCCGGGTGGGCGGGGGCGGGCTTTTTCCCTGGGCTATTAAAGGCAGAGGGGCGGGCTTTTCCCAGGGATAGAGCGTCGGACAGAGGGCCGAGGGGACGGAGCGCTCCTCGAGTGGTGGCAGGACGGCTGGTGGCCCCGCGTCGTGCTGGCCGGGGGCGCTTTGGGTGAGGCGGGCTCTCGCGGCCCCGATTAATTTCCTGAACGCCGCTTCTCACTTCTCTTCCTCCTCGGGCTTTCCGCGGAAGGCTGCGCTCGCGCTGGGTCCGCGGAGCGCTCGGGTGGCGCGCGCCGCCCAGGGTGTGTGGTGGGGCGCCTGGAGGGGACGGGAAGAGGGGTGGCCGGTGCGGGATCGCCGCGCGCGCCACCTGCGAGGGGCGGGCGCGGGCCAGATCCCGTGCCGGGATGGCCCGGGCCGGCGGCCGGAGCCGAAGGGGCGAACCTTCGTTAGGGCAGCTCTGATGGGGAGAGTTGACTGGCTGGGTGGGAGGGGACGGAGCGGGTGGGACTCGAGAAAAGCCAAGTACCCTAGTGCAGTTGAGGGGTAGCGGGGAGCGCGCGGGAAACGACTCGCCTTTTCTTTTCCATCACTGACCTTTAGGTTCCAGGAGAACTTTCGGGGTGCGGAATGAGGGGGTGCACGTGGAGGGGAAAAAAGGACTCCCCTCCCCCTTGGCTCGTCTCCCACCAACCCGGGAATGGAGGGGGAGGGAGGCGTGGGCTTGGCGCGTTTTTGGGGCTTTGAATGGAGAACTCCGTTTCCCATGATGCTTTGTTTCTTTCTCTTTAATCTCGGCGGCGGCGGCTGCAGCACGAGGACGGGAGCGCGTGGTGTGAGCAGCTGGAGCACACTCTGGGCGCGCGGGCGGTTCCCGGACTTCAACCGGAGCGCTAGGTAAGTGTGTGAGAGGCGCGGGAAGAACCCGAGGGATGCACAAAGGCGGAGGTGGAGGCTTTCTTCGTGGGGAGGGGAGTGTTTTTTCCATTTTAAGGAAGCGGGAGAGTGGCTGTCCAGCGCGGACGAGGTATACCAGATGAACGGCTCATTAAAGAAAGATATTAACTGTGGCAGGCGCTCTCTCCGACCCGTGTGGGGCTCAGTGTTGCCAAGTTGAATCAAGTACAGTACATTTTTGAGTCCATTTAGGAGTATTTTTTTAAGGGGGAAAAGTACAGGTGGAGAAATCTAAGAGGAAAAATGGTCCTCTTTCTCTACTAATTTTAGTCTTCTTTCTCCATAGAATTTAGATTTTTAGATTTAAGTGTAGTTTTTATGCATCAGTTTAAGGAGTTTTCTTATAAAAACTAGATCAGTGGTCCGGGGTACCATGAAGGAAGCCCAACATTTAAAGTTCCCTCACTAGTTAAACATAGTACGGATTCTGAGTCTCTGAATTTTCCATTTTCTTTTTTGACAAAACTTAACCCATCATGGAAGAGGTAGAGTAACCTTGTGAACCCTTTTCAAATAGGGGCTCATTTCCTTGCTGCATGTTCTTAGGTAAGATAAGCACTTGGGAATGGAGAAGGTTTGCTTATGGACGATAATGACATGAAGGGAAGAGAAGCTAATCTGCCTTCTTTGGGTTTAATGGAGAAAATGGGTCCATAAATGTTTAAACAGAACAAGAGCCCTTTGAAATAGATCAAAATGTGACATCTCTAGGCCATCTGTGCATTATGTGAAGAGCGTGGAAGGCTGTGTTTCTTAAACCAGCTTTAAAATTTCTCTCATAGTCTATTAATGGAGTGGGGGCAGGGAATGTTCATTTAATCTAACAGTCATTTTTTGTGTGGTGCCCTACCTCAAGAAGTGGATAGTCACTGATTTTTATATGCTACTTTCTCTAGATAAACCTCTTCTAAAATCTGGGCGGGGGGAGGTAATGGACCTGCACATTTTCTGGGATGCAGATAGCAAGTTTTCTTAGATGGAGAGGGGAAGTCCAAAATCCGCTTATACATAAGAATTGGACTTTTGAAATGGCCAGTGTTATTTGTGTTCAACTCTGTGTAAATAATTCAGAGTATTAATATTTCTCAGGACTTGGCTGAAACTCCAAAACCTAGCTGGGACTCTCTAAGCCAAAGAAAAGCTTGTTTCAGGAATATTAACTAGTAGTTGACTTGTTCAGTTTTTTTTTTTTTTTGGAACCAGGTGAGTCTGAATAGATCAGTGAGGATGGAAAAGAAGAGCTCATGAAAGACACTTTGGCTTTTTTGCTTCAGGAATAGGCCTTGGCCATGTAAAAGTGCTTACAGTGCAGGTAGCTTTTTGAGATCTACTGCAATGCAAGCACTTCTTACATTACCATGGTGATTTAATCAATGGCTACTGAGACCTGTAGTTTGTGCATAATGAAGCTGTTGGCACTTTGGAGCGGTTTCCCATAATGTGTCTCTTGTGTTAAGGTGCATCTAGTGCAGTTAGTGAAGCAGCTTATAATCTACTGCCCTAAATGCTCCTTCTGGCACAGGCTGCCTGACACACAGCATTGGAAAATATGCCTTGACTAATAATTTGCATAGAACGCCTTTCAAAGGTTTGTCTTTGGTTTTGTCCTTGTTCATTGGGAGCAGAGGGGTGAGGGTTGTGTGCAGCATACGGTTTTTTGTACCAAAGCATAAGATCAGGTCCCAGTAGTACCAAAGTGCTCACAGTGCAGGTAGTTTTGGCAACATTCTACTGTAGTGTGGGCACTTCCAGTACTCTTGGATAACGGCTCTTGCTGATGCTGAGAACATTCAAAGACACTGCTACTTACAGTTAGTTTTGCTGGTTTGCATTTCAGCGTGTGTACATATGGCTGTGCAAATCCATGCAAAACTGATTGTGATACTGTGTTTCTTCTGCGGCCCTACCTTCTCAGGAATCTCCAGTCCTCGCACGAATCTCCAGTCTTCACACCCATTCATTCATGGGTGGGGATTTGTTGCACTGCTTGTGTTATATATAAAGTATTGCACTTGTCCCGGCCTGTGGAAGAAACGAGGAATTTATCATCTTCTGTTAATGTTTAAAGGTTGTAAGTTCTGATATTTGATCATTGTAAAATGACCTGTTTTGCTGTTGTCGGGTGGATCACGATGCAATTTTGATTAGTATAATAGGAGAAAAATTGCACGGTATCCATCTGCGAACCGCAGGACCCTTGTTGACAACAGTCTGTTGGTACTTAAGATGTCCTTTCTCTAGTTAACTGGAGTTAAAAAATGTTCTGAAACACATCTAGAGTTTTAAAAATGATAACAGTTTTTAAAACAAAATATTTGAAATCAAGAAGGTGTATTTTGGCAGTTGGGTGAAGGAGCAGATTGTTACTGAATGTAAATGGATATTTAAATGTAAATTTACAAAATAAATGATATTTATAGATCTGAAAAAAATTGACTCTTTTTTTTCAAACAATTAAAAATGCTGGTGGATTCAAGAAAAAAAAATCTCATGGTTGGATGAGATGGGGTCCTAAAGGGAAACTTGTGCATATCTGCTTTTCAAGTGTGCATCTACAGAAAGCAGCAAGACACCTAATTTGGAAGACTTTATGATGCAGACACATATCTGGACAAAATGTGCTCACTTTATGTACCCGTGCTTATCCATATGAGGGAGATGCAAAGTTATAGATCGATGGGACGCCTACCCTTGAGGAACTGGGCACACTTGAGATTTAACAGGGTAGAGGGAGCTTGTTGATCCACTCACTTTGGGATTGTCAGAGGAAATCATTTGGTGGAAGGGCCACTGAGATGGAGAAATACTGCCTTGCTTTGGAGACTAGTAAATGTTGGAAACCTGGATGTGGGCTTATTAGAATTTGGGGCCCAGGGGTTCTATGGAGTGACTAACCTTGTGCAGAAATTACCCATGTTAGCTGTTTGAGACAGATCACATGGTAGAAAAAGTGAATATTGACTAATAACACAATAAAAGTGTTAAGTTTATTCAGCCAGTCACCACCCCAGATAAGGCAGCTCGAATCCTGTAATGGTTCTTGAATGTTAGCACTTGTTAAAATACAGATCCCCAGCCTTACCTCCAAAAATTGATTCAGTAGGTGTGGAGTGAGGCCTGAGGGTTTGCATTTCTAACCCAGGTACTGCTGTCATGGCCGGAGACCACACTTTGAGAACTACTGCTCAAAAACAATGAAGGACCTCAGTTTCTAGGACATGAAGTCAGTTTCTAGTCAACAAAGGAAGGTGTCTATTTGAAATGTCATCTTTTAGTCTTTATTTCTCATCAAAAAGAGATACAGACAACTGAAAGATGGTGTGTGTGTGTGTCATTTTTTATTTATTTCCTGTTGCCATGGAATTTTTGAGTTTTCAAACCATTTTAATTTTCGCTTATAACAGTCCCGTTTAATCAAGAAGAGGAGCTCTTATTGAATGCACTTAGCCTTGAGCTAGTTGCCTAAGGCTTCCGTTTCCTCATAAGGGGAAATAATGATAATGTTGGTCTACCTCAAGGATATGTGGGTTCAGTATATTTTCTTTGGTGGTAGTGGTTTGGGGGATGGATTTTAATTCTTGGTGATGAAGTGAAATCTTAATGAAAAGAGACTTGGTAGTAAATTCTGTCTTCCATTATTAAGTAAGTGTGTGATTTTTAAAAAGTGACTAATGCTTGAGGCAATTATACAAGCATAAAGAACTCTACAGATATTTCCTGTGCTGTCTAATGCTTACCACTTTGTTGGTGCCTAATCATAGTTAAGTTTGATGTGGCAGCAAAGCAAAGGTCTCCCTCCCCCCTAATAAAGTAGCTCAGTAAAAGAGGGGATTAAAGCTTATTTGTTATAATCCTTAACACCACCAAACCTCCGCTTTCATAATGCAAGTTTATTGTCTCTAGTGGTTCACTGGTGCTTTAGCAAAGGTGGCTAGTATGCAGACAGTTACTGCAGTTTCCACTTTTAATGGGCATGTGTGGAGGGGCTGTGTTCCTGAGGGGTAAACCACTTGGCCTCTTTTGAGTCTCAGTTCCTTCATCTAAAATCAGGGTGGATCTGGGTGATTCTAGCTTCAGATATTCTGATCTACTTTTGGAGGAGAAATGTCAAAATGGCATTCCATGTATGCAGAATCTAAAAGGAAATGATGTGATGCAGATAAACTTATTACAAAACAGAAACGGACTCAGAGAACAAACTGGTTGCTGGTTGCTGGAGGGGAAGGATGAGGGGAAGAGATAGTGAGTTTGGGATGGATATGTACACACTGCTATCTTTAAAATGGATAACCAAAAAGGACCTACTGTATAGCACATGGAACTCTACTCAAAGTTATATGGCAGCTTGGACAGGAGGGGAGTTTCAGGAAGAAGATACATGTGTATGTGTGGCCAAGTCCAGCTGACCTATCACTATCAGTTGCTGTCCACCTGAAACTATCACAACATTGTTGATGGACTATACCCCAATGTAAAATAAAAAGTTTTAAAAATAAAAATAATCTCTTTGTTAAAATTCAGTTTAATTCAGTCACTCAGTCGTGTCCGACTCTTTGCGACCCCATGGATGGCACCACACCAGGCTTCCCTGTCTTATCATCAACTCCTGGAGCTTGTTAATGGACTGTAGTCCAATATAAAATTAAAACTTTAAAAAATAAAAATAATCTATTAAAGTTAGACATCTCCAATAATTCTAAAAGTGCTTTGCATTTAAGTCATTTGTTTAGAATTTGAGGGAAAATGGGTCACTTAAATCGGTAGTTATGGAGAAAATCTAGAGAAGGAAATGGCAACCCACTTCAGTATTCTTGCCTGGACAATCCCATGGACAGAGGAGCCTGGCAGGCTACACTCCATGGGGTCAAAAGAGTTGGACATGATTTAGCAACTAAACCACCACATGGGGAAAATGAGTAACATACCACATACAGCTTACTTACTTCTAAAGATTTACAATAAGTTCAGGAGAAGCACTACAAGTGTATGATTTGCCTTTGATTCAGTTTTTTTGTCCTAAGGTCATCAGTGTGGGCATTGATTTTCCCCAGACAGAAGAGTCAATGTGGCATCAGTTTAATTAGCACAAACATATGTTGACTGAGAAGTTGTCTATTTGGCAGTTCTGTTACATTGGCTTTGAAACAAGGGACTGTATAAAATTTAAGCTGAAAGAATCCTACTTTATACATCAGTGTTATTGTTCAGTCGCTTAGTCGTGTCCGACTCTTTGCAACCCTAGGGACTATAGCATGCAGGGCTTCCCTGTCCTTCACCATGACCCGGAGCTTGCTCAAACTCATGTCCATTGAGTCGGTGATGCCACTAAACCATCTCATCCTCTGTCGTCCCCTTCTACTGCCTTCAATCTTTCCTTGGATCAAAATCTTTTCTAATGAGTCACCTCTTTGCATCAGGTGGCCAAAGTATTGGGGCTTCAGCTTCAGCATCAGTCCTTCCAATGAATATTCAGGGTTGATTTCCTTTAGGACTGACTGATTTAATCTCCTTGCAGTCCAAGGGACTCTCGAGTCTTCTCCAACACCATAGTTCAAAAGCATCAACTCTACGGCACTCAGCCTTCTTTATGGCCCAACACTCACATCTATACATGACTACTGGAAAAACCATAGCTTTGACTAGATGGACCTTTGTTGGCAAAGTAATGTCTCTGCTTTTTAATAGACTGTCTAGGTTTATCATAGTTTTTCTTCTAAGGAGCAGGTGTCTTTTAATTTCATGGCTGCAGTCACCATCTGCCGTGATTTTGGAGCCCAGAAAAATAAAGTCTGTCACTGTTTTCATTGTTTCCCCATCTATTTGCCATGAAGTGATGGGAGGCCTGGCGTGCTGTTATTCATGGGGTCGCAAAGAGTCGGACACGACTGAGCGACTGATCTGATCTGATCTGATGGGATCAGATGCCATTGGTCTTTGTTTTTTGAACGTTTAGTTTTAAGCCAGCATTTTCACTCTCCTCTTTCACCTTCATCAAGAGGCTCTTTAGTTCCTCTTTACTTTCTGCCATAAGGGTGATATCATCTGCTTATCTGAGGTTATTGATATTTCTCCCTTTAATCTTGATTCCAGGTTGTGCTTCATCCAGCCTGGTGTTTCTCGTGATGTACTCTGAATATAAGTTAAATAAGCTGAGTGACAATATACAGCCTAGACATACTCCTTTCCCAATTTGGAACCAGTCTGTTGTTCCATGTCCGGTTCTAACTGTTGTTTCTTGACCTTCATACAGGTTTCTCAGGAGGCAGGTCAGGTGATCTGGTATTCCCATCTCTTTAATAATTTTCCACAGTTTGTTTTGATCCACACAGTCAAAGGCTTTAGCATAGTCAATAAAGCTGAAGTATATATTTTTCTGGAATTCTCTTGCTTTTTTGATGATCCAGTGGATGTTGGCAATTTGATCTCTGGTTCCTCTGCCTTTTCTAAATCCAGCTTGAACATCTGAAAGTTCTTGGTTCAGGTACTGTTGAAGCCTAGCCTGGAGAATTTTGAGCATTACTTTGCTAGTATGTGAAATGAGTGCAATTGTGTGGTAGTTTGAACATTCTTTGGCACTACCTTTCTTTGGGATTGGAATGAAAACTGACCTTTTCCTGTCCTGTGGCCACTGCTGAGTTTTCCACATTTGCTAGCATATAGACCAGAGTCCAGAAGTGGGGAGACTGAAGCCCAGGAAGAAGTGACTTGCTCAAGGTTTTGATAAATAAGCAATAGGGACCAATATGTTGAGTGCCAGGCTAGATGTCCAGAGGCAGAGAAGAGGACATGAAACCCAGGCTGGATCAGGTAGTCCTTCCCAGGGGGCCTCAGGAAAGGGGGCCTGCGGGG
Organism: Budorcas taxicolor; assembly: GCF_023091745.1. Taxonomy (NCBI): domain Eukaryota; kingdom Metazoa; phylum Chordata; class Mammalia; order Artiodactyla; family Bovidae; genus Budorcas; species Budorcas taxicolor. The sequence goes on along the minus strand of NC_068935.1, from coordinate 42,361,918 downwards.
AGGTAGGCAAGAAGGTCGGTGAAGGGTCTTTTTAGGCAGAGTGGTTTATGTAAAAAGATGAGAGCAGATGGAGGTTCTTCTAAAGAACTATACTTGGTTCAGAATGGCTGGCCCATGTGAGGAGAGAAGTAAGTTGGGGCTAGATCACAGAACCTTGTCCTGAATGTAAAGGGAAGTCACTTAAGAGTTTTAAGCAGAGAAGTGACCCACATTTGCCCACTTAGTAAGACCTCTCTGACAGTGGCATAGAGAGTGGCTTGGAGAGTACTGGGCCCAAAGCCAGCTAGGAGGCTAAGCGGGAGGTGAAGATGTGAATCAGGACAGCAGCCCCGGCACGGAGGTAGCGGCAGCTTTCTCCTATGAATACATGCATAAATCTAACACAGTTCCAACCAGTTTCCAAACTTCATGATGATTCTGAAGTTCATCTGTAAGAATACACAGGGAAGACACATGTACCCCAGTGTTCACTGCAGCACTGTTTACAACAGCTAGGACATGGAAGCATGTCCATCAGCAGACAAATGGATAAGGAAGTTGTGGTGCATATGCACAATGGAATATTACTCAGCTGTAAAAAAGAACACATTTGAGTCAGTTCTAATGTGCTGGATGAAACTGGTGTCTATTTACAGAGTGAAGTAAGTCAGAAAGAGAAACACCAATACAGTACATTAAAGCATATATATGGAATTAAGAAAGCCGGTAATGACAACCCTGTATGCAAGACAGCAAAACAGACACAGATGTAAAGAACAGATTTTTGGACTATGGGAGAGGCAAGGGTGGGACGATTTGAGAGAATAGCATTGAAACATGTATATTACTATATGTAAACTAGATAACCAGTGCAAGTTTGATGCATGAAGCAGGGCACTCAAAGCTGGTGCTCTGGGACAACCCAGAGGGCTGGGGTGAGGAGAGTGGGAGGGGGGTTCAGGATGGGGGACGTGTACCTGTGGCTGATTCATGTCAGTGTGTAACAAAACCACCACAATATTGTAATTATCCTCCAATTAAATAAAAATTTTTTAAAAAAGAAAAATAGTGAGAAAAAGGAGTCATGAAGTAGAACTTAACAGATATTGAAACTTATAAAGTAGCATTTTAAAAGTGATGCTAGGAAAAAATAAAAGTGGTGCTAAGATAAAAAATAGATGCCTGTTGCTGAGATTTCTCTGCTGTTCTACTGATTGAAGTATATATATAAGTATTTAGATAGTCATTAGGGTGTCATTTCAAATTGGGAAAGAAAAGATAGGTTAGTAAAAGTTGGTTAATTATTTTGAGAAAACCTGAAATGAAATAACAGCTAAAACTCTCATCCCACTCATCAGAATAAACCCCAGATGGATAAAGGGCTGAATATAAAAACTGAAACTGCAAATTATCTAATTCTCCCTACTTTTTTCTTTATATTTAAAATTTTCATAACAGAACAAAAATTAAACTATAAAGTACTAAGAAGAAAATAAGGTAAGAAAAGCTCAATCATGAGATTGAGAAAAGCTGTTTTAAGAATAACATTGATGACAAGGAACCACTAAAGATTAATTTGAACACAAAAGGTTCACATCAAAAACCATCTTAAAAAGCAGAAGATAAACTCAATGTTTTATATATTGTATTATATATGAATAGTTAACCAGCTTTCTCCTTCCCTACTTCCCTCCCTCCTTCCTCCTTCCATGAATGTTTATTGAGGATCTGGCATGTCAGATACCCTCTTAGTGCTAGGGAATCACTATGAACAAAACAAAGTACCTCTTCCCTGGTGGTCCAGTGGTTAAGAATCTGCCTTGCAACGCAAAGGATGTGGGTTCAATCCCTGGTTGGAGAACCAAGATACCACATGTCTCAGGGCATCTAAGCCTGCGTGCCATGTTGAGAAAGATCCCATGAGCCATAACTAAGACTTGACACAGACAAATAAAATTAATAAATATTGAAAAAGTTGCTTTAGAATTCATGCAATAAATTCAATATAACAATGAAAAAAAAAAGTCCTTGCTCTAATGGATCCTTTAGTCAGGGAAATGGATAATAAAATAAATAATTATCAGATGGCAAGTGATATGCAGACAAATAAGTGAATTTGTTCATTTGCTGGGGCTCCTGTAACAAACTTGGTGGCTTAAAACCACAGAAATTTAATCTCTCATAGTTCTAACGGCTAGAAGTCCAAAATCAAAGTATTGGCAGGCCCTCCGAAGGCTCCAGGGGGTGATGCTTCCTTGTCTCTTCCTGGCTTCTGGTGGTCGCCCTCAGTCCTTGGTTTGTAGACACATCGCTCCAATCTCTGCCTCTACTGTTGCATGATAATGTTCCTGTGTGTTTCCATGTGTCTCTCTGTTCCTTACAAGAATACCAGTCATTGCACTTAGGGTCTACCCTAATGCAGTGTGACCTGATTTCAACTTGACTACATCTGCAAAGATTCCATTTCTGAAAAAAGTCACATTTACAGGGATAGGTGTTAGGACTTGAACATATCTTTTGAAGGAACACAATTCAACCCAGTACAGCAAGGTGGGGGAAACAGTGTTGGGGTTGGTTGCTGTGTTAAAATATGACAGTCAAGGGGCTTGTAACTGATGAGGTGACGATTGATTAGAGAGGAGGCCATGAGGGAATGAGCTACGTGGGTATGGAAGGAAGAGCACAATAATTGTTCTTAATCTGAATGAAACACTTGATAATAATAGCTGACACTTATTGAAAATTTCTGTCTTGGATACTGTAATAATCAATGATTTAGGTGTAGTATCTCATAAATTTCACAATCCTATAAGGTATTAATATTCTATAAGATAAGTCAATTATTATGTCCATATTAGAGATGAAGAAACTGAAGCTCAGGAAGCTTAAGTAATTTGTCCAAGTTTTCACATCTGGTAAACTAAGAACCAAGTCCCTACCCTACTGTCTGCAGAGTCTAAGCCAATAGAATAATGAATGTAAAAGAATTCCTAAGTGATAACTTTTTAGGAGTTCATCCTCAGTAGTAATCAGTGCAAATCAGAACAACAGGAAGATTTTTTGACATCAACTTTACCACCATTAAAAAGATTGAGGACAAGAGTACATCCTGTATTACTTCATTCATATGATATTCTAGAATAAATTACACTAATCTCTGACAAGGGAAAAAAAATCAGAGCAGTGACTGCCTTTTGAAAGGGTAGGGGCATCCCAGGTATGAAGCGGCATGAAACAACCTTCTAGGGTGATGCAAATGTTCTATATTTTGACAGGGGTTTGGGTTACATAGGTGTGTGCATTTGTCAAAACTCATCAAAGCACATATACTTAAGATTCATTCATTTCACTACATGTTCATTTTATCTAAAAAAGGAATTAAATATTAAACTCTAGTTAATGACAAGCATGCTAAAGCATTTAGGAATAGAGTTAACTGAAGCTGCAACTTACTTTGAAGTGCTTAAAAAGTTAAGATGGACTGATGGATGGATGGATGGATAGACATGCAATAAAGTCAATATAGCCAGCTGTTAACAGTAGTGGAACTTAGGTGATAAGGATGTGCATGTTCAATGTACAATTCTTTGAGCTTTTCTTTATGTTCAGGAATTTTTACAATAAAATATTGGAAGAAGAACATGATTGGATGAGGGAAGAATGTAGACAACTAAAATAATGACTAATATTTACTGAGTGCTTACTATGTACTGGGCCTTGTATTGCATGCAATACATCTCTATTATCTCTGTCTTACAGATGAAGACAATCAGGCCCATAAAGGTTAGATAACTTGCCCAAGGTGACACAGCTTGCAAGTAGGTGATACAGGCTGTGAATCCTGCCTGATTATAGTGGCCAGGCTCTATATGGAATTAGGGAGAAAAAAAATCTACTTCTGCTTTATTGACTATGCCAAAGCCTTTGAATGTGTGGATCACAACAAACTGGAAAATTCTTTAAGAGATGGGAATACCAGACCACCTGACCTGCCTCTTGAGAATTCCTGTATGCAGGTCAGGAAGCAACAGTTAGAACTGGACATGAAACAATAGACTGGTTCCAAAATGGAAAAGGAGTATGTCAAGGCTGTATTTTGTCACTCTGCTTGTTTAATTTATATACAGAGTATATCATGAGAAATGTTGGGCTGGATGAAGCACAAGCTGGAATCAAGATTGCCAGGAGAAATATCAATAACCTCAGATATGCAGATAACACCACCCTTATGGCAGAAAGCGAAGAACTAAAGAGCCTCTTGGTGAGAGTGAAAGAGGAGAGTGAAAAAGTTGGCTTAAAACTCAACATTCAGGAAACGAAGATCATGGCATCTGGTCCCATCACTTTATGGCAAATAGATGGGGAAACAGTGAAAGACTTTATTTTTCTGGGCTCCAGAATCACTGTAGATGGTGACTGCAGACATAAAATTAAAAGACACTTGCTCCTTGGAAGAAAAGTTACGACCAATATAGACAACATGTTAAAAAGCAGAGACATTACTTTGCCAACAAAAGTCCATCTAGTCAAAGCTATGGACTCCATATGGATATGAGAGTTGGACTATAAGGAAATGATGTGAGAGTTGGACTATAAGGAAAGCTGAGCACTGAAGAATTGATGCTTTTGAACTGTGGTGTTGGAGAAGAGTCTTGACAGTCCCTTGGACAGCAAGGAGATCCAACTAGTCCATCTTAAAGGAGATCAATCCTGAGTGTTCATTGGAAGGACTGATGCTGAAGCTGAAACTCCAATACTTTGGCCACCTGATGTGAAGAGCTGACTCGTTTGAAAAGACCCTGATGCTGGGAAAGATTGAAGGTGGGAGGAGAAGGGGATGACAGAGGATGAGATGGTTGGATGGCATCACCGACTCAATGGACATGAGTTTGAGTAAGTTCTGGGAGTTGGTGATGAATAGGGAAGCCTGGTGTGCTTCCATGGGGTCCATGGGGTCACAGAGTCGGGCACGACTGAGTGATTGAACTGAACTGAACTGAAGTGGGAGAATCTTGTTGATAGTTTATCTGATTAGAATGTGGCTGCACCTGGAGTAGCCTAACTCCTAACTCCACACACTTTATCCCTACTTCTTGAATTTTCTTTGGGGTGGCTCCCGAAATTCTGGCAAGCACAGCTGAAATACAGAGGAACAGCATGTAGTGGCAATAGGTAAAAGGTTGTGGGAAATGATGCGGGGCTGGTGGATATGATGGAGAAAGACAGGATCACTTTTGTACAAGTGAGTTTAGGAGGTTTTGGGGACATCCAGGGAGAGATGGCGAGAGCAGGACTAGAGCAGAAGATACAGATCTGGTTCTGCCTGTCCATTAAAGCCTTAGCAATGAGAAGAGCAGAGAGTGCGGAGGACAGAGACTCAAAGAGCTGATGAAAAAAGAGCATGCAGCCAAGCTGAGGGTCGAAGAAAAAGCAGACGAAAGTGGTGTCATAGAGATCAACATTTGTTGTGTATCCCAATTTCATACCATTTTCACTTAAGAACATCTGGTCTTGTGTTGGAAAATGCCCAAACAGGTTTATGTAGCCTGTCTTCTATAGGAACATATGAGAAAATATCCTCATGACTTATATTCACCATATTTTTTTTTTAACAAGACAGGAAAAGCAAGTTCACTTCAGGAACCATAACATTATTTCATGGTGAAGTGCAGGTTCTTTCATATTCCAGTAATTCCTCTTTTTCTCCAAGAATTTTTCCAGCCATAGATTACTTTGACTATAAGCCAGAACACTTTGAACGCTTTAGAAGAAACAAAGTGTCAAATGGCATCTGTTTTACAGTGACTTCTGTTCTTTTGTTGCTTTGAGTAATTTATGTAGAATTGTGCTTAAAGGACAATCCTATTTAGACACTCTATGTTGGAGGTCTGGGATGGTTTTTCAACTGACTTGTTGGAAGCAATTATAATTACTATCTATAATATTGGTTTTTAAAGTGTATCAAATTTGATTTTAGTACAGTCATTTGACAAAAGCTTAAGCATCTCTAATTTGCTTAAATTGCTTTGGCTACCAAACCAGGGATATTATTAGCACTATTTCTAGGAGCTGCTCAAAAGCATCAACTTGGGAAACACTGTTACAGCCATTGCTTCTAATTTATTTCAGGCATACTCCATGGTTATCTGCATTGAATAATTTGAAAACAGCCATAGTTTAACTTAATGCATAAGTACGCTATTTTGATTTTGACAGGGGTCTTAAATTTTAGGTTGGAGACTGACTGTATTGAAAACAATTGGAAATCAGTATACCTGTTTTGGGCTTCCCAGGTGGCACTAGTGGTAAAGAACCCACCTGCCAATGCAAGAGATGTAAGAGACACGAGTTCGATCCCTGGGTCTGGAAGATCCCCTGGAAGAGAGCATGGCAATCCAGTCTAGTATTCTTGCCTAGAGAATCCCATGGACAGAGGAGCCTGGCAGGCTACAGTCCATGGAGTTGCAAAAAGTTGGACACAACTGAAGCGACTTGGCACAGCACAGCAGCATACTTGTTTAAGGGTAAAAGCATATCATCAGTAATTTTTCTAAATACCAAAACTTCATGATGTCCCCAGGGTTTTAGGTCCTGATTTATGTTATACCATGGTTGATTCAGACAAAATTTAAGTTAGAGATTTATCCTCTTTAATATTGATAATTGGAAGCAGTATTTGAATAAATAGCAATTCTTTCTTGAATATGAAAAATATCTTAAATCAGAAACCAAGAACATTGTTTTTGCTTTGTCAGGTTGAGCAACTTTCACCTCCTTTCTTCCTGGTCCAACAGTGTGATCTTCCCCACATTTCAGGCTGTAACTGAAACATGGTTTAAACTTTTACTTGTGGGTACGTTATTAACAATGAGCACTTCTTAAAAAAAGTTTGACTACCTTGGTGGTGGTGGGGTGTATGTGTGTGTGTGGGTTTAGCACTGTGTTCTTAAAGTGTGGTCAAGTGAGGTTCTACCAAGTGACCTTCAGGGCACTGGCCTATTGTATAATAATCTCCATCTTAGCTCTAAGTACAGATTCTGTAAGATAGTGAGTGTCAGCCGCAAATCATCACATCCTTCTTGACAAAACCAACATCGCTCTGTCAATTAGTCTGTGTGTGTCTTGTGATGAGATGACCAGTCAGTAGGGGTTTTAGCTCTGCTGAATTGATTTTTTAATCACCCTAGGCAAGGACCAGTCTAAGCAAGAAAATAATGGCAAAGCCACTGTTGAATTCTGGTCTGAGCTTGCTAGTAAATTTGCTATGTGACCTTGAGCGTCAAAATTAAACTCTGCTATTCCTTCACCTATAAGGGGTGAGAACCACAGCCTCCTTTCCCTATTAAAGGTTTGTTTCACCCTACAGAGAAATCAAGGAGCCAGATCCTTGGGCAGTACAAGGATCCAGCAGTGGATCTCTTCCATAACTTTTTGTTGAAGGTTAAGTCAGTGATAGGGAAGTCTGGCTGGAGACAGTTTGGAAAATTACAGGACGTTAATTCATTGCTTGGACAGCTGATTATTTATTTATTTAGTTTTGGCTGCACAGCATACAAGATCCTAGTTCTCTGGCCAGGGATGGAAGCCACAGTCCCCTGCATTAGAAGCATGGAGTCTCAACCGCCGGACCACCAAGGAAGTCTCAGACAGCTGGTTATTTTAGAGGAAGGATTATCCAGACTTCATGATGGGGAAACCCTAAATTGAAAGCGTCTAGATTCAATCCTAAAGTGTAAGTGCATATTATTTTTGCAAATTTCCGGGATGTCTTGGTTTGTCCACTGAAATCCTGACTATTGAACTAGATAGGTAAATACCTGCCAAAGCAGATTGTGTGATCTTAAGCAATTTTCAGGATGGAAAATATCAATTGCTCAAGCTAGAAGGGAAAAGGAATGAACATTCATAGGGTGCTTACTATGTGCTGGTTGTTTTATACATATTATCTCACTGGATCATCACAAGAATCCTGGGAAGTAGGAGTTACACCCATTGAGATTCAGAGCAGTTACCTATTGTATTTTTTTAGCTTACTGTAATTTTGGCCAAGGTCACAAATCTATTAATAAAAAATTAAATACCTTTTTTTTCTTTTTTCTTTTCAATTTTCATTTATTTAATTTTTAAAATTTTATTTTATTGAAGCATAGTTAATCTACAATGTTGTGTTAGTTTCTGATGTATAGCAAAGAGATTCAATTATACATATATATGTATTATTTTTCATAATCTTTTACATTATGGCTTATTACAGGTTATTGAATATAATTCCCTGTGCTATATAGTAGGGCCTTGTTGCTTATCTATTCTACATATACTAATTTGCATCTACTGATCCTAAACTCCCAGTCCATCCCTTCTCCAACCCCCCTTGGCAGCTACAAGTCTGTTCTCTATGTTTGTGAGTCTGTTTCTATTTCATAGATAAGTTCATTTTAGATTCCACATATAAGTGATATCATATGGTATTTGTCTTTCTCTGTCAACTTACTTCACTTTATATGATAATCTCTAGGTCCATCCATGTTGTTGCAAATGGCATTATTCCACTCCTTTTTGTGGTTGAGTAGTATTCTCTTGTCTATATATACCATATCTTTAACCATTCAGCTGTTGATGGACACTTAGGTTGTTTCTTGTCTTGGCTATTGTAAATAGTGTTGCCATGAACACAGGGGTGTACATATCTTTTCAAATTATAGTTTTGTCTGGATTTGTGCCCAGGAGTGGGATTGCTGCATCATGTGGCAACTCTATTTTTAGTTTCTTTTTTTTTTTGGCCATGCCTCATGGCTTGTGAGATCTTAGTCCCTCAACTAGGGATTGAATCCATTCCCTTGGCAGTGAAAACGCAAAGTTCTTACCATGGACCCCTAGGGAATTCTTTATTTTTAGTTTTTTAAGGAATCGCCAAACTGTTTTCCATAGTGGCTGCACCCGTTCACATTCCTACCAACTGTGTAGGAGGCTTCCCTTTTCTCCACACTCTCTCCAGAGTTTATTGTTTGTGGACTTTCTAATGATGGCTATTCTGACTGGTATGAGCTGGTACCTCATTATAGTTTTGATTTGCATTAAATGCCACTTGAGAGAAACTTTACTTGATATTCTGTGAAAAGTAAACTTGCCCCTACCCCATCTCTACACACTATTTCTATCAGTGTGTACTGTGTGACACTTATCCAGATTTATAGTATTTGCTTATTTGCTCATCCCTTGCTTACTTTCCCAACTAGAATGTAAACTTCGTAAGGTCTGGGACTACCCCAATATCAGTCTTGTTCATCTCTCTGTCTCCAGTGCCTGACTTGGTGACTGACACAGAGTGGACACTCCATAAATATTGCTTTAGTGAATGAATGAATGAAAAACCTTGTCTGACACAGAACTGTTTTCTTATTTCTACAACATAGCACTGACTCATATGTTTAGAAATGGAAAAGTTGAGACTCAGAGATGTTGAATAACTCGTCCAGGAGGTCTGATATAGGTCAGACCATGAAAGGTGATTGTGGTCCAAAGACCTAGGATTATATTAATCACAGTATCAACTCACACTGGCCTGAAGTTGCGTGTTTGGTTTGCTCTAGAACCATCAAATACTCAGTACAAAGGGTTTGGGATCAAGGACATAAGTGAGGGAGTGGATACAGTTTCCAATGACCCTGTTTCTTGCACAAGTCTGGTGGTCAAGGCAGTCCTCCAAGGGTGAGAAACCTGCCAAGTGGGAAGAGCCCTGGAGCCAGGCTTGCAACCTTCTGTAATACTTTGCTGGGAGTAGCCACATCCTTCCTTGAGGGGCTTCCCACTACAGCAGGCAATTCTTGGCTGCATTATTGGTGCCATGCTGAAGCCTTCTCTGTCCTGCTGGGTTTTTGGGCTCCCCAAATGTGACAGCTGGTTAGTGGCAGAGCAAATTCAGCTCTCTTGGCTGAAAGCCAGACTCATGTCACAGTGCATACTGATATAGTTTGCTATTACTGCCCACCATAGGAGGAGATGATGTGATCATTATCTGGTAAATATCCACATAGGAGAAGAAGGGAAGAGTGGGTTTGGGGGCTGCAAGAGTAAAGTCAGAATCATGAGGTTATGGTCCAGAAATGACCCACAGTGGAAGAAAGTGTGTGACCTTGGGGAATTTACTTAACCTCTCTGTGACCCAGTATCCTTATCTATACAAGGAGAATATGGGACAGTTTTTAACACCCTTAGTTTCAGCTCATTTCTCCATTAAGTGGAGATAATGAGGGCTAATGTGAGGTTTTCATGAATAATAAGACATAAAAATTTAGCAAATTCTTGCTCCATAGCAAGCACCCAATAAATGTTAGTTGTTATTATGAATACTAAAAAATAAAAAGGAGTGATTGATGAAAATTAAATGAGTTAATATCTGTAAAGTGCTTAGAATAGTGTCTGACACATAGTAAACTATATATTTGAACCTGTTAAATAAGACAAATAAAAATGAAATAGGATACTAAAAAAGAGAGTTTTGGGTAAAGTGGCTTAATCTATTTTGATGCTTTTTATCATTTTGGGTCCTTAAATGTCACCTGGGGTTTTTCCCTCAATGGCAATATATCTCTGATTTTTATCATTTTCTTCGTAGGTTTCCAAAATCAACTTTATAGGAACATACTTTATAGTCAGCTATGTTAAAAACAAAGCAGTTTCTCCTGACTCTGACACCAGAAAGATTCAAAGAGGCCCAGGGAGCCCAGGGGTTAAATGTCAGAAAATCTTTCAAGAGAACAAGGAAAAGCTAGAATTATATGTTTCAACAGGTGTTTTATGATGGAAACTCATTAAACTATATGAACACATGAAAATAATACCCTGCACTTGTATGACACTTTTCACTATTTCCTTCAAAGTGCTTTCATGTCTAGTATTTCAGTTGTCCTTGTAAGGTTTGCATGTGGTAGGGAAAGCAGGTATTCTCGTTTGACTTAAGAAGAAACTGAATCCAGAAACTCAGCCAACATTTATTGAGCCCTTACAATGTGTGAGGCATTTGTGATACAAAGATGGATAAAACATGTTCAGTTGCTCAGTCATGTCCGACTCTTTGCGACTCCGTGAACTGCAGCACGCCAGGCTTCCCTGTCCTTCACCATCTCCCAGAGTTTGCTCAAACTCATGTCCTTTGAGTCAGTGATGCCATCCAACCATCTCATCCTCTGTCGTCCCCTTCTCCCGCCTTCAATCTTTCCCAGCATCAGGGTCTTTTCCAATGAGTTAGTTCTTCACATCAGGTGGCCAAAGTATTGGAGTTTCAGCTTCAGCATCAGTTATTCCAATGAATATTCAGGACTGATTTCCTTTAGGATGGACTGGTCAAATCTCCTTGCAGTCCAAGGGACTCTCAAGAGTCTTTTCCAACACCACAGTTCGGAACCATCAATTCTTTGGCGCTCAGCCTTCTTTATGGTCCAACTCTCACATCCATACATGACTACTGGAAAAACATAGTACCTGCCTTTAATTAAACCAGCTCTTGAAATAGAGTATGTTAAAATGTTATCATGGGGTATAGGAGGGCTGTGGTGATCAACTGGTGTGTGTGTGTATGTATGTGTGCATGTGTGTGCACACATGCATCTAAGGAGGAGAGAATCAGGGCAGGCTGCACAGAGGTGCTCCTTGAGTTGGGTTATAACATTGGTGTGCTGGGTTATAACAATTGGCTCTCTAGGGAAAACCAAGTCTTGACTTGTGGCATTCGCTGATTTCTGTGCAATGGCACCCCACTCCAGTACTCTTGCCTGGAAAATCCCATGGACGGAGGAGCCTGGAAGGCTGCAATCCCTGGGGTCCCTGAGGGTCAGACACGACTGAGCGACTTCACTTTCACTTTTCATTTTCATGCATTGGAGAAGGCAATGGCAACCCACTCCAGTGTTCTTGCCTGGAGAATCCCAGGGACGGGGGAGCCTGGTGGGCTGCCGTCTATGGGGTCGCACAGAATCGGACACGACTGAAGTCACTTAGCAGCAGCAGCAGTGCTGTAAATACTCCCACCCACTTTAAGCTATCAGTGTGAAGTCCATGAATGCAGAGCTGGGAAGAGATGTACTGTAGCACGTATTTATAGAATATTTCCACCACATAGATGCAACGGATGGAGATAGCATCACAAACACAGATAACAATAAAATGTGGAAAAATAATTAGGAAGTGATGAGTTTTGAGTATTTATTACGTTACTTTTAATATAGTTTACTTAATTGGAAATTTATTTAATTAAACTTTGAATAATGACTGTGTTTAACAACCAGTTCACAAAATTATTGTCCAACAGTCTGCTCTCTTGAGCCTGTGACCTGGTTCCAGCACACCACTGGCAAAGCATAAGTTGCTAGGTAAAAGCAGGTAAGGGACATTTCAAGTAGGGAGACACATTTGTCAAGGTAGCAAGCATTTGAAGCAGCATGGTGCTTTTACCGAACTGGTAAGTCGTCTTAGAAATTGATTTTCTGTGATGCTAATGAATTTTAAGCTTCAGGGTTCCTCACTTGCAGGGCCTGCACCCCCACCCCACCCCAGAGTCTCCTACCTAATTTTGTATTCTTTTTCTTAAAGAGACCTCATTAGTGGTATAAACTTCAGATGCTGAATTAACTCAATCCCTGAGTGCCCTGTTTAAGAAAGAACAGAGCCAGAAGTGAGGTTGTTGAGGAGAATAGAGAATCTTTTACATCACATAAAAAGTGGACTTGATCTTTTAGGCACTAAGGGAAGTTATCTGCTTTGACTCCTGCTTTGTTAGCAGCGTCTCTGGCTGTGTGTGCAGAATGGGTGGAGGAGTCCGCACAAGAATGCGGAAGTCAGTTAGCAGTCCAGGTGGTTTGGACTAGAGAGGTGGTGGTGGAGTAGAGGGAGGTGGATGGATCCAAAGATATTACGAGGTAAACTCAGTAGGACTTGGTAATGGAGGAGATTATATTACATGGGGACAGGTAGTGAGGAAGAAGAGATGAGGATAGCTCTCAGGTTTCTGGTTTAAGTAACATGGTGAATGGTGGTTCCACTGAGCAGGACAGAGCCTTGTAAGCACGGCATATAAAATTCCAAAATTATCAAAGGGCACTCATGAATGGAGGATGGGATTTTCAGTCAGCCAGACTTAGGCTCAAATCCCAGCCCTGATGATTGTAGCAGACCTGGAAACTGGGCACGTTGTGTAAACAGAGCCTCAGTTTTCTCATCTCTAAAATTTGAGTGTTCTTATGTAAATTAAGTTTGTAAAATAAGGCTCAATACATTGAAGAAGACTAAATAGGAGGCGGGGAGGAGAATGAGCTAGACAGATCTGTTGTGTTGGATCTGAAGGGCTTGTGGGATAGCCAAGTGGAGAGGTCCAGTATGGCAACAGAGTCCTGGAGATGTGACTATTTTAAAGGGCAGTTGAAGAAAGAAGGTTCAATAAAAGAGACTGTAAATGAGTGACCATGAAGACAGAAAGAGGACGCGGATATAGTGATGTCATGGAAATCACTGCTGAACCTCTTAGCACCACAACCTCACGGTAAATTGACTTCAACTCTGCCTACTTCCAACCTCCACCCCCACCCTCCCTTTGCACTATCTTTTCCCCCCAAATCCTGATCTTTACCATTGAATCTAGTATCTGTGGTCTATCCGTTCAACATCTGTCATGCCATACTACCAACTCCCTTGTTCTTGTCCTGATACAATACTTATTATACAAAATCCCAACTGTGGCTCAATACAACAGCTCTCCTTTCTCTGCTCCTACACCTGGCTGGCTGGACACTGCCAGAGAACATGACATGCCCAAGTGGGGACTGATGTCTTCATGATCTCAGAGGAGTTCACAATGCTGCTATTTTACTGTCCATATTCTGATTCTCCCAATTTTCTCACTAGCTTGTGAAAATGTTAGGGAACTGTTAACCAAAACCGTCCACCTTGACAAGGCATGATGATAACCACTTGTATGAGTTGTCTCACAATAGGAGGTCCCAATAAGGAGCATGGTGCTGTTAACACCATGGTGCTAACACCAAAAATTAATTGGGAGAATTTGGGAGGGGCCAAAAAGAGGGAGGAGACTCTGGCCCATAATATGTCTTCTAAAACTAACTGCAAGTATTCGGGAGGGGTCAAAAGGAGGCAGGAGATGCCAGCTCATAATATTGCACTGCCAACCTCCCAGAATCCTTTTCACTGGAATCCATCTTGGCTGCGAGATGTACACACCACCAGGAAGAACCCTGAGTCAGGCCAAATATGGGCACAAGCATGATGACTGACCAGAGACAACCCGGAAACTAACCCCATTACAGTAAAACCTGAGACTGTGAGGCACGTGGCAGAGCAGTTCTCCTGGGTTCCCTTACCCTGCTGCTCCCCACCCAGGCACCCTTCTCAAATAAAGTCTCTTGCTTTGTCAGCACATGTGTCTCCTCAGACAATTCATTTCTGAATGTTAGACAAGAGCCCACTCTTAGGCCCTGGAAGGGGTGCCCCTTCCTGCAACAAAAACAGCTGAATTTTCCTGTAGCCACTAAGAAGGGCACTGAAGTTATCTGAGAAAAAGAGGAAGCTGGCAGATTGGAAGAAGGCTGCCAGTCACGACTGTATGCATTCAGGGCATGACCGTTAGGCTGGGAATAAGATGAGCCTGGGCTTACCTCAGTGGAGCAATGTGGAGGAGGGACATTAGCCCAGATCCAATGGAATAATGCAGTCAGCATCAAAGGCTGATTTACCTTGAAGCCATTGAAGTTTCAGCTTCAGGGCCCCTCATTTGCACAAATTCCAAGGCCTGTACTTAATATTTATTCACAAGTCTTTAAAAAAAACTCTCCAGGGATTTCCCTGGCTGTCCAGTGGTTAAGACTCACTCCATGCTTCCAATGCAGGCGGCATGGGTTTGACCCCTGGTCAGGTAACTAAGATCCTGCATGCCACACAGCATGGCCAAGAAAGAAAAAAAGGCTCTCCAAATTGTGTAAATAGGGCCCCATCACCTGAATCCACCTCTGATCTAAGTGTTTCCAGGGTGAATAGCTGCTGCTTACTGCAGCCACTGGGCTTCCTTGGTGGCTCAGATGGTAAAGAATCTGCTTGCAATGCAAGGGATCTGGGTTCAATACTTGGATGGAGAAGATTTTCTGGAGAAGAAAGGAATAGCAACCGAAATGCAGTACTCTTGCCTGGAAAATTCTATGGACAAAGGAGCCTGGTGGGCTACAGTCCATGGGGTCACAAAGAGTCAGACGCAACTGAGTGACTAACACTTTCAGTTTTTCAATGCAGCCTCTGGGCTGTTCAAGCCTGCTAGAACTGAGATGCCAGCCCAGGAAGGAGGATGAAGGAAAAATCCTCAACTGATGAAGTTTTATTTATTTAAGTGATATTTTTTAGGCAAAATATGTAGATTGTAGATCATCTTCAATAGGCATTGCCTATCCTTTCTCCAGCAGATCTTCCCAACCCAAGAATTGAACTGGGGTCTCTGGCATTGCAGGCTGAGCTACCGGGGAATCCCCAAAGAATATACAAGACTCCTTTTCACCATCCCATTCTTTCTCAAGGCATATCCACTTGTTACTAGTTTCTTGTGTATTCTTTTTAGAGATAGATGGATACATACAAATAAGCATGTATATTCTTTGATTTGGCTTCTCCTTTTCCACATACATTTATAGCATGCTATACCCAATGTTCTTCAACATGTTTTTTTCACTTTGCAATATGTTTTGGTCTTCATTCCACATCAATCCAAAGAGAGCTACCTAATTCTTTTTAGCAGTCATAGGCTGTTCCGTTGTGGGAATGAATCATAATTTATTTTATGAATCCCTTATGCTGGACATTTTGTTTGTTTTCAACCTTTTGCTATTGTTATCACAAACAATACAGACAGAACTGAAATCTGATTATAACTTGAGATAGAGACTGAACTCATTGAAATAATAATAAAGTCACTTTTTGGGGGGCTATGCTGTGCAACTTGCAGGATCTTAGTTCCCAGGGAACTAAGGAATAGAACCTGTGCCCCCTGCAGTGGAAGAGCGGCATCTTAACCACTGGACCACCAGGGAGTTCTCTAAAGTCACTTCTTGTGCACAAGTGAGCACAAACTTAAAACTTGTACTCTTTATAATACTGACCTTGAAGTGTTAGAATGATTAGGTTAGATATATTTATAAAGCACTTAGTATCTAGAATGTGCTCAGCCAGTGTTAGTTCTTGTCCCCTTCCTTAGGGCTCAGAATGAGAAGTGTCTGTTCCTAACCAGAGCCCATCCCTCCCTCTGTGTCCCAGGTCTCCATCCCTTCCATGCCCTCATTAACCTTATCTGTCAACTGGGTCTGCTATCTCCCTTTCTACTGACTCCTTTCTCTAGCTATAAACATTATCTTATTTCCCCCATCCTAAAGAAAACCCACCCTTTGTATTTCTTAGGATTAGACTCTGCTGTGAGTAACAGAAAAACCCAACCTAACAATGGCTTAAACAAAATTGAAGTTTCTTTCTCATGTGAAGGGTGTGAGGAGGGCAATCCAAGGCTGGTGTGGTGATTGTATAGTTATCTGGGACTCGAGTTTCTTCCAGCTTTCTGCTCTGCCATTCCCAGAGTGTGGCTCTCTTCCTCAGGTACCAAGAGGAGGTGCCAACTATTGTATCAATATTCCAAGCAGTAAGAAGGAGGAAGGGGTAGGAAGAGGCAAGGGGCACACATCAATGACCTTTTCAGGGAAATATGCAAAATTTTACCACACAACATTTCTGCTTATATCCCACTGGCCACATAGAGTTTCAAGAGAGTCAGGAAATACAGACTTTATTCCAATTTAGATAATCATGTGCCCAGTGGAAGCCAGTCTTTTAGAGGGGACAATGAGTATTGGTTAAGGAACTAGCAATCTCTGTAACGTCTTCCCTCAGCCCTCCTTTCTTCCTCCCCACACCCCCGCCCATTTTTTCATGGTCCATACTCAGCTTCTCCATTTACTCCCCTTTCAGTTGTTTTTTTAGCTTTTTGGAAACAAGTTTACTCTTGAATGTCCTTTCCAAGGTCACTATTTGTTTACCAGCTCAGCTCAGTTCAGTTCAGTTCAGTTCCTCAGCCATGTCTGACTCTTTGCAACCCCATGGACTGTAGCATGCCAGGCTTCCCTGTCCATCACCAACTCCTGGAGCTTGCTCAAACTCATGTTCATCAAGTCAGTGAGGCCATCCAACCATCTCATCCTCTGTCATCCCCTTCTCCTCCTGCCTTCAATCTTTCCCAGCATCAGGGTCTTTTCCAATGAGTCAGTTCTTTGCATCAGGTGGCCAAAGTATTGGAGTTTCAGTTTCAACATCAGTCCTTCCAATGAACATTCAGGACTGATTTCCTTTAGGATGGACTGCTTGGATCTCCTTGCAGTCCAAGGGACTCTCAAGAGTCTTCTCCAACACCACAGTTCAAAAGCATCAATTCTTGGGTGCTCAGCATTCTTTATGGTCCAACTCTCACATCCATATGTGACTACTGGAAAAACCATAGCTTTGACTAGATGGACCTTCGTCAGCAAAGTAACGTCTCTGCTTTTTAAAATGCTGTCTAGGTTTGTCACAGCTTTTCTTATTTGTTCATAAGTTTATGTATTAATAACTTATTCAATAGACATTTATTGATGCCTAGTACACAGGTACTTGGCTAAATATCGGTGATATAGAGATAAATAAATCAAAGTTGTCTTTGCCTTACAGGACTCTCATGGTTTCATGAAAGGAACAGAAAATAAACAGAATGATTAAAATACAGACTAGTATGTGACATGATAGGGAAAGCATGAGAACATCTGAAAGCACAAAGGCAGCTAGGATGGTGAAAGTGAAGACAATATTAGAAAATGACACTTAAACTTGCTATCTAAAGATAAGCAGTAGTAAGTCAAGTGGATGAAGAAGTCAAGGGCTTCTTGGAAGAGAGTGTCATGGGCAAGGACATATAGCATTCATAGAATTGCAGGTAGGCTAAAATGGTTAGAGTGAGGAGTCACAGGAGTCAGTGAAGAGACGAGATCCGCTGGAGATAGATGGCAAAGGCCTTGACGTATATGTAATGCCCCCAAGCTCAATGGGCTTTGTACAGATGTTTATGGAGCCCTGTCTTTAACTTTCTCCTGGGTGTAAGGTGTAATGCGGAAAGCTGATGAGCAGAAAGACCTGATTAGATTTCTGTTTGGATAGATGAATGTAGCTACTTGGTGGAGGGTGGAGAGTAGGACAAGATTAGAAGAAATGAGATCAACTAGGAGTCTACAACTCTAGCCCAAGTGAGAGACAATGCTCACCTGGACTGAGAGAGAGAAAATTTGATGAGTTTGAAAGATATTTAGGGGGGAGAAGGGTAGGATTCAGTGACTAGCTTGCTGCATGAGTCCAGGAAGAGTCAATGATTTTTGGCTTGGGCATGTAGGTTGATGATGGTGCCAGTACTGAGTAGGGGGAGGCTAAGAGGATGAGTTTGGGTTGGGAGGATAATTAAGAATTGCAATTTGGTCATGTTTAAAGTTTGAGATGCCTAAGAGACCAATAAGCAGATAAGTAGCTAGTCATTTATGGAAGACTAGAGCTAGCAATGTCTAAAATACATGGCTAGAGATATAATTTGGGGCAACATTGGGATCTGGAAACTGCATTCCTTGGTCATTCATGAGATCTCCTTAGAAGAATGCAGATTAAAAAAAGGAGAGAGCATAAGACCAAATCGTTTGGATCTTCAATATCTAATTGTTTGATGGAAGAAGATGAACCTGAGAGGGATCGGCCAGAGAAAAACAATGAGACAATAGTTTCATGGAGGCCAAGGGAAAGAGCTCAAATGAAGACACTGCTAAAAGAAGAAGGATAGAGTTTCCAGTGTTGAATGTGTGGAAGATGATAACTAAAAGCATGTCCGGTAGATTTGAAGTAATGTAGATCATTTGTGACCCTAATGAGAGATGGTTTCATAGAGTTATGGGGAAGGAGGGTTGATTAGTTGAGTGGAGAAGTGAGTAGAGGGTGAAAAATGGAGACTTTCAGTATAGATAACACTTTTAAGAAATTTGGCTTATGATTGGGAAGATAGTAACAGTAGGACCTGGAAGGAAATGGAAGGATTCAGTGGAAAGGAAGCCATTGCATATATTTAGAAGGAAAAGATAGTTGAGAGTGTAAGTTTCCTGAGAAAGTAGCAGGGATGAAGTCAGTGGTTCTCAGGTGTGGTCCCTTGACCACTATCACTTGGAGCTGCTTAGAAAAGCAGATTCTTGTGCCTCATTTCAGACTAACTGAATCAGAAACTTGGGGTAGGGCTGTATTTTAACAAGTTGTAGTTTACAGTTCTGTATTTTAACAAGCCTTCTAGGGAATTCTGATGTGCACTCAAGTTGGAGGTTCACTGTACCATAGATAAAAGGGAGAATATCTCCTTCACTGTTACAGGAGAGAATGAGAATCAGAAAAAATACAGATGTGGACAGATGCATCAGTTTGGTTTGGGGAAGTTCATTCATTCAACAAATATTCATTAAGTATATATCATGTTCCAGGCACTAAGGATACAGACCAACAAATTCCTGAATTCATGCTATTTACTTTCTAGTAGCAGGAGACATGGGCTTCCCAGGTGGCGCTGGTGGTAAAGAACCTTCTTGCCAGTGCAGGAGACATGAAAGATGCGGGTTTGATCCCTGGGTCAGGAAGATTCCCTGGAGGAGGGCATGGCAACACACTCAGTGTTCTCGCCTGGGATCCCATCAACAGAGAAGCCAGGTGGGCTACGGGTCACAAAGAGACAGACACGACTGAAGCGACTTAGCACACACGCATGCAGCAGGAGACACAATAAGCTAAGAAAGAAATCTATCATAATAAGGACTTCAGATATTCTGAGTGAGCAGGGAAGTCATTACTAGAATGTAAGTTCCATGAAGCTAGGAATTTTTATCTGTTTTATTCAGTGCTGTGTCTCATGGCCTTGAAGGGTACATTGATTATGTTTGTTGAATGAAAAAATTAAAGAGTTTTGAACTGACATGATTTGGTTTAATTTTTTAAACTCTCACTATATTGAGAATAGATATTTGAGATCAACCGTGGGAGCAATGACACCCGTTAGAGGCAGCTGTAATATACCAAGCAAGAGTTGATCACGGGGGTTAGTACACGGTGCTAGTGGTGGAAATGGTAAGAAGTAGTCAGTTTCTGAATATATTTAGAGTAGAAGCAGCAGGATTTTCTGACATACTAGATGTAGGGTTGGCGAAAAAGGAGAGTCAGTGATAACTAGACAGGTTTAGGCCTGATACGCTTGAAGGTTGGAGTTGCCATTGGCGGGGAGAGGCAGGACTATCGCACACGTGTGGTGGAGGGGGGGCGGGACAGGAGTGAACACCAGGAGCAGAGGTAGGTTAACTGTAAGGCTAGTGAAGCTTAGCTCTCATTTGCTCTGGCTCTAGCAATATGTTAAGAAGTATTTTTAAGTTCTTCTTCCTAAGGAAGGACCTCTACGTTGTATCAGTTTCAGGAACCAAGCATTTGGATTTACCCGGATCAGAAGTTCCATTTTGGAAACATTAAGCTTGAGATGTCTATTAGACATCTATTATGGACTGAATTGAGTTCCTCCCAAATCATATGTTAAAACCCTAATCCCCAATGTGAATATAGGTAGTATGTGAATATAGGGCCTTTAGGGAGGTCATGAAGGCTAAATGAAGTCAAAAGAAGGGAGCCCAAATTCGACAGGATTGGTATCCTTGTAAAAAGAGAAAGACGCACCAGAGAATTCTCTTTCTCTCCATGAGAACACAGAAGAAAAACTTGGGCTTTCCTGGTGATCTAGTGGTTAATAATCTACCTCCCAATGCAGTTGACATGGGTTCTATCTCTGGTCCTGAAAGATTCCAACAGATTCCATGAGCAACGAAGCCCGTGCACCACAACTACTGAAGCCTGGGAGCCTAGAGCCCATGCTCTGCAACGAAAGAAGCCACTGCAATCAGAAGTCCGTGCACTGCAACTAGAGAGTAACCCCACTTGCCGCGACTAGAGAAAGCCGGTGTGCAGCAACAAAGACCCAGAGCTGCCAAAAATAAATAAATCTTTTTTTTTTTTTTAGAAAAACTATGTGAGGTCGCAGCAAGAAGGTGGCCATATACAAACCAGGAAGAAGTCTCACCAGACACCGAACGTGACAGCAAGTTGCTCTTGGACTTCGGCCTCCAGAACTGTGAAAAAGTAAATGTCCGTCATCTAAGGCATCCAGTCCGTGGGGATATCTAGTGGGCAGCAGAATATGTGTCTGGAATTCAGGAGAGAGGTCTAGACTAAAGATATAAATTTGGTGGCATCAGTGTATAGACAGTAGTTAGTCATGAAACGATGCATTCATCAAGGAAGTAGATGACAACAGAAGAGGTCCAAGGACAGAACTGTAGGGCTCTCAAATATTAAAAGTTGACTTGATGATGAGAAACCAGCAATGGAGGGTGAAGAAAAGCTGCCACTAAGGGAAAAGGGGAAGCAAGGGATTGTAGCATCTAGAAACCAAGGAATGAAAGTGTATCAAGGAGAGGGAATGACTTTATCAAATGCTGCCAGAAAGGGCCAGAAAGGGGAAGACAGAACATCCTGACAGATTCATCAACACTGTGTGATGCTTTTGCCTCTGATAGCTTCAATTTACTCTGTGAAGTAGGTCAACCCTTGAGAGGCAGTGGTGGAATGGGGAGTGCTGCGGAGATAGCAAGTGGGGAGATTTAAGAAGAATGAGCACAGTTTGAGAACATCTTCGGGGAAAAAGAAAGCACAAGCTGACCTGAGAGAATGGGTAGGATTGTTGGGCAGTGCGGAGTGCCTTTCTGAGACATCCGAAAGGCCACTGGCTTCACAGTTGCTGAAGGGGAAAAGACTGTTAAGGGTTAATTAAGTTTTTTTCCACCTATTTAAAAATGAGAACAGCAGATCCTTGTTTAGGGCCTCAAAGACAGTTTCAAGATAAGAAAGAACAGAATGCTGACAGTCTAGGAGAGGCCACTTGGACCTCAGGGGGTGTCACGTAGCAATGGACAGCTGTAAGAAATCACACAGCCAGAGCTCGCTGAACCAGCTTTTATCCCCACACAAAGAGCTGCCCCTGGAGCTCTTTGACACTGGGCTGCACCAGGTGACTGACGTTGCTTCCCATTTCCTGGCTGGCCTCAAGGAGCATGTATACATGTGTCTAGTATATGGCAAGGGGAATCGGGAATGAGACCCAGATGGCTGTGCTCTGACAGCCTCACAGATGCATTCCCTGCTTTGCTGAGGAGAGCACTAGCACGAATATTTCATCCTTTGGGAGCACCATTCTAAGTGACATGTCCACTTAGTGAATGTCCAGAGAGAACCGAGGCTCTGAGACGTTAAGCAACTTGCTAGTAGACACACCAGCAGGAAGCAGTAGAGCCAGAATCCAGTCCCACGGAGACTGACCAACACAGTGTAAAACAGAGTGGGTGTTTGCCATGTCGGTGCCTGCCCATGCACTAAGCACTTCATGTGGATTATCTCATTTCATCCTCACTACAACCTATTAAGGCTGACACCATTATTAATCTCATTTTACTAATGAGGTCAAGTAACTTAAGCCAGATCACATAGCTAAGAAGTGATAGAGGGCACTTTTGAACTCAGGAGAGGGGTTAGGATCAGGAGAACTAGTCCCAGTGTAGATAGATGTGAAAAGAAATGGCTGTTTCTTGTAAGCATGTGGGTTTTCTCTTAAAGGGCCCTTAGCCCCAGCAGTAATAAGGGCTCTGTAGTCTACAGTGGAGGACCAGGCTGGAGACCTGAGAGCAGAGAGAAATTTGCACTGGGCGGAGGTGTGGGGAGAGAAATCAGTGGGAGGTGAGAAAGGGGAGACAATGAGACCAGACCACTCTCTGAAGAAGTTTGACTGTGAAAGGAAAGAGAGATGTGATTTAGAGCCAAGAGAGAAAGAAATTATTTTAAGATGGGGGAGATCTGAGCATGTGTATGACCTGAGGCAATGGGGCAGGAAAGGGGGACGATACAGGTGAGAAAAGGGGTGGACTGAGCGAGTATCTGACTCAAGGGAGGGACCAGCCTGGGTAAAGAGGAGTGGCCCCTCCTCCTCGACGACTAGATGCAAGTTAGTGCAGGTGGGTGTCAGTCAAGTTTGTAGATTCAGGACGGTACAGGTCCCCATCTTCCCCATACTTCATGCCTTCTCTTTTCCCCATGAGATAGGATGGTTTGTTTAGAGTGAGGGAAATGCAGATGGTGTTGGGTGCCAAAAAAGTGGCAATAAATGAGCTATGTATATGAATGATCTGCAGTGTGCCAGGCCATTTATGTGCATACCTGTCATTCTTCACAGCAACCTGCAGGGTAGATATGATAACCCCCAGCTTGTCCGTGAGGAAGCAGAGATATTCAGAGGTGTAGGAGCTTGGGAAGAGCTGAAGGATGACAAAGAGAGGTAGCTGATGCAGGACAGGTGAAAGCCAAAGGAAAGCTCTGAGGCCTGAGCTGAACTGGGCTCTCCTAACTGTGGGCTGGCACCTGTTTCTCCCGCTGTGCCCCTTGCTTCAGCTGTGGTCATCCTCCTGGAAGAGGGGGGGGATGCTGACAGATGATCAGACTGAGGCAGAGTTGGGGGCCAGACTGACAGAGGCCAAGGAGCTCAGGTGCTGGTGAGAATGAAGTTCAAGTGGTCACGTGAGGCCTCGAGGGTGAGGGAAGGATGTGAAGTTGGGAGAGGGTGGATAGGCTGGGAAAAGAGGGGTGGCTCATGGTTCTGAAAGTCTGCTGGAAGTTGAATAGTCTCGGTGGGAAGGCGAGAAAGTGGAAAGAACAGAAAGTCGTGGTCCAGTCTGAGAGTAAGATTTTGGAGTTGGATGTGTCAGAAGAGGAGGTGTATCCAGAGATGGCAAAGCCAAAGTTATGTACATGGGCATGTGTGTGAGGTTGTGAGTGATACTCTGGAGGAACCCTGAGCCTGGTGTTTGTGGAGGTGCCACTTAGATACTGGAATCTCTTTGGACGATGGCAACCTCATCTGTTCTTGTTCTCATGGTTGGAGAGAATGAGCCACCTGCATTGGGGAAGAGGACCAGGAAGGTTAATGATCAGGAAAAGCGGGCAAACCAGGCTTTCCTCACATCCAAGGTCACCACAGTGGCCTTTAAATTACTAAATCAATTTGGCCATGCCATGTGGCTTGCGGGATCTCAGTTCCCTGATCAAGGATTGAACTCTGGCCATGGCAGGGAGAGCACCGAATCCTAACCACCAGGCCATCAGGTGGTTTTTTAACTGACAACATTGAAATAGTACCATCTAGAAAGTGTGTCTCAATTGAAATATTCTACTGCATGAATTTTAGGCTGTCTCTTAACGTATTTTCACACCCAGATAGCTTGGAAACAGATTATGTTGGTTTGCATAGAGTTACAAATGCATTTCACATCATTTTAAAAAGCTATTTTAACTCTCCTGGTATCTGAGACATAAAGCCCATTTATCTTTTGTTCATTCCTCTTCTGTCCCTCACCTGCATAAACAAACACACACTCGTAGTATCACATCCTCCTTTTTAGATCACATGCCTCTGTGGTGCCTGTTGCCCCAGTGAGCTGGAAGACCAGATTTAAGGCTTCTGGCCTAATACTTTTTTCCTACCACATGAGGGCAGACTTTTTAACAACAAAAAAAAGAGGAAACAGCTGTTTACCTTATACTATATAGAACTGAGACAGTGCTGGGGATGTATCGTACAATGTGATGACTATAGCCAACAATGCTGTTTTGCATATTTGAACATTGCTAAGAGGGTTGCATATTTGAACATTGCTAAGAGGGTAGACCTGAAAAGTTCTCACCACAAGAAAAAAGAATTGTAACTACGTGAGTTGATGGATGTTAATTTTTTTTTTTACCATGGTGACCATGTCCCAATAACCACCTATATCACATGATTATGTTGTACACCTTCAACTTAGACAGTGTTATATATCAATTCTATTCCAATAAAACTGGAGGAAAAAGGAAGAAGAAAGAAAATAATGAGAAGTTATATTGAATCCAGATTTTCTGTGGTTTCTAGGCCTTGACAAATCTAGCGGTTTCCTCAAGCCTGCAACACTTCCTGCGCACACTCCATCAGGGGATGAACTGGCCCCTTTCTTCCCTGCCTTGCTTCTTTTCTTCTTTCCTCTGTCATTCCCTTACTCCCATAAATATCTGTGGAACATTTACTCTTAGTAGGGTTGCCAGACAAAATACAGGATGCCCAGTTTTGAACTGCAGATAAATGACAGAAATTTTGTAGTGTAAGGATGTCCCATGTATATACTATAAAATATTTGTTGTTCAGGAAATACAAATTTAACTGGGTAGCTTGTGTTTTTGTTTGTTTTTGGCCACACCTCGCAGCTTGTGAGATCTTAGTCTCCCTACCAGGAAACGAACCCATGCCCTTGGCACTGAAAGTGAGGAATTCTAACCACTGGACCATCAGAGAATTCCCAACCTGTGTTTTTGTTAAATCTGGTGACCCTAACTCTGGGCCAAGAGCAATGCTGGAAGCTTCAGGGTGGGGCTAGGT
Organism: Budorcas taxicolor; assembly: GCF_023091745.1. NCBI lineage: Eukaryota > Metazoa > Chordata > Mammalia > Artiodactyla > Bovidae > Budorcas > Budorcas taxicolor. The sequence continues at coordinate 42,336,312 of NC_068935.1, read as the reverse complement.
CTAGAGGTCGGGGCTCCTGGTGGAGGCATGCCCAAGATAGTAAGCAGTGCAATGTGAAAGCCATGGGTCCATCCAGGAAGATGATCTCAGTAACCTCACCTTCAATGCTGCCTCTTACTTCTTCAGCCTGCAGAGCCCAACTTGAGGATCTCTTCCCTGGGACAGCTGTCTCCTCAATGCCTTGTATCCACACCACTATGATTGACATTTCTGTCTCATCCACCAGACTTTTGGGGAACTAGATGTCAGAGATTTTTGTTGTTGTTGTTCACGTCTGTTTCCCAGTGGTGAACGCAGTGCCTGGCACAGAATAAACATGGAGTGTTGTGGGAGCACAGACAAGGGGCATCTTATTCAGATGGGGGTCATCTAAGCTGAGACCTTAGCATACTGAAAAGCAGAGACATTACTTTGCCAACAAAGGTCCGTCTAGTCAAGGCTATGGTTTTTCCAGTGGTCATGTATGGATGTGAGAGTTGGACTGTGAAGAAAGCTGAGCGCCGAAGAATTGATGCTTTTGAACTGTGGTGTTGGAGATGACTCCTCTTGAGAATCCCGTGGACTGCAAGGAGATCCAACCAGTCCATCCTAAAGGAGATCAGTCCTGGGTGTTCTTTGGAGGGAATGATGCTGAAGCTGAAACTCCAGTACTTTGGCCACCTCATGTGAAGAGTTGACTCATTGGAAAAGACTGTGATGCTGGGAGGGATTGAGGGCAGGAGGAGAAGGGGACGACAGAGGATGAGATGGCTGGATGGCATCACCGACTCGATGGACATGAGTTTGAGTGAACTCCGGGAGATGGCGATGGACAGGGAGGCCTGGCATACTGCGATTCATGGGGTTGCAAAGAGTCGGATACGACTGAGTGACTGAACTTTAAGTTGAGACCGAAGGGTGAGTAAGACTTAACCAGGCAAAGTCAGGGTGTGTGTGTGACTGGGGTGGGTATGCCGGTTGTAAGCAGTATTGGATGTAGGAAAAAACATTGTGTGCAAAGATCTAGAAGAAGTGTGTCTGGCTTTGGGGAGTGCTACATCTCCTAAGATTTCAGTGCGAACTCTGAAACTCCCATCTTTACCAAAGCCTTATACATTTGATCTGACCACATCTAGGCCTTTAAGTTCTTTCTATGCTTTGAGGCTCCCTCCGCCTCGCCTTCCCCTGCCCCCCATGCCCATCACCATTCCACTCTCTTTGTTATGCTCACTTCCCAACTGAGCTTATGTTCAGTCACACCAGAACTGAACTCTGAGGTCCTCTGGCCAATCCCAGGCTTTGGGGAAACCGCATACCTCCAACTCTCAAGTAAAAATCAGTCAGTGGCTAATTTTCTTATAATTTCCTGCTAATCTTGGCCAAGCCTTGACTGTATGATATATGGCAAGAACCTGAGCTGTAGAGTCATATAAACATGGGTTTGAATCCTGACTCCTCTTACTATCACTATGGCCTTGGACAAGGTCCTCATCATTGAAAGTTTGTTTCCTCTTCTGTAAAATAGGAATACCAATACTATCTACTGTCAAGAGTTGTTGAGAAAATTCAAAATAATATAGGCAGGGACTTCCCCCCTGGTCCAGTGATTAAGACTCTGCACTTCCATTGCAGAGGGCATGGGTTCAATCCCTGGTTGGAGAACTTAGATTCCACATGCTATGTGGCACAGTAATAATAATAGGCAAAGAACAATAAACTCAAAATGGATCAGGGACCTAAGTAAGACCTAAAACAATAAAACTCTTAGAAGACATGAGACAAAAACTTCACAACATTGGATTTGGTAATGATTTCTTGGATATGACATCAAAGGCGTGAGTAACAATAAGAAAAAAATACACAAATTGGGCTTCAATGAAAAATTTAAAATTAGTGCATCAAAAGATACTATCCACAGAATAAAAAGGCAACCCACATAATGGGAGAAAATATTTGAAAATCATATATCTGATATTTAGAATATAAAGAGAATTTCAAAGACTCAACAATAAAGAAAACAAGCAACCCGATTCAAAAATGGGCAAAGAATCTGAATAGACATTTCTCCAAAGAAAAATACAAATGGCAATAAACATAAAAGATGCTCAACATCACTAATCATTCAGTTCAGTTCAGTTCAGTCACTCAGTCGTGTCTGACTCTTTGCGACCCCATGAATCACAGCACGCCAGGCCTCCCTGTCCATCCCCAACTCCCAGAGTTCACTCAGACTCACGTCCATCAAGTCGGTGATGCCATCCAGCCATCTCATCCTCTGTCGTCCCCTTCTCCTCCTGCCCTCAATCCCTCCCAGCATCACAGTCTTTTCCAACGAGTCAACTCTTCACATGAGGTGGCCAAAGTATTGGAGTTTCAGCTTCAGCATCATTCCCTCCAAAGAACACCCAGGGCTGAGCTCCTTCAGAATAGACTGGTTGGATCTCCTTGCAGTCCAAGGGACTCTCAAGAGGAGTCATCTCCAACACCACAGTTCAAAAGCATCAATTCTTCGGTGCTCAGTTTTCTTCACAGTCCAACTCTCACATCCATACATGACCACAGGAAAAATCATAGCCTTGACTAGACGGACCTTTGTGGGCAAAGTAATGTCTCTGCTTTTCAATATACTATCTAGGTTGGTCATAACTTTCCTTCCAAGGAGTAAGCGTCTTTTAATTTCATGGCTGCAGTCACCATCTGCAGTGATTTTGGAGCCCCAAAAAATAAAGTCTGACACTGTTTCCACTGTTTCCCCATCTATTTCCCATGAAGTGATGGGACCAGATGCCATGATCTTCGTATTCTGAATGTTGAGCTTTAAGCCAACTTTTTCACTCTCCTCTTTCACTTTCATCAAGAGGCTTTTTAGTTCCTCTTCACTTTCTGCCATAAGGGTGGTGTCATCTGCATATCTTAGGTCATTGATATTTCTCCCGGCAATCTTGATTCCAGCTTGTGCTTCTTCCAGCCCAGTGTTTCTCATGATGTACTCTGCACATAAGTTAAATAAGCAGGGTGACAATATACAGCCTTAGGGAAATGCAAATCAAAACTACAATGAGATACTACTTCTCACCCATTAGGATGGCTACTATAAAAAAAAATCAAGAAAATAACAGGTGTTGGTGAAAATGTGAAGAAATTGGGACCCTTGGGCACTGTTGCTAGAAATGTAAAATGGTACAGCTGCTGTAGAATACAGTATGGGAGCTCCTCAAAAAAAAAAAATAAAAATAGAATTACCATATGATCCAGCAATGCCACTTTTGGGTATATACCCAAAATAATTGAAAGCAGTGTCTTAAAGAGTTATTTGTGCACCCATGCTCACAGCAACATTATTCACAATAGCTAAATCATGGAGGCAAACCAAGTGTCCATCAGTGGATCAATGGACAAGCAAAATGTGGTTGTAAAGAGGAAAAACCTAGTAGCCTCTCCTTTACTCTCACACTTCTACTAGTTCACAATACTTCTGACACCTGATGTGGTAGGAGGGCGATTTCCCCACTAAGCACTTCTCTGATACCTCAGTTGAGTATCTTATAATTTCACTCAATTCTGACACTCTCTATCTGGAGATAGAGTCAGACCCCGCAGGTTAAGCTCTCAGTCCCAAGAAACTGCCCCCACCCGCACTTCAGATGCCAATTGCCAGGTAACCCAATCCCTGGGTTATCCACAACTTCTCTCCAACATGGCTACAGACTGAAGGATCCCATGACCCCCTCCTGAAGTTGTATTAATTTGCTTTAATGGCTCAAAGAATTCAGGGAAGCAATTATGTTTACCAGTTTATTAAGGGATATGATAAAAGGCACAGAACAGCCAGATGAAGATATACCCATAGGGCAAAATCTGTGAGGGTCACAAGTACAGGAGCGTCTGTCTCTGCAGAATTTGGGTTCATCACCCTCCCGGTACATGGACGTGTTCACCAACCTGGAAGCTCCCTTTACCACCTACTACTGGGATTTTGGGGCTTCCTCGGTGGGGCTAGTGATAACGAGCCTACTTCCCAGTGCAGGAAACATTAAGAGACATGGGTTCGATCCCTTGGTCTGGAAGATCCCCCAGAGGAGGACATGGCAATCCACTCCAGTATTTTGCCTGAAGAATCCCACAGACAGAGGAGCCTGGTGGGCTATGGTCCATAGGGCAGCACAGAGTTGGACATGACTGAGCAACTTAGCACACACACACTGGGATTTTTATGAAAGTTTCATCACATAGGCATAATCAATTATTAACTTTATTTCCAGCCCTTCTCCCCTCTCTAGAGAAGTGGGGTTGAGGCTGAAAGTTCCAAGCTTCTAATCATGATGAAGTATTTCTGGTGACCAGCCTCCATCCAGAAGCTCACCCAGAGTTACTGGTCATCAGAACAAATGGTGCTCCTACCACCTAGGAAATTCCAGGGGGTTTAGGAGCCTTGAGTCAGGGACCAGGGTCAAAAACCAAATATTAGAACACAAGATGTTCCTTGTGCTCTTATCACTTAGGAGTTTGCAAGGTTTTCTGGGGCCCTGTGCCAGGAACTAGGGGCAGAGACCAATATATATATTTTCTATGATCTTACAGTGGTATATGCATACAATGGAATATTACTAAGCTTTAAAAAGGAAGGCAAGTCTGTGACGTGCTACAATAAGGATGAATCTTGGGGACACTATCCTAAGTGAAATGACCAGTCACAAAAAGACAAATACTGTATGATTCCACAACTATGTGATACTTAGTCAAAATCATAAGGACAGAAAGTGTAATAATGATTGCTAGGAGCTGAGGCGAGGGGGGAGTGGGGAGTTAATATTTAATAGATATAGGGTTTCAGTTTTGCAAGATGAAAAGAGTTATGGTGGTGGATGGTGGTAATGGTTACACAACAAAATGAACGTGTTTAATGCCCCTGAACTGTACACTTAATAGTTGAGATGGTAAATATTATGTTGTGTAGATTCTACCATGATAAAAACAGTGATCCAGGCAAAGTTCTTGTCACAGTGCCTGCTGCTTAATAGGTGCTGAATAGTTGGAAGCTGCCTGGAGGGCTACAGTCCATGAGGGTGGCAAAGAGTTGGACATGACTTGGCAACTAAATAACGATTACAAAGCTGGAAGCTTTCTTTACTATCTACCTCTTTTTTATCACTAGGTGAATCCCCACAGTTTTATTTAGAGGACCTACTCCAAACTGTTTTACTTTCCTCCTTCAGTTCTTACTTTCTCTCCTTGCCTTCTGTGTTCTTGGTTCTCCTTTCACTTCTTTGACAGTCTCTTGTGTTGCCTTTATTGGCTCTTCTTCCTTTTCTTTATTTCCTAAATGTAGATATGCCTTCAAGATCTCGTGCTCAAAATTCTTCCTGTTCTGCATTCCCTCTCTTAGTAACTTCATTTCAAGCTTACATGAACGACTTCTAAATATGTATCTCTGGTTCCAATTTTCCACTTGAACTCCAGATCTGATTTCCAGGCCCCCAACTTGGCTATCTTCACCTGGATATCTCAAAGGCCCCGCACATCTGGTATATGCCAATGTCATCATTTCTAATTCTGCTCCCCGCCCCCACCTCACACCTGTCCTTTTGAATAGTTTATGTCTGTTAATTGCATTATCATATTCTCAGGCCCCAAGCTTAAACTCTTGACCTCTCAGAGTTGTAAGGAATTGTCATGTAATCTTCATATTTCCATTCTCACTGTTGTCAGCCAGTTTTATACTTCAGCATCTTGTCCTCCAATAGACGTAATCACTTTTCCATAAATAGAATGTTTGAGTACTGTCTTATGTAAAGTACTCCCTTTTCCTGATATCAGAATTGTTCAGAGATACAATTCACGAATATGCTTGGTGAGCAAGGACTTAAAATAATGGGAGGGGAATAGTCTTGAGGGATGTTTTATTCCAGCTATGATGAAGCCTGAAGAACTGTCTCTGCTTTGCAGCAAATGGCACCTAAGTTCAACTTTTTCACTCCCTCATAAGGTGCAAGATATATGTTGCCAAACGATGCTCATGGAACACTTTTTTCAATGCTGAGTTCTACAAAGAGACATTATTGAGTGTTGTTAACACCATTGGCTGAGTGACAGTGGAGTTGACAGTCTCTTTCCATTTTGAGTTGATGTAATCAGCTGACATCTCAAAAAAGCAGTCTTAATCCTTGGATCATGGCCTTGCTACGGCAAAGGGGCTTGCATAATTCAATGAAGCTATAAGCCATGCCAGGCAAGGCTACTCAAGATGGATGGGTCAAAGTGAAGAGTTCTGACAAAAAGTGGTCCACCTGAAGAGGAAATGGCAACCCACTCCAGTATTCTTGCCAGGAGAGTCCTATGAACAGTATGAAAAAGCAAAAAGATATGACACCAGAAGATCATCCCACAGGTCAGGAGGTGGCCAATATGCTACTGAGGAAGAGTGGAGGGCAATTACTAATAGCTCCAGAAAGAATGAAGCAGCCAGGCCAAAGTGGAAATGATGCTCAGCTGTGGATGTGTCTGGTGAAGAAAGTAAAGTCCGATGCTGTAAAAAACAATATTGCACAGGAACCTGGAATGTTAAGTCAATGAATCAAGGTAAATCGGACATAGTCAAATAGGAGATGGCAAGATTGAACATTGACATCTTAGTAATCAGTGAACTAAAATGGACAGGAATGGGTGAATTTAATTCAGATGACCACTATATCTACTACTGTGGGCAAGAATCCCTTAGAAGAAATGGAGTAGCCATCATAGTCAACAAGAGAGTCTGAAAATGCAGTACTTGAGTGCAAGCTCAAAAATGACAGAATGATTTCTGTTCATTTCCAAGGCAAACCATTTCAACATCACAGCAATCCAAGCCTGTGCCCTAATCACTGACGCTAAAGAAGCTGAAGTTGACCAGTTCAACGAAGACCTACAACACTTTCTAGGACTAACACCAAAAAAAAAAAAAAAAAAGATGTCCTTTTCATCATAGGGGATTGGAATGCAGAAGTAGGAAGTCAAGAGATACCTGGAAACTCTTGGTATCTCAAGGCAAGTTTGGCCTTGGAGTACAAAATGAACCAGGGCAAAGACTAACATAAATGTGTCAAGAGAACACACTGGTCATAGTAAACACCCCTTTCCAACAAGACAAGAGACGACTCTGCACACGAACATCACTAGGTGGTCAACACCGAAATCAGATTGATTATGTTCTTTGCAGCCAAAGATGGAGAAGCTCTATACAGTCACCAAAAGAAAGACCTGGAGCTGACTGCAGCTCAGATCATGAACTCCTTATTGCAGAATTCAGACTTAAATTGAAGAAAGTAGGGAAAACTACTAGGCCATTCACGTATGACCTAAATAAAATCCTTTATGATTATACAGGCGTAGGTGACGAATAGATTCATGAGATTAGATCTGGTAGACAGATCCAAAGAACTATGGATGGAGGTTCATAAGTTTTACAGGAGGCAGTGACCAAAACCATCCCCAAGAAAAAGAAATGCGAGAAGGCAAAGTGGTTGTCTGAGGAGGTTTTACAAATAGCTGAGGACAGAACAGAAGCAAAAGGCAAGGGAGAAAAGAAATATTCAACTTAATGCAGAGTTCCAGAGAATAGCAAGGAGAGATAAGAAGGTCTTAAACATAGCAAAGAAATAGAGGAAAACAATAGAATGGGAAAGACTAAAGATCTCTTCAAGAAAATTGGACATACTAAGAGAACATTTCATGCAAGGATGGGCATGATAAAGGACAGAAATGGCAAGGACCTAACAACAGAAGCAGAAGAGGAGGCAAGAATACACAGAAGAACTACACAAAAAAAGATCTCAATGACCTGGTTAACCATGATGGTGTGATCACTCATCCAGAGCCAGACATCCTGGAGTGCAAAGTCAAGTGGGCCTTAGGATGGATCACTACAACCAAAGCTAGTGGAGGTGACAGAATTCCAGCTGAGCTATTTCAAATCCTGGGCTACGCTGGTGGCTCAGACGGTAAAGAAACCACCTGAAATGTGGGAGACATGGGTTCAGTCCCTGTGTTGGGAAGATCCCCTGGATAAGGACATGGCAACCCACTCCAGTACTCTTGCCTGGAGAATCCCCATAAACAGAGGAGGCTGATAAGCTACAGTCCAAGGGGTCACAAAGAGTTGGACACAACTGAGTGACTAAGCACACACAAAAAAACGCATAAAACTATTTAAAATCCTAAAAGATGATGCTGTTAAAGTGCTGTAGTCAATATGCCAGCAAATTTGGAAAACTCAGCAATGACCACAGGACTAGAAAAGGTCAGTTTTCATTCCAATCCCAAAGAAGGGCAATGCCAAAAAATGTTGACGCTACTGTACATTGGGCCCATTTCATGCTAGCAAAGTTATGCTTCATGTCCTTCAAGCTAGGCTTCAGCAGTACATGAACTGAGAACTTCCAGACATACAAGTTGGGTTTAGAAAAGGCAAAGGAACCAGAGATCAAATTGGCAACATTCGTTGGATCATAGAAAAAGCAAGGGAATTATAGAAAAACATATACTTCTGCTTCATTGACTACGCTAAAGCCTTTGTGTGGAGCACAACAAACTGTGAAAAACTCTTAAAGAGATGGAAGTACCAGACCACTTTACCTGTTTCCTGAGAAACCTGTATGCAGGTCAAAAAACACAGTTAGAACCAGATATGGAATAACTGACTGGTTCCAAATTGGGAAAGGGGTATGACAAGGTTGAATATTGGTCACCCAGCTTATTTAACTTATATGCAGAGTACATCATGAGAAACGCTGGGCTGGAAGAAGCACAAGCTGGAATCAAGATTGCCGGAAGAAATATCAATAACCTCAGATATGCAGATGACACCACCCTCATGGCAGAAAGTGAAGAGGAATTAAAAAGCCTCTTGATGAAAGTGAAAGAGGAGAATGAAAAAGTTGGCTTAAAGCTCAACATTCAGAATACGAAGATCATGGCATCTGGTCCCATCACTTCATGGGAAATAGATGTGGAAACAGTGTCAGACTTTATTTTTCTGGGCTCCAGAATCACTACAGATGGTGACTGCAGCCATGAAATTAAAAGACGCTTACTCCTTGGAAGGAAAGTTATGACCAACCTAGATAGCATGTTGAAAAGCAGAGACATTACTTTGCCCACAAAGGTCCGTCTAGTCAAGGCTATGGTTTTTCCAGTCGTCATGTATGGATGTGAAAGTTGGACTGTGAAGAAAGCTGAGCGCCAAAGAATTGATGCTTTTGAACTGTGGTGTTGGAGAAAACTCTTGAGAGTCCCTTGGACTGCAAGGAGATCCAACCAGTCCATTCTAAACAACTCCAAGAGTCTTCTCCAACACCACAATTCAAAAGCATCAGTTCTTTGGTGCTCAGCTTTCCTTATAGTCCAACTCTCACATCCATCCATGACTACTGGAAAAATCATAGCTTTGACTAGACAGACATTTGTCAGCACAGTAATGTCTCTGCTTTTTAATCTGCTATCTAGGTTCTTCCAAGGAGTTTGAACATTCTTTGGCATTGCCTTTCTTTGGGATTGGAATGAAAACCGACCTTTTCTTTCTTTTAATTTCATGAATGCAGTCACCATCTGCAGTGATTTTGAAGTCCAAAGAAATAAAGTCTCTCCCTGATTCCACTGTTTCCCCATCTATTTGCTATGAAGTGATGGGACTGGATGCCATGATCTTAGTTTTCTGAATTTTGAGTTTTAAGTCAGCTTTTTCACTCTTCTCTTTCACTTTCATCAAAAGGCTGTTTAGTTCTTCACTTTCTGCCATAAGGGTGGTGGCATCTGCATATCTGAGGTTATTGATATTTCCTCCAGCAATCTTGATTCCAGCTTGTGCTTCCTCCAGTCCAGCATTTCTCATGATGTACTCTGCATAGAAGTTAAATAAGCAGGGTGACAATATACAGCCTTGACGTACTCCTTTCCAATTTGGAACCGGTCTGTTGTTCCATGTCCAGTTCTAACTGTTGCTTCCTGATCTGCATAGAGACTTCTCAGGAGGCAGGTCAGGTGGTCTGGTATTCCCATCTCTTTAAGAATTTTCCAGTTTGTTGTGATCCACACAGTCAAAGGCTTTGACGTAGTCAATAAAGCAGAAGTAAATGTTTTTCTGAAATTCTCTTGCTTTATCTACGATCCAATGGATGTTGGCAGTTTGATCTCTGGTTCCTCTGCCTTTTCAAAATCCAGCTTGAACATCTGGAAATTCATGGTTCATGTACTGTTGAAGCCTGGCTTGGAGAATTTTAACCATTACTTTGCCAGTGTGTGAGATAAGTGCAATTGTGCAGTAGTTTGAACATTCTTTGGCACTGCCTTTCTTTGGGATTGGAATGAAAACTGACATTTTCCAGTCCTAGGAAAACCCTTGCGTCTATGCTCGAAAGATGTGTAAATGATTACTTTTAGTAGCAAGCTGCCCCAAATTGAGGGCAACATAAGCATTCATCAGTTGTATAAATTATATCTATGGTTGTAGGCTGCTGCTGCTGCTAAGTCGTTTCAGTCGTGTCCAACTCTGTGTGACCCCATAGACAGCAGCCTACCAGGCTCCGCCATCCCTGGGATTCTCCAGGCAAGAACACTGGAGTGGGTTGCCATTTCCTTCTCCAGTGCATGAAAGTGAAAAGTGAAAGTGAAGTTGCTCAGTTGTGTCTGACTCTTCACAACCCCATGGACTGCACCCTACCAGGCTCCTCCGTCCATGGGATTTTCCAGGTAAGAGTATTGGAGTGGATTGCCATTGCCTTCTCCGTATGGTTGCATAAATATGGCATATTCATTAAATGGAAAACCAAAACAAAAGAATAATCTGCAATTACCAAAAAAAGAATCACAGACAAATCTCGAAAATGTTGAACAAAGTAAGTCAGAGAACACATGCAGTATAATTTCATTTCTTTGAAGTTCAAAAACAGGTAAAACTATGTAATATCTTATCGGTTTGTGGTTATGGAGGTAAACACATGTGATAAAAACTCTAAAGACAAACGAGGAATAAATAGCACAAAATTCAGCAGAGTGGCTAGCTCTTGCAGGTGGTGAGAAGGGGATGTTAGGCTGAGGAGTGGCTTGGAAGGTTTTAAAGGCTTTCTTTCTTTAGCTGGGTGGTATATCACAGATTTTCATTGTATTTTTATTCTTTAAACTATGTATTTGCCTTAAATACACTATTACATGCATGGTATACTTCACAGTTTTTATGTTTTTTTTTTAAAAGGTACTATTATTTTTAAGTTCTTTGAGATGAGAGGATGGCCTTTTTTTTTCCAGCTAGATAGCTCTTGTCCACCTTCAAAACTCACTTCAAATTTCCTTTGGGAAACCTCCTCTGACTCCCTAAGATGATTTATTTAATATGGAATATTTCAAACATACACAGAATAAAGAGAATAATATGATGAACCACCATGTAACTGTCTCCTAGCTTCAAAAATTTTTAACATATAGTCAATTATGTGTATTCTACAGCCTGCCACATTCCCTGCACCCCCTGTTAGATCATTTGAAAGCAGATCTCTACCATCCTATCACTTCATCTGTAAATACTTGGGTAAGAGTCTCTAAGAGATAAGAACTCAAAAAAGGCACAACTCCAATATGATTATCCACTTAAAGAAATTGACAATGACTCCTTAATGTCAAATATCCAGATAGTGTTAAATTTTCTCTGTGTCCTATAATTTTTGACTTGTTTGAATAAGGATCTAGGCAAACTTCACACATTACATTTGGTTATTATGTTTTTTAAATCTCTTTAAATGTAAAGTTTCTGCTCCCCCCTCTTTTTTTCCCCTTGGAATTTATTTGTTGACAAAACCAGAAGTGGTCAATTTCGCGCATTCTGGATTTCTGGCTGATTTAGCTATCCTCTGCTCATTTCATAAGCCTCTCTATCTTTCCTTTTCCTACCATTTTCTATTTTCATCTATACATTTTGGGGGAATATATGAGAAAGGATGCCAGGAGGGAATAGAATGAAGATGGGGGTAACCTCTATCCGGATACACCCTAGGGTTCCCTACACTTGATTGGAATTATGAGTTTATTTGCCTATCTCCCTCCAACATACCTCTTGGGGGCCAACACCAATGTCTTCTTTGATTCTGTATCCTCTATGTTTACACCGAATTTTACACATAGTAGGTACTAAATACATGCTTATTGAATGAACGAATGATGTTGCTCTCTTGTACTGCTATGTGCTACACCATCTTTTCCAACTTTGTAGAAAGATTAAGAATTTGTGAAAACTTTGATTTCAGCCCCCTGGGGTAAGGTATTATGCAAAATTCTTTTGATAGTTACTTTTCTCGAAAAGTATGACAAATTTCATTGTGAAGAGCACTTTATTTATTGTACTTTCCTTTGTTGCCTATTTCCTGAACCACCATGGTCTTGATAAGCTTGTTTGAATTTAAACAAAAAGTCCCCGCTCTGTAACTTGATGGGAGGTTGAAGGGGACTCCCAGCAGACTTGTCTTCAGGGGGAACTGTGGGCTAACGGCTTCTGAGTAATGCATTACTCACCACAGCTTCTTAGAAACTTCTGAACCAAATTGTTACTTTCTGAGATATCATTGCTCTGTTCCTTGAATTTCATGGGTCATCCCCTTTTATAGATTTTCTGACTTCACTCTATGAAAAACAAACTTCCTTCTCTGCACTTGCTCTAGAATTTCCTCTTGATTTACGGTTGAGGCATATGTACTCTCCAGGGCACATGGCTAAATATCCCTTCTGTTAGCTCTGTAGCAGGTACTTGGACTTGTATTTATTGTCTGTTTTACTTTGTCACAAACAAAATGTACCAGTCCCACCAAATAAGGACACTTTTCTATCTGCTATTGGATTTGATAATATTGTACTCATCCATCTGATCCTGTGAATACCACTGATGTCTTTACAATTCTTTTAGAAATACTTCCTGTTTTCCTAATTCCAGGTAATGAATCTGGTTCACGGGACTTGAAATGTAGTTTTTGTAAAACTGCTATAAATTGGACTCAATAATTTAAAATCCAACCAAACTAATCATGCTGTAGCTCTGAGTGTGTAGGGTTTATGGAATTATGTTTGAAATGGTAGGTGATGAAGTCCCCCTCCCTCATTATTTTTTAATGCAGCAGTTAGATAAGAGTGAATTAAGATTTCTTGGAGAGGCAATTTTAAGCCATAAACTGACAGTGAAAGATGAACAAAGACTGGATGACATATTGAAATTATACCTAGTACATAAACTTATATCAAACACTTCTAATCTGGCAAACAGTGCAATGAGTGACAGCGGATGCAATAAAACAGAAACTTAGATCAATTATCTTAGAAAGATTGCAGTCAGTAGATAAAAATGGGACTGTGGAGTCTTCTGAATTAACTAGCACTGAGAACATGAATCAGTCTTTCATCTTTTATTATTTCATCCTTTTCCTTTGAAGTAAACTTAAAAATAATCTTTTTGCCAACTCTTGAAAATGAAATATTCACTATATCACTCTTACTCCTTATTAAAAACTGGTATTAGTGTGCCTTTATACTGAAGACATCAAAGAAACTATGGAGTATACTTGTATAAACATAAGGAAGCCTGAAGTATATTGTTTATTTTTCTATGGAATAAATGCAAAATCATGATACTTCTTTGTTGTGCATTTACTGAATTCTACTTGGATTTTTTGAAAGAAATTTTCCTTCCCTTTTTGATTCAATCTTTGTTGAATGGATGAAATATGTGGTAATTTGTTTATAGCATTTTGAGATCAGCTCCACTTTTCATCCATGATAATGTCCACCAAGTGGACCACTGCATTAGTTTACTTTTTCCAATGGCCTTGGGTTTTAATAGTTTTATTCCACTGCCAAATAGTATCTAACTATATATAATCATGCAAGTACATCTGGATGTTATCTGTTCATCCCACATTTTAAACTGTCAGTATATCCTGGTACATGTTGCAGACACCATTGATTGCCTACCATCACCACCTCTTCCACGATAACAGAACCCCAATTTGTACTGGTTTGAGGCACTGTAGGTTTCAACAGAGGCTCGATCCCTTCTAGCTCAGTCTGTTACCCAGCTAAGCTGGCCTTGGTAAATTTTTAAATTAAAACTTATTTTATTTTTTTAGAGCAGTTTTAGATTTGTTATTGACTCTCTCTCTAGCTGGGGTCCAACAACGGTCCTCCTGCCCAGTGTCATTGGAGCCAACAGAAGGAGACCAAGTTCAGTTCAGAGGCAAAGAAAGCAAAGGAATGCTCTGATCAGAGTGGGGAGGTGCAAGCTTGTGCTGTAGAGCACACGTCTATGGGCAGGGCTGCTTTATAGGGCTTTGTCAGCGGGCAGGGGCCAGGATTTCTCACGGGTGGGGCATGGTTGTGCTGCTCATAGCACTCAGTCCAGATCCAAGTGCTGGGCGCAACGCTTCTGAACTTTACCGCCATCTTGGTCATGTGCAGCATTATCAGCATCTAGTCTGCTGCCACCATCTTGGGTTGCAATGTCATGTACAGAGCTTCTGCACAGGGCCCGCTAAGCTGAGGCGTCAGGCACAGCCATTTCACGCTAGGACTCTGTTCTGAAGTGCCAGATGTGAGGCCTCCATACACAACCCCCCAGGAACAAGTGAAACTAGACTAAGCACAAAGGACAAGAGAAGGACAAAAAGGGTTAGACTTCATTTTATTACCTAGATTCTATTTTTATCTCCTGGGAATTGTTAATGGCCTTTGCCAGTGACAGATTCACGGCAATAGGTACAGAGATTTTTCTGTTTACCTCTGCTCCCACTTATGCACAGCCTCCCTCCCGCTCCTTCCCTGTTACCCACATCCCCTCCAGCATGGTACGTTTGTTACATTTGTTGAACCTATGTTGTCACATCATTATCAGCCAAAGTCCATAGTTTACATTACCATTCACTCTTGGTGTTGAACATTCTATGCCTTTGGACAAATGCTTAATGACATATATCCATAATCATGGTACCATACAGAATATTTTCACTGCCCTAAAAATCTTCTGTGCTCTGCCTATTCATCCCTCTCTGACCCCCAACTCCTGGCAACTACTGACTGATCTTTGTAATATCTTCGTAGTTTTCCTTTTTCCAGAATGTCATAGAGTTGGCATCATCCAGTGTGTAGCCTTTTCAGATTGTCTTCTTTCGCTTAGTGATAGGCATCTGAGTTTCCTCCGTGTCTGCTCATGGCCTGATCATTCATTACTTTTTAGCATCACATAACAGTCCAGTGTCTAGATGAACCACGGTTTATGCAACCATTCACCTACTGAAGGACATCCTGGTTGAGTCCAAGTTTTGGCAATTGGGAGGCAAGTTGCTGTAAACATTGTGCACAAGTTTTTGTGTGGACAAAAATTTTCAACTCCTTTGGGTGAATATCAATCGGGGAGATTGCTGGATTGTATGGCAACAAAGAGTATGTTTAGTTTTATAAGAAATCGTCAAAATGGCTATACCATTTTACTTTCCCCTCAGCTATGAATAAGAGTTCCTGTTGTTCCGCATCCTGGCCAGCACTTGATGTTGTCAGTGTTCTGGATTTTGGCTGTTCTAATAGGAGTGTACTCATATCTTGTTGTTTAATTTACATTTCCCTGAATACATATGCTGTGGAGCATCTTTTCCTATGCTTACTTGCCATCTGTATATCTTCTTTGTTGAGGTGCCTGTTAAGGTCTTTGACCCATTTTTTTTTTTTTTACAGGTTGCTTCTTTTATTCAGTTGTAAGTGTTCTTCATATATTTGGTATAATAGTCCTTTTTATCAGATGTATCTTTTGCAAATATTTTCCCCATTCTGCAACCATGAGAATTCCATTATCCTTGTTAATGACAGGCTTAGGCAAGGACATGTGATTTAATTCTGATAATGACACAAATGGAAAAGTCTGTTGGAGACCTTTGGGGAAGGCCTTTATCTCAGTCTTAAAAAGAAGCACCAGAAAAGCATAGCTTCAGCCCCATTAGGGCTGAATACCAACATGAAATAATTAAAACTGAATTACAGGGTATGCTTTCCTACTGTCATTACTTTTATTTTATTCATTAAATGTGTAGCTATCAAAGCAATATTTGATGTCATAGAAAATTAGGAATTTTAAAAATCTTTTTCGTTTTCAAACTGAAGAATTATTGGAGAAGGTGTGTTTAGCAAATTTGTGATGATACAAAGATAGGAGAGCACCATATGACAGGATTCAGAACTAGTTCAACAGGCTGTAATGATGAGCCACAAACAAGTGAAATGTAATAGAAATGTATGTGTTTTTTTTGCATTGAGGTTAGTGAGATGCGGGCTAAGGTTGTTTAGGATGAGAGTTAAAGTCTGCTTATATGACAAGCATCTGGTGATTTCAGTTCACTGTTAATTCTGTAAGTGCCAAGATTAGGACAAGGCCAAAAAATTACTAAAAGAGTAAATATATAAATCCTTCTTTCATTCAACAAGAATTTATTAAACATGCATTCCAGAAGTGCATATTAAGAGCTGGTTGAGAGAAAGGGCTTTGGATGTCAACTGGTCTTAGCTTGGACTCTGTGATCTTAGGCAAGTTACTTCTTGGTGCCTCCATTTTCTTATTTGTAAAATATGACTAATAATAATGCATGATGATTGAGAGAACCAAAATAATATATGTAAAGAGCCTGAAAAAGTATTTAGTAGCAATAATAAATTTTTAGCATTTAGCCTTGTTCTAGATCAGCTGTGATAATTGTTCACACTAATCTGCTTTGTTCAGTTTATACCTGGAGAACTTTGTTTTTGTATCATATTTTGAAACACTGAGAGACTAGGGAGCAACCAAGTAAGCATGAAAAGAGGACCTCTGGAAACAATATCAGACAAGAAATAATATCAGGAATTAAATATATGACCTCAAAAGGCTTCTTATATTTAAAAGGGAGCCATATAAATCGGAGAATGAATTTATTTTGTGTTGTTCCAAAGGGAACCCTGGGCACAATAAGGAGAAGCAGAATTCAGCTTAATACACTGACGACTTTTAGCTATAACTGCTATGCAACAATTGCCTGGCCTAATTGGAAAAGCAGTGACCTCCCTATCATTGGAAGTACTTGGGCAGAGGCCAGATGAGCATCTGTCAGGGATGATACAGGGAATTCAATGAATCCTGCAATTTCTGCAGTTGTGTATTTGACTTGAATCCTTTTTAGCAATGAGGTTTTGATTGAATTTTCATCCATATATCCTTGGAAGGTTTTTTAACCTACAAGAAATATTGATACACCAACAAGAAAACTATTTTGCAGAATTAAGAATTTCAGAACTGAAATGTCCTTCAGAGACTAAATAGATACATTTCTCAATTACTAGTCCCTGAATTAATTGGTAAGGGAATTAAAAATTTGTTCTTATTTTTATATTTTATTCATTTTCCTTTCATTATAAAAGAGATACATTAAATAAAATGGTAGAAGAGAAAGAAAAATCAGTTTCATCACATTATTTTTATGCATAGTTGATCACATATGACTTGAATTTATGTACACAAATGTAAATATATAATATATAACATATAAATATATTTTTGCCATTTTAATTGTATAAGGGTTTTATTAGTTTTCTGTGTTGTAGAAGACTCTTGAGAGTCCCTTGGACTGCAAGGAGATCCAACCAGTCCATTCTAAAGGAGATCAGTCCTGGGTGTTCATTGGAAAGACTGATGTTGAAGCTGAAACTCCGATACTTTGGCCACCTGATGTGAAGAGCTGACTCACTTGAAAAGACCCTGATGCCGAGAAAGATTGAGGGCAGGAGGAGAAGGGAACGACAGAGGATGAGATGGTTGGATGGCATCACAGACTCGATGGACATGGGTTCGGGTGGACTCTGGGAGTTGGTGATGGACAGGGAGGCCTGGCGTGCTGTGGCTCATGGGGTCGCAAACAGTCGGACATGACTGAACGACTAAACTGAACTGAGGGCTGCCATAACAAAATACCACAAATTAGGTGGTTTAAACAACAAAAATTTAATTTCCCCCTTTCCTAAGGATTCTAGTCATATTGGATTAGGGGTCCACCATACTCCAGCATCATGTCATCCTAACTTAACTAATTACATCTGCAACAATCATATTTCCGTATATAAGGCTACATTAAGGGTGAGGATTTCAATGTATGAATTTTAGGGGTACACAGTTCAACCCACAACAAGGATCAAACCAATTATAGTCCCATCTATCATGTATAAGAGCACTGTTTTCCTGTATCCTCAATGACATTTAAGCTTTATTTTTTATTTATTTACTTTTAAATTAATTAATTTATTTTAATTGGAGGCTAATTACTTTATAATATTGCAGTGGTTTTTGCCATACATTGACATGAATCAGCCATGGGTTAAGCTTTATTTTTAAAAAAAGTTGTTTTGCCAATTAGGGGAAGAATTGTACCACAGTGATGTTTCAATATATATTCTTTTTCTAGTGAGTGCAAAATTTTTTTTATGTTTGCTTACTAGTTGAATTTCCTCTTTTGTGAAATGTCTGTTCCTGTCTACTGCCTCTATTTTTTAAATTATGAAAATAATATATTACAAAAGATTTGAAAAAATAAAAACCGCCCATAATGCCACTATTCCAACACAGCTATTAGCAGTTTGACTGATTTCTGGGCCATTTTCATATGCATGTTTTACCCTTTTGTAATTGTAGTGTACCTGTAGTCTTATCCCCTGCCTTCTTTTTACCTTTCAATGTAATATAATATGGAAATGGGTTAATCCTCAGTGCACCAGAATAGCTCATTCAACAATTATGAATTTGAACTAGGCTTCTAGTATTAGACAAATAGAAACTGTTTTCAAGGATATACTACCTGGCCATTAATGGAGTACAAAATAAGAGTATTCCTGGTTGCAAGAAAGTTAAAATTACATTTCCATACCATGGCCTAGCTTTGGGTATCTGGTGCTCGGGTGTCCAATACATGTTAGATGAATAAATAGTCTAGTTATTAGACATAATTTTTATTCATTTTTTTGGTAAGATATCTCCATTTTCAGAGTTTTCTTCATTCTAGGCTCACACATGAAATACAGCATTAAGACTTTACAACATAAGCATTAATGTGTTATCAATCATGCATTTAAGAACCAGCATCATACTGGATAAAACAGAAGTTAAACTAGTATAAGATCCACCATTTAAAAAACATATTTTAAAAGTCATAAGTGAAAGGAGGATTTTACAAAATGTCTTTCAAAGTAAACTTGTGTGTATCAAGAACTATGGTTCACAAAAACAAATTTATTTGGTGTACAAAATCCAAACATGGAATTCCTTTTTATCCCTTGTAATAAAAAAACTTTACATTAGAACCAAGAGATGTTACAAGTTATCATTGACCTATTGTCTGAGATATACTGAGCTAAAATAAATATCTGATGGTGTCTATAATGCTACAGGTGTATATCGATGATATACACCAAAGATTTCTTTCTTCTCCTTCCTCTCATTTCATTGGAAATATTTTGCACGTATTGTCACTTGTATTTCAGTCTTTATAATTAAACAATAAGATGGAACAGACTAGAGATCTCTTTAAGAAAATTAGAGATACCAAGGGAACAATTCATGCAAAGATAGGCACAAAAAAGGACAGAAAATGGCATAGACCTAACAAAAGGAGAAGATATTAACAAGAGGTGGCAAGAATACACAGAACTATACAAGAAAGATCTTAATGACCCAGATAACCATGATGGTGTGATCACTCACCTAGAGCCAGACATCCTGGAGTGTGAAGTCAAATGGGCCTTAGGAAACATCACTACAAACAAAGCTAGTGGAGGTGATGGAATTCCAGCTGAGCTATTTGAAATCCTAAAAGATGATGCTGTGAAAGTGCTGCACTCAATATGCCAGCAAATTTGGAAAACTCAGCAGTGGCCACAGGACTGGGAAAGGTTGGTTTTCATTTCGATTCCAAAGAAAGTCAGTGCCAAAGAATGTTCAAACTACCGCACAATTGCACTCATTTCACATGCTAGCAAAGTAATGTTCAAAATCCTTCAATATAGGCTTCAACAGTATGTGAACCAAGAAATTCCAGATGTACAAGCTGGATTTAGAATAGGCAGAGTAACCAGTGACCAAATTGCCAACATCTATTGGATCATAGAAAAAGCAAGAGAATTCCAGAAAAACATCTACTTCTGCTTCATTGATTATGCTAAAGCCTTTGACTATGAGAATCACAACAAACTGTGGAAAATTATTACTTAAGAATACCAGACCACTTTACCTGCCTCCTATGAAACCTATATGCAGATCAAGAAGCAATAGTTAGAACTGGACATGGAACAATGGACTGGTTCAAAATTGGCAAAGGAGTACATCAAGCCTGTATATTGTCACCCTGTTTATTTAACTTATATGCAGAGTACATAATAAGAAATGCTGGACTGGAGGAAGCACAAGCTGTAATCAAGATTAAAGGCAGACATATCAATAACCTCAGATATGCAGATGACACCACCCTTATGGCAGAAAGTGAAGAAGAACTGAAGAGCCTCTTGATGAAAGTGAAAGAGGAGAGTGAAAAAGCCGGCTTAAAACTCAACGTTCAGAAAACTAAGATCATGGCATCCAATCCCATCACTTCATGGCAAATATATGGGGAAACAACGGAAAAAGTGACAGACTATTTTCTTGGGCTCCCAAATCACTGCAGATGGTGACTGCAGCCATGAAATTAAAAGATGCTTGCTCCTTGGAAGAAAAGCAATGAGAAACCTAGACAGCATATGAAAAAGCAGAGACGTTACTTTGTCTACAAAGGTCCATATAGTCAAAGCTATAGCTGTTCTAGTAGTCATGTACAGATGTGAAAGTTGGACAATAAAAAAAGGCTTAGCACCAAAGAATTGATACTTTTGAACTGTGGTGGTTGGAGAGAAGATTCTTGAGAGTCCCTTGGACAGCAAGGAGATCAAACTAGTCAATCGTAAAGGAAATCAGTCATGGATTTTCATTGGAAGGACTGATGTTGAAGCTGAAGCTCCAATATGTTGGCCACATGATATGAAAAGCTGACTCATTGGAAAAGACCCTGATGCTGGGAAAGATTGAAGGTAGGAGGAGAAGGGGACGACAGAGGATAAGATGACTGGATAGCATCCCCAACTCAACAGACATGAGTTTGAGCTAACTCTGGGAGATGGTGATGGACCAGGAAGTGCCGGGGGCCAGCGTGAGGAACTCTGCCCATAGCAAAGGTCATGAGGAAGGAAGCTTGGCATACGCAAAGGCGTGATCAAGCCTCAGGAAACCCCCTGTTCCCGAGCATCTACCCCCAAAACCAGAGTACTTTATGGGGGGCTCTCCCCCATAACCATTTCTCTCAGAGAAGGAGTTAACTTGCAGCTCCAAGTTGATAAAAATTCCTGGGCGTGACAAGAGTGTTTCAACTTACGAACTCTGAAGTTTCTCTGGCCTGCCTGATCAGGTTTGTCCAGCCGCATGTGATTGTTTACAGCCTCCCAACTGTGAGGGGCACGGGATGTTTTAAAACTTTCTAAATACAGACTCTTTTGAGAAGTTAGAAGATCATTAGTATAGTATTAGTGGGTTGATTAGAAATTATATTGGTGAAGGGTTTTTTCTTCATTTGTCGTGCCAATAATTACTGCTAACTCCCTGCCCTGGGTGTGACAAGGATGTCTCAGGTCAAATCTCTCTGCTGACAGACTAGCTCGTGTGACAACCTCTCAACCATAAACAGCACAGAGAGTTTGGAGTATTAGCGTAGGGCTTTTTTCATTGATGAGTCAATGGTTGCCATCAGGCCTCCATATCCTTAGGCACCTGGGAATATATTAATCAATGTATTTGGAATATAGAAAAAGAAATATAGTAGTTTTTTGATGTTAGCAATACTAGACTTTTTGAGTTAATGAATTTTCTCTTTTGTTATAGATCACTGTACTTTGTTATAAATCACTATAAATCACTATGCTATGTAAAAATGTAACTTTATCACTATCTTAAGACAAAATAGATCTTAAGGGGAACATTGGTGAAGGGTTTACATTTGTTGAGCCAAATGTTTGGGCACCACTTGCCGGGGTCCAGCCCCAGTGGATCCAGGGTAATTCGAATGTGGGAACAGAATCGGCGTCCTGGAAAAAACTTATTTAATTACAGATATATAGAGAGATTAGAAACGGATAGTGTAGTAGGAAAATTAGTGGAGAGAAAGAGGCTGAATAACTGGTTTACATAGAATACCAATCACCACCTACGTAGGCCACAGGCGTCTTTCCATTCTCCCGAAGGAGAGGAGGCACTGAGGCCTCCCTGGTCCAATCTCAGAAGCCCAGGCAGAATTAGCAGGCTTGGTGAGTACCCACATTTCAGATGGGAATTCAGCCAGAAAAGCGGGGAGCAAGAAAGAAACGACACGGGGGAATCAGTCTTTCCAGAAACTGATCCGATTTCTTTATTTTTCAGGTTTGTTTATATACCTTTTTGTTATACATAGGGATGAATACAGAGTCACGCAGGGGTCAGCAGACCTGACCCTTGTCACAATCAGGTGCTTCATATAAAATTATACAAAGGTCTTATGGGTTTTTACATCATCTTCTAGCCATGAGGTCTGCTGACATTTTATGGCCCTTTCTGATACCGGTCAGTTAACCAGAAAACTTATTTTTCCAGGGGTGATTTTTTCTTAAATCAGGCGCCACCCTCCAAATAAAGTTGCATTCCTATAGGGTGAGGGTGTAGTGAGTTACAGTCAAGAAAGGAATTTAATTAACCTAAGGTTTAACATGATTAATCTTAAAGGTTAATACTTATTTCTCCTATATGCTAGTTATATTCATTATAAGGGCAGGAATATGGAGATTTAGCAGCAAATATTGGCTCAACAAATGTAAACCCTTCACCAATGTTCCCCTTAAGATCTATTTTGTCTTAAGATAGTGATAAAGTTACATTTTTACATAGCATAGTGATTTATAGTGATTTATAACAAAGTACAGTGATCTATAACAAAAGAGAAAATTCATTAACTCAAAAAGTCTAGTATTGCTAACATCAAAAAACTACTATATTTCTTTTTCTATATTCCAAATACATTGATTAATATATTCCCAGGTGCCTAAGGATATGGAGGCCTGATGGCAACCATTGACTCATCAATGAAAAAAGCCCTACGCTAATACTCCAAACTCTCTGTGCTGTTTATGGTTGAGAGGTTGTCACACGAGCTAGTCTGTCAGCAGAGAGATTTGACCTGAGACATCCTTGTCACACCCAGGGCAGGGAGTTAGCAGTAATTATTGGCACGACAAATGAAGAAAAAACCCTTCACCAATATAATTCCTAATCAACCCACTAATACTATACTAATGATCTTCTAACTTCTCAAAAGAGTCTGTATTTAGAAAGTTTTAAAACATCCCGTGCCCCTCACAGTTGGGAGGCTGTAAACAAACACATGCGGCTGGACAAACCTGATCAGGCAGGCCAGAGAACCTTCAGAGTTCGTAAGTTGAAACACTCTTGTCACGCCCAGGAATTTTTATCAACTTGGAGCTGCAAGTTAACTCCTTCTCCGAGAGAAATGGTTATGGGGGAGAGCCCCCCATAAAGTACTCTGGTTTTGGGGGTAGATGCTCGGGAACAGGGGGTTTCCTGAGGCTTGATCACGCCTTTGCGTATGCCAAGCTTCCTTCCTCATGACCTTTGCTATGGGCAGAGTTCCTCACGCTGGCCCCCGGCAACTCCCCCTTTTTTGTTTAAAATAATCAGGTGCAGCTCAGTTGAGAGTTTCTGAATGCTCTGCCGAAGAATCCTGACAATACAAGGAAGAATGATTAAAAGAAGCAAAATTAAAGCACTTACAGCAGGGAAGCCTGACATGCTGCAGTCCATGAGCTCGGAAAGAGTTGGACATGACTGAGCGACCAAACAACAACAAATTAAACTATAAAAAGTGGTGTCAAACTTAAAAGCTTCACATCCTTCTTCTCTGCCATCTCATCTTCTCTAAAGCTTCCGATTAAAAAAAAGTTATATAAAATACTGCTTCTCAAAATATGTGGTGAAGGACATTTCTAAAAATTTCCAAATTGTAGTGAACTAATACTTTTATAAAATACAATAAAAACAAACTATTAGAAGAATTAAAAGATCAATGTCATAGAAAATAAAAATCCAAAAATTTTTAAAGATTCTATAGACATGAAAATTATCTTGTCAAATTTCTGTAAATAATTTAAAATGCTTAATCTTAATTCCTGTACTTGTCTAGCTATGGACTGGTAATATAGAGTCCACACACTACACTTTGAGTGACATTGATATAAAGCAGAGACATTACTTTGCCAACAAAGGTCCATCTAGTCAAGGCTATGGTTTTTCCAGTGGTCATGTATGGATGTGAGAGTTGGACTATGAAGAAAGCTGAGTGCCGAAGAATTGATGCTTTTGAACTGTGGTGTTGGAGAAGACTCTTGAGAGTCCCTTGGACTGCAAGGAGATCCAACCAGTCCATTCTAAAGGAGATCAGCCCTGGGATTTCTTTGGAAGGAATGATGCTAAAGCTGAAACTCCAGTACTTTGGCCACATGCGAAGAGTTGACTCATTGGAAAAGACTCTGATGCTGAGAGGGATTGGGGGCAGTAGGAAAAGGGGACGACAGAGGATGACATGGCTGGATAGCATCACCAACTCTGTGGACGTTAGTTTGAGTGAACTCTGGGAGTTGGTGATGGACAGGGAGGTCTGACGTGCTGCCATTCATGAAGTCGCAAAGAGTCGGACACGACTGAGTGACTGAACTGAACTGAACTGAACTGAACTGATATAAAGCAAAGACCCTCTCCTTAAGGAGCTGAGAATCTTGTCAGGGTGAACATTATGAGAGTAAAAAATTGTATTACAATTTATAATTGTATTTTTATATAATACAAAATTGTATTATAATCTATGCTATCCCAGACAACACCAGCCTGGAGTGACATAAAAGACATGCTCACTGTGAGACAGTAGAAAAATTTTATCTTGGTCTCTTCCCTGGTTACTGGTATAAGGCTCCTAAAACCCAAGTCATTTTCTGGGTGATAGAAGTGTCTTTTGTTCTATTGAGGCAACTCTAGGGGGAAAGGGGCTCCTGGCTGTCTCCTGGATGAAGGCTGGTCACCAGAAAGACCAAGTCAGGATTAGTGGCTTGCAATTTTCAGCCCTTCCCCCTTTCTTTTGAGAAAGGAGAAGGGCTGGTACTGGAGTTAATGGTCAGTCATAAGGTGACATATACCAACCTCATGGGGACAGAAGCTCCTGTTCTCAGGACCCTCTCAGATCTTCCCCTGTGCATCTTTCATCTGGTGGTTCATCTGTCTTTTATCATATCCTTTAATAAACTGGTAAATGTAAGTAAATGTCTTCTTGAGTTCTGCGAGCCACCCTAACAAATTAATCAAACCTGAAGAGAGGGTCCTTGGAATTTCTGATCTATAGCCAGTTGGTCAGGGCTTGTGACTGGCATCTGAAGTGTGTGTGTGTGCGCGCACACGTGTGTGAGTGTGTATGTGGCAGCGGGCAGTCTTGTGGGACTGAGCTCACCTGTGGAATCTGACATATCTCCAGATAGATCCTATCAGAATTAAGTTAAATCTTAGGACAGCCAGCTGGTGGCACAGAGAATTTGCTTGGTGGGGGAAAATCTCCACACATCTGGTGCCAGAAGTGTGAGTGCAGTAGTAGTGAGAATAAAAGAGATACACAGGAGGAGGACTGAGGTCTTTCCTTCTCATCTTAAAGGTAAAGATGGGTACAACATTGATAGGGGAGCACATATCTACATACACAGAGATACAAAAAATGTTAATAGTTAAAAGAAGTAAGATGGTCAAAAATATATCAAAACAGCTATATAAATTATAAAACATAAGTCATGATTCTTTCAGCTGCATGACTGTAAAATTCACAGATTTCATGGAAAAAAATGCCATTATAATGTTTAAATAATCACAATATGGTCAGAGTGTCACACTCATCATTTCTCTGTGTTTGCTTAAGTTCCTTCTTGTGGAGTCTCCAGTTTCTCTCCACATCAAAATTCAACCACATTATTTCTTGGAACTCCCAGAAATAAAATCTCATTCATACTCACAGCTTTCAAGTGGTCTTGTCCATACTTTTCCATTGTCTGGTGACCTGCCGCCAAGATTTTTGATGTAATGAAGTTGTCATTACTGCCGGAGTCTATCAAAGATACTGCTGTCCTCAACTTCTAAGTTTCAAATATGGGAAACAAAGGTTTGTCAATGGACCATTATGTTTAATGATTCATGAGAGGTGCCAGTAACCTTTTTTACTTCTTGGTTCCCAGTCCCATGTATTCGGACAATGAAAGAAATAGCATTATATGTACTATTGGCTGACTCAGAGTGACTCCATATCTGTAGCAGCATCCCAGCCTCGCAAGGTGTAGGTTTCCTAGGTGGTACCATAACTGAGTCTTCTGTAACCTTTCCAACGATCTATGAGACCTGCACCTTCGGTGACCGTGTACATAACACCAGTGAATCTCGTGGACTTCAACCCAATCAGCAGCAACACACTTTGAGCCCCTGGTAAAGTACCATACTTTGAGGTGACTAGCCATAACCTTAGGGAAGGTTGATTGCATTAGACCCCTTCCTTTATGGATGGGGTAGCAACTTCCCTCACTAAAGCAGAAACTATTTCTGGATTCACTCTCTCTCTCACCCTGCTGGTACAATACTTTTGCAATGGAGACTAAGGCCTTTTAGCATGCATTCTACTTGAGACATGAAAGTTCTCATTCTCGAGGGCCATTCTGAAGACTTCTTAGCCATTTTGTCTTTTAAAAGCTTTGGTAGTCTGGTAAAGCTCATGAACCCATTCTCAGAGTAGTATTTTTAAGTACAACACATAAAATACATAAGATTATTAAGGAAACCAGGATTATATAATATTATATTGTTCCATCTTCCAGCCACTTAGGATTCTGTGGACCCCAAATTAAGAGGATAATCTAGTTACCAATTTTCTACTTTCATGTTTTCCAAGTCCAAATCAAACCATTAGATTCTGCCAGTGAATTGTATAGCTAAGAGGCTGGTAAACTCCTGCTTTTATAAATAAAGTTTTATTGAAATACATATCCTTGGAGAAGATTCTTGCGAGTCCCTTGGACTGCAAGGAGATCCAACCAGTCCGTTCTGAAGGAGATAAGCCCTGGGATTTCTTTGGAAGGAAAGATGCTAAAGCTGAAACTCCAGTACTTTGGCCACCTCATGCGAAGAGTTGACTCATTGGAGAAGACTCTGATGCTGGGAGGGATTGGGGATAGGAGGAGAAGGGGACGACAGAGGATGAGATGGCTGGATGGCATCACTGACTCGATGGGTGTGAGTCTGAGTGAACTCCAGGAGTTGGTGATGGACAGGGAGGCCCGGCGTGCTGCAATTCATGGGGTCTCAGAGTCAGACACGACTGAGTGACTGAACTGAACTGAACTGATGGTCATTTTTGCACTACAGGGGTAAAATTAAGTAGTTGCAACAAGATCATATGTGGCCTAAAAGCTGAAAATATTTACTACCTAGCTGTTTAGAGAAAAAGTTTGCCAACCACTGGTATAGATCCTGGCCTAAAGGCCAAGTAAGCGAAGTGGACCTGAAGTTGTACTCCTTGAAGTTCTGCACACTGGGAGGACTTTACTTCTCCACTGTTCTTCTGGGATAGCTCTCAGGGCTATAATGCTGGAACAATTCACTTCTGGCTGTTGTAGGCATATTACGCAGAGCCAGTTTTAAATAAGTCTTGAACTTCCCATGAGGTTGTAGGTATTGCAAAAATAGCTATGAAGCAGGAGTAGATATGCTGGGACTTGTAACTTCAATATCTACTCATGCCACATTCTGAATATATACTCAATAGCTTCCATTGAAGAGGAAAATGCTTCAGGGTACATCTAAGGTTATAGCTAGGCAGCTGACTCTTAGCATTCAATTCATGATGGGCAGTTTGGGTTATAATTAGTCACTCGAAGATCTCTGTTAGAAATTCAACCAGAAACTACAAACAACCAGAAACTAGAAGCAAGACATGGGTTAGTTTTAAAGGAGAAAAGTTACTTGCTTAAGGGAATATCAGTTTGTTTAAGAACTCCAGGGACTCCTTGCTGTGATTCTTGGGTATGGACTTTCCATAAGCTATTATAACATCCCAGTCTGCCACAAATGTTTCTGGTACCATTGGGTTTAATGGGTTATAGTGGCCAAGTGGTATAACTACTCCTTGGATTAGGTGGAGCACCATCTCTTGCTCTGTGTTCTCTCAAAGATGGAAGATTACAGCATTGTAGGCCAGTAAATGGAAAGAAGCAACCAGTCAAACATGATCTGTTATCTACAAAATCCATTGAAATTCTTTAAATGCTGCTGCTGCTGCTGCTGCTAAATCGCTTCAGTCGTGTCCGACTCTGTGCGACCCCATAGACGGCAGCCCACCAGACTCCTCCGTCCCTGGGATTCTCCAGGCAAGAGCACTGGAGTGGGTTGCCATTTCCTTCTCCAATGCATGAAAGTGAAAAGTGAAAGTGAGGTCGCTCAGTCATGTCCGACTAGTAGCGACCCCATGGACTGCAGCCTACCAGGCTCCTCTGTCCATGGGATTTTCCAGGCAAGAGTACTGGAGTGGGGCGCCATTGCTTTCTCCAATTCTTTAAATGATAGGGAGTCAAAGATGCAACCACTTTTTATTTACTTTGGAAGGGATATTCAGTATGTCCCAAATCCTGGATGTACTTGCCCCCCCACCAAAATTTTACTGATGTGTCAGGAGAACCTTGTATTTTGGGGAGAACTGTTGCCCATTTTCTAGCATCTGAGGTACCTGTTAATTTTTGCTTTCTGTGTTTAGTCAATATGATGTTATCAGTGGTAGACTAGCATAATGATAGGGGCTTCCCTGGTGGCTCACTGGTAAAGAAACTGCCTGAAATGTAGGAGACCCGGGTTTTATCCCTGGGTTGGGAAGATCCCCTGGAGGAGAGCATGGCAACCCACTCCAGTACCCTTGCCTGCTGCTGCTGCTGCTAAGTCGCTTCAGTCATGTCCAACTCTGTGCGACCCCAGAGACAGCAGCCCACCAGGCTCCCCCGTCCCTGGGATTCTCTGAGAATCCCATAGACACAGGAGCCTGGCGGGCTGCAGTCCATAGGGTCACACAGAGTCAGACACATCTGAAGTGACGCAGCAGCAGCAGCAGCACCACAATGATGTGCTGTGGGATGATGAGATGATAAGTGTTCCCTGCAAATTAGTAGCACATGGCTGAAGAATTGACATAATCTGCAGAATTCTGCTTCTGCTATTCTCTGTTGCTAACCTTGTCTCTATTTAAAATTTTGCTATTTTGTATGTCACAGGTTTTTGCGTTAGTTTTAGTTTTGTAAAATATTGCATTAAAATATCATTTATCTTGGTTACTGATTTTGGGGGAAGTCCCTTAAATTTTGTGCCAGAGGCAACTGGTTCACTCACCTCACCCTAATCTTTGTCCTGATTGATATATAAAGAAAGTGCTTTCATTAGATCAATAGCTACTTGCCAACTGTTTACAAGATCACATCTGGAACAGTAGCCAGATTTAGAGTTAACATAAAATTAATGATAATTTAAGGTCACTTTCAGACTCACCTGACTTTTAAAGTAGCCAAATATGAATTAAATCATCACTTCTACATCTCCTGTGTTGATCTGAAAGTCACTCAGTCATGTCTGATTCTTTGCAAGCCCGTGAACTGTAGCCCGCCAGTGTCCTCTGTCCATGGAATTCTCCAGGCAAGAATACTGGAGTGGTTAGCCATTCCTTTCTCCAGGGAATCTTCCCAATCCAGGGCTCAAACCCGGGTCTCCGGCCTTGCAGGTGGATTCTTTACCATCTGAGCCACTATGGTAACATTTATCTCTACTATTCTACCAAGGAGGCAATATTGCTTCCTTGTTAGGGAGGTGGAATTCCAAGAGTCTATACTTGGCCTTTTCTTCCATAATAGTCTCAAAAGTCCTATCTCTGTGGCTCAAGAAGTCCAGTGGGAATTCTGTCATTTGCTGAGGATATGCATTTCATTTATACCTTTAGGAACTGGGAATATTTTCATTGAATTGGGCTTGGTGGTTTCATTGGGCTTATGGTAAGAGACTGCCTAGGGTCAAAACTGTACTTATATGCTGTCAATCCTTATCCTAAAAGTCTATGGCTGGTGGCCATAGTGTTCTGACTGTCCAGAAAATAGTGTTAACTCAAAATTAGAATCTACTGTTCTCCAAAATGTGGATATTCCCCTTCTGTAGGGAAAATGGCTTCAGTGTCGCTGGGGAGAAAATGAGGAGGAAAATGTATACATACTTGTGGTATTCTTCTTTAAGGGTACCTGGACTCCTTTTCATTTATGAGATCCTAAATCTATAAACTGACTCAGATATGGTAATGGGGTGAAAGGTCGTGACTCTCTATTGTGGTAGATCAAACCACATTTCCCTTCACTAAACCAGGAATTTTGTTAGTTGCTCAGTGGACTGCACATCTATATGTCCCTAGGGTACCTGGTCAGTTATATAATGCCAAAGGACCGCTGAACTACAATTTCTGATTACCCATACAGGCTCTGCTACCTATCCTAATAGCTCCCCCCACCACAGCATATTATCCTCATTGAGACCAACAAGCTGGTTTTGACTGTAGTATGTCATACTAGCTTCCCCACATAGAAAGGACCATAGATAAAGCTGTTTTAAAATATGAGCCCTTGAGTATTGAATGGTAATTGCAGAGGGAGCACTGGAGCTGGAAAATCATCATTTTTCAACCATCATAGTAAAGATTGATTTAAGCAGGAATCATCAGTTGATGCCAAACCAAAGGGAAATTTTTGATGAGGATCAGAATACTTACATTGTTCTTAAAATGTCTCTCCACAGACTACTTATTAGTTGTTAGAGAAAAAATTATTAAGTGTAAAGCGGAAAAATCCGAAAACAACCTGATTGGATGATCAAAATTTACATCACCCATGGAGATCAGATAAACATCTTATGTCTCTCAATATTAAACCCTATGAATGACAACAGCAAGTATGTAGTTTTCTAGCTGAGAATATATAATGTGGGTCTAAATATGAGGAAATACTAGACAAACTCCAAATGAGAAACAGTCTATTAAAACAAAAGGAATGAAGGCTTCATTCTTCAAAAAATCTCAGTGTCATAAAAGAAAGACTGTGTGCATGCTCCAAACTAAAGAGATGTGACAAATAAATCTATATCTGATCTTAGACCGGATCCTGTGCTAAAGGATAATAAAGTGCTGTAAAGGATATTATTGGTCAATTGACAAAATTGTACTATGGAGGTTAGATCATATATATATATATATATATATGTATATATATATATATATACATACATATATATGACAGAATTTCCCATTTTAATACTCTACTTCAGTGTGGGTAAGTGATATACACATTAATACATAAAAAGACAAGGATCCTATCTTACACAGAAGTTTTTTCCTGGTTTGTGAAAGAAAGTGAAATCGCGCAGTTGTGTCCCACTCTTTTTGACCCTACGCACTATAGCCCACCAGGTTCCTCTGTCCATGGGAATTCTCCAGGCAAGAATACTGGAGTGGGTTGCCATTTCCTTCTCCAGGGGATTTTCCTGACCCAGGGATCGAACCTGAGTCTCCCACATTGCAGGCAGACTCTTTACCGTCTGAGCCACCAGGGAAGCCCAAATGCATGTGATAATCTGTGATTCTGTTACCTATTCAATTCCTAGAAAGCTGTACAAGTTGATCTAACAACATTTGGTGCAAAGAAGGAGGAAGTAGTGGAGATTAAAAACTCAGATCTAGATGACTTCAAGAATGATGAAATGAGGAACTTTGAAAACCCTCCCTTCCGTAAAAGCAATGAAAACACTAGCCAAAAATTGTCAAAAGTAACTTTTCCAGTATTCCAGAAAATAACTGAAAGCTTACAAAAATCCAGAGAACATTTCTTCAAGCAAATGGCTTAATCTTGATAAGAACAGTATGCTTTGTGTTATTAGAAAGTCCCTCTGTTTCCATGCTCCCTCCCCAGTCCTGTGGTAGCCTTAAAAATCAACAGCCCACAACCACAGTGAAAACCAGCAACTAAGCAGCCACTGGAGGGATCAGAAGGACAAAGAATGTGAACTTTATACTTCTTCATTTCAAAAATTACTATTAAACTACTTTAATGAAGGCAGTGTGATACTGGCCTAAAGACATATTGATCAATGGAGTAAGAAAGAAAGTCCATAAATAAACCACTTCTAAGGTCAATTGATTTTCAACAAGGGTACCATGACCATTCTATGGGGAAAGAATAGTCTTTTCAACAAAATGTACTGAAATAAATGTATATTGCATGCAAAAGAGGGAAGTTACCTCACACCGTATCAGTTCAGTCCAGTCGCTCTGTTGTGTCTGACTCTGCGAACTCATGAATTGCAGCATGCCAGGCCTCCCTGTCCATCACCAACTCCTGGAGTTCGCTCAAACTCACGTCCATTGAGTCGGTGATGCCATCCAGCCGTCTCATCCTCTGTCGTCCGCTTCTCCTCCTGCCCTCAATCCCTCCCAGCATCAGGGTCTTTTCCAATGAATCAACTCTTCACATGAGGTGGCCAAAGTACTGGAGTTTCAGCTATAGTATCATTCCTTCCAAAGAACACCCAGGACTGATCTCCTTTAGGATGGACTGGTTGGATCTCCTTGCAGTCCAAGGGACTCTCAAGAGTCTTCTCCAACACCACAGTTCAAAAGCATCAATTCTTCAGCGCTGAGCTTTCTTCACAGCCCAACTTTCACATTCATACATGACCACTGGAAAAACCATAGCCTTGACTAGACGGAGCTTTGTTGGCAAAGTAATGTCTCTGCTTTTGAATATGCTATCTAGGTTGGTTATAACTTTCCTTCCAAGGAGTAAGCGTTTTTTAATTTCATGGCTGCAATCACCATCTGCAGTGATTTTGGAGCCCCTCAAAATAAATAAAGTCTGACACTGTTTCCACTGTTTCCCCATCTATTTCCCAAGAAGTGATGGGACCAGATGCCATGATCTTCGTTTTCTGAATGTCGACCTTTAAGCCAACTTTTTCACTCTCCTCTTTCACTTTCATCAAGAGGCTCTTTAGTTCCTCTTCACTTTCTGCGATGAGGGTGGTGTCATCTGCATATCTGAGGTTATTGATATTTCTGCCTTTAATCTTGATACCAGCTTGTGCTTCTTCCATCCCAGCATTTCTCATGATGTACTCTGCATATAAGTTAAATAAGCAGGGTGACAATATACAGCCTTGATGTACTCCTTTCCTGATTTGGAACCAGTCTGTTGTTCCATGTCCAGTTCTAACTGTTGCTTCCTGACCTGCATATAGGTTTCTCAAGAGGCAGGTCAGGTGGTCTGGTATTCCCACCTCTTTCAGAATTTTCCACAGTTTATTGTGATCCACACTGTCAAAGGCTTTGGCATAGTCAGTAAAGCAGAAATAGATGTTTTTCTGGAACTCTCTTGCTTTTTCCATGATCCAGCAGATGTTGGCAATTTGATCTCTGGTTCCTCTGCCATTTCTAAAACCATCTTGAACATCTGAAAGTTCACGATTCACATATTGCTGAAGCCTGGCTTGGAGAATTTTGAGCATTACTTTACTAGCATGTGAGATGAGTGCAATTGTGTGGTAGTTTGAGCATTCTTTGGCATTGCCTTTCTTTGGATTTGGAATGAAAACTGACCTTTTCCAGTCCTGTGGCCACTGCTGAGTTTTCCAAATTTGCTGGCATATTGAGTGCAGCATTTTCACAGCATCATCTTTCAGGATTTGAAATAGCTCAACTGGAATTCCATCACCTCCACTAGCTTTGTTCGTAGTGATGCTTTCTTTCTTTTTTTTTTTTTTAGTATTAAGTTTTTTATTTTTTTAATTTTAAAATCTTTAATTCTTACATGTGTTCCCAAACATGAACCCCCCTCCCACCTCCCTCCCCATAACATCTCTGTGGGTCATCCCCATGCACCAGCCCCAAGCATGCTGTATCCTGCGTCAGACGTAGTGATGCTTTCTAAGGCCCACTTAATTTCATACTCCAAGATGTCTGGCTCTAGGTGAGTGATCACACCATTGTGAATATCTTGGTCTTGAAGATCTTTTTTGTACAGTTCTTCTGTGTATTCTTGCCACCTCTTCTTAATACCTTCTGCTTCTGTTAGGTCCACACCATTTCTATCCTTCATCGAGCCCATCTTTGCATGAAATGTTCCCTTGGTATCTCTAATTTTCTTCAAGATTTCTCTAGTCTTTCCCATTCTGTTCTTTTCCTCTATTTCTTTGCATTGATCGCTGAGGAAGGCTTTCTTATCTCTTCTTGCTATTCTTTGGAACTCTGCATTCAGATGCTTATATCTTTCCTTTTCTCCTTTGCTTTTCACTTCTCTTCTTTTCACAGCTATTTGTAAGGCTTTCCCAGACAGCCATTTTGCTTTTTTGCATTTCTTTTCCATGGGGATGGTCTTGATCCGTGTCTCCTGTACAATGTCACGAACCTCTGTCCATAGTTCATCAGGCAGTCTATCTATCAGATCTAGTCCCTTAAATTTATTTCTCACTTCCACTGTATAATCATAAGGAATTTGATTTAGGTCATACCTGAATGGTCTAATGGTTTTCCCTACTTTCTTCAATTTAAGTCTGAATTTGGCAATAAGGAGTTCATGATTTGAGCCACAGTGAGCTCCTGGTCTTGTTTTTGCTGACTGTATAGAGCTTCTCCATCTTTGGCTGCAAGGAACATAATCAATCTGATTTTGGTGTTGACCATCTGGTGATGTCCATGTGTAGAGTCTTCTCTTGTGTTGTTGGAAGAGGGTCTTTGCTATGACCAGTGCGTCCAAGGAGCGGTGGCTGCGCGGGCGCAGGAGGGTTGAGAGGAGCTACTCCACGTTCATGGTCAGGAGGGGTGGCCATGAGGAGATACCCCCTGTCCAAGGTAAGGAGCAGCGGCTGCGGTTTCCTGGAGCAGCCTTCAAGAGATACCCCACATCCAAGGTAAGAGAAACCCAAGTAAGACAGTAGATGTTGCGAGAGGGCATCGGAGGGCAGACACACAAACAATAATCACAGAAAACTAGTCAATTTAATCACATGGACCACAGCCTCGTCTAACTCAATGAAACTAAGCCATGCTGTGTGGGGCCACCCAAGACGGGCGGGTCATGGTGGAGAGGTCTGACAGAATGTGGTCCACTGGAGAAGGGAATGGCAAACCACTTCAGTATTCTTGCCTTGAGAACCCCATGAAGAGTATGAAAAGGCAAAATGATAGGATACTGAAGGAGGAACTCCCCAGGTCGGTAGGTGCCCAATATGGTACTGGAGATCAGTGGAGAAATAACTCCAGAAAGAATGAAGGGATGGAGCCAAAGCAAAAACAATACCCAGTTGTGGATGTGATTGGTGATAGAAGCAAGGTCCAATGCTGTAAAGAGCAATATTGTATAGGAACCTGGAATGTTAGGCCCATGAATCAAGGCAAATTGGAAGTAGTCAAACAGGAGATGGCA
Source organism: Budorcas taxicolor (assembly GCF_023091745.1). Lineage (NCBI taxonomy): Eukaryota > Metazoa > Chordata > Mammalia > Artiodactyla > Bovidae > Budorcas > Budorcas taxicolor. Next base: position 42,300,636 of record NC_068935.1, on the reverse strand, counting down.
AGAGTGAACGTCAACATTCTAGGAATCAGCAAACTAAAATGGACTGGAATGGGTGAATTTAACTCAGATGACCATTATATCTACTACTGTGGGCAGGAATTCCTTAGAAAAAAATGGAATAGCCATCATGGTCAACAAAAGAGTCTGAAATGCAGTACTTGGATGCAATCTCAAAAACAACAGAATGATCTCTGTTTGTTTCCAAGGCAAACCATTCAATATCACAGTAATCCAAGTCTATGCCCCAACCAGTAACACTGAAGAAGCTGAAGTTGAACGGTTCTATGAAGACCTCCAAGACCTTTTAGAACTAACACCCAAAAAAGATGTCCTTTTCATTATAGGGGACTGGAATGGAAAAGTAGGAAGTCAAGAAACACCTGGAGTAACAGGCAAATTTGGCCTTGGAATATGGAATGAAGCAGAGCAAAGACTAATAGAGTTTTGCCAAAAGAACACACTGGTGACACCATATACTAAAAATTAATTTTAAATGGATCAAAGAGCTAACACTATCAGACTTTAAGAAGGAAAATAGGTGTAAATCTTCATGACCTAGATTAGAGAATCTAGGCACTTTTTAGATAAGACACCAAAAACACAAGCAACCAAAATAAAAAAACAGATAATTCCATGAATATTAAAACTCTTATACTTCAAAGGGTGCCGTCAAGAAAGTGGTGAAACACCCCACAGAATGGGAGAAAACATTTGCAGATCACATATATGATATGTCTTACATACAAAATATATAAAGAACTCTTACAGCTCAAGAAAAAAAAAGGCATTCCAATTAGAAAATGGGGAATGGGGATTTCCCTGGCAGTCCAGTGGTTAAGACTCTTCTTTGGCTTCCCTTGTGGTTCAGTCAGTAAAGAATCTGCCTGCAGTGCAGGAGACCTGGGTTCGATCCCTGGGTTGGGAAGATCCCCTGGAGAAGGAAATGGCAACCCACTCCAGTATCCTTGTCTAGAAAATCTCATGGACAGAGGAGCCTGGTGAGCTGCAGTCCATGGGGTCGCAAAGAGTTGGGCACGACTGAGTGACTAACACTTACTTACTTTCCAATGCAAGGGGTGTAGGTTCGACCCCTCGTTGGGGAACTAATATCCCGCATGCTATGGGGTGTGACTAAATTTTTTTTTTAAAGAGAATGGGCAATGAATTTGAATATGCACTTTCCCAAAGATGACATACAAATGGTTCAAAAGCACATGAAAAGATGCTCAAAATAATTAGTCATTAAGGAAATGCAAATCAAAACATGATGAGATACCACTTCATACCCACTAGGGTAGCTATAATGGCTAAAGTTTTATATAAATATATAAAGGCAGACAATATTAAATGTTGGTGAAAAGAGAACACTGACCCATGCTAGTGATAGTATAAGGTGGTGCAGTCACTATGGAATACAGACTGGCAATTCCTTTAGTGGTTGAACATAGAGTTATTATATATTCAAGGAACTCCACTCCTAGGTATGTATCCAAGGGAAACGAAAACTGATATCCACACAAAAACTAGTATACAAATATTCATAGAAGCATTATTCATAATAGCCCCAAAGTGGAAAGAACTCAAAAGTCCACCAACTGGTAAATGAATAAGTAAAATGTAGTATATATAGACAATGGAATAGTATTTGGCAATTAAAAGTAATGAAGCACTCAGTAACATTGATGGACCTAGAAATTATCATACTAAGTGAAGTAAGTCAGACAAAGATAAATATCACATGATATCATTCATATGTGGAATCTAATTTTAAAACATGATACAAATGAACTTATTTACAAAAGAGAAACAAGATTACAGATATAAAAAACAAATCTATGGTTACCAAAAGTGAAATGTGGCAGGCCAGGGGAGGAATAAATCGGGAGCCTGGGATTAACATATACACACTACTACATGTTGTTGTTTAGTCACTCAGTCATGTCCAACTCTTGTGCAACCCCATGGACTGTATGTAGCCTGCTGGGTTCCTCTGTCCACGGGATTTCCCAGGCAGGAATACTGGAGTGGGTTGCCATTTCTTTCTCCAGGGGATCTTCCCTGGCCCAGGGATCAAACTCACATCTTCTGCATTGGCAGGCAGATTCTTTACCACTGAGCCACCAGGGAAGCCTCACTACTATATATAAGATAAACAAACAACAAGGACCTACTGTATAGCACAGGGAATTCTGCTCAATATTCTGTGATAATCTATATGAGAAAAGAATCTGAAAAATAATGAATATTGTATATGTATAATTGAATCACTTTGCTGTACATCTGAAACTAACACATTGGATTAACCATAATCCAATAAAAATTTTAAAAAGCAATGAAGCACTGATGCCTGCTACATCATTGATACACCTTGAAAACATGCTTCATGAAAACACCCAGTCAGAAAGACCATGTATTGTTTGATCCCTTTCATATGAGATGTCCAGAATAGGAAAATCCATAAAGGCAGTAAGTACATTAGTGGTTGTCATTGGCTGGTGGAAAGGAGGAGAGGGGAGTGACTGCTACTGAGCGTGGGGTTTCTTTTTGGGGTGATGAAAATTTTCTGGATTTAAGGAGTGGTGAGGATTGCACAACCTTTTAAATATACTAAAAACCACTGAATTGCATACTTTAAAGTTGTGAAGTTTTTGGTATGTAAATTAAATCTCAGTGAAAATATCAGACCTTTAAAACTGCTTGGTACTTCTTTGCAAACAAATATAATGATCTAGAATTCCACTTATCAAGTTAGGGGCTGAGATGTAAATGCAACTCACTTGTTTGGATTCCCAGCATGAGGCAAAAAAAGTTATGTCCTGTTGTGTCTTAAAAGTATACTCTTTCCTACAAATGAAATTCAAATGGATTGTTGAGAATATGCTTAAATATTGCTTCCAACTTTGCCATTCCTCTTCTCACATAAGAAAACTACATAACTCTCTTCAAAACAATTTTGTATGTTTAAGATATGTTTAAAAATAGCAAATTTCAAAAATGGAAAAACCTCTTTACTAGGAGCTGCAATTACTTAAAAATTGTCAGTGCCTACATATTTGAGAATTTTCATTGCATGTTAAAGGCTGATTCATCATAAAGAAAATGGAAACAGAAGAGTGAATAGTACAGAAAGAAAAGACAACAGGAGCTTCCTACATGGAGTCATGGTTTCTTAGGTAATCATGTTCTGATTTTACAAAAACCATTACAGGATCTTAGGCTTTTGGGGTGAAAGAAGGGCAGCATGTTACATTATCAATCTTTCTTCCTTCAAGTTTTGATTAGTGTAGACAAAGAAGCAGGTGGAAAGCCGATTGACATTATGGAGAAACACAAACACCCCTCTAGTGAAAACTGTGCTTTCACCTTTAAAACATTATCATGTAGTAGAGTGGTAATAAAAAGTTTCTGGAAGACCATTCCTTTGGGAGCATCTATATGCTCTCAAAGCAGGAAACATAAATCAAACACCTTAATCAGTTCATTTTGCTCTAGCCTACTGCTTGAATTAACCCACTACAAAGGTTCAGCAGGAAGACTTTGAACACACTCCATCTGAGACAACCATAGTGAGGGAAGGCTAACAAAATGCTGAGAAACAGAGAAGTCTATTGGTAAGAAAACCCAAATATTTGGAAGATAAATAATAACAAATATTGGTAAAGACATGAAGAAATTGGAAACCATACATTGTTGGTTGGAATATAAAAGGTTTAGTTCATTAGAAAACAGTTTGGTAGTTTCTAAAGAAATTAAACAAAGTAACCATATGATTCAGCAATACCACTCCTAAAGATACTGAAAATATCCAAGTGAATTGAAAACATACATCCACACAAAAACTTGTATACAAATGCTCCCAGCAACACTATTTGTGAAAGCTAAAAAGTGGAAATGATACAAATGCCCATCAACTGACTAAAGGATAAACAAATGTTGTATAATCATAAAATGGAGTATTATTCAGTCATAAAAAAGAATGAAATCCTTATTCAACATGGAGGAAACTAGAAAGCATTATGCTAAGTGAAAGAAACCAGACACGAAAGGATAAATATCACATGATTCCCCTTATGTGAAATGTCCAAAATAGGCAAATATCTAGAGACAGAAAGTAGAATAGTGGTTGCCAAAGATTGGGGGGTAGTAGAGAATGGGGAATGACTACATAGGTATAGGGTTTCTTTTTTGGGTAAATGAAAATATTCTGGAATTAGAGAATGGTGATTGTTGCATGTTGTTGTTCAGTCAGTAAGTTGTGTCCAACTCTTTGCACCCCATAGACTGCAGCACACCAGGCTCCTCTGTCCTCCACTATCTCCTGAAGTTTGCTCAAATTCATGTCCATAGAGTTGGTGATGCTATCTAACAATCTCATCCTTTGCCACCCTCTTCTCCTTTTGCCTTCAATCTTTCCCAGCATCAGGGTCCTTTCTAATGAGTCAGCTCTCAGCATCAGGTGGCCAAAGTATTGGAACTTCAGCTTTAGCATCAGTCCTTCCCATAAATATTCAGGGTTGATTTTCTTTAGGATTAACTGGTTTGATCTCCTGGTAGTCCAAGGGATTGTCAAGAGTCTTCTCCAGCACCACAGTTTGAAAGCATCAGTTCTTCAGCCCTCTGCTTTCTTTATGGTCCAACTCTCACATCTGTACATGACTCCTGGAAAAAACATAGCTTTGACTAGACGGAACTTTGTAGGCAAAGTGATGTCTCTGCCATTTAATATGTTGTCTAGGTTTGTCATAGCTTTTCTTCCAAGGAGCAAGTGTCTTTTAATTTCATGGCAGTAGTCACTGTCCACAATGATTTTGGAGCCCAAGAAAATAAAGTCTCACTGTTTCCATTTTTTCTTCTTTTATTTGCCATAAAATGATGGGACCAAATGCCATGATCTTAGTTTTTTGAATGTTGAGTTTCAAGCCAGCTTTTTCATGCTCCTCTTTCACCCTCATCAAGAAGCTCTTTAGTTCCTCTTTACTTTCTGCCATTAAAGTGGTATCATCTGCATATCTGAGGTTTGATATTTCTCCCGTCAAGTACTAACCAAGTTCTGAGATCAGAGAAAATCAGGTACATTCAGGGTATTGTGACTGTAGGACTGTTACATAGGCTTGTAAATATACTAAAAGACATTGAATTGAAAGAATACATATAAACAAAAACTTGTACACTGATTTTCATAACAGCATTATTTATAGTAGCCAAGAAGTGAAAACAACTCAAATGTCCATCCATTAATGAATGGATAAACGAAATGTGGTATATTAATACAACTAGCTATCATTCATTTAAAAACAAAACTATAAAACTCTAGATAAAAGAAAGCAAACACAAATAAGTGGAGAAATATCCATGGAGATATCCCATGTCCATGGATCAGAAGTATTAGTATCATTAAAAGGTTCATATTGCCCAAAGCTATCTACAGGTTCAATGCAATCTCTATCAAAACCCAACAGTATTTTTTAGAAAAATAGAAAAACAATCATAAAATTCATATGGAACCACACACACACACACACAAAAAACAAACAAATAAAGAAATTCTGTGCAAGAAGAACAAAGTCGGGGCCATCCCATATCCTGATTTCAAAATATATTACAAAGATACAGTAAACAAAACGGTATGGCACTGGCATAAAAACAGACACATAGACCAAAGGCACAGCCTAGAGAGCCCAGAAATAAACCAACACAAATATAGCCAACTGATCTTCAATAAGACTGTCAAGACCATTGAATGGGGAAAGGACAGTCCTTCAACAAACAGTGCTGGGAAAACTTGATGTTCACGTGCAAAAAAATGAAATATGGACCCTTATCTTATGTAATATACAAAAAGCAACAAAAAATGAATTAAAGACTTAAATGAGACCCAAATCCCAAAGAAAAAAAGGGGAAAATCTTCTTGACATTGATCTTGGCAATGATTTCTTAAATATGACACTGAAAGCACAGCCAACAAAGGCATAAATAGACAAATGTTACTATGTAAATTAAACAGTTTTGAACAGCAAATGAGCCCATCAACGAAATGAAAGGCAACCTATGGACTGAGAGAAAAATATTTGGAATTCCCAAATGAGTGAGTTTTATGGTATATTAATTATATCTTAGTACAGCTGGTTTTCTTAAGAACAGAGAAGACACAAATAAATGGAAAACATCTTGTGTTCGTGGATTAGAAAACTTAATATTGTTAAGATGTCAATAGCACCCAAAGTAATCTACAGATTTAATTGCATTTTTTGTGGAAACAGAAAGATCCATCCTGAACTTCCCTGGTAGTACAGTGGTTGAGAGTCCACTGGTGAATGCAGGGGACATGGTTTCAATCCCTGGGTTTGGGAAGACTCCACATGCCACTGAGCATCTAGGTCTATGTGCCACAACTACTGAGTCCATGCTCTAGGGCCCACAAGCCACAACTCCTGAGCCTGCATGCTGCAACTACTGAAGCCCATGTGCCTAGAGTCAGGACTCTGCAATAAAAGAAGCCACCACAATAAGAAGTCCTGTGCACTGCAACTAGAGAAAGCTCGTGTGCAGCAACAATGACCCAGAACAACAACAACAATTTTTTTTAATAAATAAATTAAGAAAGATCCATCTAAAATTCATATAGAATCTTTAGGGATTCTGAATAGCCCAAGACAATCTTTGGAAAAAAAGAATGAGATTGGAGGTCTCACACATGCTGATTTCAAAACTTATTATAAACATTCAGTTATGAAAATAGTGTTGTACTGGCATAAAGACAGACCTGCAGATCATCGGAATAGAACAGAGACCTTAGAAATAAATTTTCATATATATGGTCAAATTTTTTTACAAGGCTGTCAAGACCATGAATTTCAAAAGGGAAAAAAAAATCCTCTTAAACAAATGGTGCTGAAACAACTGTATATCCATATGCAAACAAACCAAGTTTGACCCTTACTTTATAGCATGTGTGAAAATTAACTCAATATGGATCAAAGATCTAAATGTAGAACCTTCATGACATTGGATTTTTCAAGGATTTCCTAGTTGTGATACCAAAAGTACAGGTAACAAAAATAAAAATAGAGAAATACAACTATGTTACAATTTAAAACTTCTGTGCATAAAAGGACACAATAAACAGAGTTAAAAAGTAACCTATATAATGGTAGAAAAGATTTGCAAATCCTATGTCTGAGGAGGAGGTAATATCCAGAATATATAAAGAACTTCTACAACTCAACAACAGGAAAACAACACAATTAAAAAATGGACAAAAATTTGAATAGACATTTCTCAAAGATATATACAAATGGCCAACGATGCTCAACATCATTAGTCATTGCTGTTGCTGTTGTTGTTGCTAAGTCGCTTCAGTCGTGTCTGACTCTGTGCGACCCCATAGATGGCAGCCTACCAGGCGCCGCCGTCCCTGGGATTCTCCAGGCAAGAACACTGGAGTGGGTTGCCAATGCCTCCTCCAATGCATGAAAGTGAAAAGTGAAGTCGTTCAGTCATGTCTGACTCTTCACGACCCCATGGACTGCAGCCTACCAGGCTCCTCCGTCTGTGGGATTTTCCAGGCAAGAGTGCTGGAGTGGGGTGCCATTAGGGAAATGTAAATCAAAACCACAAAGAGATACCAAGTCACTTACCACTAGGATGGCTACTATAAAAAAGAACAGAAGATAAGATGTGGAGAAATTAAAACCTTGGTAGAAGGCACTGATGGTAGAAATGAAAAATGGTACAGATGCTATGGAAAACAGTATGGTGATTGCTCAAAAAATTAAAAATAGAATTACTATATGATCCATCAATCCCATGATTGGATATAGGTCCTGAACAGTTGAAATCAGGATCTTTCAGAGATGCTTGCACACCCATGTCCATAACAGCATTATTTACAATAGCTAAGAGGCAGAAGAAAGCCCAGTGTTCATGGTGACACAGTGGTAAAGAAGCCGCCTGCCAATGCAGGAGATACAGGTTCTATCCCTGGGTCAGGAAGATTGCCTGGAGGAGGAAATGGCAACCCACTCTAGTATTTTTGCCAGAAGAATTCCATGGACAGAGGAGCCTGGCAGCTACAGTCCCTAGGGTCACAATGAGTCAGACATGACTGAGTGACTGAACACACACACACACACACCATCAATGGATGAATGGATAAACAAAGTGTGGTATATGCATACAATGGAATATTATTCACCCTTAAAAAGGAAGGAGATCCTGTCACATGATATGACGTGGATGAACTTTGAGTCATCATGCTCAGTGAAATAAGCCAGCCACAAAAAGACAAACAAATATAGTATGATTCCATCTACATGAGGTACCTCAAGTGATCAAATTCATAGAAACAAAATAAAATGGTGGTTGCCAGGAGCTGAGTTGGAGAGGGGAAGGGGGAGGTATTGTTTAATGGGTATAATTTCAGTTTTGCAAGACAAAAAATTTTAGAGATTGATTGCACAACCATGTGAATATACTTAACACTACTGAACAGGACACTTAGAATGTGTTAAGATGGTAAATTTTATGTTAAGTGTGTTTTCTTAATCACAATAAAAATATTTTAAAAAGAAAAAAAAGTTGGAGGTGCTGCTTAACACCATAGGCAGCAGATTTAATTAGCCATTCAAGAGCTGATATTGGTTCATATTGTTCATAAATTTAAGAAAAGTTTTAGCACAATTATAAGTGATCACATTAAAATGGTTTTTTAACAGAATTTGGGATGTTTCTGTGAATCCAAATCTTTAAAATCATCATTAACAAGGGATTATTAGACTATCAAAAAACCCAGCTTCTAGTACATGGAAGAGAGACTTCTGGCCTAAATGGACCACAGCTCTGATAGAATGATTCTATTATTATGTTCCAATAAAATTTAATGTCTAAGTGTGCTTGTTTAATTACTCAATTGCTTAAATAGTAGTAAAGTGATACTGCACAGAGCTTTGTGAAACAACCAAACCCAAACAGTGGTATATATTTTTAAAAAACCTGAAAGGACTCTTAATCATTATTTTATAGTTCTATATTTTCACGGCAGATGTTGACATTTTACTATTGTTCCAGAATCAAATGTCAAGTTATTCCTGTTCAGAATTTTCCATTTCCATTTGCAAAGAATTCCATCTGCAGCTGTATTTATAAGTGAATTCTCTGCTTGCAAAAGCCCAGCATTTCTAAGCAGGTTCGTAAATAGGTTTTGAAGGAGGACATGCAAGCACTAGAGACCTGCCTGGGTTAATTAATTCTCTTTTCAGGCACTAGAACCTACACAAGTAGGCCAGCTGGAGGTGAATGTTTCCTTTGAAAGAGATAATTATATGCCCTACCAATTGTTTGCTTTTCTACGTCTCCCCCAGTCAGATTCCCCAGAATTCATAAACTGTCAGGAGAGGTTTTCCCCTTCCTGGGAAACTGAACATGTAGATGAGTTGAGATAATTGTGGATAATACAGATAGTTTGAAGGTCCGGCTGATGCATACAAATAATTACAAAGAAGAGACTGTGAGCTTCTGTTAAATATAGTATATATAGAAACTGCTATGGCTCTATGAGAACAGGACGGTGCTTCAGTTCACGTTTTCTTTCTTCTGAGATGCGCTTCCTCTGTTCCACACTATCTACTTTCTTTCCAGCAGAGTGCTGTGCAGAATAGCTCCCTGCCTCACCTGGCAAGAGTAAGAGCAAGGGGACCCTTCCATCCCGGGGGAAGGGAGAGCACGTGACCCCAGCACCAGCAGGGGGCAGCGAGGACTCTGGGAGCCCCTTGCACAGCTAACTGGCCTTGCCCCTCCAAAGTCCACCTCATCCAGGAGCTGGATTTCCTGAGCAGTTTGTTAGACCAAAGTTCTCATTCTTCCTCCCTGTTAGGAATTCAAGCACACCCGACAGACTCTCAGAGGCAGGCTGCTTCTTTAAGTGGTGTGAGGTGGGGAGAAGGTTCTGTGTCCCAGGCTGCCTATTCGGGTGAATGCGTGGACTTAGATGCCAGTCTGAATCTTAGTCCCAATACTCTTTTCTTTACAGCTATTTAGAACATGAGCTGTAAAGGTTACAAGTTTCACGTGTTCCTCTTTTGTCATGCCTAAAACCTTGTTTGTTCTATAGTATTGGGCTAGTGGAACTTTATAAAGCTAGAGGACTTGATGTCTTCCCTCTTCCGGCTTTATCTTCACTCAAGGGAAGGAATATATGGGGAACAGGTCAAGAGTGACCTCTGCTTCCTTTGGAGGAATAGGAGGGGCCAGGAGGGGGTTTGTCTGGTAGCATCTGAGACACAAGTTAACGACTTTCTCCACAGAAAAAACAGCAGGGACAAGGGAGCAGATCACATCTGCCTCAGATTCACAGGTCAGTGCTGCTCTGAGCCTCAGGCTCATGGAGATTTCCTTTCTCATTTTACCAGGACTGCTGTAATTAGTGCCACTATAGAGGCAAGGAGCTCATGGTGTCTAATGTCTTCACCCCTGTCTTGCTGTTCAGGGGCAAAGTGTGTGGTGGTTCATAAAAGGGATAGATCAACAAAGACACCAGACTTGCTGGTTGGAGTAGAAGTTAGTCCAAAGGGAGAAACGGTGGGAGGCCCTGACAGGGGCCTCTGGTCTTAGTCCATGATGTGGCAGATTAAGGATGAAGGCCGACCTGCCTTATCACACTGGCTCCTTCATCATGAGTCTCTCATCCTGTGGATCCCATCCTATCACTCAGTTACAGAACTACAGGCTGGGAGTTCCTGGTGGCTTCCTTTTTCCTTTATATTTTTATTCTTACAGGCAAGGAATATCTGTAAAAAGGGAGAATTGAGGATGACTGAATCTTGCCATAATTAGTAGAATGAAAGTTTCACAGAGTGAAATGTGTGGGAGCAGGTACCCAAAGTGTGATGCCATTTATGCTGATTTGGAAGCAAGATAGAAGCTGCTCTGTAAAGTTTTCTTTTTTAACACCAACATCTTCATAAACCTCTTTGGCCTGGACCTATGAGCTTTAGAAAACTTGCTCCCTCTCCTTTTGAGAGAGTGAAAAAGGGCAGCTGTATGAGTGCTTTTTACAGAGACCGGGGACTGGAAACACCATCAGATTTTCCACTTTCCCAGTCCATAATCTATTTCCAATAGAAACAACTGTGCAGCAGCTCCAAGGGAGCTGGAGCAGGAGTGATCCGCACCTTGCTTCACATGTTGGAAGGCAGCCCAAAAGGAAACTTAGGGGGAGCTCTGGTATATGTCTCCAGAGAGGAAGTAGTGGTGGAGGAAATGTTGCTGCCCTGGGAAGTCTAGAACATTGAATGCAGGCCTCTGCTACCCTGTACCTGTGGGCTTGGCTACTTCTCCTCTATTTTCGTTAAAATAGACCTTTAATTTTAGGGTAGTTTAGATGTATAGAAAAGTTGTACTGTCGTTGGATAGTACAGAGAACTCCTGTGTAGCCCATGCCATTTCCACTATTATCGACGTATTATTATAGTCTATTTGCCATAACTAATGAACCCAAACTGGTACAGCACTATTAACTAAATTCCACACTTACTCACATTTCATTGGTTTCCCCCTAATATCCTCTTTCTGTTTCAGGATCCCATCCAGGATACCACCTGTATTAGTCTGCCCAGGCTACCATAATAAAATTTCACAGACAGGGCAGCTTGAAAAACAGAAGTTCATTTTTTCCACAGTTCTGTAGGCTGCAAATGTAAGATTAAAGTGTTGACAGGTTTGGTTTCTCCTGAGGCCTCTCTTTGTGGCTTGCAGATGTTTTCTTTCTGTGTCCACGTATGGCCTTCCTTCTATGTACATGTGTTGTTGGTACCTCCTCCTTATCAGGACACCAGTACTATTTGGCCCCCACCCTAATGACCTCTGTGCTGTGCTTAGTCGCTCAGTTGTGTCCAACTCTTTGCAACCCCATGGGCTATAGCCCGTCAGGCTCCTCTGTCTATGGGGATTCTCTAGGCAAGAATGCTGGAGTGCGTTGCCGTGCCCTCCTCCAGGGGATCTTCCCAATCCAGGGATCAAACCCAGGTCTCCAGCATTGCAGGTAGATTACCATCTGAGCCCCCAGGAAAGTCCAAGAATACTGGAGTGGGTAGCCTACCCCTTCTCCAGTGGATCTTCTTGACCCGGGAACTGAACCAGGGTCTCCTGCATTGCAGTCAGAGTCTTTACCAGCTGAGCTACCAGGGAAGCCTAAATGACCTCATTTAACCCTAATTATCTCTTTAACAAAACCTTTGCCAACAAAGGTCTGTCTAGTCAAGGCTATGGTTTCTCCAGTAGTCATGGATGGATGTGAGAGTTGGACTACAAAGAAAGCTGAGTGCAGAAGAATTGGTGCTTTTGAACTGTGGTGTTGGAGAAGACTCTTGAGAGTCCCTTGGGCTGCAAGGAGATCCAACCAGTCCATCCTAAAGGAGATCAGTCCTGAATATTCATTGGAAGGACTGATGCTGAAGCTGAAACTCCAATACTTTGGCCACCTGATGCAAAGAGCTGACTCATTTGAAAAGACCCTGATGCTGGGAAAGACTCAAGGCAAGAGGTGAAGGGGACAACAGAGGATGAGATGGTTGGATGACATCACCTACTCAATGGATATGAGCTTGAGTAATCTCCGGGAGTTGGTGATGGACGGGGAAGCCTGGTGTGCTGCAGTCCATGGGATCTCAGAGTCGAACATGACTGAGCAAATGAACTGAACTGAACTGAACTGATCTCTTTAACCCTAATTACCTCTTTAAAGGCCCTATATTCAAATGCAGTCACACTGGGGATTTGAGATTCAACATGAATTTTGTGGGGACACAATTCAGCCCATAACACCACCTCTCCTCTCTTTCTCATTAATAAAAACTTTTATTTTGTACTGGAGTATATTCGATTAACAATGTTGTGATGGTTTCAAGTGAACAGTGAATGGACTCAGCCATACATGTACATGTATGTATCCATTCTCCCCCAAACTCCCCTCCCATCCAGGCTGCCATATAACACTGAGCAGAGTTCCATGTGCTATACTTGTTGATTATCCATTTAAAACATAGCAATGTGTACATGTCCATCCCAAACTCCCACTCCTTTCTTTTTAATGAGTTGAGACTGAGCAATCATGTTTCTGCTATTATGGAGGTCGGAAACTGGAATGACTGTCAGATTTTTCATTTTCCCAGAAGTATTTTTTTATTTAACTATAATTGATTCACAATATTGTGTTAGTTTCAGGGGTATAGCTTCAGGTTGTTTTTTCCATATAGGTGTTTTTTTAATTGAATATAGTTTCCTGTGCTATATAGTAAATCCTTGTTCTTTATCTATTTTTATATAGTGGTGTTTATCTATTAATCCCAACTTCCTAATTTATCCCCCTCAAGTTCCCCTTTGGCAACCATAAGCTTGTTTTCTATATGTGTGACTCTAATTCTGTTTTGTGACTAAGTTTATTTGTACCCATTTTTAGAAGCCACATATAAGTGATATCAAATGATATTTATCTTTCTCTGTCTGACTTACTTCATTCAGTAAGACCATCTCTAGCTTCATTCATGTTACTATACATGGTATTATTTTGTTCTTTTTGTGACTGAGTAATTTTCAATTTGGAGAAGGCAATGGCACCCCACTCCAGTACTCTTGCCTGGAAAACCCATGGATGGAGGAGCCTGGTGGGCTGCAGTCCATGGGGTCGCTAAGAGTTGGACACGACTGAGCAACTTCACTTGTACTTTTCACTTTCATGCATTGGAGAAGGAAATGGCAACCCACTCCAGTGTTCTTGCCTGGAGAATCCCAGGAACAAGGGAGCCTGGTGGGCTGCCGTCTATGGGGTCACACAGAGTTGGACATGACTGAAGCGATTTAGCAGCAGCAGCAGCAGCAGCAGCAATTTTCAATTGCATATATTAATATGTAACACAACTTTATCCATTCATCTGTCAATGGGCATTTAGGTTGTTTCCATGTCTTGGATTTTGTAAAGAGTTCTGCTATGAATACTGGGGTACATATATCTTTTTGAATTATAGTTTTCTCCAGACATATGCCCAAGAATGGGAATACTGTATCATATGGTATTCTATTTTTAGTTTTTTAAGCAATCTCCATACTGTTTTCCATAGTGGCTGCACCAATTTACATTCCCATCAACAGTGTAGAAGGCGTCCCTTTTTTCCACCATTTACTATTTGTAGACTTTTTGATGATGGTCATTCTGGCCAGTGTGATATCTTATTACAGTTTTTTTAGTATAAATTTATTTATTTTAATTGGAGGCTAATCACTTTACAATATTGTATTGGTTTTGCCATACATTGACATGAATCCACCATGGGTGTACATGCATTCCCCATCCTGAACCCCCCACCCCCCACCTCCCTTCCCATACCATCCCTCTGGGTCATCCCAGTGCACCAGCCCCAAGCATCCAGTATCATGCATCGAACCTGGACTGGTGATTCATTTCACATATGATAATATCATGTTTCAATGCCATTCTCCCAAATCATCCCACCCTCTCCCTCTCCCACAGAGTCCAAAAAGCTGTTCTATACATCTGTGTCTCTTTTGCTCTCTCGCATACAGGGTCATCAATATCATCTTTCTAAATTCCATATATATGCGTTAGTATACTGTATTGGTGTTTTTCTTTCTGGCTTACTTCACTCTGTATAATAGGCTCCAGTTTCATCCACCTCATTAGAATTGATTCAAATGTATTCTTTTCAATGGCTGAGTAATATTCCATTGTGTATATGTACCACAGCTTTCTTATCCATTCATCTGCCGATGGACATCTAGGTTGCTTCCATGTCCTGGCTATTGTAAACAGTGCTGCGATGAACATTGGGGTACACGTGTCTCTTTCAAGTCTGGTTTCCTCGGTGTGTATGCCCAGCAGTGGGATTGCTGGGTCATATGGCAGTTCTATTTCCAGCTTTTTAAGGAATCTCTACACTGTTCTCCATAGTGGTTGTACTGTTTGCATTCCCATCAACAGTGTAAGAGGGTTCCTTTTTCTCCACACCCTCTCCAGCATTTATTGTTTTTAGACTTTTGGATAGCAGCCATTCTGACCAGCGTCAGATGGTACCTCATTGTGGTTTTGATTTGCATTTCTCTGATAATGAGTGGTGTTGAGCATCTTTTCATGTGTTTGTTAGCCATCTGTAGGTCTGCTTTGGAGAAATGTCTGTTTAGTTCTTTGGCCCATCTTTTGATTGGGTCGTTTATTTTTCTGAAATTGAGCTGCAGGAGCTGCTTATATATTTTTGAGATTAATTCTTTGTCAGTTGCTTCATTTGCTATTTTTTTCTCCCATTCTGAAGGCTATCTTTTCACCTTGCTTATAGTTTCCTTCATTGTGCAAAAGCTTTTAATTTTAATTAGGTCTCATTTGTTTATTTTTGCTTTTATTTCCATTACTCTGGGAGGTGGGTCGTAGAGGATCCTGCTGTGATTTATGTGAGAGAGTGTTTTGCCTATGTTCTCCTCTAAGAGTTTTAGAGTTTCTGGTCTTACATTTAGATCTTTAATCTATTTAGAGTTTATTTTTGTGTATGGTGTTAGAAAGTGTTCTGCTGCTGCTGCTAAGTCACTTTAGCCATGTCCAACTCTGTGTGACCCCAGAGATGGCAGCCCACCAGGCTCCCCCATCCCCAGGATTCTCCAGGAAAGAACACTGGAGTGGGTTACCATTTCCTTCTCCAATGCATGAAAGTGAAAAGTGAAAGTGTTCTAGTTTCATTCTTTTACAAGTGGTTGACCAGTTTTCCCAGCACCACTTGTTAAAGAGATTGTCTTTTCTCCATTGTATATTCTTACCTCCTTTGTCAAAGGTAAGGTGTCCATAGGTGCGTGGATTTATCTCTGGGCTTTCTATTTTGTTCCATTGATCTATATTTCTGTCTTTGTGCTAGTACCATACTGTCTTGATGACAGTGGCTTTGTAGTAGAGCCTGAAGTCAGGCAGGTTGATTCCTCCAGTTCCATTCTTCTTTCTCAAGATTTTTTTGGCTATTTGAGGTTTTTTGTATTTCCATACAAATTGTGAAATTATTTGTTTTAGCTCTGTGAAAAATACCGTTGTTAGCTTGATAGGGATTGCATTGAATCTATAGATTGCTTTGGGTAGGATATTCATTTTCACTATATTGATTTTTCCAATCCATGAACATGGTATATTTCTCCACCTATTGGTGTCCTCTTTGATTTCTTTCATCAGTGTTTTTCAGTTTTCTATATATAGGTCTTTTGTTTCTTTAGGTAGATATATTCCTAAGTATTTTATTCTTTTTGTTGAAATGGTGAATGGAATTGTTTCCTTAATTTCTCTTTCTATTTTCTCATTATTAGTGTATAAGAATACAAGGGATTTCTGTGTGTTGATTTTATATCCTGCAACTTTACTATATTCATCTATTAGCTCTAGTAATTTTCTGGTGGAGTCTTTAGGGTTTTCAGTTTTTTAAATCACTTAAACATTTTTTTTTGGTCACACCATGCAACTTGTGGGATTTTAGCTTCCCAATCAGGGACTGAACCCGGGGCCTCTGCAATGAGAACATGGAGTTCTAACCACTGGACCTCCAGAGAATTCACTACCTCATTGTGGTTTTGATTTGCATTTCTCTAATAATTAGCGATGTGGAGCATCTTTTCATGTGCCTATTGGCCATCTGTGTGTCTTCTTTGGAGAAATGTTCATTTTTCTACTGGTTTTTTTTTTTTGTTGTTGTTGTTGTTATTAAATTGTGTGAGCTGTTTCTATATTTTGGAAATTAAACCCTTGTTGGTTGCGCCATTTTCTAATATTTTCTCTCAGTCCATAGGTTGTCCTTTTGTTTTGTTTATGGTTACCTTTGCTGTGTAAAAACTTATTACATTTGGCTAGATACTAATCATTTATTATTGCTTTTATTTCTGTTGTCATGGAAAGCTGACCTAAGAAAATATTGGTACAATGATTTATGTCAATTTATGTCAGAGAATGTTTTTATTATGTTCTCTGTAGGAGTTTTATGGTATCATGTCTTATATTCAAGTCTTTAAACAATTTTGAGTTTATTTTTGTGCATGGTGAGAGAACACGTTCTAACTTCATTACTTTACATGAAGGTGTCCAGCTTTCTCAATATAATTTGCTGAAAAGACTGTTTTTTCCCCCATTGTATATTCTTCCATCCTTTGTCAAAGGTTAATTGACCATAGGTGTGTGGGTTTATTTATGGGCTCTGTATTCTGCTCCATTGATCTATATGTCTGCTTTTGTGCCAATTGGATTACTGTAACTTTGTGGTATTGTCTGAAGTCTGGAGGGTTATCTTCCAGTGTTGTTCTTTTTCCTCAGGATTGCTTTGGCAATTCTAAGTCTTTTATGGTTCCATATAAATTTTAGGATTATTTGTTCTAGTTCTGTGAAAAATATCATAGATAATTTCAGAGTTCAGTTCAGTCGCTCAGTTGTGCCCAACTCTTTGTGACACCATGGAGTGGAGCATGCCAGGCCTCCCTGTCAATCACCAATTCCCAGAGTTTACCCAAACCCATGTCCATTGAGTTGGTGATGCCACTAAACCATCTCATCCTCTGTCATCCCCTTCTCCTCCTGTCTTCAATCTTTCCCAGCATCAGGGTCTTTTCAAATGAGTCAGCTCTTCGCATCAGATGGCCAAAGTATTGGAGTTTCAGCTTCAACATCAGTCCTTCCAGTGAACATTCAGGACTGATCTCCTTTAGAATGGACTGGTTGGATCTCCTTGCAGTCCAAGGGACTCTCAAGAGTCTTCTCCAACACCACAGTTCAAAAGCATCAAATTTTCAATGCTCAGCTTTCTTTATAGTCCAACTCTCACATCCATACATGACTACTGGAAAAACCATAGCTTGACTAGATGGACCTTTGTTGGCAAAGTAATGTCTCTACTTTTTAATATGCTGTCTAGGTAAGTCATAACTTTTCTTCCACGGAGTAAGCGTCTTTTAATTTCATGGCTTCAGTCATCATCTGCAGTGATTTTGGAGCCCCCCAAAAATAAAGTCAGCCACTGTTTCCACTGTTTCCCCATCTACTTGCCATGAAGTGATGGGACCAGATACCATGATCTTAGTTTTCTGAATGTTGAGATTTAAGCCAACTTTTTCACTCTCCTCTTTCACTTTCATCAAGAAGCTCTTTAGTTTATCTTTGCTTTCTGCCATAAGGGTGGTATCATCTACATATCTGAGGTTATTGATATTTCTCCCAGAAATCCTGATTCCAGCTTGTGCTTCTTCCAGCTGAGCATTTCTCATGATGTACTCTGCATAGAAGTTAAATAAGCAGAGTGACAACATACAGCCTTGACATATTCCTTTTCCTATTTGGAACCAGTCTGTTGTTCCATGTCCAGTTCTAACTGTTGCTTCCTGACCTGCATACAGATTTCTCAAGAGGCAGGTCAGGTGGTCTGGAATTTCCATCTCTTTCAGAATTTTCCACAGTTTATTGTGATCCACACAGTCAAAGACTTTGGCATAGTCAATAAAGCAGAAATAGATGTTTTTCTGGAACTCTCTTGCTTTTTCTATGATCCAACAGTTATGGCAACTTGATCTCTGGTTCCTCTGCTTTTCTAAAACCAGCTTGAATATCTGGAAGTTCATGGTTCATGTATTGTTCAAGCCTGGCTTGGAGAATTTTGAGCATTACTTTGCTAGCGTGTGAGATGAGTGCAATTGTGTGGTAGTTTGTACATTCTTTGGCATTGTCTTTCTTTGGGATTGGAATGAAAACTGACCTTTTCCAGTCTTGTGGCCGCTGCTGAGTTTTCCAAATTTACTGGCATATTGAGTGCAGCATTTTCACAAAATCATCTTTTAGGATTTGAAATAGCTCAACTAGAATTCTATCACCTCCACCAGCTTTGTTCATAGTGATGTTTCCTAAGGCCCACTTGACTTCACATTCCAGGATGTCTGGCTCTAGGTGAGTGATCACACCATCGTGATTATCTGGGTCATGAAGATCTTTTTTGTACAGTTCTTCTGTGTATTCTTGCCACCTCTTCTTAATATCTTCTGCTTCTGTTAGGTCCATACCATTTCTGTCCTTTACTGAGCCCATCTTTGCATGAAACATTCCCTTGGTATCTCTAATTTTCTTGAAGAAATCTCTAATCTTCCCATTCTATTGTTTTCCTCTATTTCTTTGCATTGATTGCTAAGGAAGGCTTTCTTATCTCTCCTTGCTATTTTTTGGAACTCTGCATTCAAATGGGTATGTCTTTTCTCCTTTAATTTCATTAGGATCACATTAAATCTGTAGATTGCTTTGGGTTGTGTGGCCATTTTGATAATATTACCTCTTCCAATCCAAGAACATGGGATATCTTTTAATTTCTTTGAATCATCTTCAGCTCCTTTATCAGTGTTTTATAGTTCTCAGTGTGTGTCTTTCACCTTTCAGTCAACCAAGAATTCTAAGTACATTGAAATTATACTTCATAAAAGAGGAAGCAACCAAGACATTCCCAGAAGAATAAAAGTAAATAATTCTTTGCTTTTCTTGAAGGACCTACCCTCCAAGTAATACTAAAGGGAGCTCTTTAGCCTGAAGTGAAAGGACACTCACTAGACAGTAACTTGAACCCACACAAATAAATAAAGAGCACCAGAAAAGTTAGCTACATAGATAAAGATAAAAAGGCTGTATATAGGTATATAAGTGTATGTATACATATACATATACATAGTTTGTAACTTTTTTTTTCTACCTGATTTAAAAAGACAGCTATAGAAAGCAATGATTTTAAATCTGTGTTCATGGACATACAATGTATAAAATATAAAGCAAAAAGGAAGGGAAAAGGAATGGAGTTTTAGGAAAGTATACTTTTTGTAAACTATTAAAGCTAAGTTGATTTTAATAAAAACTAGACTATTATAGATTAAGATATTAATTGTAATCACCAGCACAACCACTCAATGTTACTATGCCACACAATGTTAGTTTATTCTCTTTACATTTATCTGCTCTTTGCTTGTAGCATGATTTGCTCTCCCTTACTCAGTTCCCTGTGTTTTTCCTCCAGTGCTCCTAAGTTACAATCTTTACAGAGCTGGGGGTGTGGAGTGAGGGAGACATGCTTTATTCTGTTTTATGCATATCTAAGATAAAATAATTCATTATGTCCAATTCTTTATTAGTCACAGGCTATTTTCATCCAAAGTGAATTTTAGGGAAAAAATACTTTTGTGGAATTATCCTTGATTGGTGAAGCAGTTCCAGCTGGAAAGCTTGCCTTCCTGGGCACTCTCTCCACCTTAGTCAGGCTGGCCACAGGCAGACCACATGCAAATGATGTGTCTATAGTCTCCGTGGGCTTCCACTGTGGCTCAGTCAGTAAGAATTCACCTGTAATGTGGACGACTGGGTTGGATCCCTGGCTTGGGAAGATCCCCTGGAGAAGGGCATGACAACCCACTCAGTATTCTTGCCTAGAGAATCCCCATGGACAGAGGAGCCTGGTGGGCTACAGTCCATGGGGTCACAAAGAGTCGGACACAACTGAGTGACTAAACAGAGAACAGTGCATAGTCTCTCTCTATAGTTTGTAGCATGTTTATGAATGTAGGCATTCCCTTGACGGAGCCTGGGAACTAAAGAGGGATTTTCAGAGACAGTGTTGGTATACCTACTGAGTCACAGTACAGCTGAGAAGGATCAAATGAGTTCATGAAAAGATGACAGTCTGGACATTACACATGAGCGTCTCTTTCACAGGCCTTAGCTGCTTTGTGCCAAAAACCTTTGTTGATCTCTCTGCATTTGATGTCCCTTTTCTAAACTTTGCTTTCCTCTTTGCCCTTCTGCAAGTGTTGGGTTAGTGGTTTGGTGTTTTGTTTGTCTAAAATAAATGCACTTTTTACCCCAATCTTGTCACGCTCGCATGCTGCCCTACATTTTGAAGAGAAAGGAAAAATGTTTATTGGGTTTCCTCTCTCTCTTCCTTCTTCCTACCTTCTCTTCTCTTCAGGCTTGAGAAGTTATCTCCATCCCTAGAACAATGGGCTATGGCTCAGATTTTGTCTGTGAGGATCTGAGGAGTACCTCAAGGGAATCACACTGGGATAGACAGGGCCCAAAACCACCAGGAAGCAGGTAACATTGGAAAGTGTTTGATGTAAAGGCTTCTGTTTCTTCTTTGCTAGAGATCTGGTGCAAAGCCCAGACCAGCAGGCAAAATGTGACCACAATAGGCATTTGGTGGTGGGGGTAGGAGTCATGCTCCATGTCTATGGCCAAAGAAGTGGGAAGCACCACCAGACAAGCAAGGAATCTGGTTAGATGATGTGAGAAATCATGGTAGGTTGACAGGAGGAAACTGTGAACATGTATCAAAGTCTGGATATGAATAGGATTTCAGTTGTAGGAGGGAAGATAGCAAGGCTGGTATTGTGGGATTAGGGGTTTAGGTAGGACATCAGAGTGAGGGTTTTGGCTCAGGAGGAGGCATACATCCAGTGACCAGAACTGGAGCACAGGTAGGGACTGGACCTTAGGACAAGATGTGTGCAGAGCAGTAAAGAGCACAACTTGGTAAGCTTTCATTCATCCTGAGCTTCTACCCTGTACCAGGAGCAAGCACTGGGCTAGGTATTTAATGATGACTAAGACAGGATGTGGTCCACTGGAGAAGGGAATGGCAAACCACTGCAGTATTCTTGCCTTGAGAACCCCATGAAGAGTATGAAAAGGCAAAATGATAGGATACTGAAAGAGGCACTCCCCAGGTCAGTAGGTGCCCAATATGGTACTGGAGATCAGTGGAGAAATAACTCTAGAAAGAATGAAGGGATGGAGCCAAAGCAAAAACAATACCCAGTTGTGGATGTGATTGGTGATAGAAGCAAGGTCTGATGCTGTAAAGAGAAATATTGCATAGGAACCTGGAACGTCAGGTCCATGACTCAAGGGAAATTGGAAGTGGTCAAACAGGAGATGGCAAGAGTGAACGTCGACATTCTAAGAATCAGCGAACTAAAATGGACTGGAATGGGTGAATTTAACTCAGATGACCATTATATCTACTACTGTGGGCAGGAATTCCTTAAAAAAAATGGAATAGCCATCATGGTCAACAAAAGAGTCTGAAATGCAGTACTTGGATGCAGTATCAAAAACGACAGAATGATCTCTGTTTGTTTCCAAGGCAAACCATTCAATATCACAGTAATCCAAGTCTATGCCCCAACCAGTAACACTGAAGAAGCTGAAGTTGAACGGTTCTATGAAGACCTCCAAGACCTTTTAGAACTAACACCCAAAAAAGATATCTTTTCATTATAGGGGACTGGAATGGAAAAGTAGGAAGTCAAGAAACACCTGGAGTAACAGGCAAATTTGGCCTTGGAATACGGAATGAAGCAGGGCAAAGACTAATAGAGTTTTGCCAAGAAAATGCACTGGTCATAGCAAAGACCCTCTTCCAACAACACAAGAGAAGACTCTACACATTGACATCACCAGATGGTCAACACTGAAATCAGATTGATTATATTCTTTGCAGCCAAAGATGGAGAAGCTCTATACAGTCAGCAAAAACAAGACCAGGAGCTCACTATGGCTCAGATCATGAACTCCTTATTGCCAAATTCAGACTTAAATTGAAGAAAGTAGGGAAAACCACCAGACCATCCAGGTATGACCTAAATCAAATCCCTTATGATTATACAGTGGAAGTGAGAAATAAATTTAAGGGACTAGATCTGATAGATAGAGTGCCTGGTGAATTACAGACAGAGGTTCATGACATTGTACAGGAGACAGGGATCAAGACCATCCCCATGGAAAAGAAATGCAAAAAAGCAAAATGGCTGTCTGGGGAGGCCTTACAAATAGCTGTGAAAAGAAGAGAAGTGAAAAGCAAAGGAGAAAAGGAAAGATATAAGCATCTGAATGCAGAGTTCCAAAGAATAGCAAGAAGAGATAAGAAAGCATTCTTCAGCGATCAATGCAAAGAAATAGAGGCAAACAACAGATGTGAAAGACTAGAGATCTCTTCAAGAAAATTAGAGATACCAAGGGAACATTTCATGCAAAGATGGGCTCAATGAAGGACAGAAATGGTATGGGCCTAACAGAAGCAGAAGATATTAAGAAGAGGTGGCAAGAATACACAGAAGAACTGTACAAAAAAGATCTTCACGACCAAGATAACCATGATGGTGTGATCACTCACCTAGAGCCAGACATCTTGGAATGTGAAGTCAAGTGGGCCTTAGAAAGCATCACTACGAACAAAGCTAGTGGAGGTGATGACATTCCAGTTGAGCTATTTCAAATCCTGAAAGTTGATGCTGTGATAGTGCTGCACTCAATATGCCAGCAAATTTGGAAAACTCAGCAGTGACCACAGGACTGGAAAAGGTCCGTTTTTATTCCAATCCCAAAGAAAGGCAATACCAAAGAATGTTCAAAGTACCGCACAATTGCACTCATCTCACATGCTAGTAAAGTAATGCTCAAAATTCTCCAAGCCAGGCTTCAGCAATACGTGAACCATGAACTTCCAGATGTTCAAGCTGGTTTTAGAAATGGCAGAGGAAGCAGAGATCAAATTGCCATCATCCACTGGATCATGGAAAAAGCAAGAGAGTTCCAGAAAAACTTCTATTTCTGCTTTATTGACTATGCCAAAGCCTTTGATTATGTGGATCACAATAAACTGTGGAAAATTCTGAAAGAGATTATTCAGGGGAATACCAGACCACCTGACCTGCCTCTTGAGAAACCTATATACAGGTCAGGAAGCAACAGTTAGAACTGGACATGGAACAACAGACTGGTTCCAAATAGGAAAAGGAATATGTCAAGGCTGTATATTGTCGCCCTGCTTATTTAACTTCTATGTAGAGTACATCACGAGAAACGCTGGGCTGGAAGAAGCACAAGCTGGAATCAAGATTGCCGGGAGAAATAGCAATAACCTCAGATATGCAGATGACACCACTCTTATGGCAGAAAGTGAAGAGGAACTAAAAAGTCTCTTGATGAAAGTGAAAGAGGAGAGTGAACAAGTTGGCTTGAAGCTCAACATTCAGAAAACGAAGATCATGGCATCTGGTCCCATCACTTCATGGGAAATAGATGGGTAAACAGTGGAAACAGTGTCAGACTTTATTTTTTGGGGGGCTCCCAAATCACTGCAGATGGTGACTGCAGCCATGAAATTAAAAGATACTTACTCCTTGGAAGGAAAGTTATGACCAACCTAGATAGCATGTTGAAAAGCAGAGACATTACTTTGCCCACAAAGGTCCGTCTAGTCAAGGCTATGGTTTTTCCTGTGGTCATGTATGGATGTGAAAGTTGGACTGTGAAGAAGGCTGAGTGCCAAAGAGTTGATGCTTTTGAACTGTGGTGTTGGAGAAGACCCTTGAGAGTCCCTTGGACTACAAGGAGATCCAACCAGTCCATTCTGAAGGAGATCAGCCCTGGGATTTCTTTGGAAGGAATGATGCTAAAGCTGAAACTCCAGTACTTTGGCCACCTCATGCGAAGAGTTGTCTCATTGGAAAAGACTCTGATGCTGGGAGGGATTGGGGGCAGTTGGAGAAGGGGACGACAGAGGATGAGATGGCTGGATGGCATCACCGACTCAATGGACGTGTCTCTCAGTGAACTCCAGGAGTTGGTGATGGATAAGAAGGCCTGGTGTGTTGAGATTCGTGGGGTCACAAAAAGTCGGACACGACTTATCGACTGAATTGACTGAAGACTGGGTGATTCCAGACTTGCAAACTGGGGAATCAAATGACTCTCCTACTAGCTCTGTGACCTTCAGCAAGTCACTGAACTACCTTGCAGCCCAGTTTTCTCAATTGTAAAATGTTTTGAGGGTATGGCAGCTCCCAAATTTCCATTCTGTGTGGAAGAAGCAGAGGCGTGGTAGGCTAAGGAACTGGTTTTGAGGACGCTTTCATACAAAAGCAGTTTGTTGTTTCTCCAACACTTTATTATGAAGCTTTCAAATGTTTAAAAAGTTGAAAGAAGTATAGAGCAAACACCAGACATCCACCACCTTTATTCTTCAGTGATTAACATTTTACTCTGTTTGCTTTACCACATATCTGTCCATCCAGCCATTCATTAATCAAGGTAAGTTGCAGACATTGGTACCCTTCACCCCTAAATACTTCAGCATGTATCAAACTGTCATTAACTATAATTCAGTATTTATTTATGGTACTTTTTCTTTTTGAGATAAATCTCAAGTATACTATTAGCTGGGTTGGGACAATGGATATATTCATGTAACCCAAGCCCCTATCAAAATATAAAACATTTTCTTTACCCCAGAAAGTTCCCTAATGCTTCTTTCTAGTCAGTCCCCACTTCACCCACCTTGTATTAGTTTCCTACTGTAACAAGTTATCACAAACTGAGTGGCTTAAAACAACAGAAACTTATTCTCTCACAGTTCTGGAGGGTTCAGTTCAGTCACTCAGTCATGTCCCACTGTTTGCGACTGCATGGACTGCAGCACACCAGGCTTCCCTGTCCATCACCAACTCTGGGAGCTTGCTCAAACTCATGTCCATTGTGTCGGTGATGCCATCCAACCATCTCATCCTCTTTCGTCCCCTTCTCTTCTTACCTTCAATCTTTCCCAGCATCAGGGTCTTACCACATGAGTCAGCTCTTTGCATCAGTTGGCCAAAGTATTGGAGTTTCAGCTTCAGCATCAGTCCTTCCAAGGTACACACATCAGGGTATCCACAGGGACACACTCTCTCTGAAGGCTCCAGGAAAGAGTCCATTCGATCCCCTTGGTTTGCTTCTGGTGTTCCTGGTGGTACTTGGTGTTTCTCGGCTTATAGATGCACCACTGCACCCTCTGTCTCTGTCGTCACGTGGCATTCTCCTTGTGGGCTTCTGTCTTTGTCTCTCTTTTAAGACACCAGTCATATTGGATTAGGACCCACTCTAATCAGATTATTTAAATTTGATTCTATCTGCAAAGACCCTGTTTCTAAATAAGGTCACATTCACAGGTATTGAGGATTAGGACTTCAACATATATTTTGGGGGGACATAATTCAGGTGGCGCTAGTGGTAAAGAACCTGCCTGCCAATGCAGGAAACATAAGAGACTCGAGTTTGCTCCCTGGATTGGGAAGATCCCCTGCAGGAGGGCGTGACAACCCACTCCAGTATTCTTGCCTGGAGAAGCTCCATGGACAGAGGAGCCTGGTGGGCTACAATCCATAGCGTTGGAAAGAGTCGGACATGACTGAATCAACTGACAGGCCTAATTCAAACCATAACACATCCCAGATGCAACTACTATTCTGATTTTTCCATCACTGATTTTGCCTGGTCTAGAATTTCATGTAAATGGAATTATGCAGTATATATTGTTTTGTGTCTAGCTTCTTGCACTCAGCATGTTTTCAGAATTCATTCATTTCATTGCATGTATCAGTTTGTATTTCCCTTCTATTGGTGAGTAGTATTCCATTGTATGAAATCACCCTGGTGGCTCAGACAGTAAAGAATGCCTGCAATGCAGGAGACCTGGGTTCAATCCCTGGGTTTGGAAGATCCCCTGGAGGGGAAAATGGCAACCTACTCCAGTATTCATGTCTGGAGAATTCCATGGACAGAGGAGCCTGGTGGGCTACAGTACACAGGGTCACAAAGTGTTGGATATGACTGAATGACTAACACTTTCAATACTTCTTTCCATTGTATGGATGTACTACAGTTTATCCACTCTTGTGTTGATGGACACTTGGGCTGTTTATAGATTTTTAGCTATTAAAAATAAAGTTGCTTGAATATTGATATTCAAGTCTTTTTGTAGACATATTTTCATTTCTCTTGGGTAAAAACCTAGAGGTGGAATTGCTGGATGATAAGGAGGAAGGAAGGAAGAGAGGGGGGAAGGGAATTCCATTTTAACAAACTGGGCTACAAGGACAGGACTTGAAGCAAGTTGACATTGAGTCTTAAGAGTGTTGGAGTGGACCTTCTTAAAGCTCTGCTGACAGAATTGTGTCTGCAGCTAGCAATAAGCCTGTAGCTGGGATCAAATTGATGTCTTAGCTATGGGTAAAGGAGGTCTTCAAGACTGGAATCAGACCCTTGTGAATGACCTTAGAGCCAAGGTCAGGAATTAAGGTTAAATTGTCATGTGTGTATTCCATCAGCCCCTTACTGATGTTTATGGATAAAAACTGTAGTGACTGGGGTCCATATGTTTCATATTTTTTTTTCCCTTTGGCCAGCTGTGCCGCTTGCAGGATCTTAGTTCCCTGACCAGGGATTGAACCCATGCCCCCTGCTGTGGAAGTATGGAGCTCTAACCACGGGACTGCCAGGGAAGTCCCTGAGGTTTGTTATTTTAAACATCAGTTGCTGTTTCTTTGTCTAATATATATTTTAATCAAAGATCTTAGAGGCTTAGGATAAATCATATTCTGATTTCTGAATGTTATATCAGTGGCCCTGTTGTGGCCATGTTTTCACAGAAGAAAGGAGATGGAATGAAGCAGAATTGGAGAGTCCAGTTCTCTAGGAACCACCCCTCGACACTCTCTGGCCACACTAGAGTTAAGTGGTCCTGCCAGACTGCTGGAATGGCTACCCTATGCAGCTGGCTGGGATCCAGTTTTTTGTCTGCAGCCAGCCCTTGCTGCAGACCATGTTTAGTTCATCTCTATGTCTGGTATTTCTCTGACTGTACTCCTGGATTTATTCCAAGTGGGTATC
The DNA here is from genome assembly GCF_023091745.1 of Budorcas taxicolor. NCBI lineage: Eukaryota > Metazoa > Chordata > Mammalia > Artiodactyla > Bovidae > Budorcas > Budorcas taxicolor. Next base: position 42,272,891 of record NC_068935.1, on the reverse strand, counting down.
TTACTTGTTCTTAATGAGTTCCAGGGCAGAAGATTCCGCAGCCTCCTCTGACAGCTTATATCATAGAGCTTTATAACACTGTCAAGAACTGCCTATTTCTACTACAACTCATTTCATCCTTTTATGAATTAGTGAAAATAGAGAAGAGGCCACCACTGCCTTCTTTCATGGTAGCCCTTATGTTCTGTGCTCTTGTAAAGGCAATTCAGCACATTAGCTCTCAGACATGTCTGGTTCTCTCATGTCTTCTGCATTGACAGGTTGGTTCTTTCCCACTAGTGATAACTGGGAAGCCCGATGTTACCTATGAAAGATTATTCATAGTAGATTTCCTTTAGGATTGACTGGTTTGATCTCCTTGCTGTCCAAGGGACTCTCAAGATTCTTCAGCACCACAATTCAAAAACATCAATACTTCAGCGCTCAGCCTTCTTTATGGTCCAACTCTCACATCCCTACATGACTACTAGAAAAATCATAGCTTTGACTAGATGGATCTTTGTCGGCAAAGTGATGTCTCTGTTTTTTAATATTTTGTCTTGGTTTGTCATAGCTTTCCTTCCAAGGGACAAGTATCTTAATTTCATGGCTGCAGTCACCATCTGCAGTGATTTTGGAGCCAAAGAAAATAAAATCTGTCACTGCTTCCACTTTTCCCCCTTCTATTTGCCATGAAGTGATGGGACTGGATGCCATGATTTTAGTCTTTTTCCTCTAATTTTATTAAGATATAATCGAGAACAGCACTGTAAAACTTTAAGGCACAGAGCATAATGATGTGATTTTCATATATCATAAAATGATTATCACAATAAGTTTAGTGAACATTTATTATCTCATATAGATACAAAATTAAAGAAATACAGAAAGACCTTTTTTCTTGTTATGAGAACTCTTAAGCTTTACTCTCTTAACAACTTTCATATATAACATAAGAAGTGTTAATTATATTTATCATGTTGTACATTACATCTCCAGTACTTATTTATCTATTTTTTCCTTAAAATTTTTAGTTGTAGGACAGTTACAATATTGTGATGATTTTTGCCATACATCAACGTGAAATGGCCATAGGTATACTATGTTCCCTCCCTCTTATACTCCCCTCTCACTTCCCACACCCTCCCACCCCTCTGCTATTGCTAAGTCACTTCAGTCATGTCTGACTCTGTGTGACCCCATAGACGGCAGCCCACCAGGCTCCCCTGTCCCTGGGATTCTCCAGGCAAGAACACTGGAGTGGGTTGCCATTTCCTTCTCCAATGCATGAAAGTGAAAAGTGAAAGTGAAGTTGCTCAGTCGTGTCCGACCCTCAGCGACCCCACAGACTGCAGCCTTCCAGGCTCCTCCATCCATGGAATTTTGTCACAAAGCACAAGCTTTGGGTTCCTTGCATCATACATCAAACTCTCACTGTCTATCTATTTTACATATGGTAATATTGTGTAAAGACCTAAACGAAAGACCAGAAACTATAAAACTCTTAGAGGAAAACATAGGCAGGACACTCTCTGACATAGATTGCAGCAAGATCCTCTAAGACCTGCCTCCTAGAATAAAGGATATAAAAACAAAAATAAACAAATGGGACCTAATTAAACTTAAAAGCTTTTGCACAGTGATGGAAACTATAAGCAAGGTGAAAAGACAACCCTCAGAATGGGAGAAAATAACAGCAAATGAAGCAACTGACAAAGAATTAATTTCCAAAATATACAAGCAGCTCATGCAGCTCAATACCAGAAAAACAAACAACCCAGTCAAACAGTGGACAGAAGACCTAAACAGACATTTCTCCCATGATCTTAGTTTTTTAATGCTAAGTTTCAAGCCAGTTTTTTCACTCTCCTCTTTCACTGTGAATAGAATTTTTTTGAAGTATAGTTGATTTACAATGTTGTGTTAGTTTATGCTGGACAGAAAAGTGACTCAGTTATACATATATACACATTCTTTTCATATTCTTTTCCATTATGGTTTATCACAGGATATTGAATATAGTTTTCTGTGCTATACAGTAGGACCTCATTGTTTATTCTATTTATAAAAGCTTACATCTGCTAACCCCAACCTCCCAACCCTTCCCTTCCCCACCCCTCCTCTCCCTTGGCAATCACAGTCTATTCTGAATAGACAACATTTCTATCCGGAGGAAATATTTTAAATTTTTGTTGAATATGTTGGAAGTAAGAAAGAAGTGGGGTCTAAAAGCATTTTGTATAAGGTTTCTTTCAGAATATAAAGTTTCTTGTAGCCTCAAGTCTTGTTACTCAAATTGTGGTCCAGCAAGATGAACACCACCTGGGAACTTGTTAGAAATGCAGAATCATGGGTCCCATGGAGACTTACTGAATCAGAATCTGCATTTTAACAAGATCTGCAGGTGTTTGGCATGCACATTACAGTCTGAGAGCAATAGCCTGAAGGTTAGCAGGATGACTTCATGACACTTTAATTTGCCCTCTAATCAGTCTGTAAGTGAGATGGTGACAGCATATTTAATATTGTATTATGTTGAATATTCTCTATATAGATTAATCATAGATGTAAACATAATCTTAAAAATTGAAGGTGAGTCCATTTTAGTATGATTTCTGCCCTTACTTTTAATATTACCTTTCACAGCTCTTTGTAAAATCCTATGATACATTTCTTTTCAATAATATTTCAGTGGTAATTTGTCATTAAAATGGTTAATGTTTGCACATTCCAAGAAGACACATCTGGTTAGTATACTTTTAAAAAATTCTTGGAATTTTAAAAGTATGGGTACAATTATAATTTCCAGTTTTTAAGTGAAACTCAGTAGTAAGGAAAACTATTTAGTATTTAGTGTAGTAGAGTAGTGTATGTAGTTTAGTATGCCAAGTAGGTACATTATACTACTTAGTTAAAAGCTGTTCATTTTCAACGGATTGTTGTGTCCTTGTTAAATTGCTAAATCACGTTTTCAGTTTTATGGGACTGCTCTTTCATTCATGTAGAAATTAAGAGAAAACGACAGACTGGTTTCATAAATGTTAGGTAATTAATTTGAGCAATATTCAATAACTATATATTGTATATATTTTGGAGGAGGGACCATATAGTAAACTTTGAAATCATTTTTGAGATATCAATCATATATACACATTTTGTAAAATCCAAATAATTCTTTTCTTGCCTTCCTATAGCAATATTATGCCTTTTGAATATCCATTTGGATGATAAAAAGGTTTTCTTGATTTTACTATATTGCTGGGGATTTTATTTCACAATTCAACTACAAAATCTCTCAAGAATGATCATTATTAATCATTGTGTAGGCCAGAACTCATTAGCCAAAGCAGCGGCTATGTGCCGTGTTGTTGTTTAGTTGCTATATTGTATCCAACTCTTTTGCTGCCCTGTGGACTGTAGCCTGCCAGGTTGCTCTGTCCATGAGGTTTCCCAGGCAGGAATACTGGAGTGGGCTGCCATTTCCTTCTTCAGGGGAATCTTCCCAACTCAGGAGGTGCAGTGGTAGAGAATCTGCCTGCCAATGCAGGAGATGTGGCTTGGACCCCTGGGTTGGGAAGATCCCCTGGAATAGGAGATGGCAGTCCACTCCAGTATTCTTGCCTGGATAATTCCCTGAAGAGAGAAGACTGGTGGGCAGGTTATAATCCATGGGCTCCCAAAGAGTTGCACACGACTGAGTGACAGAGTACATACGCCGGCTGTGATTCATGGGGTCACAAAAAGTTGGACACGTCTGAATGACTGAACTGAACTGAACTGATGCATACTACAACTTCTCCAATCTTTCAAGCTCCAGGAGCTACATCACCTCCTCCGTGAAGACTCTCCTAATATCATCAGCTTGAAATAATCTATTGCCTTGAATTTGTGTATCATTTAGTCCTATTTATGTACTTCTTATTTTCATCATTTTATTATGGTTATTTGTATACAGGCCTATCCCTTTTTCTAGTCTATAATTTTTATTCATATTTATATCTCCCACAATGTCTTGAATTTAGTAACTAAATAAACATTTGGATAATAGACACTTGACAGGTACTGGAAGGCCTCTTCTCTTCCATCTTCAAAATGGACCCTCATTTTTCATTTCCAAAATTGAACTGAATCAAAGCATCAGTTCTCATCTCTTTATTTCTTTACACTGAGTTTTGTGCACCCCACCTCAACTTTGTAAGACCTCCCACAAGGGAACCTCAATGAAAATGAGTTTATAAGATCTTTTTTACCTTGACTAACAATTCCAGGAAACGTGGAGATCAATGGAAGACGGGATGCAAAAATAGGAAAAGGAAACCAAAAAAGAAAGGGAGTATTTAGTGATGATGACAGGCCAACATATTGAAGAGTAGCTCTGCCCAGGATTTGATGGAGCTACTGGCTTAACCTAGAATCTGACTTCATTGTTAGAGTATACATGCTTCTCAAGAATATCTCAGTTAAAATCCAAGTCTCTCTTTGATTTTAAAATCTATTGTCAGGACAAAATTAAAGGCAATTTTAGAAGGAAAAAATTACCTTTAATTCTCATACCTAAATATGACTTTTGGGGACTTCCCTGGTGGTCCAGTGGTTAAGACTCTGGGCTCCCAATGCAGGGGACAAGGGTTCGAGCTCTGGTTAGGGAACCAGGATCCTGCATACTGCATGGGCACAGACAGATAAACAAATACTCATCTGCTTGAAAAATGACTCTTTTCATCTTTTTATGTTCTGTTCCACTATTTGTATATACAGAATTTTGTATTCAGTTTTTATATTATAGTATATATGTATACTATGTAAGAATGTTTATATATCTTAGTGTCATTACATGATCTTTGTAATTATTACCTTTATAGTTATATACTATTCCATTGAATATTGATTCTCAGTAGCTGTGCTTTAAAGTTATTACAGTATTTGCTAGTATCAATTCAGTTCAGTAGCTCAGTCGTGTCCAACTTTTTGCAACCCCATGAACTGCAGCATGCCAGGCCTCCCTGTCCATCACCAACTCCCAGAGTTTACCCAAACTCATGTCCATTGAGTCAGTGATGCCCTCCAACCATCTCATTCTCTGTCATCCCCTTCTCCTCCTACCCTCAATCTTTCCCAGCATCAGGGTCTTTTCAAATGAGTCAGATCTTCACATCAGGTGGCCAAAGTATTGGAGTTTCAGCTTCAACATCAGTCCTTCCAGTGAACATTCAGCACTGATCTCCTTTAGGATGGACTGGTTGGATCTCCTTGCAGTCCAAGGGACTCTAAAGAGTCTTTTCCAACACCAAAGTTAAAAAGCATCAAATCTTCGGCACTCAGCTTTCTTTATAGTCCAATTCTCACATCAATACATGACTAATGGAAAATCCATAGCCTTGACTAGACGGACCTTTGTTGGCAAAGTAATGTCTCTGCTTTTGAATATGCTATCTAGGTTGGTCATAACTTTCCTTCCAAGGAGTAAGCGTCTTTTAATTTCATGGCTGCAATCACCATCTGCAGTGATTTTGGAGCCCCCCAAAATAAAGTCAGCCACTGTTTCCGCTGTTTCTCCATCTATTTGGCATGAAGTGATGGGACCAGATGCCATGATCTTTGTTTTCTGAATGTTGAGCTTTAAGCCAACTTTTTCGCTCTCCTCTTTCACTTTCATCAAGAGGCTCTTTAGTTCTTCTTCACTTTCTGCCATAAGAGTGATGTCATCTGCGTATCTGACGTTATTGATATTTCTTGCAGCAATCTTGATTCCAGCTTGTGCTTCATCCAGTCAAGCATTTCTCATGATGTATTCTGCATATAAGTTAAATAAGCAGGGTGACAATATACAGCCTTGACGTACCCCATTTCCTATTTGGGACCAGTCTGTTGTTCCATGTCCAGTTCTAACTGTTGCTTCCTGACCTGCATATAGGTTTCTCAAGAGGCAGGTCAGGTGGTCTGGTATTCCCATCTCTTTCAGAATTTTCCACAGTTTATTGTGATCCACACAGTCAAGGGCTTTGGCATAGTCAATAAAGCAGAAATAGAAGTTTCTCTGGAACTCTCTTGCTTTTTCCATGATCCAACGGATGTTGGCAATTTGATCTCTGCTTCCTCTGCCTTTTCTAAGTTCATGGTTCACGTATTGCTGAAGTCTGGCTTGGAGAATTTTGAGCATTACTTTGCTAGCGTGTGAGATGAGTGCAATTGTGTGGTAGTTTGAGCATCCTTTGGCATTGCCTTTCTTTGGGATTGGAATGAAAACTGACCTTTTCCAGTCCTGTGGCCACTGCTGAGTTTTCCAAATTTGCTTGATAGGTCTTTACAAATTATTTTCTGCAGTGGACATTGTGGTTCTCTTCTAAGGAACTACTTGATATAAGTGGAACTGATTCTACCACCACCTCCAAAAGTGAACCCTCATTACTCTTAACCACTCTGGGCAATCCATTCTCTGCCATAGTATTTGGTTGAGGCAACCCAGGCCTAACCTACTTAGCCTCTGGTATTCCACTGGTCACAGACATCAGTTCGGTGGTGGCCCAGTCAGTATGAAGCTAAGGACTTCTTTCCATGCTTATAAAATGCAGCGGACTCTCTTTCCCAAGATCCCAAGAGGAATTATATAGCCTTATTCCTTTGGCAGACATTTTGCAGCAATGAGGAGTGGCAACCTGAGGATGAAGCCAATACAAAGACGCAGGCAGAGGTGAAGGGATTACCAAGAAACAGAGCTAGATCCATAATTAAACTGTGCCTTGGAACCTCCTTACCCCTGAACTCTTAGTTAAATGATTCAATAAATTCCCTTTAAGGGAATCTGAATTGGGCATCCTGTTACAAGCAGAAGCATACTGACATACTTTTAAAAGAGAGGTCTAGGGTTTGTCATATATAGCTTTTATTATGTTGAGGTATGTTCCTTCTATTCCTGCTTTCTGGAGAGTTTTTGTCATAAATGGATGTTGGATTTTGTCAAAGGCCTTCTCTGCATCTATTGAGATAATCATATGGTTTTTATTTTTCAATTTGTTAATGTGGTGAATTACATTGATTGATTTGCGGATATTGAAGAATCCTTGCATCCCTGGGATAAAGCCCACTTGGTCATGGTGTATGATCTTTTTAATGTGTTGTTGGATTCTGATTGCTAGAATTTTGTTGAGGATTTTTGCATCTATGTTCATCAGTGATATTGGCCTGTAGTTTTCTTTTTTTGTGACATCTTTGTCAGGTTTTGGTATTAGGGTGATGGTGGCCTCATAGAATGAGTTTGGAAGTTTACCTTCCTCTGCAATTTTCTGGAAGAGTTTGAGTAGGATAGGTGTTAGCTCTTCTCGAAATTTTTGGTAGAATTCAGCTGTGAAGCCGTCTGGACCTGGGCTTTTGTTTGCTGGAAGATTTCTGATTACAGTTTCAATTTCCGTGCTTGTGATGGGTATGTTAAGATTTTCTATTTCTTCCTGGTTCAGTTTTGGAAAATTGTACTTTTCTAAGAATTTGTCCATTTCTTCCACGTTGTCCATTTTATTGGCATACAACTGCTGATAGTAGTCTCTTATGATCCTTTGTATTTCTGTGTTGTCTGTTGTGATCTCTCCATTTTCATTTCTAATTTTATTGATTTGATTTTTCTCTCTTTGCTTCTTGATGAGTCTGGCTAGTGATTTGTCAATTTTATTTATCCTTTCAAAGAACCAGCTTTTGGCCTTGTTGATTTTTGCTATGGTCTCTTTTGTTTCTTTAGCATTTCTTTCTGCCCTAATTTTTAAGATTTCTTTCCTTCTACTAACTCTGGGGTTCTCCAATTCTTCCTTTTCTAGTTGCTGTAGTTGTAGAGTTAGGTTATTTATTTGACTTTTTTCTTGTTTCTTGAGGTATGCCTGTATTGCTATGAACTTTCCTCTTAGCACTGCTTTTATAGTGTCCCACAGGTTTTGGGTTATTGTGTTTTCATTTTCATTGGTTTCTATGCATATTTTGATTTCTTTTTTGATTTCTTCTGTGATTTGTTGGTTATTCAGAAGTGTGTTGTTCAACCTCCATATGTTGGAATTTTTAGTAGTTTTTCTCCTGTAATTGAGATCTAATCTTAATGCATTATGGTCAGAAAAGATGCTTGGAATGATTTCGATTTTTTTGAATTTATCAAGTTTAGATTTATGGCCCAGGATGTGATCTATCCTGGAGAAGTTTCCATGAGCACTTGAAAAAAAGGTGAAATTCATTGTTTTGGGGTGAAATGTCCTATAGATATCAATTAGGTCTAATTGATCTAATGTATCATTTAAAGTTTGCGTTTCTTTGTTAATTTTCTGTTTAGTTGATCTGTCCATAGGTGTGAGTGTGGTATTAAAGTCTCCCACTATTATTGTGTTATTGTTGATTTCCCCTTTCATACTTGTTAGCATTTGTCTTACATATTGCGGTGCTCCTATATTGGGTGCATATATATTTATAATTGTTATATCTTCTTCTTGGATTGATCCTTTGATCATTATGTAGTGGCCTTCTTTGTCTCTTTTCACAGCCTTTGTTTTAAAGTCTATTTTATCAGATATGAGTATTGCCACTCCTGCTTTCTTTTGGTCTCTATTTGCGTGGTATATCTTTTTCCAGCCCTTCACTTTCAGTCTGTATGTGTCCCTTGTTTTGAGGTGGGTCTCTTGTAAGCAGCATATAGAGGGGTCTTGTTTTTGTATCCATTCGGCCAGTCTTTGCCTTTTGGTTGGGGCGTTCAACCCATTTACGTTTAAGGTAATTATTGATAAGTATGATCCAGTTACCATTTACTTTATTGTTTTGGGTTCGGGTTTGTACACCCTTTTCGTGTTTCCTGTCTAGAGAATATCCTTTAGAATTTGTTGGAGAGCTGGTTTGGTGGTGCTGAATTCTCTCAGCTTTTGCTTGTCTGTAAAGCTTTTGATTTCTCCTTCGTATTTGAATGAGATCCTTGCTGGGTACAGTAATCTGGGCTGTAGGTTATTGTCTTTCATCACTTTAAGTATGTCTTGCCATTCCCTCCTGGCCTGAAGAGTTTCTATTGAAAGATCAGCTGTTATCCTTATGGGAATCCCCTTGTGTGTTATTTGTTGTTTTTCCCTTGCTGCTTTTAATATTTGTTCTTTGTGTTTGATCTTTGTTAATTTAATTAATATGTGTCTTGGGGTGTTTCGCCTTCGGTTTATCCTATTTGGAACTCTCTGTGTTTCTTGGACTTGGGTGATTATTTCCTTCCCCATTTTAGGGAAGTTTTCAACTATTAATGGTGAAAAATTGAAAGCATTTCCCCTAAAGTCAGGAACAAGACAAGGGTGTCCACTTTCACCACTACTATTCAACATAGTTCTGGAAGTTTTGGCCACAGCAATCAGAGCAGAAAAAGAAATAAAAGGAATCCAAATTGGAAAAGAAGAAGTCAAACTCTCACTGTTTGCAGATGACATGATCCTCTACATGGAAAACCCTAAAGACTCCACCAGAAAATTACTAGAGCTCATCAATGAATATAGTAAAGTTGCAGGATATAAAATCAACACACAGAAATCCCTTGCATTCCTATACACTAATAATGAGAAAGTAGAAAAAGAAATTAAGGAAACAATTCCATTCACCATTGCAAAGAAAAGAATAAAATACTTAGGAATATATCTGCCCAAAGAAACTAAAGACCTATATATAGAAAACTATAAAACACTGATGAAAGAAATCAAAGAGGACACTAATAGATGGAGAAATATACCATGTTCATGGATCGGAAGAATCAATATAGTGAAAATGAGTATACTACCCAAAGCAATTTACAAATTCAATGCAATCCCTATCAAGCTACCAGCCATATTTTTCACAGAACTAGAACAAATAATTTCAAGATTTGTATGGAAATACAAAAAAACCTCGAATTGCCAAAGCAATCTTGAGAAAGAAGAATGGAACTGGAGGAATCAACTTGCCTGACTTCAGGCTCTACTACAAAGCCACTGTCATCAAAACAGTATGGTACTAGCACAAAGACAGAAATATAGATCAATGGAACAAAATAGAAAGCCCAGAGATAAATCCACACACATATGGACACCTTATCTTTGACAAAGGAGGCAAGAATATACAATGGAGTAAAGACAATCTCTTTAACAAGTGGTGCTGGGAAAACTGGTCAACCACTTGTAAAAGAATGAAACTAGATCACTTTCTAACACCGCACACAAAAATAAACTCAAAATGGATTTAAGATCTAAATGTAAGACCAGAAACTATAAAACTCCCAGAGGAGAACATAGGCAAAACACTCTCAGACATAAATCACAGCAGGATCCTCTATGATCCACCTCCCAGAATTCTGGAAATAAAAGCAAAAATAAACAAATGGGATCTAATTAAAATTAAAAGCTTCTGCACAACAAAGGAAAATATAAGCAAGGTGAAAAGACAGCCTTCTGAATGGGAGAAAATAATAGCAAATGAAGCAACTGACAAACAACTAATCTCAAAAATATACAAGCAACTTATGCAGCTCAATTCCAGAAAAATAAACGACCCAATCAAAAAATGGGCCAAAGAACTAAATAGACATTTCTCCAAAGAAGACATACGGATGGCTAACAAACACATGAAAAGATGCTCAACATCACTCATTATCAGAGAAATGCAAATCAAGACCACAATGAGGTACCACTTCACACCAGTCAGAATGGCTGCGATCCAAAAATCTGCAAGCAATAAATGCTGGAGAGGGTGTGGAGAAAAGGGAACCCTCCTACACTGTTGGTGAGAATGCAAACTAGTACAGCCACTATGGAGAACAGTGTGGAGATTCCTTAAAAAATTGCAAATAGAACTCCCTTATGACCCAGCAATCCCACTGCTGGGCATACACACCGAGGAAACCAGAATTGAAAGAGACACATGTACCCCAATGTTCATCGCAGCACTGTTTATAATAGCCAGGACATGGAAACAACCTAGATGTCCATCAGCAGATGAATGGATAAGAAAGCCGTGGTACATATACACAATGGAGTATTACTCAGCCGTTAAAAAGAATTCATTTGAATCAGTTCTGATGAGATGGATGAAACTGGAGCCGATTATACAGAGTGAAGTAAGCCAGAAAGAAAAACACCAATACAGTATACTAACACATATATATGGAATTTAGAAAGATGGCAATGACGACCCTGTATGCAAGATAGGAAAAAAGACACAGCTGTGTATAACAGACTTTTGGACTCAGAGGGAGAGGGAGAGGGTGGGATGATTTGGGAGAATGGCATTCTATCATGTATACTATCATGTAAGAATTGAATCGCCAGTCTATGTCTGACGCAGGATACAGCATGCTTGGGGCTGGTGCATGGGGATGACCCACAGGGATGTTATGGGGAGGGAGGTGGGAGGGGGGTTCATGTTTGGGAACACATGTAAGAATTAAAGATTTTAAAATTAAAAAACAAAACAAAACAAAACAAACAAACAAAAAAAGATAAAAAAAAATAAAAGAGAGGTCTATCAATTTATATTGCTACTATTTGAACTGAAACTTCATTGAGCATTTTAAACTGCTAATTTGTCTTAATCCCTTTTTATTTGAATATTTTTCCCATGTTTGCTTCCTACTTTTATTTTCTCATGTGAATTGATTGTTCATGTCCCTTATTCATTTATATACTCATTCACTTGTTCATTCATTCATTCAGCACATTTTGCTTGACTGCTATTATGAGCCTAGTCTTAATGCCATTTTTATAAATTCAGACAAATTCTTTGTCTAGAAGAGCCATTAAGCCTTTGCTTATCATGTTTGATGGAATTTTTCTGTGGTAGAATCTTACTCTTATTTTAGTCTTTTGTTCATTCATTTAGCAAATATTTATTGAGCTCTATTATATGTCAGGTTTGATTTCAGGCCCCAGGTGTATAGCAATAAAGAAATCAAATTTTTTGCCTTCACAGTCCTTAAATTCTAGTATGGTCAATAATTCAGAAATAAATAAACAAGTAAATTTATAATATTTTAGAGGATAGTAAATGCTATAGTTCAAGAAAAATAATGGTCAGAAATGAGGACAAAGAGTGTTGAGTGGAGGCATTGTTATTACACATAGGGTGTTATGGGACATTTGAACATGTGTGTATCTGAGTAGACAGCATTCCAGGCAGAGGAAAATAGCGAGTACAAAGGCCCAGAAGAAGGATCATACATGGTATGTTCAAGGAAGCCAGCATGTTTGAGCAGAGTGAGTAGCTGAGGTCAGAGAGACACTAGATATCCAGATTATATAGATCTTTGCAGATTATCATAAGAATTTTTTCAATGGTGAAAAATTGAAAGTATTTCCCCTAAAGTCAGAAACAAGACAAGGGTGCCCACTTTCACCACTACTATTCAACATAGTTTTGGAAGTTTTAGCTGCAGCAATCAGAAAAGAAAAAGAAATAAAAGGAATCCAGATCGGAAAAGAAGTAGTAAAACTCTCACTGTTTGCAGATGACATGATCCTCTACATAGAAAACCCTAAAGATTCCACCAGAAAATTGCTAATCAGTTCAGTTCAGTAGCTCAGTCATGTCCAACACTCTGCAACCCCATGAATCGCAGCACGCCAGGCCTCCCTGTCCATCACCAACTCCCGGAGTTCACTCAGACTCACGTCCATCGAGTCAATGATGCCATCCAGCCATCTCATCCTCCGTCGTCCCCTTCTCCTCCTGCCCCCAATCCCTCCCAACATCAGAGTCTTTTCCAATGAGTCAACTCTTTGCATGAGGTGGCCAAAGTACTGGAGTTTCAGCTTCAGCATCATTCCTTCCAAAGAAATCCCAGGGCTGATCTCCTTCAGAATGGACTGGTTGGATCTCCTTGCAGTCCAAGGGACTCTCAAGAGTCTTCTCCAACACCACAGTTCAAAAGCATCAGTTCTTCAGTGCTCAGCCTTCTTCACAGTCCAACTCTCACATCCATACATGACCACAGGAAAAACCATAGCCTTGACTAGACGGACCTTTGTGGGCAAAGTAATGTCTCTGCTTTTGAATACACTGTCTAGATTGGTCATAACTTTTCTTTCAAGGAGTAAGTGTCTTTTAATTTCATGGCTGCAATCACCATCTGCAGTGATTTTGGAGCCTAAAAAATTAAAGTCTGACACTGTTTCCACTGTTTCCCCATCTATTTCCCATGAAGTGATGGGACCAGATGCCATGATCTTCGTTTTCTGAATGTTGACCTTTAAGCCAGCTTTTTCACTCTCCTCTTTCACTTTAATCAAGAGGCTTTTAAGTTCCTCTTCACTTTCTGCCATAAAGGTGATGTCATCTGCAGTAAATATAATAAAGTTGCAGAATATAAAATTAGCACACAGAAATCCCTTGCATTCTTATACACTAACAATGAGAAAACAGAAAGAGAAATTAAGGAAACAATTCCATTCACCATTGCAATGAAAAGAATAAAATTCTTAGGAATAAATCTACCTAAAGAAAAAAAAAACCTATATATACAAAACTATAAAATACTGATGAAAGAAATCAAAGAGGACACAAATAGAAATATACTGTGTTCATGGATTGGAAGAATCAATATAGTGAAAATGAATATCCTACCCAAAGCAATCTGTAGATTCGATGCAATCCCTATCAAGCTACCAACAGTATTTTTCAGAGAACTAGAACAAATAATTTCACAATTTGTATGGAAATACAAAAAAACTTGAATGGCCGAAGCAATCTTGAGAAAGAAGAATGGAGCTGGAGGAATCAACCTGCCTGACTTCAGACTATACTACAAAGCCACAGTCATCAAGACAGTATGGTACTGGCACAAAGAAATATAGATCAATGGAATAAAATAGAAAGCCCAGAGACAAATCCATGCACCTATGGACACCTTATCTTTGACAAAGGAGGCAAGAATATACAATGGAGAAAAGACAATCTCTTTAACAAGTGGTGCTGTGAAAACTGGTCAATCACTTGTAAAAGAATGAGACTCGAGCACTTTCTAACATCATACACACAAATAAACTCTAAATAGATTAAAGATCTAAATGTAAGACCAGAAACTATAAAACTCCTAGAGGAAAACATAGGCAAAACACTCTCTCACATAAATCACAGCAGGATCCTCTATGACCCACCTCCCAGAGTAATGGAAATAAAAGCAAAAATAAACAAATGGGACCTAATTAAAATTAAAAGCTTTTGCACAACAAAGGAAACTATAAGCAAGGTGAAAAGACAGCCTTCAGAATGGGAGAAAATAATAGCAAATGAAGCAACTGACAAAGAATTAATCTCAAAAATATATAAGCAGCTCCTGCAGCTCAATTCCAGAAAAATGAATGACCCAATCAAAAAATGGGCCAAAGAACTAAACAGACATTTCTCCAAAGAAGATCTACAGATGGCTAACAAACACATGAAAAGATGCTCAACATCACTCATTATCAGAGAAATGAAAATCAAAACCACAATGAGGTACCATCTCATGCCGGTCAGAATAGCTGCTATCCAAAAGTCTAAAAACAATAAATGCTGGAGAGGGTGTAGAGAAAAAGGAACCCTCTTACACTGTTGGTGGGAATGCAAATAGTACAGGCACTATGGAGAACGGTGTAGAGATTCCTTAAAAAGCTGGAAATAGAACTGCCATATGACCCAGCAAACCCACTGCTGGGCATACACACTGAGGAAACCAGAATTGAAAGAGACACATGTACCCCAATGTTCATCGCAGCACTGTTTACAATAGCCAGGACATGGAAGCAACCTAGATGTCCATCGGCAGACAAATGGATAAGAAAGCTGTGGTACATATACACAATGGAATATTAGCCATTAAAAAGAATACATTTGAATCAGTTCTAATGAGGTAGATGAAACTGGAGCCTATTATATAGAGTGAAGTAAGTCAGAAAGAAAAACACCAGTACAGTATATTAACACATATATATGGAATTTAGAAAGATGATATTGATGACCCTATATGCGAGAGAGCAAAAGAGACACATATGTAAAGAACAGACTGTTGGACTCTACGGGAGAAGGCGAGGGTGGGATGATTTGGGAGAATAGCATTGAAACATATATATTATCATATATGAAATAGATCACCAGTCCAGGTTTGATGCATGAGGCAGAGTGCTCAGGGCTGGTGCACTGGGATGACCCTGAGAGATGGGATGGGGAGGGAGGTGGGAAGGGGGTTCAGGATAGGGAACACATGTACCCTCTTGGCTTATTCATGTCAGTCTATGGCAAAAACCACTACAATATTGTAAATAGCCTCCAATTAAAATAAATTAATTAGCCTAAAAGAAGAATTAAAAATTTTTTCTTTATTGATTAGAAGTTTACTTTTTTAAACAGTGCAGTCATAAAAGCTCATTATTTCCTTTTAAATTTCTTTTCCTAGAAAATATCTTTCCAAAGATATGTGTTCTTTCCTAAACCCAGTTTGTTTTCATTAACTAAATTTTCAATATTTTATTCATCCAAAATTTATGTTGCATAATGTAAGGAATGTAATTCAAACAAATTTTCTCCCAAAGTGGCTATAGGTATCCTAGCACTATTTACATAAATATTTCTTTCCCAGTGTTTGACAGTGCTTACCTCATTTGCATAGTAAATTCTTATATATAAATGATTTCTTTCTGGATTGCTTTCCTTTTCTACTAGTTCTCTTTATTTTTCTGTTTTATATTAGTACTATGTTGTTTTGATTATTATTATTTTATGTTTTATTCCAATATTTGGCAAGGTTGTACCTTCTCCTTTTTATTCTTTTGCAAAATATTCTTTTGCTATTATTGATGTTTATTTTTTCCAAATGAATTTTAGAATCATTTTGTTGCGTGTCATAGCAAACATTTTGGTATTTTGATTAGGAATTTATAAAATTTGATGCATTATCATTGAGGAATGGTCTGTTACAATGGGAAAAATCATTTTAGCTGTGTTAATGTACAACTAACTGAATTTTTCCTTGGTCTGGTGATTTGATCAAATGGTGATTTTACTTTTTGTGGGGATAAGTTAGTGTCCGTTAACTTAGTTAAAATTTGGGGATTTAAAAAGTTTAAATGAGTAATAAGTATTTCATTTTAATTTCTTTGGGGATTAATGCCAGGGGAGGTTGTGGCACACCACAATGTGAAATTGAGAATGTTGTTATTTACACATTCAAAAAAATTTGTTGAGTACATCTTGTTGTGCTAGGTTTTGGGAGCACAACAGAATAGAAAACAAACCCGAATCCTTGCCTTCCTGGAGCTCACAATCTAATCATAGAGCGTTTAATGATCAATGGTGACAACTGAAATACTAGCTCCCAGGCTACAGAAGATTTTACTGAGAAATGCTAGGAGATTCCTTGTCCAAAATTTAGTGTGCTTTCTGCTTGCTTAATTTGAACTGGTTCTGAGGTTTTGCCAAGGATGGCTGGGAAAGACTTGTAATGATATTGGGAAATATCCAGAATGTAATACGAACATAGAACCATCACCGAAATATGCTACCCCTGCACCTGGATTGCAGCTGTACCCATGAATCTTTATTGTGAGAGGAACGGGTTTCTTGTTTGGCATTAGATGAGTTTTGTGATCTCATGCTCAGTGACCCAGGCACTGTTGTGAATGTTGCATTGGGCTCATGGGACTTCTTGGTATATTTCTCTTAACTGTTCTTAATATTTGATTTGATTCTTTATGGGGCTTCCCAGGTGGCTCAGTGGTAAAGAATCCGCCTGCCAATGCAGGAGATGTGGGTTCGATCCCTGGGTTGGGAAGATCCCCTGGAGGAGGAAATGGCAACCCACTCCAGTATTCTGCCTGGGAAATCCCATGGACAGAGGAGCCTATAGTTCATGGGGTCACAAAGAGTTGGACAAAACTGACCATGCACACATGCAGTGATTTAGTTTGATATTCTTGATTGGCTATCTGCTCAGGGACTTTGAGGGAGTTGAAAATAAAGGACAAAATGCAAAGGCAAATATTAAAAGCCTTTATGGGAGGGATTGAAGAACAGATGGCATCAGTATGTAGTGGTAGCTGGCATGGGGACATGGGAAGTCTGAGGAAAGATGGCAAAAAAGTCCAAAGTAAGGTAAATGAAGGTTTGTAGAAATCTCCTGGTCACTGAGGAAGTTAGACTTGGCCTCAAAATTAAGTAGGGCATGCTCAGTGGTCTGAAAGAATTTCTTTTGGCATGGGTCTAATCTGAGCAGTTTGAATTTCTCAAAAACAACAGTTGTGGTAGAACAGCTGTTATTTTACATCTGCAAATCTCCACAGGACAAACCCTATGCCCTATATTTGGCTATTTTTCATTAATAGGGCTAGAATCCCTGGAAGAGAAAGCAGTCTTGGGTCTTGGGACTGAGAAAGTACTGAGCCTTGACTCTCTGGAGCTTTAACAGAGTGCTTTAACAGCAGCTTGCAAAAGGGCATTTGGCAGGGAGGGATGTTTGAAGAGGCAGTAAGAGAAGTCAAAGAAGAGGGGAGGGAATCAACAGTAAAGCTGCCTGTGACAAAAGGATAAGCAATTGGATCAATGCAGAAAAACATGAAAGAAGCCATCTTGGAGTTCTGGCAGAGGAGGCAGAGTTTATTAATATATGTAATTGTCAACAGTGTAACAGTTACCTTATACATGTTATCTCATTTAATCCTCACAGCAATTCTCTGAGGTAATTATTATCACTACCCCATTTTACAAATAAGGAAACTAAGGAACAAAGGTGAAGGGACTTAGCTAAAGTTATCCAGGTAGTAAGTGGCAGAGTTGGGATTCTAGTCTCAACAGTTTGGTCTTGAGTCTATTCTCTCAACTATTACACAGTTTTTCTCAGACTATGTGGAATCAGAGCAGGATTTTGACATCATCCCAAGCCCATTTTTATTTCTTTAGTTATTACTAATCTGTGTTTAGTGTATGAGGATTTATTTTGTGATATGGGATGCTTTGGGGATCCTCTTTGAGTGAAGGTTACTTTTGCTTTTTTTTTTCCTTCAGAGTGCCCAATGGAAAACAGTTGGATCTCTGTATTTCTGAACTAATGCCAGGGTTAAATCCAGGATCACTGGGCTGGCCTATGCTTTTAATGCTCTAAGTGTTTTATTTGTGAACCCCTTCCATTCTTGAAGCAGCTCAATCTTGGATGATTTAATGAGCTTCTATTCATTCATATAAAAGCAACAAGCTTATAAAGCAAAACAAAAAGTAGGAATGTTGAAGTGATTATAAAAGGGGAAAATGAGTCTTGAGGAGAAAAAGTCATGAGAAAAGATGGAGAAAGCAAAATCAAAACACACAAGAGTCTTTAGATTACATTCCTGTCTGTTAGGAAGGAGGGAGCAAAGCGGGTGAGAGTCTTAATAATAGTCAAGTACAAGGGTCTTCTTGTGTTCTGAGAATGTCTGGCATGAAGTTACCAGGAGAGAAACTAGAGCTATAGAACTCTATACTTTAAACAGCGTTGAAGAAGACACCCCAGTGGACTTCGAGGTATCTCTCTTAAGGGCATCAAGTAAAATATATTAATAAATACATCCAAAGACTCTCCTTTCATAAGCTATCTAGATTCTGTGCATCTCTGGAGTTGTTTTTAACTCTAGCATGTGGCACTTAAAAATAACAACGATTCAAAGAGAATTTATATCCTTATAACATTTAGGGTTTCCATCTATGAACATAGCATGTGTTCTATTTATTTAATTCATCTTTTATATCTCATAAAAGGAAAACATCTACCTTTGTTAATTAAATTAAGCCTAGAACCCTTAACTCTTGTCCTCAACAAATTGTCTTCCCTAGGGGTCTTTTGAAGTAGGTAGCAGTAAAGAACAGGCGTTTGAAGTTGGACAGAACTGTGTTGTGCCATTCTCCTTGCTGTATAATTTTGGGTGCATCACTACACTTTACTGAGTTTCCATTTTCTCATCTGTAAATTGAGGTTTAAGAAGTATCCACCTCCCTGGTTTGTGGAAGGTTTAAATGAGATTATGTGTGAATTCCCTGGCGGTCTAGTGGCTAGGACTTCATGCTTTCACTGCTGAGGGCTGGGGTTCAATCTCTGGTTGGGGAACCAAGATGTCAAGGCCTAAATAAGTAAATAAATATAATGAGATTATGTAAAGCAGTGCCTAGTTCAAGCACTCAATTACCTACATAATTACCCATAACCCATGACTGCCTGTCTATGAAAGAGGAGATTCTGCTCCCCTATGAGCACTTCGGTCTAAATGTGGCTACATTAACTTTACCTGAATACTTTCTAGCATAGTTGAGATAAGGCTGGAACATTTAAAGACTAGGGAGTAACAATAGATCAATAAACACAGAGAATAATAGAAACCAGATCATTGTACTTTACAAAAGACTTGCTTTTCAGAACCCCATTTTATCCTTGATCCACAACTATTTCCACAAGATGGGTACTGTCTTAGCAACCCACTACCCAGGAGCACAAGGAGAGAACATCTGGATCTAAGAGCTCCAGACTTAAAGAAAGACAAGCAGTTCATTTCCTTGCATTCATTCAAGATCTGCCTTCTTAGTTTTATATTCTTGTCTTTTCACTCAGATGATTGATAATCTGGAATAAGCACTGTTTTCTAGGGACACTCTATTCATGCTTTGCCCATAGGAGTGTGACCTTATTAACTTGACAATAATTTTAGAAAATAACATAAAATATCATTCATTCATACTAAAAACACATATATGGTTGGTTGAGGGTGGAGGCTTTTTGTTACATCTTCCAATAGTTTTTATAGTTTTATTTATTTGGGTTATATAAATTGTCTTGTGTATTCTTTTTTTTTTCAATTTTTTATGTGGACCATTTTTTAAAATCTTTGTTGAATTTGTTACAATATTGCTTCTGTTATATATACATATATATATATTTTTGGCTGCAAGGCATGTGGGATCTTAGTTCTCTGACTAGATATTGAACCTGTACCCCCTGCATTGGAAGGTGAGGTCCTAACCACTGGACTGCTAAGGAAGTCCCTCTTGTTTATTCTTAAATTCCTTATATTTTGTATTTTCCATCATAATTTAATACTTGTATCTTATTTCTTTTTTATATTTTATTGAATTGATCAGAAGTTCTAAAATAATATTGAAAATGATAGAAGATATCTTTTTTCTTGTTTTTTTTTTTTTAAAAAGGAAATACTGTTAATAATCTTCAGTAAATATTATTATGCTTCATGTTTAAAATAGATGTTCTGGGACTTCCCTGGTGTTCCAGTGGTTAAGACTCTGTGCACCCAGTGTAGGGAAATAGATCCCACATGCCACAACTAAAGATCCTACATACTGCAACTGAGAACCAGTGCAGTCAAATAAATAAATATTTAAAAATAAAGTAGATGTTCTTTGTCATATTATCATTTTCAAATATATCCTTCACATATTCATCATTCTATTCCTAATTTTACAGAATGCATATTAAATATTATTATTTGCTCTTTTGGTTTTCTCTTGGAATTAAATCTTGATCTATCTGGCAAATACTTATTAAGTTTCTACTCTGTGTCAGGCACTACATGAGGGTGCTAGAGAGACAAAAATGAATAGTATCAGACTAGTCATAAGGACAAGATGCCAACCATTACAATATAGGGTGGTAAGTCCTAAAACAGACTAAGAGTGCAGGTTAATCCAGATCTTCCCAAGTGATTCACATGACGGATTGGCTCTGGGTTGCAGACAGAGCTTATATTCAACTGGTCCTCATTAAAACAATCGGATCATTTAAAATATTGAAATACTTCCATAGTCAATCACTGTAGCCTTATGCACCCTGAGCACTCACTCACTGACCCAGCTGTTTCCTGGAACTCACCCCAGCCCAGACCTTCTGGGAATTTACCAACTAAAGGTGTAACACCTGCTACAGTATGACACCACAAGGACCCAGCTTTAATGCTACCACCCAGAATCCAAGTACATTCTGATTGGTCAATTCTTGTACCTTATCACTTGATAAATACCGTGAATAGCACCCTTGGTTATGGATGTACCAATATATCCATCCTCTCGACTCTCAAGATGACCAGTGATTTGGGACAGCCAGAGACCCCTTCTCCTCTCCTCCAGCTAGGAGCAGCCTCATCTGCATACCCCAATGACCCATACAAATATTTTTATTTTCTATCTATGCTATGAAAAAAGTTGGCAAGCACTGATTTAACCTATTTGTTTAGGTTAGTTCACGTGGGTCTGAGTGAACTCCGGGAGATGGTGATGGACAGGGAGGCCTGGCATGCTGCGATTCATGGGGTCACAAAGAGTCGGACATGACTGAGCGACTGAACTGAACTGATCCTAACTTTCTCTATACTTTTTTCCTTGGAAATTTGAAAATACTTATTTATTTATACTTCTTTATTAGTTTTAAGAACTTTATGCGGTGACAGTTTCTTGATTTATTCCTCAATTATTAATTTATTCAAATTTTCTACTTGTAGTATGAATTTTAGTATTTTATATTTGAAGAAAAAACCATTTGTTGTTGTTGTTTAGTTGCCAAGTCATGTCTGACTCTTTTATGACACCATGGACTGTATACCAAGCTCCTCTGTCCATGGCATTTCCCAGGCAAGAATATTGGATTGGGTTGTCATTTCCTTCTCTAGAGAATCTTCCTGACCCAGGGACTGAACCCGAGTCTCCTGCATTGCAGGCAGATTCTTTACCACTGGGCCACCAGACCTTTATAGATAGTCTTACACTAATAGAATGTGTTAGTCTCAACCATTGTTGCTTTCCTAGAATCAGTCCTTTATGATTGTGAAGTTTTGCTCCTTTTAAGTTTTGCTAAATCATGACTGGTAGGATCTTCAAGATTTTTTCCTTATATTCAGAGTTTATATGGGTCTCTGATTTTCGTGTTTTATTTTATCTTTATCAGGTTTTGGGATCAGGGCTAGATTTGTTTATCATGGAATAAATTAGGTATATGCAGAGTACATCATGAGAAACGCTGGACTGGAAGAAACACAAGCTGGAATCAAGATTGCCGGGAGAAATATTAATAACCTCAGATATGCAGATGACACCACCCTTATGGCAGAAAGTGAAGAGGAGCTAAAAAGCCTCTTGATGAAAGTGAAAGAGGAGAGCGAAAAAGTTGGCTTAAAGCTCAACATTCAGAAAACGAAGATCATGGCATCCGGTCCCATCACTTCATGAGAAATAGATGGGGAAACAGCAGAAACAGTGTCAGACTTTATTTTTTGGGGCTCCAAAATCACTGCAGATGGTGACTGCAGCCATGAAATTAAAAGACGCTTACTCCTTGGAAGAGAAGTTATGACCAACCTAGATAGTATATTCAAAAGCAGAGACATTACTTTGCCGACTAAGGTCCATCTAGTCAAGGCTATGGTTTTTCCAGTGGTCATGTATGGATGTGAGAGTTGGACTGTGAAGAAGGCTGAGTGCCGAAGAATTGATGCTTTTGAACTGTGGTGTTGGAGAAGACTCTTGAGAGTCCCTTGGACTGCAAGGAGATCCAACCAGTCCATTCTGAAGGAGATCAGCCCTGGGATTTCTTTGGAAGGAATGATGCTAAAGCTGAAGCTCTAGTACTTTGGCCACCTCATGCAAAGAGTTGACTCATTAGAAAAGACTCTGATGCTGGGAGGGATTGGGGGCAGGAGGAGAAGGGGACGACCGAGGATGAGATGGCTGGATGGCATCACGGACTCAATAGACGTGGGTCTGAGTGAACTCCGGGAGATGGTGATGGACAGGGAGGCCTGGCGTGCTGTGATTCATGGGGTCGCAAAGAGTCGGACATGACTGAGCGACTGAACTGAACTGATCCTAACTTTTTCTATACTTTTTTCCTTGGAAATTTGAAAACACTTATTTATTTATACTTCTTTATTAGTTTTAAGAACTTTATGTGGTGACGGTTTCTTGATTTATTCCTCAGTTATTAATTTATTCAAATTTTCCACTTGTAGTATGAATTTTAGTATTTTATATTTGAAGAAAAAACCATCCATTGCATTATATTTTAAAATGTATTAGCATACAATTGTGCATAGCATTTCTTTACAATTAAAAAATATTGTTTATCCTGGTTGTTATATTCCCTCTCTCATTTTTAATTTTATGTGTATGTTTTTCTTACATAGGTCTGCCAGAGGTTCATCTACTTTATTAGCCCTTTCAAGCAACCAGCTCTTGAATTTACTTATTAATTCCACTGTTTTTACATCCTCTAATTAATTTTTTTTGCTTTTATCTTTATTATTTCTTTCCTCTTATTTTCTCATGCAGTATTTTGCTCTTTTTCTAAAATGTCTCGTTTATTTTATTGGCCTTAAATTTTAACAGTGAGAGGTGAAGATGATGCTATTATACATCTGTCAGAAATCCCTTTCTCTGAGCTAGACAGGTGGTGGAGGAATGGAAAATCGGGGCTGCTAGAAACCCATAGCCAGAGACGACGGCAACAGATATATTTCTTCGCTTTCCTGAAAGCGTTTCTCCACAGTGGGGCAGTAGGGAGTAAGAAGTGTTGGACCTGGCGTTCAAGAGAGGAAAAGGTTTTCCTCTGTGCTGTGAGACCTGGGCACGTTTGTGCTAGGAGCCCTCCATCCAGCCTGTCTGCTGTTGCTGCAGAGGCCGTGCTTGTAATTCTCGTCCCCAGTGTTTGCTTTCTCTGAGTCTTGCTTTCCTTCCTGCTCACCATAGTGGTTAGGAAGCTCACCCTCTAGACTGATGTTTGAACTGAACTAAAATGGTCTGAATCTCCCCAGGAGTCAAGCAGAAGCAGCCCTTGAGCTGTGAGCTCAGGCCAGGATGTCGCTGCTGCACTGTCACCATCACTCCCTCTTATTTGACCCCAGGGTTTCAGCATTAGAGGCTCAGGAACAGCTTGGCTGTCTCATGGTGTCAGGAGGAGTTGAAGGATATGGCTTTCATGCTTAAATTGTTTAGAGAGGTGTGTGGAGGAGGAGGCAGAAGGAGGGTAAAAAGTGGGAGGAGGCTACAGAGATAGGCATTCCCAGGGAACAGAGGAAGCAGGTGCAGGGAAGACCCATGCTTTCCTTCCTGACCCCAGGGATCTTGCCTCTGAATATCCCGCTTCATAAATGTGTTTCTTCCAGCCTGGCTCTTGTTATGAATCAGTAGGGGGCAGCAGTCCCAATCCTAAGTGTAGGTACAACCGGAGGTGCCCAGGGCCTGCACAGTCCTGTAAGATCTGACATCTATCAGTCACCCCTTTGCTTCTTGTGCTCTGCCCACACTAGCCCTCTTTTCTGTCCTTTAATGTGCCAAACACTTTCTTAGCTCCTGGCTCCTATACATCCTGGCTCATCTGCCTGAAATATGCTTCTTTTGGCTCTTATCATGGTTGGCTCTTTCTCATCATTTAAGTTGCAGCTCAAGTGGATCATCACCTACTTAGAGAAGCCTTCCCTGACCACCTACCTTAGTCTCATAAAGCACTGCCCACCTCCACCCCAAGCTACTGTTAGTTCCATTTTCTTGCTGTATTTTCTTCATAGAAAAATCTTGGTTTTTTACTTGCCTGTCTCCTTCACCTGAGTGTAAGCTCCATCAGGCCAGGGGTCTTACTGCCTTGTTCACTAATGTATGCTCTAGCCCTACAATCAGTGTTTAGCATCTAGCACACACTCAGTAGATCTGTTTTGAAGGAATGAATGAACCAATGTGGGAAGCATTATGCTAGGTGCTGGTGGCACAAACCCAGAGGGAGCTTATAGCACAGTGGGAGAGGAAGACAGGTAAATGAATAATTACTAATGGAAGGCAAGGGTACTGTACCATCATAAGCCATGCCTCTGCATTTGGACAGGTCTGGTTTAAATCTTGGCTCTATCATTTACTGGATGCATTGCTTTGGGTGGTTGCTCAAGCTCTCTGTGGCTCAGTTTCCTTATTTGTAAAATGAGGATAGTAATAATAATACTTACTCCATGGGATTGTTATGAACATTATACTATGTTATAAAGAGTCAATATGGTGTTTGATAAATGGGGGTTATTATATTGAAGTCTGAGAGTGTGTTTATAGACAGAGTGTGCTGTGCTTCTGAAATTTTTGGTCGCTTTTGACAATCTTAGCTCTAGTTGCTCTAATGGAGAGCAGTCTAGACTGAGAAGGAGCCACAGTGATATTCATTAACAGCAAGCCCACTAAGGAGAGTTCAGGCCTGGCTGATGGAGCTGGGAAAAGCTTCTCTGAGAGAGAGCAGTACCTCCTACTTTCGATTCCATCTTACAAAGCCAGGCCAGTGGAGGGAAATTAGATGCTGATAAATGCAGAGGCATTTACTACTAAAAATTCAATCAAGTGTCAAGATAGAACTGATTAAAAGAGGATTCAGAAGCTTCTAGCTGATAATCATTCTAATGTAAGACATTATTTTAATTTTTTTTTTGTTTCTTTGACCCCAGTAAATGCCACATTGCTAATACTTTAAAGGAAAAAAAAAAAGCAATATTTTGTACAGAGCCACTTTGTATTAATTTGAGAGAAATGTACTTTTATTGCACTTGGTTTCCTTTTGGCTCTCCTTCACAATTATAAGACTAAACATATCAGTTCAGTTCAGTCGTTCAGTCATGCCCCACTCTTTGCGACACCACGGACTGCAGCACACTAGGCTTCCCTGTCCATCACCAACTCCCAGACCTTACTCAAACTCATGTCCATTGAGTCAGTAATGCCATTCAACCATCTCATCCTCTGTCATCCCCTTCTCTTCCCACCTTCAATCTTCCCCAGCATCAGAGTCTTTTCCGATGAGTCAGTTCTTCTCATCAGATGGCCAAAGTATTGGAGTTTCAGCTACAACATCAGTCCTTCCAATGAATATTCAGGGCTGATTTCCTTTAGGATGGACTAGTTGGATCTCCTTGCAGTCCAAGGGACTCTCAAGAGTCTTCTCCAACACCACAGTTCAAAAGCATCAATTCTTCGGCACTCAGCTTTCTTTATAGTCCAAACCTTATATCTATACATGACTAATGGAAAAGCCATACCTTTGACTAGACAGAACTTTGTTGGCAAGGTAATGTCTCTGCTTTTTAATATGCTGGCTAGGTTGGTCATAGCTTTTCTTCCAAGGAGCAAGTGTCTTCATTTTCATTTTTTTCAAGAAGTAAGCATCTTCATTTTCATTTTTACATTTCATTTCATTTTCATTAATTTCATGGCTGCAGTCACCATCTGCAGTGATTTTGGAGCCCCCCAAAATAAAGTTTCACTGTTTCCACTGTTTCCCCATCTATTTGCCATGAAGTGATGGGACCAGATGCCATGATCTTAGTTTTCTGAATGTTGAGTTTTAAGCCAACATTTTTACTCTCTTCTTTCACTTTCATCAGGAGGCTCTTTAGTTCTTCACTTTCTGCCATAAGGGTGGTGTCATCTGCATATCTGAGGTTATTGATATTTCTCCCGGCAATCTTGATTCCAGCTTGTGCTTCATCCATCCCAGCATTTCTCATGATGTATTCTGCATATAAGTTAAATAAGCAGGGTGATAATATATTTGACATACTCCTTTCCCTATTTGGAACCAGTCTGTTGTTCCATGTCTTGTTCTAGCTGTTGCTTCCTGACCTGCATACAGATTTCTCAGGAGGCAGGTCAGGTGGTCTGGTATTCTCATCTCTTTCAGAATTTTCCACAGTTTATTGTGATCCACACAGTCAAAGGCTTTGGCATAGTCAATAAAGCAGAAGTAGATGTTTTTCTGGAACTCTCTTACTTTTTTTATGATACAACGGATGTTGGCAATTTGATTTTTGCTTCCTCTGCCTGTTCTAAATCC
The DNA here is from genome assembly GCF_023091745.1 of Budorcas taxicolor. Classification (NCBI taxonomy): domain Eukaryota; kingdom Metazoa; phylum Chordata; class Mammalia; order Artiodactyla; family Bovidae; genus Budorcas; species Budorcas taxicolor. Next base: position 42,246,097 of record NC_068935.1, on the reverse strand, counting down.
AGCTTGAACATCTGAAATTTCATGGTTCATGTACTGTTGAAGCTTGGCTTGGAGAATTTTAAGCATTACTTGGCTAGCATGTGAGATGAGTGCAATTGTGTGGTAGTTTGAACATTCTTTGGCATTGCCTTTCTTTGGGATTGGAATGAAAACTGACCTTTTTCAGTCCTGTGGCCACTGCTGATTTTTCCAAATTTGCTGGCATATTGAGTACAGCACTTTCATAGCAACTTTTTAAAGAATTTGAAATAGCTGAACTGGAATTCCATCACATCCACTAGTTTTGTTCAAAGTGATACTTCCTAAGGCCCACTTAACTTCGCATTCCAGGATGTCTGGCTCTAGGTGAGTGATCACACCATTGTGGTTATCTGGGTCATGAAGACCTTTTTTGTACAGTTCTTCTGTGTATTCTTGCCACCTCTTCTTAATATCTTCTGCTTCTGTTAGGTCCGTACCATTTTTGTCCTTTATTGTGCCCATCTTTGCATGAAATATTCCCTTGGTATCTCTAATTTTCTTGAAGAGATTTCTAGTCTTTCCCATTCTATTATTTTCCTCTATTTCTTTGCACTGATCACTGAGGGTTTCTTATCTCTCCTTGCTATTCTTTGGAACTCTGCATTCAAGTTACGAGTATCACTGATACTTGAAAGCGATCAGTGTCTGAGATGAAAGAAACTGTAGGGATTATTCAGGTGAACTCTTCATTTTGCAGAGCAAAAACTGAGGCCCAGCATCTTGCATGAGGATATTAGATTTGAAAAAAAGCAGTGTTTTAGGAAGTTTAATCTAGTAACACAGCAAAAAACCTCCTGTTGGTCTGCTACCAATAAAACGTCCACTTTTCTGTTCTGGGCCAGCTTCTCATGTTTCATTAATTCAACAAAGTAATTAAGTGCTTACCATGTGCCACACACTGCTGGTGCTGGGTACAAGCAACATACACACAGCCCACCTTACTGTTCAGCTGGCAAACTGAAAGAACAACAGACAAAAAACTAGCAAGAAGGGATGCACAGGATATTGGGGGAGCACCTAGCAAGCCTGACGAATTCAGGCTGGAGCAGGAGGGGATATGGAAGAGGGCTGTCATCAAAGGCTTCTAGGGGGAAATCTTATCATTCCATCTAAATTGAGAACTGAAGTTTTAACTGGGAGTTAGCCATGTGAGTCGAGGTGGAGGGCAGCTATATGTTACTACCAGAGGGGATACCAAGTACAAAGGTCAATGAAAGAACACATGGTATGGCCATAAACAAGGAATGAAGTACTGATATATGCTACCACATGGAGAAACGTTGACAACATTATGCTAAGTGAAAGAAGTCAGACACAAAAGGCCACATATTGCATGATTCCACTTATATGAAAAGTCCAGAATAGGTAAATCCATGGAGACAGAAGGTAGAATAGTGAGTGGTTTCCTAGAGCTAGGGCAGAGGGAGGTGGCTGAGGGTGATGGCTAAGGGGTGTGGGACTTCTTTGGGGGTTGATGAAAACATTCTAAAATTGAGTGCAATGATGGATGCACAATTCTATGAATATACTAGAAGCCAATGAATAGTGCACTTAAAAAAAGGAGAATGTGTTGTGCTGTAGAAACTAAAAGACATATGATATGACTAGAGGATAGAGAGAGAGGAGAAGAAATAGCAAGAGATAAGGTTGAAGAGATAATATTACTATGAAAAGCTAACATCTATAGAGCACTATTTGAAAACTATACATATATTAACAAAGTATTAAAAAACAGTTCTAGAATGTAGGTACTGTAATTACCTCATTTTACAGATGAGAAAACTAAGACATAGGGAAGTTAACTTGCTCAAAGTTACACAGCTACTAAAAATGGTAAAGGTGAGATATAAACCTAGCCAGTCTTGCTCCCGAGTGTAACCGTTACACTTTACCATGAAAGCAAGATCTGATCATGAAGAGCTTTGGAAATCACGTTCAGTGCTCAGTCGTGTCCGACTCTTTGCAACCCCATGGACTGTAGCCCACCAGGCTTCTCGGTCCATGGAATTCTTCAGGCAAGAATGCTGGAGTGGGTAGCCATTTCCTCCTCCAGAGGATCTTCCTGACCTAGGGATCGAACCTGCATTGGCAGGTGGATTCTTTACCACTGGGTCACCTGGGAAGCCCAGAAATCATGTTAAAGAGTTTTAATTTTTTATTGAAGTCCTCTTAAAGTGTTTTAAGCAGAGGTGATAAGATCATACCTGTGTTGGAAAAGACCAATTGCATTCCTGTCGTGATGTGACCAAATGGATTGGGCAAGGGCAGGGGGAGGAGTAGCAAGATCAGAGGTGGTGAGTTCTGTAAGGAGTTGATCTGAACTGCTGCTGCTGCTGCTAAGTCGCTTTAGTCGTGTCCAACTCTGTGCGATTCCACAGATGGAAGCCAACCAGGCTCCCCCATCCCTGGGATTCTCCAGGCAAGAGTACTGGAGTGGGTTGCCATTTCCTTCTTCAATGCATGAAAGTGAAAAGTGAAAGTGAAGTCCCTCAGCCGTGTCCAACTCTTAGCAACCCCATGGACTGCAGCCTACCAGGCTTCATTGACCGTGGGATTTTCCAGGCAAGAGTACTGGAGTGGGGTGCCATTGCGATCTGGGGGCTGTGAAATAAGAATGACAGTAGCAATGAGGATGAAGGAAGAAGAGAAGATAGATTTCAGAAATATTTAGGAGAATTAATTGACAGAATGTGATGATTGACTGTAGAGAGAGAGTCGAGGTTGACTCAAGGGTTTTCACTTGGACAGCTGGCTTGCTGATGATGCTGTTTCCTGAGCTCATAGAAAGAAGATGAATTCGGATTTTTGTACATTGAGTATGTGCTGTGCTGCGTTTAGTTGCTCAGTCATGTCCTACTCTTTGTGACCCTCTGAACTGTAGCCTCCCAGGCTCCTCTGTCCATTGGGATTCTCTAGGCAAGTATACTGGAATGGGTTGCCATGCCCTCCTCCAGGGGATCTTCCCGACCCAGGGATCGAATCCAGGTCTCCTGCATTGCAGGCAGATTCTTTACCATCTGAGCCACTAGGGAAGCCCATGTTGAGTATAAGTTCAAGTTTAAATGTTGAGTAGGATGTTGGATATTAAGGTCCAAAAATCAAGGGGATGTACTACACCAAGAATACAGATTTGGGGAGTTATCAGCCTACCGACGGTATTTGAAGCCATGGGAGTAGGTGAGTGCTCAGAATAACGTGTCAAGTGGGAAGAGAAGAAGGCCTAGGGCACATTCTCAAGGTATACCACTATTTAAGGATTGACAATCTGAAGAGATTGAGCTGGAGAAGCCAAAGAAGGAGGACCGAAATCAGGAGAACCTGATTTTGTAGAAGGCAAACGAACAGAATGCTTCAAGAAAGAGGGAGTGTCGGCTGCGTCAGATATATCTGAGAGCTAATGACGGGAAAGGGCCCATTGAGTTTTACAATAAGGGGTCAGTCCATTGGTGAGTGCAATTTCAGTGGAGTATGGGGAGAGGAAGACTGATTACAGTCATTGAGAGAGTGATTCATAGGAAACTTGCTTTTTGCCTTTTTCCCACAGATCCCACTAGCTGATTTTTCTACTTGAGTTACTCTCTGCCTTGTCCAGAGAGGTAGCTCCTATTGAACACTCAGCTTCCTTTCCCTTTAAAGCTCCATTTTGCTGGTGATAACTAAATGGAAAGAGGCAGCAGATAAAAAAATTCTAAGGAGGGGATTTAAGGCTTCTAGAAATCTGATAACTTTCTTATCATGCTTATTTCCTAGACCAGTTTTTTTCTAAAATATTTTCCACAGATACTAGATGGTAAAAGGGTTATGTGATTAAGCATGTTTCTTTTCTATCTGACATTTGAAAGCCTTGAATATGCTTATATACCTTGTGAATCCGTGGGTGCACTGAGTGTAGAATTAATGATGCTGTGTTTCTCAAACTTGCTTGATCATGGAACCTTTTGTTAAGAAGCATTCATAAGATTAGTGTTCCCCAGTATACACTTTGGACAAGTCTACTCATGTTTATAATTCCAAATAACACTCTTCTCTGGAGAAGGAAATGGCAACCCACTCCAGTATTCTTGCCTGGAGAATCCCATGGACAGAGGAGCCTGGGGGGCTACAGTCCACAGGGTTGCAAAGAGTCGGACATGACTGAGCGACTTCACTTCACAAGGAAATAGAATAAAATCTTGAAAAACAAACAAACAAACAACAAATAACACTCTTCTGATGGCTCTAGAAGTTTTAAAACCCTCCGACTATTACTCTTCCACTCTTGAGGGTGGAGCTCCTACTCCTTCACCACCTCTTCAAAGTCTACATTCCCTTTCTCTTACCACCACCTGAGTGAAGCCTAATATGGATGTGCATACAGGGTTGGAAAATGAAAGCCCAGCCAGGATCCCATTGCAAATGTATAGAGTTTCATTTATTTATCCATCCATCCATTCATTCAGAGATTAACCAAGCACCTACTGTGTGCCAGACACTGTACATGGTCCCGGAGATATTTCAGTGAATTCAACAGCAAAAAAATGCAAACCTGCTCTCACAGAACTTATATTCATAGTAGCAGGTGACAGACGGTAATCAAGTAGACAAAAATATAGAATGATTTCAGGCATGAAAGGATGAACTCCTAAACCAACTAAGGTAGAGGAAACAAGAATAGATTAGTTAAGTCTCAGGAGCAGGTATAGGGCATAGGGAGAGAAATTTCAGTTTGGCAAAGCTGAATGAATGAAACCCAGTCCAGAGCTTGGCATTGCCAGTCCTTTTTTGCTTATATCTTTCTCCCAGAGAAGCTCTGGGCAGCATTTTCTCTGCTTACTTAGAAAACCAATTGTCTTTCTTCACATCTATTGCCTGGGTAAGGATGTTAAGGAAAGCACAGAACATTCTGAAGAGTGTCAGAGGGGTACTTTTAGACCTCCTAACTTGACACAAGTTGAAGTAATAACTTATCTTGTGTTTGTAGTTTTTAAAATGCTTTTTCACACAAGGTAGAATTTATTAGCCCCATTATATAGAAAAGGACATTGAAACTTATAGTCTAACTTGCTGAAGATTGTATAGCTGTTCATCCTTGGGACTGGGTCTTGAACTCAGGTCTAGCTGGCAAAACATCTAAACATTGGTTATATTACTGCAGATTTAAAAATTCTCATGCTCATGGACATGTCTGGATTATTTTTGTGTGTTGGGGGGAGTGGTAGGGAGTGGAGAGGGTAGAGAGGAGGAGGTGAAGTAATGATTAACTCTCCTTGAGGGGAAAATGGTCCCTGTTAATGCATTTAGATTGAATGAAAGAGTTGTCAGGGCAAGGGCCAAATAGCGATTAGATCTTTTTCCCTCCGAGTAATCTCCATTCAGGGCCACATAAATTAGAATCCTGAGGGGAGGAACTGTGAAGCAACAAACCCTTTAGTCTCTCTCCCAACTAGTCAGACACTTTGAATGAGAGAATCTGGATGGAGTTTATGTGAAGGTTTAGGTTTGTAGCTTAAAGGCAGATGTGGTGAATTTGAAGAAGGCTCAGAGGAGCTGATAAAAGGATTGCAGAATAGAGGTTGAATTAAAAAGGTTGAAAGGATTGGAATTGTTCTGCTTGAGACTTGCCTACCTCTCGCATCATCCCTCATAACTTCCTGCTTGCAGTGTTTCCGAGGTACTGAAATGCTTATAGCATTTCACATCCCTCCTCACATTCCTATGGCATTTCTCACACCATGTCTGTGTACCACGTTGTCCAATTTGCTCAGGATGTCCTCTCTCCACATACCCAGACTTTACTAAGGGTCTGCACTTAACAAACTCTTACTTGGTATCTAGGACTGTGCTAAATATTTTAGAGGCAGTGATTCATGTCATCTTCATAGAAACCTTCTGAGGTAGACAGTGTTGCCTCCATTTTCCATACAAGTGAACGGGGTTCAGAGAAGTATGGTAACTTGCCCAAGGCCACACAGTTGAATCCAGATATTTCTGATACCAGAGTCTGGCTGCCTATGTTAGTCTGGGTCTTCTGAGAAGCAGAAACCAATATGGGATTAAATGTGCAAAAATCTCATTAGGGAAGACCAGTATGAGAGAAACTGGGGAGGTTGCTGGAGAAGGCTGAGAGCTATCAGGCTGAGATACAAATCTGAGCCCTGTTGGAAAGATAGGGAAAGATCTGGTAGGAATGTCCTAGATTGCCAGGTAGTCAAAGAAAGATTCAGAGAGGCCTTCACCGTTTTCTTGAGCCAAAGTCCGGTGCTGGTGGATTCCTGCATCTCCCCCACAACAGGTCTGTCTTACTGTTCCTGATGGCCTTAGTCTCTTCACTAGAGATGGCCTGTGGAAGTGAAGCCTTGTGCCCATTCAGTGCTGAATTTCAGAATACAGCACCTCAGGCCTTTGATCAAATTATGCTCCTTGTAGTTCAATATCACCTGGGCTAATTTTGTCCCTCCAGGGGACATTTGACAACACCTGGGACATTTTTGATTTCCACAAGTTGGAGGCGGGTGCTCCTGACATCCAGTGGGTAGATGCCAGGGAGGCTGCTCAACACCCTGCAATGCACAGCACAGCCCCTGCAGCAAAGAATGATGTAGTCTAAAATACCAATAGTGTTGAGGTTGAGAAAGGCTGCTTAGTGAAAAGCCTGCGAGGACCATTCTCCTGGCCTCTGTGATTCTTCCCCTCTCCACTACACTGCCTCTGTTGTTGTTGTCATGTCTGACTCTTCTGCAACCCCATGGACTGTAGCCCGCCAGGCTCCCCTGTCCATGGGATTCTTCAGGCAAGAATACTGGAGTGGGTGGCCATTTTCTTCTTCAGGGGATCTTCCCGACCCAGGGACTGAACTCACATTTCCTGTGTTAGTGGGTGAACTCTTTACCACTGAGCCACAGGGAAGCCCCATATGGCCTCTACCAGCAAGCTTTCTCTGCCTTTCTGCCTTACCCTCACTCCTTTAGGTGCTCTTCCTCTCCTGCTCTTACAGCATTCTTCAGATATGCATCATAGTGCTTATCAGACTGCATTATTGTTGCATGTTTACTTATCTGTCTCCCTCTATGGACTGTGAGAACCTTGAAGGCTCTGAGCTGTTTAGTGGCAAATGTAGTAGTATATGACAGGATGTCACATAGCTCCTTTTTAGAACCCATTTACCCTAGTAGCTCCCATAACTCTCTGCTTAATGCTCAGCAGTATGGAAAAGCCCCTTCTGAACGTTTTCACTTGAATGTCCTAGAGTAGCTCAAACTCAACATATAGTAATAAAATGCATGCTGCTGCTGCTTAGTTGCTTCCATCGTGCCTGACTCTGTGTGACCCTGTGGATTGCAGCCCAGCTCTGTCCATGGGATTCTCCAGGCAAGAACACTGGAGTGGGCTGCCATGCCCTCCTCCAGGGGATCTTCCCAACCCAGGGATCGAACCCAGGTCTCCTGCATTGTGGGCAGATCCTTTACCACTGAGCTACCAGGGAAGCCCAATAAAATGTATAGGCCTCCTCAAAGCTGATTTTCTTCTTATGTTTTCTTCATCTGTGAACGGCCCCATAATTTATCCAACTATTGAAACTAGAAACTTCGGAGTCATATCTTTTTCTTCATCTCCCTAATATCCCTAAATCACTAAATCCTCCCAAGAATTTTACTTTTATTCATATCTCTCAAATCTTCCCCCTTTACTCCATTCCCAGAGCCATTGCCTAAACATTGACTCTCATCACTTCCTTTCTGCATGATTGCAAGAGTCTTTGAACTCATCAACCTGCTTCCACTCTTTCCACACATCCCCCTCAAGTTTACACTCGACACTGTTGCCAGAGTGATAAGTCTTGCACATCTGAGCATATTATCTTCTGGCTTGAAATGCTTCAAGGGCTTCTTGTGATCTTCAGGATAAAGTCCAAACTTCTTATCACAGTGCACATGACCTTCATGACCTGGACCCCTGCCTGGCCTTCCAATCTTGTTTCCCATCACTTCCTCACACAAACCTTTGCCTCTAACTGTTTCTCAACTGGGAGTGATTTTGCCCCCTGAGGAACATCTGGCAATAACTGGAGACATTTTTGGTTGTTGCAACGCAGGGAAGCGAGGTGCTACTCAAGTAGTAGGTCGGATCTAGAGCTATTGCTGCTCAACATCCTACAATGCACAGGACAGCCTCCCACAACAGTGAATTATCCAGGCCATAATGTCAATAGTAACTGTATCAACTGGGCTTCCCAGATGGCTCAATATATATGGAATTTAGAAAGATGGTAATGATGACCCTGTATGCGAGACAGCAAAGAGACACAGATGTGTAGAGCAGACTTTTGGACTCTGAGGGAGAGGGAGAGGATGGGATGATTTGGGAGAATGGCATTGAAACATGTATACTATCATGTAAGAAATGAATCTCCAGTCTATGTCCGATGCAGGATACAGCATGCTTGGGGCTGGTGCACGGGGATGACCCAGAGAGATGTTATGGGGAGGGAGGTGGGAGGGGGGTTTATGTATGGGAACGCAAGTACACCCATGGTGGATTCATGTCAATGTATGGCAAAACCAATACAGTATTGTAAAGTAAAATAAAGTAAAAAAAAAAAAAAAGAATCTACCTGCCAATGCAGGAGACACGGGTTTAATCTCTGGGTTGGGAAGATCCCCTGAAGGAGGAAAGGGCAATCCACTCCAGTATTCTTGCCTGGGAAATCCCACAGATAGAGGAGCCTGGTGGGTTACAGTCCATGGGGTCTCAATGAATTGGAGATGACTTAGTGACTAAACAACAACAACGAACTGTATCAACTACCTGTAGTTCCTTGGAAACAGCATGCTGCTTTCACCAGCCTGTGTCTAAAACATGCCTGCCTAAAACGTGCCTTTCTCTTTTTCATCTTGGCTAACTTCCACCTGCCCTACAAAACTCCAGTTAATTCTCACCTCTCCTGGGAAGCCTTTCCTGACCTCTCAGCCTAAATTAGATGTCCCTCCTTTGTGCTCCATGGCCCTTGGTGCCTATCCCCTCAAGCACTTATAAGAGAGCATTGCAATTATTTTATTGTCTATTCCCTAGACAGATTGAATTCCTTAACAGCCAGCACCACTGTTTATTCATGTTTGTATTCCCTGCACTTGGCACATGGTACGTTTCAATAAATGTTTATTACATGAATGAATGACCACATGATCTAAACACATGACTGCTCAGATCCAAAACAGAGTAGAAGCTATTTCTTGTCATCATCCTCACCACTTGTCTTTATGAGATGCCTAAAATATTTACTGTGATGTTTGGCCAGCAAACTTACTAGAAGTTGATCTGAAAGGATTCCTTCATTTATTCATCAATGTTTCATTGGTTATCTAGTAGATGCCAGACACTGAGCTAGGCACTGAGGACACAGCAATGAATAAGACAGACATTTGTAAGTTGTCTCAAGGAATTTACAAATCTAGCAGGTTATACATGTTTGACTGAAATCTAGTTTGTCTAAGTAGACCACCTTGGGGATACCAGTTAAGGGTCTGGAAATAATATCTATTAGAAAGACTGCTTTCCAGTCTGGTTTGATTTGCTTGTAGTAAATTGACCATCTTGCAAATCCTTGCTGTAATAGGCGTGTCCTTCCCCTTAGCAATACACAGAGTAAAAATGCAGTTAAACTTGCTCTATTTCTGGCCCTGAGTATTCAGCCATAGGACTATATCTGAAAGGAAGAAGAAGATTACTGATCTGAATAAGCTGCAAAATAAGTGCAGCCACTTCCTTAATTGGCTTTGTATAAAGAACATGAAAACTCATTACATATCTTGTCAATTGCCCCCATCTCTGGAACTGGGGCAGGAATTAAATAATGAAAAAAGCTCACTAGCACAGAAACAGTTAACATTAACTATGGTAGTGGGTGTCAGGTGAGGTTTGGGCCTGTTATCTCTTTTCTAGGAGTGTCTCAAATTCAGCTACAGCACTAAGATAACTAAAGCAAAGGACTAAGTCATTACATTTTTCCAAGTGGATCTAATGCTCTTCATTCAACTTATTTGAGTAGCTTTGGGATGAACACTGAAAGTGGAAGCGTTAGTTTTAGTTACTCAGTCGTGTCCAACTCTTTGGGACCCCATGGATTGTAGCCTGCCAGGCTCCTCTGTCCACCGAATTCTCCAGGCAAGAGTACTGGAGTGGGTTGCCATTTCCTTCTCTAGGGGACCTTCCTGACCCTGGGATTGAACCCAGGTCTCCTGCATTGCAGGCAGATTCTTTTTCATCTGAGCCATCAGGGAAGCACTACTTAAAGACTTCTTTTGACCACAATTGGAATGGAAGGGACAGTATCCTCCAGGTGCCGAGAGCAATTTCCAACTGACATAACCTTGGGGTTATTATCGAGTCTTTGGGCATCAGAGGAAACCTCTGCTTTCATCCATTTAACAAATATTTATTGAGCACATACTATACATGAGGCACCATGCTGTGTGCTAGAGATGCTGCAATGGAGGGGGCGGTAAGACAAAAATCCCTGACCTGGTGGAGTTTACATACCATTGCGTAAACATTTGGTGAACAAAGATAAGCTGTTCTGCGTGTATGGGAGAATTCCTGCTGGGTTTATGTTCAGCCTTTCTCCTCACCCCTTTGCCCCCTTCCCCAGGAAGGGCTAGTAATTCTTTTACAGATTCTGTAACTTTGGGGGGAACTGAACTAGATGGATATGTCAAATCATTGATGAAACTGTCTTGACCCTTAGGTACAATTGGAGTTTTCCCTTAAACACTTACCTTGCCTTTCAGGGCTTTACTGCTATAAATGGAATCATTCTGGTTCTCAGTATCCATGATTAAGCTCCTCTGTTTGCATGTTCAAATCTTGAGGGTGCCCCTTGGGCATTTGGAGAGCATTTAGCACACTCAGCAGCCTCTGCAGCAGAAGCCAAAGTGGCAGCAGGGGTGCCTTCCATAAAAGCAGCTCTCTTCCGAGAGCCCATAATTAGAATGTGTTCACTACATCCTCTTTGCATCTGGTACAGAGCAATTGAAGGGTGACAGAGGCAGAATGGAAATGGTACCCATAAAAACGTCTCACTATCTGTAAAGGTAAGAAGTTGGTCTTTATTCTCACTTGTCCACTGGAAGTTAGGTTTTTTCCCTGCCCTAGATTAGACACCTATGGAATCCTCACTATTTTCAGAGCAAAGGATTCTATGCTAAACACCACAGTTCCTGACACATCATAAGAATTAAAAAAAAAAAAAAACAAAACATGAGAGCTATCATCATCATCATCTTGTTAGCTGAGAATGAGGTAACTAGAAGTAAACACACTGGATTGAGAGGAGTTCGGGTCTGTGATCTGATTTTGTCACTAATAGTCATGGGGTGTCTCAGATGCCATGATAAGAAGTGCAGTCTGGCGTATGGAATAGGGAGGAAGGAGGAAGTGGAAGGAATCTGCTCTCAGGAGCAGATTGGGGCTAGGGAGGAAATAATCAAGTTGCACAGTGTTACTAGATACGCAGATCCGCCCTTCACTCTGCTCTGTGCCACAGGAGGCAGATCCATCTGGATTGCATTAATGGGCTCCCTTGCCTCCTGACTTCTGGTTGTGTTTGGCACCAACTGGAGATCAGAGGGTGGACAGAGAGCGAAGTTGGAGTATTTATTCCCCAGGCTCTCTTCTGATGGGCCGAGTACTGGCCGCAGCTGCTTCCCTCTGCTGAAGGCCACAGGTCCTATAAAACCACACTCTTCATACTGTTCCTTCTCCTTAGCCCTTCGGGTGGGTAACAGCTCCCTGCTATTACTATCTCCTGGGTACCACCCAGTCTCTTGTGAGGTTCCTACACTCTACTCATACCTTTATAAATAACCTCTTTATGAAATTCTCCCAACAGTACTTAATTTGAGTATGCCATCTGTTTTCTGCCCAGACCTTAACTGATAAACCTGGGTGATTCTTGTACTATATCCCCAAACCCAAGGCATTAGCATCATCACATCAGAAGATGTCCCTCCTTTTGGTCCCTCAAGCCCCTAGCACAGTGCTTGGCAAATAGAAGGCACATGGTAAAGATTAGTTAAATGAATAAATTAATGGACTTTAGTGAGGAGAGCTGGGTGGTCCAAAGGAAAGAGTTAACTAACTCGGGTATAGTTCTGGTCATCAGGAGTTCTTGAAGGGCCAGTCTGGCAAAAGGAGATGCCTTACGGTAGGGGCATAGGATTTAGGGAGAGCAGAATCCAGCTCTTAGAAGAAGGTTGGCAGAATTCGAGCAAGAGTAGTTTCTAAGACCCTAGTCACTGCCCGAGGTTCAAGATAGGGCCCAGATATGGGTGTTTAAGGACAGAAAAAGCAGCATTGCAGAGTTAGACTTAATCACTGGAGTTCTGGAGGACAGTGTCCTGATTGATTGATTGATAGGCCTGGAATCTATTGAGTGGGAGTGAAAGAGTAATTCACTAGGCTGGCATAGTTTGAGGACTCTTAACTAGTCATCCATGAAAGGTATTTATTGGGCTCCTTATTCTGATTTTGACACTTACCAAACAATCTTCAAGACTTCACTCAGTTTTCATTATCTTCCTTCTTGGAGAGAGAGTGCACAAACTAGCCAACAAGTACCATTTTTTCAGTATAAAATAACGAGTGATGGTGGGTGTAAGGTTAAGAATATGGGCATTAGAATCAGATAGACTTTTATTAATATAAGAATCCTAACTTGCCCAGCTTGGGTAAATCCTAACTTTTCTGAGTCTTCTTTGTTTATTGACTTTAAAAATGAAGGTGGCGGTAGTAGTTTTCTCATAGTGTTGCTATGACTGTTAAATAAGATAATTCATATAAAGGCCTTAGAACACTTCTTGGCATATAGTAAATACATAGTAAAGTTTATATTAGTACTTGACTTTCTTGTTTATCAGTCCCTTGGAGTTTGATTGGCCCTAGAGCAACTCATAAAAATAAGTTTCTGAATCTGTAATACTGAAGCCTGTGGCCAATCTTCATGATGCCGCCACAGCCATTCCTCAGCTCAGTTCTATGTCAATCACTAGCATTGGCCAGAGGAGAACAGTTCTCTCTCCTCTGTGCTCCCTCAGCTTTTGGTTTGTGCTTCTGTCATAGTGAGCCATGTGAGTTCAGGGTGAAGCATTAGAGTATGAGCTCAGATACACTTTTTGAAGAGTTTTAAAATAAAATTTCATTTGCATACATCATTCTAGGATGTCAGCCTCTTCTGAAGAATAAGTTGGGCACTTCAGCATATGAGGGCACCTGCTTCTCTCCTCTTGTTCCAACCCCTGTTCCTTCTACTCCCAGACACCTGCCTCCTGCTCTGAACAAGTGTTGGAAAGCAAATATGGCCGAAATAAATACCATTCAAGCAGTGCCTACCCTGCAGGGAGCCCATAAAAGGAGAAGGCCCCTCTAAACTGGAGATCTGTTTATTTTGCAATTAACAAAAGGTCAGGAGGCCTGGCATAGAATCCAAGTGTTACTCTGCTGTGTTAGCAAGAATTGTGGAGTTTGAAAGTTATTGCTGGGGATTTGGTATTTTTATTATGAATTCTGGGAAGCCAAAGGTTTCTGGGTAATATGTAAATCACAGCAAAGTATTCTGCCATGGTTTGACCCAAAGTTAGCTCCTTTTTGGTGATATAAAAGGTCAATAGGTCATGGGAGCTCCTCTGTGTTACCTTAAAATGACCCCTTTTGAGGATGTAACAGATTATTAATCAGGAGCCATATCAAGGAGCTATGGCTAGGGAGGAGCCAGCTTTCAACCTTTGATTTAGGACCTGGGAATTTACAGTTCTCTTTCTTCCGCAGGGCCCTAAATTGGCTTGACATAAGTTTAACAGGAACATTTATTTAGCTGTGGTTCTTTTCATCACAGGGCATTATGGGATATCATCCATTCAAAAAAAGTTTTGAGCACCTATTATGCACTAGGTACTGAATTAGAGTGATGAAGACACACAAAAGAATCAGAGGACCTTGTCCTCAAAGTCCTTGAAGTCCAGCAGGGACACAGACATGAAAACAGAAATGCAGTAAGTTGTTATGGGTGATGTGATGGAGTGTGTACCAGGGCACAGTGAGACCAAAAGCAAGGAAAGTCAAGTTGCTCAGTCGTGTCCGACTCTTTGCAACTCCATGGGCTGTAGCCTACCATGCTCCTCCGTCCATGGGATTTTCCAGGCAAGAATACTGGAGTGGGTTGCCATTTCCTTCTCCAGAGGATCTTCCTGACCCAGGGATCAAACCTGGGTCTCCCGCATTATAGGCAGATGCTTTACCATCTGAGCCACCAGGGAAGTCCAACCAAAAGGAAAGAGTGGCCCAGGAGACAGGAAAGGCTTCATAGAGGAGGTAGTGTATTTCAATTGCATGAGCAAAAAAGCATCTTTTAAATGAGAAAAGTGCCTCCCTAAGATTTGCTTCTTTGTTGCATTGGCCACAGCATCACTGATCCTGCATTTTCTTTACCCTCTTCTATTGGCTTGTATCTACTTGTACTTTGAAAATTGGTTTTGAAGTCTTAATTGTAAGATTGTGCATTTCAAATTCTTAGACTTTGCCTTTGAAGCTAAAGCGCTTATGCTCCTCTATCCCTCAGTTAATGCATATATTACATTGGTTAACAATGGAACATTTCTGTACTACGTGTGTCATCTCAGGCCGGAAACTTCTTGGAAGGGGAATCCCTTTGTTGTTATAAGCTGCCTGCCTCATAAGCTTTTAAAGCTTATTACATGAGGTGCATGCTGGGAGGTAAGGGATGATAAAGTATTTGGGCTACAAAACCCAGTTCAGAATACTTTCCTCTTAGCACCAAACTACCTCAAACCCTGAGTCACATGTCTTACCTGCTACTAGCCAGGTAAGCTCCTATCACCATGCCTTAACACTCCCTTTCTATTGATGAGACTCAGAACCAGAGCAGCATCATTGCTTCTTTTTTATTCCTGGGGCTCTCAGAATGCTTTTTCAACAGCAAGTCATAATTCTTGCTGTATAGGAAACAAATATCAATACAACTATCAACTGACATATGTGTGTGTATGTATGCGTGTATACACACATATATAAAACCAAAGACCTATGTAAAATTTCTGAACCTGGCTTAATGTCTTCCTGGGAAACTCCAGCTACTGCACACAGACTAGAACCCTTGGCACGATAGGCTCCCACAGGTTTTAGAGATGAAGTGCTCTTAATATGATTAGAAAAATGAAATTCTTATTTAAATATTCTCTTTACACATGTCCCTTAAATGACTTATGGCTCACTTTTTTGAGCATGCACTTCATAGCTTGATGATCCGAGAAAATATTGTTCAAAAGTAACACATCACAGGTGTCATTGCAATCCAAAGAGATGTCTCGAAGGGCATGACCGGCCAGAGCATCTTCTAGGATACCTCTAAGTTACCTTATTCTAGGATACCTCTAAGTTATCTTATTGATGAGCATTTGAGCTTCATGTTTGAAGCCCAGATGCTTGAAAGCTAACTTAATTTGACATTAGCTTAATAACATTTATGAAACCAAAGAAGAAAAACAAAGTTGTTTGGCACTTGGCAAGAAAGTCAGTGCTCATTTTTGTTGTAACACAACTTTCTAGTGAGAACCAAGGTAAATAACAAGTTGGGGAAAATGGTCACCTATTGATCCTAATAGTGCAATGTCAAACCGTGTGTTTCAAATTAAGAGAGAGGGTGCGAGAAACCTCTTCTTCCTTACCACTTGCAAACTACTTGAAAATCTGTCTCAGTAAAATCTCATCTATTTGGACTAATGGGGGTGGGGGCAGGCAGGCCAATCTAAATTAGTGACAGGTTGGAATTCTGGAATGTCTTAAAACATGCCCTTTTATTAGTTGAAGTCTATGTGTACAATAACTCAAACTAACTGCTCACAATGGTTCCCAAGAGAGATTCTCAGAGACTTGCTTTCTAGAATAGATAAGACCCATTTGTTATTAGCAGTTTCCATTGACTCATAAACCATGTGCTGAAGTCCTTAAAAAGTTTGTTCCTTTAAGGAGATAGAAATGCATTTGCAGTATGGTTTAAAGAATCCTGCCCAGCAAACTTTTTCTTCATGGGGAATGCAAAGAGATCTCTCCCTAGAATCTCTCACACACAGTTGCTTGTGGGGTGAGATAAAGGAAGTTAAGAGAAGCAGAGAATGTAGAATTGGGAGAAACACCCCTTCCCCACCCCAGCCTCTGCTTGAGTCCTTCTGGTCACAGGAATGGAGATCACTACCTCTGGAAGCTGATCAGTGCTAATGTTTAGAGATAGTGTTCCTTTACTCTCCATTATTTGAGGGGAGGGCAGCTCCTCAGAGCCTCTGTGAGGGTGGATTTCTCACATCAGTATCTTTTGCCTCCCTGCCTCCTTCACTTGGGTGTAAAAGTGGAAAGCTGATCTTGGTTGCCCACCCATCTCCTGTCCTCCCCCACTGCTTCCTCTCTCATCCTGGAGCCCTGTAATAAAAAACAGGAAACAAACTGTTAGCTGAAAACCAGTCGTGTCCCTTCTTGGGTTATTTGCCTACTCATTAGGAGTTGTGGAAGATCCTAATCCTTCAAGATTTGAAAAAAGGACTATAATTTTGGAATGCATGACAGGCTGTGGCGTTGATATATTTTTGAGAAATGTATTGGGGGCAGCATCTAGTCAAATTACCCTGTATGGACAGCCTGCCCTCCTTCCATCCCAAAATGCACTCACCTTTGCTCTGTTGGGTAATGTAAATACCCAGCTGCCTCTCCATATCTGGGCTGAATGTTTGTGTTCTCTTGCCTGTGTGGCCTTGACACGCCTGACCACATCATGAAGGGTCTGTATTACAATGTAAACTTCAGCAAAGGGTTTGTGTTTGTTAATCTTTGAACAATGCTCACAAAAAGAGGTTTAATAAGTGTTTAAATTTTTTTAAATTGTGGTGAAATACACTTAACAGAAAATTTACCATCACAATCATTGTAAGTGTACAGCTCAGTAATATTAAGTATATTCAAGTTGTTGTGCTACAGAGCTCTAGAACTTTTTCATCTTGCTAAACTGAAACTCTATGCCTGTTAACGTGAGAAACTCTCCATTCCTCCCTCTTCCTAGCCCCTGGCAGCCAACGATTCTACTTTCTCGTCTTTTTGTGGCTTGTTTAATTCACTCAGCATAATGTCCTCAAGGTCTATCCAGTTACACCGTGTATCAGAATTTCCTTCCTTTTAAAGGCTGAATAATACTCTATTTGTATGCATAAATGCTGCTATGAGCTGCTGCTGCTACTGCTGCTACTGCTGCTAAGTCACTTCAGTCGTGTCCGACTCTGCAACCCCATAGATGGCAGCCCAAAAGGCTCCTCCGTCCCTGGGATTCTCCAGGCAAGAACACTGGAGTGGGTTGCCATTTCCTTCTCCAACGCATGCATGCATGCTAAGTCACGTCAGTTGTGTCCAACTCTATGCAACCCTATGGAAAGCAGCCCACCAGGCTCCTCTGGCCACAGGATTGTCTAGGCAAGAATACTGGCTGCTGCTGCTGCTAAGTCGCTTTAGTCGTGTCTGACTCTGTGTGACCCCATAGACAGCAGCCCACCAGGCTCCTCCTTCCCTGGGATTCTCTAGGCAAGAGTACTGGAGTGGGTTGCCATTTCCTTCTCCACTGGTATACTGGCTGCTAAAGCTTCTACTTTCAGTTCTGCTGCTAAAGCTTCTACTTTCAGTTCTTTTGGACATATACATAGGAATGAAATGACTGGATCATATGCTAATTATATTCTTAATTTTTTGAGGATAATAAGTTTTTTTTAATGAGACTGAGGAGGCAGAGAAACATAAAGTAGATGCATTATTATATTAGAGTCTCCCATTTCACCACACATCTAATGGGTACTCACCATGTGCTCAGTGCTATGTCTGATATAACTTGAGACATTATGGTTCCTTCTTGTCTCTCACTACAATGTCATCTCCATAAAGGTGAGGATTTTTGCTTATTTTCTTCTTCTTTACTGCTGAATGCCCAGAATAGGATAGCAACCAACCTAGGATAGCACCTGACATTCATTATTTTTTTTCACCAAATACTACTGAATATCTAGTATGTATCAAGTACAAAATGATCATGAAAGTCAGTGAGGAAAGCAATGTTTCCTGTCTTCTTGACTCGTGAGCAGAGTGGATGAAAGGAGGCAACAGGGTCTTTCCCCATTACTCTGTGCTAAACACTGGTGATACCCTACTTGCAAAGGGAGAAAGGGGTGAATTTAAGACCAAGAGAGAGCAGCTCAGCTAGAAATAAAGATCAGCGGAGACAGAAGCTTTTTGTGTTGCTAGACAGACAGCTGCCCATTCACAATACTGAAGCCATATTGAATTAGGAAGAGAGCAGAGAGCAGTACTTGATTATCCAAATCAACTGCTTATCTTGGCAGGGCAAAATGAGCTCTTGACTGAAAAGAATTTTATTTTACTTTTGCATCAAATCGAAGTGAGGAGTTGGGGAGCTACTATGGTCCAAGCAGTGCTTTCAAATTAGGGGATTTAAGATGTTACCTCATACCTAGTCAATTCCACTTACAGAATATTACAGAATATTCTCGGAGTTCTCTGGGATTCACAAAATGGTGCATTCATGTAACAATGCCCATTCAAGGTCCCTCCCCTAAGTTAGCATGAGATAACTATTGCAAAAGTTTGTCTGGTAGGGAAATACCTAGGGTTCTTCACAAAGCCCTCAAAGGATTTGGCAGTCCTATGCTGGTTCCAGGTATGCAGCATTTCTTTTTCCTTCTGTGAGCCTCAGAGATTTTTCTTGTCTATTTTCTACTTTTAAAACCACCACCACCACTTATTCCATTCCTTAGGGTCCTTTTCACTTCCTTTGGGGTAGGCTGTACTCTCTCCTGTTATCCTCTTCTTGCGGTAATCCCAGTGCTGATACTTCAAGGGAATAAGAAAGTCACAAATACAGAGAAGAGTTACACAAATGCAAGCCGTTTCACAAAGTTCTTGTAATTAGTTTCTGCTTCCTTTCCTCGAAGGTACCCAGAAGCCCCAGTGGTCTGTTTTCTTTTATCTGTGAGGGTGGCACTCCTTCTTGCTTATAGGATAAGGCAACACTAATTAGCCTAGCATTCAAGGTCCTCTATAAGCAGACTAAGGTCTAGCGCTCCATTATTATCTCCCACTTGTCTTCCAGTCTACACAAACTGTCTGCTCCCATCAAATGGTCTCCTAATTGTTTCCCCCCCCCAAACTATTTTCATTCCTGTTTCCTGGTCTTTGTTCACATTAATTCTCTCAGGCTCTCTGCTACTCTTTCCTCAGGGCTTGCAGTCTTACCTTTTGTGACCACCTGGGCCCTTTGGGCAGAATTACTCCTTCCTTGGAATTCCAGTCATCCTTCTAGTGTGAGCCACTTCTCTGGATTTAGCACATGGGAGTACATACGTGTGCAGGTGTGCCTAAAGGCAGATGGCTATTCCGTCTCTAGGACTAACAGTACTATGCACTGAGTAGGTACTCAGTAAACATTTATTTTTAATGATGATGTCATGTTCTTGAAGCCTGTTCTTTCTTTCCCTAGGTAATGTTTACTAACGTGAATGAAGTGCTGCTGAGACTTGCTCATGTTTTTAAAAAGATGAGGATGGTGATGACTCAGTGGCAAGATCTTTTGGCAGAGAATTCATCTTGAAAATACTTGTATTATCCTAGCAACACACATGTAACAAGGGGAAACAGCCCAACAGCCTTAAGATAAAGCAGGAAAGATTTTTAGGATTTTAGTAAGCAAGACTTTCTTTCTTTCTTTCTTTCTTTCATCAAAGTGATTAAACACTGGAATGAGCTACAGAGGTAGATTATTAAGAAAATTTGGAGGGCTGGACAATTTATTCATTCATTCAAAGGAAAACTGGGAGGCAAAATAAAGGAAGGGGGGAAAAGTTTAAGTATGAAGGATTTGGCATTTATCCATGGAAAACAGAGGAAGGCGGATGCAATCTTTTTTTTTTTGCACTTTTGGTCTTTCAACTATGTATGGCTTCCCCAGCAGGATGAAGAGCCTTGTGGTGGGTGGGGCTCCTTCTTCACTGGGTTGTAGAGCCATCAAGCAGGCCAATAAAATTAAAAAGGCAGCAGATGTTTTTCTCCCCAAAGAAGGGGTTGGAATTGAGTAACTGTTTTTGTGATAATGTCCATATACATTTAATCACAAAAAGATACAAACAAATGACAATTGTAGCTCTGATATACTTCACCCAAAGAAGTGTTGGGGGTGAGGGGTAGAAAAGGACCTGCTGGTACAACAAAGGGGCATCAGGAGTTGGAAAAAAGATAGGCTCACACATGCAGCAGGACAGGAAGTAAAAGAATAAAAAGAAGTACAAAAAGTCACTGAACGGAAAGCACAAAAACAAAAATAAAATATTAGTGACAAGTTTGGAAGTTTGCGATTAGATTCTTGGAAGAAAGTACAGATAATTTGGCATGTACTGCACAAAAAGCTGGTGATCAAATCCAATATAGACTACATCAATCCCAGAAACATCAGACCTTGGACTGCTCAATGCCACAGTAATTTCAGGTGTCCAAGAGTAGGAATCTGTGCTTTTAATAAGTGATTTTTTTGGATTGTTTGTTGTTATTCAGTTGCTCACTCATGTTCAACTCTTTGCAACTCCATGAACTGCATTTGCCAGGCTTCCCTGTCCTTCACCATCTCCCAGAGCTTGCTCAAACTCATGTCCATCGAGTCAGTGATGCCATCCCACCATCTCATCTTCTGTCACCCCTTTCTCCTCTTGCCCCCAAGCTTTCCCAGCATCAGGGTCTTTTCCAATAAGATCAAAGAAGTTTGGGGAGCACTCTCCTGTAAGGTAGTAGGAGTTTCATCAAAGTGTGAAACATCAAATGATTTCACTTGAAAGACAATTCCTACAGAAGACAGAAGGAGAAGTGGGATAAAACACTGAAAATTTGATTTGAGGAATAATAATTTTTTTTGCCCTTCTTGCTCCCAAAATGATTAAAGGTAACATAGTTATTAATAATGGATACTATCTGCTTGGCACTATACTTGTATTATTTAATGCCTATAGCAACCCCATGAGGGAGAAACTACAATTGTTATCTCCATTTTACAGATGAGGAAACTGAGACTTAGGTTAAACTATGAAAGGGTAGAGCTAGGATCCAGAGCCTCCGCTGCTCTTGTTTCATGAAACTGTTTACAAACATCAAAACAGACCAATCCAGAAATCCCAGAAACAACAGCAAAAAACACAACTAAGTGAAGAAATTTGGATGAAGAGAAAGCGAAGGAAGGAAAGTGGGTGAAAGTGAGATAGGGTCCTGTTCGTTGATTCTACATTTGGCGCTGAGCTTTCCAACAGTCAAAGGGAAAGAGGCAACATCTCTTGATTCAAAGTATCCATAAGATGAAAGCAAACCTGCTTTTTAGGAGAAACATAAGGATCTCTGGTAGAATTTCCTGAGAGCAGTGTCCCATGTGGGTCCTCAAATAGAGGAGAAATGCTTCTATTGAAAGGATTTTTTCAGAGGAGAAAGGAAACTTTACTGTATTAATTTTTTAAAGCTTGGGAAAGCAAATGTTTAAAAAAGGAAATAATTTGAAGATGGATTATAATATTATTCCCTTGTAAATAGGTTTTACAGTTCACACTTTTTATAATAAAAGAACTACATGTGGAGTTCTTGTCTTTGGAGATCTTAAAGAGAAAGGTGACTATTCCTCTGGCGTGGATGCCTGAAGGCAAGGACTGGCTTAATGGGGCCCCCTCCAACTCAGGGGCTGTGATTCTATACTTCTGTCGCTGTGTAAACACTTTTACCTGGGGCAGCTTAACCAGTCTTAAACCTAAAGACTCAGCCACAGCCATGGCAATGAATGCTTCCATTGTGAGAATCCTTTCTGATAAAATAAATGTTTTTTTTTTTTTAAACACACACACACACACACACATACACACATACACACAATAAAACAAAACCTCCACAACATTCAGGATTAAGACACACCCAAGTAAGACATTTGCAGTAACAAAAGTTTCACTTAGTAAATGCTTGTCACTGGGGATGGAGAGTCAGCACTTAAGCACCACTCGTTTAACTCTGAGCATTTGCTGAAGTCCTTTGTGTCTTAGATGTCAAAGAAATCTTTTCTAAGGGAGCCATCAGCACCACCTCAGGGGTGATGTTTTAAGCCTAATGTGAAAAAGAGAGCTTCTCTAAAACTTCTTATATGATTAACACAGTTGAATGCCCTTTATGACAAAGCATGGGGAGTGCAAATAAAATTCTCTTCAGGAGGAGACCTTCGTCCTTGCTTTTTTCTTAAATCATTTCTTAGCAATGTAACACTGGGAAAGAACTTTCACATTTCAGGGGGATAAAAGCTCAGGAACATATAGCTGCGTGGTTTAAACTGACTCAACTCATCACGAATTGGGTCAAATGGCTCAGAAGAGGCTTTCTGGCTGTATGCAGTGAGACTGAAACCTGGAAAGGAGGAGAGACAATCGAGTTACCATCACCGTGTGTGTGGGGAAATGTGCTACGTGGCAATAGTTAACCCAATAGCATTTGCCTTTGAGGGTCTATTTGAATCTTTGGCCTTCTGTCTAGTGTGGCACGTCCAGGAAGAAGTGCACAGGAGGTTTCTCTAAAAAAAGAATGAGATGCTTGCTTCTGCAAAGAGAAGGGTATGGTTATGCCGCTGTCAAATGAAAGACTTCAGCCTTCCAGCGGAAGGTGTCACCCTCTGGAGTGCTTGATGGACTGCTACGCTAACAGGTTTCCCCTTTATAAACAGAGTCCAGCCGCTTTGGCCTTATCTACTTGATTCCGAAATAGCTCGTCAATTTAATAGCATTCAGGTTGTTTATGCACACACAAGGCCCTTTGAAAATAACCCTTTTCATGTCGCCAAACAGGCATTTTGAAATCAACTAATTGGATGGTTGTCTGAATTCAACTCGTTGTTTTAAAAATAACCAGTTGTTCCACTGAATTACATTTTTTTACCCCCAAGCCAATTGGTGTGTGTAGACAGAGTTTGAGTCAATCCAGATGGCTGGCTGCATTTTTGACTTGAACTGACTGGATGTTTTGTGGTCAGATATATACAGCTCTTGATAGCCACTGGGGAAATGGAGTAGAAGGGAAGGAAGGTGTAGGAAAGTTAGGAGAAATTATATCAACAAAAGTTTCCATCTTGAGTGCTGTGGATCCAGACATTTTCTGCAATCAATCCTCCCTCCCCCTCAACACACATGCACATGCACACGTGCGCACACATACACACACACACACACACACACACACACACACACGCACATAGTTAAGAAAACAGAAATAAAGTAATAACATCCCTCCCAGCTGGCTCTGCTCACGGCTGTGGGTCTTTTCTTTCTTTATTTCTCTCCATGAATTTCTTCACCGCTTGGGTGGCCTGTGGAGGGATTCTGGCAACTCAGCATCATCGGTTTAGCTCCCTCTTAGGCTAACTTTTCCTTACTGTGGGGAGCTCCCCTTTGAGGGACTTCGTGCTTCTCTCGGTCTGTAAAAGCAAGGCAGGAAGAAGAGGGCTTCAGGCAGACCTGAAACCCTAATTCCAAGCATGAGGCCTGACTCTGACCCATGGAACCACTTTTCCTGAGGGAAACTGAATTTCCTGTAATGAATGTAACCAGTTCTCCCTGCTCAGGCATTACTACTACGTTTTGAGAAATTCTGAGTTTTGTATCATCTATGGGCTCCATAATTAGCTGTCAAATTCCGCTGGCATGAGGAAGTGCAGTTCAGATGCTTTCAAAGGCTACTTCATTCAAACTTAATTTAATTTCTTCATCTGCTTTTCTGATAACATGATGACAATAGAACAGGGACAGCCTTCCCCTGAACCACCTTACAAGGAAGAAAAGGTTCTTCAAACATTTAAAATCAAACTGCAGGGACAATTTCCAAAATGCCTTCCACCTTTTATCCCACAAACTTCTAGTGAATTATATGATCCAAACTCACTTTTCTACTGCCAACATGGTGCCTTTTCTACCTTGTGCTAATGTCATTGTTTGCAGTGAATCGAAGAGCAAAAGAAATATTCTGTTTGAAACCTGGCTCTGTCTCTGTTGTCCCCAACTTCTCTCTCTCATTTAGTAAATCTCCAAGTGGCGTGCTTCTCAGAACATGTCATTTTTCATGCCTGGCTCTTTAAGGTGCGTATTGAATCCTGTGAGGCTTTCAGAGACATCTGGATAACATTCAAAAGATTTTGCCTATGACATTTAGGTTTTAAACCACTGCCACATGGCTTGTTGGGATTTTGTAGTTTGGGAGGTTTTGGAGCTATCTGACTCATGTTATGGCCCTGTCTCCATTGCTGACCTGCTATCTATGTGACTTTGGGAACATCACTTTACTCTGAATCTCAGAGGTTTTCTCATCAATATTATGGGGGCAATAATATTTGCCCCCATATCTATCTCATGCCTGATCTATTTCAGAGGGCTGTTGGGAAGAACAATCCAGATAAGGTACAGGGAAGCCCTTTGTAAGAAGAATGAAGTCTTAAACAAATACAAGAGATTCTCAAAGGAGACAATTTAACTGGGATTATTACATAATAGGTAGTCCTGAAAACTTGGCCCTTCTTTCCCAAATCAAGAGGTTTGTTGTCAGCTCACAAAATTGCACTGTGTGCTACCATTATTTTAATTCCTGTTTGTTGAATTTTTAAAAAACCCAAAGATCAAATTCTAAGGAAAAATGATATGAGTAGATATATTGCCTCAGTTTTCAGAATCTATAATATTAGCATGGGTTTAAGGAAACTTGGAAGGTTTAAAGTTTTTTGTTTTTTGTTTTTTAGTATTAATGACACTAAATATAATGACTGTGTTAAAGTAATCAGTAATATTACAAGTTCTGTTTGCAGCAAAACTAAAGTGAGAAAGTAAAATTTCTCCCTGGATTTCAGATTCAGTTGTGAACACAACTGCTCATAGAAAGGTAACCTGCTGTTCTTCTCATTTTAGAGGCAAGAACTAAGCCATATCTGTGAAAATATACAAAAGGACAACAGGCACATCCATCCTTTATTCTTTGATGTTTCTGTTTAACCATCTCAGGGTTTCCCATCCTTGAGTGGTGTAGGGGCAGCTGATAAAGCCCCGATGATTTAGAAGCACACAGAATCCTGCTTTATATTATCATCTTGTCTAGCTGCTCCCATGTGATTAAATGACCTTTTTTTGCCATAGGAGCAGTTATACTGAGGAAGATGAACTTTCCCTTCCATCTGTGTGTGAAATGTTGTCCCTCCACATGCAGACTATCAGCCAAGAGAATGGCATTCTTTCCGGTTGTCAGGATATCATTGGCCTTTTTCCTCTGAAGAAGAGTCAATTCATAGCCTAGTATCAGGCAGAAAAAAAAAGAAAAATAAATATATCATGATGTTTCTGTACAATGGAAAGTTAGAAATGATATGAGTATATGTGAGTATGATTGTGAAGTTTAAAACTAGGGTAGATCTGGCTGCAAGCTTAAGTTTGAAAACTTTTTTTTCAGAAGTGAATTTGAGCTCCTGTAGTTACATCCAGGAAATACGAGCCATTACTAAGGCTGGGAATTGAGGGTAAGGCCAAAAAAAAAAAAAAAAAAGCAAAAAGGGTCTGGAAATGTAATTGTAATTGGGGAGGCCAAACGACAGAGGTTAAGCCCTGGGAAATGGAATGGCAAATCGGTGTCTGAGAATTCCTGGGCCTGCGGCAGGTCTCTTGATGGACTCTGGCCATCAGTGAACACTGCTCAGCTCTTATACTCTCCACATGGACCTGTTTTAAGGGAGGCTGAAGGAGGACTGAGCAGCAGCCAAGATTGTGAAGTTCAAGGAGACCCTCTCGGAGCATATGCCTCCTTCAGACTTACGAATCATGTAAAACCTTGATAATCTGGGAGTCCCAGTGCTGGCACTGAGGTAAGCCTGGCAGTGAACTGACAACTGAAGATGCCTGCTCACTCTGATGGTTAAAACAAACCTGGAAAATGTACATGAGGGCAAAAATTTTGCCCTCATCATTATATCACCACTGCCTAGAGCATAATGACTGTTCTGTTTATTACAAATAAACAAACAAACCTGGCTTTGATGGCCTTTAAAAGAAATAGCCTTAAAGTTCATAGAATAATATGAATACCTACAACATGCCAGAAGCTTTACCTATTTTATCTCTAGTCTCTCAAAGACCTTGCAAGGTTAAATTTTTCCTAACATACAGAAAAGCTCAAAGAATATTATAGTGGACACTAGTATTCTGACTGCCTATATTCTATAAGTAGCATTGTGTTCTCTTTGTATTATCACATGGATCTATCTATTCATCCATTCATCAACTGAGGTTAAGTGTTTAATCCTCATTTTGTAAGTGAAGTCTCAACCAGGTAAGGCGGCTTGTCCAAGGTCCCCCAGCTAGTAAGTAATAGAGCTGAAATTTGGACTTGGAACTATTGAACTGCATAACTTATGCCCACTCCACCACGCTGTGTGGACTTTTGTGATCACTGTGTTGCAACATAAGTTAAAGCAAGTAAACTGGAGGGTGGGTTGAAATCGACTGAGAGGTTGAAGGTACTAGTGCTGAAATCAGAGGAACATCCTAGGAAGGGCTAACTTAGCCTTTGACCTCAGTATTACAATGTGTAAATAGCAGACTAATGCAGAAGGGCAAGGATCTATACATTCTGCATCATATGTTAAAGAAGAAGGGATAAATCATTACAGGGCATTCTTTTTCAAAATTAATTAATTAATTGTTTTTCGCTGGGCTGGATCTTTGTTGCTTCATGTGGGCTTTCTCTAGGTACAGAGAGTGGGGGCTACTCTCTAGTTGTGATGCATAGGCCTCTCAGGCTCTAGGCACCGGGGATTCAGTAGTTGTTACACGTGGGCTTAGTTGTCCCGCAGGATATGGGATCTTCTCAGACCAGGGATAGAACCTGTGTCCCCTGCATTGGCAGGTGAATTCTTACCCACTGGGAAGTCCTCCTACAGGGAATTCTTGTCCTATTGTTTTTAAGAAAGCAAGTTTCATGCCATGCCATAGACCCAGCATAGACTCAGCTTACTGTCTCACCATTTCTATAGATTCATAGCCTAGTATAAAAATTGAATATGATATAACAGAACATCAAGAATAGATTAGATTAGATTTCATATACTTTGTTTACTAAGGCAGGGAAATATGTAATACAGTTCAGAAAGATAATACTAAAGCCCCCTAAAAGTTTATTACCATAATTTCCAAACAACAAAATAATTTGTTAGGCCCATGTATACTGAGATTTAGGTAAACATAGTCTCTTACCTTTAGTACTTTACAATCTTACAGAGTCAACATCAAAGCCTCAGTTATTTAAAAATTTTAATGACTTAATTATAAAAATCTCTAATTTAGATTTTTGGAGATAAAGAAAACACAAAGGAAGTATGTCTGTTTATATTTCCATTCTTGCAATATTGCTTACAACAAGCATTACTGTGCTGCTCATTAGGAGAAAAATTAGATTTTAAATGTTGTACACAATACTTTGATTAAAGAGAGTGCTAAGGAATCAACAAATATACCTTGAGAATCTCCTATGAATCCATTTCTGGGGTCTGTGTTGTAGATGCATTCAGCCTTTCATTCAATAAATAGGTACTGGAGGCCTACTATATCCTAGGCACTGCTCTAGATTCTGGGTACAGAAGTACAAGAATTTTTCCTTCAAGGAGTTCACAATCTTAGACACACAGACTGTCAGAGGTGGAAGGAAACTTGGAGGGCATGAAGCCGGCCATCCTCAATTTACAGTTAAGGAGGCTGGGATTCAGAGATGTTAAGCTGCATATTCAGGGTCACAATGCTCAGAGAGGCAGGATAAGAATGAGAAACCAGCGCTTTTGACTGCTGCTCCTCTGCTCCTTCGATTATTCCAATCTATTTGGGAAGACATGGTACTCTCACATGAAACAACTTCAGAACGATATGAGACAAAAAGCTGCTAACAAACCATATGGTATTAAGCATAAGTTTAACAGCAGTTAGGGAAGAACTGGAGACATCCAACAGAGCTTAAATCTTCTGAGTAATGACATGCAATTTATTTATGGCAGGGGAGACTTGCTGTACTTCTGACATGAGAATGAATGAGATGAAGGCATTCCAAGGAAGCCTACTTCCCTCTGGATCTTATCATCTTGTTTTGTTTTGGTATGTTTGCTATGTTTTTGTACACAGGCAAGCGTCTCTTTCATTTACAGCAGAAAACATGACATAAATTAGGGGGAAAATAATGGATATAATAAAACATGAAGGTTGTGGAGATCAACCTCCATTCTGTAATTTACACCAAGTTCTACTGAGAGGCAAAATCTCATGCAAACCATATTTCCTGTCTCCTGAGTATTATTTGAATAAGTGTGAGCCAGAGAAGAAGAGTGTTCCTATGGGATAATTTTTGTAGGAGAAATCTTAGTTACACATTTATCCTCACATGGGCTACCTATTATTGGAAAGTTTTTATGCCTTGTGAATAGGAATTCTCTATAATTAGGGAATGTGGGAATTTATTTTTGTAAAGAAAAACATTTCAGAGCTTTATTTAAAAACATTTACTCAGTGACTACCATGGGCCAAGGCACTGTGCACATACTTGGCATAATACTTCTCAAACAGTTTGTAGTGAAGGGTCAATTTATTTAATATTATTTTTATTTTCTGATATTAATGTGAACTCCTGATCATCTAAAGCTCAAAAGTCATGATAGAGACAAAAAGGTAAACATACATTTACCCAATGTGGTAAATGCAGTGGTCACCCCAGGTTTTGGTACAGCAAGTGTAGCAGCCTCTGGGCTTGGTTGGTAGGGGATGGAACCATCTAGCACTTCTCTTCCCCTCCTTTGGCTGCAGGTCCCAACCATACTGCCTCTGAACAACACAGTTTCTAATGGGTAGACTTTACAATGACTAGAGTTACCAGTGGGGTGATGGCCTTTTCTTATGGGATGCTACTGTTGAAATTCCCCTAGACTTGGTACTGTGGGTGAGGCTTGGGAAGTCAGATGGACGAGGCCACTGAAAGTATGAATTGCTGCCCGTGGTGGCTGCTGACTCCCTCCCATATGTTGTTGGGAACTCAGGGAGCTCTGGGGGTGGGAAAAGGCCTTGAGAGAAGCAAACATGTGAGCGGTCAATGGTTAGAGGTCAACTATTGACCTATTGGGCACCCAGGCTCCAGAGCAAAAAGACCCAGAAAAAACTTAGCAAATTTACTTATAGATTCTACACAGCATACATCCAAATAAACATATTACATTACCTAAACCATTGAGTTTTGGGGACACAATAATTCAAAGCAAAACAAAGTATTCATGAATTGCCATGTGGCACCTAAAGCCAGGCCTCAGGCGTCACCAGTCTTTCCATTTAAGGCTACTATCTTCTCAATCACCTAACTACAAGCTCCTTAAATTTTAGTAGAAAACTGATTATCTTATGCAATAGACACAAAATGTTAGATATACATTTATCTGCCCAATCAAAGAAAAATCAATGGACTAGGGGTATGAAGAAATATGTTAGGAATCTAGATCAATATCCTTTATACATATGAAGACAGAATGGAATAATTTATTTGCAGCAATCAACATGATGCCACAAATAAAAATCTCAATAGTCTTTTTCAAAGTCTTGAACTTTAACTTACAAGAACCTCAGGATATTTTGTGGATTTAGTGAGGGCAAAGTATAGTCCTGGTCTGGGGAGAGGCTATCCATCCACAACTCATAATG
The DNA here is from genome assembly GCF_023091745.1 of Budorcas taxicolor. Taxonomy (NCBI): domain Eukaryota; kingdom Metazoa; phylum Chordata; class Mammalia; order Artiodactyla; family Bovidae; genus Budorcas; species Budorcas taxicolor. Next base: position 42,216,230 of record NC_068935.1, on the reverse strand, counting down.
CAGGCATCTCAGCTGGGTCTATTAATTTTCCACACACATGGAGCCAAATTCTGCCTAGGATTATTATGCAATTTTCAAAATGGCTTTAAGTCTTTCAACTTACAAAGTTACCATTTACATTGCACTGGCCTGCTGGCTGGGATGAATGAATGAACACTCTTTCCCAAAGGACCATAATTCATTCTCTGATCATAGCTTATACATTTGGGAGAATTGGGATCAGTGTGCCTGGCGCCTCCCCTCCCGTCCGCCCCACAAAGGAGTCATACACTGCAAGAGAAGGAGACAAAGTGGCTGTGTGCCATCGAGCACAGAGGTGTGGCTAGGGAGGTGTTGACTGTGAGCAGCACCAGTCTAACATATAAGCAACTGTCTACATGATGTGATTTCAGGTGTACCAAAAAAGGCCTCATTGCCCCTCAGTTTAAACACTCCCTTCCCACTAGCAAATGCCTCGAATTCCACAGTTTTTAGAGCCCTGTTCCTTTGGTTTAAAGCTTTGATCCCTGTGAAAATACCCCCTACCCTGGGTGGGCAGCCCCATTGTATCCCATCAACCATATACACTGTGAGCAGATGAGGTTCAAAATTTCTGCTCAGAAAGGAGGTTTTGAGGGTGGTGTGAAGGGGAGAAGATACTGTGTACCTTAGGGGAATGGGGAGGGACAGCATCACCTGGAAGGGGGGTGGTGGCAAGGGGAGCTGGGCCCAAAACAAACCATGTGTGCGTGTGTGGCCGTATGCATGGCTATATATGAGCCCCTCCTATGGCGGCAGCTGTTGAACACCCTTTCTTAACCCTCTCCCAGAAACCTTGATTTATGCTGCTTTTGGAGTCATAGAACCAGACTCTCCTCCCAGCTACAGCAAGATAATAGCTGCCGGCTACAGCTGGGAATTCTCGAATTCTTTCAAACTAGAGACTAGGAACGAAAGGTGAAGAAAAGTTCTTCGGGGCCTGCTGTGCTAGGTAGCCTTCCTCTGAGGCCCAAAGAGGAAAATGGGGCCCAGTGGTGTTATCTAAATGCTTCCAACTGGGCCTGAAAGCACAGAGCCATGAATTGTGGAAAGTGAACACCGGTGCTCAATCAGCACATCCTTTTGTGTTTCTAGACTGATTGTTTCTCCTTGTCTCTTCCATCTGAAGAGTAAGGATGAGTCATTGGCCTGACTTCGAAAATGAGGAAGGGAGCCCTGAAAAGTAAGATGGTTGTTTATGTAAAAAGAAAATTCATATTTAATTTTATGTCACCCATCTTGGCAATATGTAGCAGATAAAGTAACAGCTTTAATAGTTTGGTAAAGGAACGGGATTTTGTCAGTAAAACTCCACACACCGGACACTGGCAGAATGGACAGCTGTCCAGAGTGTCCCTGCAGTCTGTCCTGACCAAAAGCCTATCCTTCAGTGCCTATTCCAGGGCCTGAAATCCCAGTGGCAGAGTCTTAGCTTGGGAACTGAAACGTTAGAACGTCTTTGGGAGTCACTTATAAAAAAAATGCAACCAGTCCTTAAGCCTAGCAAGTTTTATTAATCCTACCTTGCTGCTGCTGCTAAGTTGCTTCAGTCGTGTCCGACTCTGTGCGACCCTATAGACGGCAGCCCACCAGGCTCCCCTGTCCCTGGGATCCTCCAGGCAAGAACACTGGAGTGGGTTGCCATTCCCTTCTCCAACCCCTACCTTAGGTCGGCTTAAAGCCCTCAAGTAGCTGCTTGTAGGGGGAGCAGAAGCTTTAAGGCCAAAACCTTAAATATTTGCCAAAACCTCAGGGTGAGTTTGCTTATGACCGAAGTCCAAATTCTACTCTTTCACATACCACCGCACAAGTTTTGCTAAATCCTCATATTCTCAGTACTATTAAAAAATTTTAAAGCTAACTCAGTTTTATTTAAGTCAATTTATCATAGTATTGTCTACTAACTTTGTCTTAATGAAATCATGGGTTGGATGTACTACTATGCATGTTCATACATTTCTGATCCACATTACAACAAAAATTTATTAAAAAAAAAAACAAAACCCAAACTTCACCGGTCCACATACCACCAGAGATTCACACACCTCACTTAGGGAAGCACTGCCCTGGTTCATATAAAGTATATTAGATATAAAAGTATACATTAAAAATAAGTCGTAGTCCCTCTGTTCAAGGTACTCAATACCCAGTAGTTGAAAACAACTGTTGCCTTTGTAGTTAGTTGCATGAGCTCTGGAAGATCATGAATTTATGGGAGGTCATGTCTTCCTCTGCGAGGTCATGAAATTCAATCAATGCTTGCCTTCCAATCTGCCCTTTGGTCACAGGGCTCCACAGGTGGAACATATCAAACTCACCAGCCAAATTATGACTCTTAATTGGTGTTTCTTTTAAAGTGGATATGTCATTTGTCAAATGTTCAATGCAGGAGCAGGCCTAGCCCCAGGCAAAATTATGAAGTAGGAGAAGAATGCCAGAGACGTAGGCCGCACTCAAATATTTGTTGAAAAAAGAATGAATGAGCCTTCCGTCCTTGAATCCCTCTCTCCCAACCCCCGCATCCACCCGGTGCCTTTTTAAATTCTATCTCCTAAATATCTCCAGTAGTGTTTTCCCCTTCCAAGTCTCCTCTGCCGCAGGACTTTATCATTTCTTGTCTGGATTATTTTCACAGCCTCTTGCTTCCAATCTGCTTTCTTCTCCAAGCCAATCCCCACAATGTTGCTGTAGAGATATTTTCATAGGGCAAACAAGATCATATCATTCCTCTGCTTAGAAGTTCCTTCAGTGCTTCCCCAGGCTCCTTTGCATGGTTTGGGGACTCATAATCTGACCCTTGCTTACCTCTGCCGCTTTAGCTTCCCTAACTCCCCGGCCTGAGACCCTTACTTGCACCTCCCATCATCCAACTGGGTCATGCTCTCTCCTGTCAGAATCTTTGTTCATGTTGCTTCTTTTCCCCTAACACCCTCCCCCCATTTTCTTTTCTCACTTCAACTCCTACTGGTCTTTCAAGCCTGAATTTAGGATATCACCTCTTCTGGGAAGCTTTCTGTGACTTGCCTTCTCACCCCTTAGAACTTTGCATTTGCCCCCATGTTAGCACTTACCACATGCTGGGTTGACATTTTTCTGTTTGGTTGTCTTTCCCACAAGACCCGTAGATCTTTGAGGTCAGGTACCAACGGTTAATCTTTGTATCTCATTGTTTGTACCTCACAGTATCTGGTACGTAGCAGCAATTCAAATATTTGTTATTAAATGAATGAATGAGCCCCTCAGTCACCTACCTTTCCTTTGCCTCTCTTCTCAGCCCACAAGTTCTGGCACACAACCTCTTCCTCCATGGCCTGGCACTCACTGCAGAATTCCTGGGGTGGAGTCTCTCCTTTTCCTTTCTTTATCTGAACCTGCTTCTCCCTAAATCAGAGACAACAGGATCAGATGATAAACTAATTCACACTGAGGTGTTGTCATTTCATTATACAAATACTTACTGAGTTCCTACTATGTGCCAGGCATTGTGCTAAGGTGTGTGTGAGCCACTAGAAAGAATATGGGAGTTAAAGATCCCTACTTAGTTAAAGATCCCTACTTATGGGTAATGACTAAATGCATTTCTCCTCTGAGAGGTATGTGATTTTCAAAGAACCGGATTTCAAATGATGAAATTTAAGCAAGAGAGGTGGGATTTGGGGTAGGAGACCTCTCAAACAGGCTAGCTCTGGCTCAATGAATTTGCTGTGTGAAACGGTTTTCTAATGAATTAGGCTGACTTTAAGCCTCAGGTTATCTTGTTGTCACCAGTTGTGCTTTGCTTCATGAAGGGTCACCAGGGGCTACCTTACAGGAGACATTCTTTTAACATCCTGGGATCAGGTGCCTTCTCTGACTTTGTGTGCTTCTATTAAATTAAACCCCATGGGCTGTCAGATTTTTAGTTATAGTATTCAAAGATGAGGCAGGTGTGAACTCCCCCCCCCCCCCCCGGCTCCGCCAGCGGTCCCCAGCTGCCCTGAATGTGACTATTTGTGGGGTAGGTTTGTGAGCTGCGTTGGGAAAAGGAATTGAGGGAAGCCCCTCAGAGAGCAGGAAGAAGAGGTGGATTTTGTGCGGAGGAGGAAGACCTCTTGGGAGGCTCTGGTGGCCAGAGATGAGCTGGACCTGGCTGGGAGAGGGGGGTACCGAGGCCAGGGACCTCCACGCATCCCAAGGAAGGATGGAGAGGTTGCAAAAATCCTAAAGGGAAAAGCCCACTCGGCTGTAGGCCAATGAGCGGCGGGAAGGAGGAGTGAGGCTGGGGAACTTCTCTCGGAGCCAGTCAGAGGGGACGGCTGCTGGGAAGCCAATCAGCGCGCCCGAGCCTGCAGCCCCTCTGCAGTAGTTATGCCAGAGCGCCCTGTGTAGAGCGGCGGCGAGCCGGCAGCTGGGCTGGGCGGCCAGGAGCCACCGCACGCGCTCCGCGTCCTCCTCTCGCGCGGCTCCTGCGGGATCCCAACACTGCGGTACCCCAGCAGTTCCCGCAGCCCCGCGCCCGCAGGCTGGCCACGCGGCCACCACCGCCCCCTGGCCGCGCGGTTCGCCTCGCCCCGCCCCGCCCGGTCCCTCCTCGCCCCGCCCCAATACGGTCAGCCCCGCCCCGCCCCGAGCCACCAAGCAGTTCCCGCCCTCGCCCAGCGCCCAGGTAGCTGCGAGGAAACTTTTGCAGCGGCTGGGTAGCGGCACGTCTCCAGCTCCTTAGGGCCACTGCCAGGCTTGCCGAGTCCTGGGACCTCTCTCGCCCCCGCTGCCACTCTCCCACACTCTCCTCGCTCCCCGCGAAGCAGGATGGCAGGGACCGTGCGCACCGCGTGCTTGGTGGTGGCGATGCTGCTCAGCTTGGATTGCCCGGGACAGGCTCAGCCCCCGCCGCCGCCGCCGGACGCCACCTGTCACCAGGTCCGCTCCTTCTTCCAGAGACTGCAGCCCGGACTCAAATGGGTGCCTGAAACCCCGGTGCCAGGTGAGGAGTCGTCCCTCGCGCATTCCCCGCGCTGGGCGGTGAGCCAAGGGGCGCATGGTGGCCGTAACCCGAGCGCGCTAGCCCTGCGGGGCCGCGATCGTGAGCCCAGCGGCTGAGTACCTGGGAGTGGTCCCCGCGCTCGAGCCCGGCCAGGTCTCCCGAGGAAGAGAAGAAGGGTATCTGTGGACCGTGTCCGCATCTCCCAGGCTCGCTGGGCTGTCAGCGAAGATGCGAGTGGTTGAAACGGCGAGCATGGCCTTCTAGCGGGCGCCCATTTTTTGGGGAGGGGGGCAGGGCGGGAAGGCTGGAGTTGGTTCTCCTAGCCTCAGCGAACTGGCGCCGCACATCCGAGCTAGTGCCTCGGGAATTTGCCACCCTCGCTCACACTTACATGCCAGAATTTCAGCCTCAGCTGGACCGCGGCTCCAGCCATTCTTTCCCCAACCTGCCCTCACGCCCTCCTTTCTGCAGCCTTGGTTCCCGAGGCTCGCGGGCCCAAGTGCAAGCAAAGTTGAGGACAGATCTCCGAATCCGCAGTGACAGGTAAAGACACGCGGAGGGAAACTTTTGAGTAGGAGGGTCCCCCAAATGAGGAGGACCGAGCCTTTTCCCTTCAAAACAGCGTCTGTTCTCTAGGCTGGCAAAATCGTTTCCAAAACCATGCTGCTGGCCGGGGAAGCAAGAGTCCAAAGATGATTTAACTCCTCCTCTTCTCAAATTCATCTGCCTTCTTTACAGGCTGGATCCTGAAGGGAAGATGATTTTAGGTGGAGGAAAGTTTCTGAACGCTTGCCTTTTGTTCAGCACAAGGAGATCGTGTTGTAAGGGCATATTTTAACCTTCCCTGAGCGCTGCCGCTGTCAACAGATGAATATTAATAGCCTTGTGTGATTGACTGTCCCACGGTTGGAGTCCTAAAAGCCTGCCTTAGAATCCAATTAGGACAAGTTGCTACACTGACAATGCAGGCAAGAAGAGTCGGCTTCAAACAGGTTAATTTATCAGAGGTGCGCTCTAAGAAATGGCTGGTTGTATTCACAAACCGTAAAACGTTTGTGGCCTTCGGGGTCTCTTCACCACCCATGCATCCACCAAGGCGCGCGTCCCGCGCTTCCGAGGGATCGGGGAGCAGCCCTCGCCAAAACTTGGCTCGTGGCTCTCAACAAGTCAGGGAGGCGGGCCTGCTGGTTGGGCCAAGTTGTGAATGCGATGCGCGCCCTGTGGGCGCTGCCGGCGAGCGTTCACTAGCGGGAGGTTACCTAGGCAGCCAGCGCGCCCTCAGCCTTTTCTTTAGATGGATGAAAAGAGCCAAGCGAGCCTGCTGTTTAGTTGCAAAGGTAATTGGTCACCCTTTTTGGTGACTGAAATACATTTGCACATACGTTAAATATTGCTTCGCAGGATTTTGCTCTACGGGAGGGTAAAACTACCTCTTCCACTGTTAAGTGTTAATAACATACCACGTGGGCGTGTGCAGGAGCTGTAAGGGGCAACCTATGAATCAGTTCCACAGAGCTGAAACAGCGGGCGAATCTCTCTCCCCTCGAAGTGCCGTGGTAATTAGATTGCTAAGGCCAGAGACATGCTTTTGTTGATAATGTAAAAACTGGTCTTCGTGGGATGAACCCCCACAAGATGAATCGGTCCAAGGTTGGGGCTGGGGCCACACTGGGCAGATTTGAAGCCAAGGAGTAAAGATTGTACTTAAAAGAGGAAAAAAGACCAGAGGGAATGCACAGATACTCATTTAGCAACCCCCCTCTACAGAGACTCAAACAGGCCCTCACCCTCCCTTGCCCTCCCCCAGATCTCTGGCTGCCTGCCTCTTTGCAGCATCTGTATAAAAGTATTGCGAGGGCCCACACACCGTGTGTATGAGATTTGGCCTGGGCTCCCTTCTTACAAGTTCCCTTACTCCTGGCCTAAGGATGGCCATATTCCATGTAGAGAACAGGGACTTGTGATGGAGATTTTTCATTTTCCTCAAGTATCTCCCAAACTCTATAGGAAAAATCATGTTCCGAGTGTCTTTACCATATAAACCCAGCGTTCTCTACTTCACTTCTATTTAACAAACATATGCCCTGTTGAGCACCTTCTATATGGCAGGCACTGTTCTGACTCGCCCTGGAGCAAAGCCAAACTTCAAATATGGTGGATGATACCCACACAGCTACCATATAGCCTGGATTTTCTGGGGGCGGTGCAGATTTCCAATAGCCCTGGCATAAAACCATGTGTCCCAAACTTTAGTTGGGCAAATACGGTCTTTGTAGATACAGAAAGCATGGTGAAAATCCTAATGTCCATGTGTGGAAAGAGCTCATCAGTATTTCAGAGAAGAGATGATAATGGCGGACTTAAATACAATGGCAAGTGCATAATTTCAAAATGAATAAATGTGTGATTTGCTGCTGTCATTCAGTGGTTGGAAATTGAAAAAGAGCTGCAAATTACTTGATAGTTATGAACCATCATGATGACCGCTTGACATTTTTTCCCCTATCTATATTTTAAGCCATGTTCAGTATGCCCGCTCCGCTGTATTAACATTGAAGCTTTCTTTGTCCCGGATAAAATGAGATTTGGTCACAGTAAGGAGAAATCCTCAAGAATGTCCTGTGTCACTTAGGGGGAGCATTTGGGATTGACTGCTAACTTCGACCATTAGCAGAATTGGGTTAGAGTGGAGAAGGTACATTTCTTATGCTAATATGGATGAGACTAAATAGCATTTGAAATCGGCCCGCCTAAATAAATCACTGGTGCTGAAGGACTACACTAGACTTCCACAAAGCTGATCTAAAGCCCTGCAATCTCGTGTTCCCGTTATTTTTGGTGTTCAAACACACAGGATAGCAATTCTAAATGGCATGTCCCCCAAATCCATAGATCTTTTCATACCCCACTTTTTTTTAAAAAACAGGATTTGTAACTTGGAAAGCACCACAGATGGAAACCAGGCACACAGTTAGCATTTGGCAGAAAAATCCATATAACTGACTTTCAGTGCAGCTCTTTTGCCCTTATTTAATTTAGAAAAATTCAGAAAAAAGCCAATGAGCTCATAAGTCTAGATGTTTATTTTGTTTTGCTTAACCTACCCACAGGCGCAATCAAGAATGGATACAATTTTAGGCAAGGAAAGTGAGCTAGTAATCAGACAATGATGTTTCCAATTGTCTCAAGGGAATGTTACAGAAGTCTGAAAAAAAATTCCTCTAAACAAAAATCAAGTGTAATTCACTTTATGAATGCCATACACCACTTTTGGAGGGGGGTGGTGGTGGTGAAGGGAATGGATGGAAATGAGAAAAACAAACCGTGGTAGTGTTGCAACTCCCAGAAGATTGAGGAATCTTGCCTTAGAGGGCCTTGGAAAGTGCAAGAACCAATCCAGAAGGCCAAATGCCTGTATGGGTAAAAGGCAGCCTTGAAGAGCCAAAATCGACTTGGAGTTTCTCAAAATAGATGAAACAACATAAAAATAAAACTCAACATTCTTGAAAAAAGAGAGAGTTTGGTATTCGTTGCTGTTGTTTTAAAGTATGAGAACTAGCAATCTCATCCGGGTTGCCAGCTGTGGCTCCCCAATTAGTTGGAAGCTGTTAGTGGTGCTAAAGCCGGGAGAGAGAATAAGTGAGGCATGGAAGGGTTTCTCTCCCCTGAGATTGCACTAGACATTTGAGTGAGCAGGTGATTTGTTGAAACTTTGGAAAAGTCGTATTACCATGCACTAACTTGGACTAGTTTGGCGAACTTGCTCAGATGTGGTCTGAATATATTTATTACGCTAATTCTGATGACTGGTACCGAGACGTACTTAGAGGGAAGCATCAATCTGAGGAGATGGCTGATGATCGGTGGAGCACCTTAGCTTGAAAGGAATCTCAGATTGCCTGCTCCTTGGCAGGCTCTCTTGTTAGGTGTTGGGGGGTGCCCAGAGGAAGAAGACATAGTCTCTTTTGTCAAAGCGCTCACAGTCTAGTGGGGGAGCATACGAGTAAAGAGGCTTCTCAGGAAACTTGTAGGATTAAATAGGGTGAAAAGGGCTAGAAAATACCTTCAGGAAATTAGCTGAAATGGTCACAATAGCCAGCCTGGTCAATGGGGGAAAAAAAAAAAACACTGAAGAGATGAAGTGGGAGATAGGGAGAAGTCCCTTAATAGGGCCGCCATCTTAAAAAGAGTTTTCTTAATTCTTGGAGCAAATTCTGTTTGTGAGCATTAGGAAATACAGGCATAAGAAGATTTCGATGGATGTTAGATGACACAGATGGTGTCAGTTTGGCAATGTGGTTTTCTTTCTTATGGGCTGGTAGGTTGTATCCAATGTTTTGATGCAATATTTTTGAGCATTCTGCTGCTTCCATCTTTAGAGTTGCAATGTTTGCTGTTCACTGTAGCCTAGAAGGAGGCTGCTTATTACCAACCTGGGAGAAAAGAGGTCCGGATTTGTCTGCTATGAGAAAAGACAGAAAATATGTTTTCTCCTTAAATGGCAGCTATCAATAGGACCACGCCAACTCTAGTGTTTGATGCATATACAAAAGCATGGGTCTTAAGAGGTATCTTATTACTCATTTCTAAGAAAATTGAAGATAATCACTTATAACTTGTGCACATGATACATCATTTGGAAAGAATTTCACTGGGGATCATATTGCTCAACTGAAAAGTTCTGGCATGCTGAATTTGTACATTTTTGTGAATGCTTCCTTTTACTCTGATCTCTAGCTTTTTTTCTGCATATGGTTATTTGTATGTTTTAGATTATAAGCTCCTTAAAGGGAAAGCACTGCATTTGATGCAGTGTGGAGCCCAATGCTAAGAGTACCGTAGCATGTTTCATAAATAATAGATAATAGCATTTTTAGATCATTATGTATTCTTTGATGAAACTCTCAAATCCTTTCTTAAGCTATATGTCATCTTGCTTAAAGTCTAAGTCCAAATTTTTATGAGACGTATTGGGGTATGTGGACAAACTTCAAGCTGCATATATTTTGACTGGAGACTGATTCAGGCTTACCTCAGTTAGCTGGCGACTCTTACCATCAGGCAGGGCTTATTAAGGTTGAGATTAAGGTTGAGTACTCAGAGAACAAATTGAAATTAGCAACATTGTTATGACTGGCTTAGTATCATTAAAGATCAACAATTATTATAGCACATAAATTGTAAGACATCTCTTAAATCAAACTCTCTTTGATTTAATGTCAGCTAGACCTTTCTCACTAATGTTGACATTACCATATTTGGGAGTTGAGCTATAACACATGCATGGACCTGTTGAAGTACCTCACAGGTTTCTGTAACCTGGAATCAGAATTTGTGCACAGCCTCAATTCCAGAGATCACACCAGGAGCCAGCATCTCGTCAGCCCTAGCTGAGCTTCTAAGCGGGTTCGGTGTTTTTTGTTAATCTAAGGTCTAATGGAAAGTGTGTACTGAAAAATCCCCCCTCTTCTGCCCATGTTTAGCAAGTTATCAGGCTTGAAACAGGATCCCGAGCACTCCATTAAGAAATGAGTACCAGAAAATAAGAGTCCAAGTCATGGGCCCCCAACTGGCTTTAGAAAGAGCATAAAGTAATGGGAGTTTATCTCCTGAAACATAATGACAGTAAAAATGTGATTCACAAAGCATCCTGAAGGTGAGCATTATCAGCAGAGAAAATGTGCCTTTTGAAATGCTGTGTGTGAGCGGAAAACGCTCACTCGAACATTACAGTCTTACTTGAATGCCTGTTGAACAATGTAAAGATTTACTTCTCTTCTTCAGATTAGGCCAACTGAATATTAATTATCCAAGTGCTAATTATTAGAAATACTCGTTTGCCATTTTTAAATAAAAATGAATCCAGATTGATTAACAGGGAACGCATTTCCATATTACAGCCTTATTTGAGAGTTTGTGTGTTTTTCTCATGAATAAAAAGGAGTCAATGTTAGGACCAAATGTGTTGCTAGTGTTCTGAACAGTTAATTACGTCTAGTAGCTGAAATTGCATTTATATGCTAGATTAGTAAATCTACTAAGCTCTTTGAAGTATACTTAATAGGCTTATATTGATAAATAATTGATAGGAAGACAGATAAAATACAAGCGAAAGTGGCAGTAAAAAGGGACAGAGAAGTTAAAGCAATTGTAAATGAAACCTCCACCCACTGGATTCCAAGCATTCACCTGAAAGTTGAAAGATGTACATTTCTCAGAAGTGGAAATTTTGAGAGTTTTTAGTATTTTTCAAAACTTACACAGTGAAGCATGCATTTATTCCTTATAAATTCAGCAAAACTTTAGAATTTTAATTGGCTGTTTTGAATCTGCCTTTTGAATATAAGTTTATTACTGGAAAATTAGAAATCCTGATTATGGTATTTTTAAGGTATGTGTTTATAATTATTTATATCTCCTTACTAGATTGTGATTTTCTTAGGGTTATAGGGGCTGTGTTTTATCTTTGTATCCCCAGTGTCTAGCATAGTGCATAGTACAAATAACAGGTACTCAATAAAATTTGTAGGCTAAATAAATAAATGGAATTATAAATGTATTATAACCATAAAATTTCCATAAAGCCATTATGTAAGTAGTTGATTCATTTTTACTAATATACTAAAATTTCTAAAAAAAGGAACTACTTTTTCAGGTCAAAAATCCATTTGTTGCCTATAGGTAAGTGATAAAGGACATTGGTTTAATGCATTTGGCTGTACTATAACTCCCTGGAAAAAGTAGACTAGCCAAGACTTACAAGAGGTAAGTAGTTTGTACTTGTTTACAAGGTTATTTTAAGTAGTTAAAAATAAATTTAATACGTCTACATGTACATAAATGCATATTACATAAATGCATACATTTAACTTCACTTTACAGATCTGTAGTATGCAGTGTGAAAATAATGCAACTGGTGTCAATTACAGAAACATATACTAAATGTATATCAGTTTTTCTTCAGTGTTTGCTGTATCTTACTTATAACATCAAGCTTCATAAATGTACATCTAAAAGGACCTAATTCAAAGTGGATTTGCAGCCATGGGAATTTTATTGAAGTAGTATAAAGGGCCTTATGAAAGTCCTCTTAATTTCTGTATGCATTACGGCATCCTTTTAAAGTTGGCTGGCAATGTTCTTGCAGATACAGGCCCAAGTAGTATAGAAGGGAACAGAGAAAAAGATCATGATTGTTTAAAAATATTAGATTTGAATAGTTTCCTTCTTAATTATGATTCTGTTCTCTGTCTCCCAAACTCTGCATATTGGGATTCTCCATTGCTCTTTGTCAAATTTTGGTTTGGATGATTGAAGCTGAGGGAAACATGATGAAGCCAGGAGAAGTTAGGGTGACAGATACAGGGAGGAGGTAAAAAGCCCTCCCTCTGGTATGTATCAGAAAGTTGACTCACACATAGCAGACTAAAAAGGATGGGGAAACATTTGAACATGGAAATTAACATGTGTGCAGAGACAATACAGAGGTATGCCCTAATTACATTCGGCTCCCAGAATTACCTTATTTGTACTTCTTAGTATCCATGATTTTGAAGTTCATTGTTTATTCATAGTCTCTGACAGACCCTGTGCTCATTGAATGAAGGAGTCATGTTTGATTGTCACAGTATCCTCTAGAGTAGTGAGCGGAGTGCCTTGTACAGAGTTATTATTAAAAGTTGAAAAGAATGTAAGAATAAACACATAAAGACCTAGTTTGGAGGACTTTATCACTGTCAAATGACATCCCAGGATGCCATGTGTGCTAAGTCTCCCAGCCGTGTCTGACTCTGTGTGACCCCATGGACGGTAGCCCACCCGGCTCCCCTGTCCATGGGATTCTCCAGGCAAGAATTCTGGAGTGGGCTGCCATGCCCTCCTCCAGGGGATCTTCCTGACCTAGGGATCGAACCCAAGTCTCTTAAGTCTCCTCCATTGGCAGGTGGGTTCTTTACCACTAACACCACCCAGGACACCCTCAGGATGCTATGTACCTAGAGAAACACTGATTCTCTGAATGCATCATTTTCTAAATTGATTTGTAGCAGAGACTGAGGAAGGGGGGTGGTGAAGTTGAAGCATATTTTTCTATTCTTTGTGACCCTGGGATCCTTGTTGCCCCTCTTTAAAAACTGAAGTTTGACAAGTAGAGAGATTTTAGCTGCAGCTTTATCTGAATGTGGTATTTGTATATGTTTTATGTATATATTAATAGATTATATATGTATAAATATATGTTTCTGTTATTTTGATAGCAACAATTCATATTATGTGTTATTTAAACTGTTTGAAAGTTGTGAGTTGCTACTCTTTGCGGTGGGTGGTCTTTCACAATCATACCTTACATTTGTGTCATGAAAGCTTTGCTTTTATATCTTATGTACAAACAATGCAACCACTCATAAAGTGTCTGCAGTTTCTGAGTTCCACAGATCTGCTTGGTTCCAACAGCCCCCATACATATGTGTATACTTGTACATACACACATGTAAAATATCCCTATAACTATCCACCCTTAATAATCCAGAGAATAAGCCTAACCTGCACTAGGAAGAACTAAGAGGATACAGCTTTTCAGTGCCTGAGTTAACCATTTTCAGTTGGATTCACCCCAAAATGTTGCAGATTTAATTGTCACTGATATAGAGCTACTGCTCATTTATTGAGTTCCAACATTTCTCTAAGTACAGAGATATGATCCTTGTTCAAGTTGTGATGGTTAACCCATACTATGAATTCGGCTCATTTTGGAGAACTACTTCTAGCGCTGGCTGGATTGCATGTTGAGCTCTCTGGAAATGAGACTATGACCCAAGAGATACTTTTCAAGTTAGGTTCCATGGAGTGATTTTATTGGGGAACCACATTTAACTATTTTGAAAAACAGATGGGAATTCTCAGAAAATGAACCTATTAATAATGAACTTTGTATGCTATCTCTGAATAAATATTACAAGGTTTTCATTCATTCTTCAACCAACATTTATTAAGCACTGATTCTATGCCAGGTACTGAGCTAGGAGCTGATGAATAAGATAAAACCACTGCTTAGGGAGGGAGTCAGTAGGAAGACTGTGGATGTCAAGGCAGTGTGATGAGCTGAGTGCCCTGTGGGGATCTGGTTCCTGTTGAATTATGGAAGAGGGTAACCAGTTGCCCTAAGTGGGCTGTCCTGTAAAAGTATATGCAAAGGTACAGAGTTAGTAGACAAAATGAGACATTTGTTGTATTGGACTAGTTTGGATTATTTGGAGTGCAGATGTGGGAAAAGTAGAGGAAAGATGAACAAGAGAAGTAGGTAGGAAATGCTAAGGAATTTTGATGAACTATATCCAAGGATGATGAGGAGCCATGAAAACATTTTAAGAAGAGGAAACACTATTCAGTATGGAGATAACTGGAGAGTGAGTGGTAGCAGAGAGTTTTAATAATGCAGGTGAAAAGGCAGGGCAGTAAATAGGAGAATAAAAGATCAAGTTGAGAGAATAGAGGAAGTAGAATAGACATGACTTGTTGACTGGTTACGAGGATAGAAGGGAGAGTCTAGAACTTCTAGTTTTGCTGGGTGGTGGCCCACAGAGGATAATAGGTGCTCAGTAAATATTTGCTAAATGAATGAGTCAAACATAGGAGGAACGTGTTTTTGAGGGGTAAAATAATGAGTTTGATTTTAAACAGGTTGAGTCTGAGGGGTCCTTTGATCATTGGGGCAGAAATGCCTGGTAGATAGTTGAGCTTGTGTTTTGGATCATAGAAGAGAGAGCAGTCAGGGCTGGAGGTATCTATTCGGACATTATCAGCATGTAGATGGTAACTCAAAACTGGGCATAGATAGATGAGATCACAGGGAAAGAGTGTATATACTCTTCTGGAGTACCAGAGAAGCAGGATTGTGAATCATTAGCATATAGGCTCAAGTTGGAACTCATGGGTGTGGATGATATTTTCCAGGCTTTTGCATGTGACATGTCTTAAAGTGTGTTTTGCCAACATCTGGTGATTTTTCAGGGAAAAAAAAAAAAAACAGCCAAAGACTTTAAGAACTCTCTTGATTAAAAGTATGAGTATATGTTGTCATAGTGCAAGACTTTGCAAAAAAGATAATGTCCTCCAACATACACACACACAGACTTCTGTGTAGAAAAATACATCAGACTTCTATTATTTTTGGTAGCAATAATTAATAATTATGTGTGTCATTTAAACTGTTTGAAAGTTGTTGTTAACTCTTAGCGATGGGTGGTCTTTCACAGTCATACCTTACATTTACGTTGGTAAAGCCTTGATTTTATATATCTTATGTGCAAACAATTCAGCCACTCATAAAGTGTCAGCAGGTTCTGAGTTCCACAGATCTGCTTGATTCCAACATGGAGGTCCCTCTGGCTCTCCTGCTTTGGAGAGAAAGAAAGCTCTAACTGTGTGTAGCTTTGGAGCTCTGGTCTCGATTCCATTTTATACTGGGCCCTGCTGACGAGTCTTTGAAACATGTGGTTCCAGGCAAATACTAGGAATACTTATGTAATTGGGCTGGTCTTTTCCTTTTTTCTTTATTTTTAATTGGAGGATAATTGCTTCACAATATTGTGTTGGCTTCTGCCATGTAACAACATGAATCAGCCACAAACATACGTATTTCCCTTCCCTCCTGAACCTCCCTCCCAAGTGTCTATGGAGATGGGAATTTTTTTGGTTGGTGGCGGGGGGAAGGGTCGTATACTTTTCTGTTTCTCTAGCAAAATGGTTTCTTTAATTTCTCTGTTGCTGAGGTTACCATTTTCATTCAACATAAGCTTGAAACTCCTTGTTCTTCAGTAGCTTTTTTGAGTCTACTTTGATGGACTAGTTTGAAAGGGCACAAGAGCATGGAGACTACAATTCACTGAGTGCCTACTGGATGTCACTTGTTTTATGTTTAATCTCTCAGGCAATCTACACAGCAAAGTTAAAAGGTAGGTGATGTCATCTCCATTTTACAGATGAAGAAACTGAGGCCCGGAAAAGTTTCCTTTCCCCAAGGTTGTTTAAGTAGTGGAGCCAGGATTTACATCCAGATTAGTCTCAGTCCATAGCTCATGCTCTTTCTAGTATTCACACTGTATTATGAGAGGAAAGAATATGGTCTGGATGGATATAAAGTTTTTGTCCTAAATTCCCACCCTCCTTTGACTTTTGTGATACTGTACACTCTGGCTTTCCTTCCTAATTGTAAAACTGATTCTGTCTTTGCTTGTTTATGCTCTTCCTCCCACCCTTCATTAGACACAAGTGTTCCAGTCGGGTTTGTCCTTTGCCCTTTCTGTTCTCTTTGTTCATTCCCACAACCATTCCCATGACTTCATTATCTTCACTGCTTGAATGACTCCCCCGTCTCTTTCCAACCTGACCTCTTCTTTGCTGTCCAGTTCAGTATTTCCCAGTTGCCTGTTGGATATCTCCATCCAGAAGTCCTGCCAGTGCTTCACTTTCAACACAGTAAAAAATTAGTCCATCATTTTCTTTTTCTATCTGCACAAACCTGCCTCTCTCCAACATTCTTATTTCTGGTGATAGCATCTCTGCATGGTACCGAACTTGAAACCTTGAAATCACCTTTGACCTCTCTTTTTATACATCTCACATCCAAATCAGATGGCTGAGTCCTGCAAGTCTGCCTCCATCTTGCCTCTCACTCTTATCCTGTTGACATGTGAGCCCTCTATTTAAGCATAACAGGCTGCTAACTCATTACTGAGAGGATCCTGTAGTTGTCTGCCTTCAAGCCTTTACTTATAGACCACCTGACTATCTTCCTCTCTTTGGTGCCTGTGGCCATCTTACCCATTTTTCAAGGTGTCAGTGAAATGTCATGTTCTTCATGAATCACTTTATGATTCCCCAAGACTAAATGTGATTGTCCCTTTGAACCCTGTGATCATTGAACTTCTATGGCCTTGGTTCTTCTTTGCTCTTGTAATTATTTATATACTTGTTTCTTATTAGATCCTTGCTCATTAAAGTGTGGCCCTTGGACCAGCAGCATCAGCAGCATCTGGGAGCTTGTAAGAAAATGTAGAATCTGGGTTTCAAAACAGAAAGAAAAAAGCAGAATCTCAGGTGCCACCCCAGACCTACTGAATCGGAATTTCTATTTTTTTAAACAGGATTCCCCCAGGTTACTTATATGCATATATAAACTCCTTGAGGGTAAGAACATTGGAGCACTTAAGAGAGGGTCTTGCATATAATAGATCATTGTTCTTTTGACTTCTCAAGTTTGTGCTCTGCTTCAGCTGTTTATTCACTGATGCGTGGGGTGTGGGTGGAAAGGAGGGTGGGAGGAGGGGGAAGGAGAGAGAGATTCGGAGAGCATGGGAGGAGAGGGAGAGGATGTAGGGGTGTAAGAAAGTGAGAAGAGGTAGGCTAGAGAGAGCCTACGGGATCTTTGCTCATTTGCTAATAACTACAACTAGTTTGGAAAATAGTCTTTGCTCCCCTATAGTCTAGGCCTTGGCTTAATTTAACATGGCCAGAGGCAGTATCTCTTGTGATTATTTTGCTCTTACTCTAGGGAACTAGGAACTTCCCTGTAGTTCATAAGAATCTGCTTGCAATGCAGGAGACCCGGGTTCAACCCCTGGGTCGGGAAGATCCTCTGGAGAAGGGAATGGCAACCCACACCAGTCTTCTTGCCTGGAGAATCTAGAGCTTCCCAGGTGGCGTGGTGGTAAAGAATCCGCCTGCCAATGCAGGAGACACAGGTTCCATCGCTGGGTCAGGAAAATGCCCTGGAGGAGGAAATAGCAACCCACTCCAGTACTCTTGCCTGGGAAATCCCCAGGACAGAGGAGCCTGGTGGGCTGCAGTCCATGGGGGTTGCAGTGTCAGACGACTGAGCATGCGCATGCCCTAGGGAAGTAATGGTCCCCACATTCTCTTTTGCTGCAGTCTGTGGTGTGTCTTCTCTGACCATCTCCAGAAGTCAGAGTGGAGCCTGTGAGGAGTTTCAGAGAGCCACAGGGGAACTGTGCTCAGTGTTTCAAATAGTCCCTTCTGTTTTCAGAAACAGATTTTCTGCTTTGTTTTCAAACTTCAAAGTCTATTTCTGAAATAAGGTTTATTTTCCCCCACGGAATTCTGAAGGTTTTATACAAGTGTTAATTTCTAAAACCCAAGTCATTTCTTGCCTTTGAAACTTCAGTGCTGTGGGTCAATTTAATAACGTCGCCTGAAGGTTCTTTTGGCCTTCAAAAGCTGTCAGATTGCCGTTTTTGTTCTTTGAG
This sequence comes from Budorcas taxicolor, assembly GCF_023091745.1. Taxonomy (NCBI): domain Eukaryota; kingdom Metazoa; phylum Chordata; class Mammalia; order Artiodactyla; family Bovidae; genus Budorcas; species Budorcas taxicolor. The sequence goes on along the minus strand of NC_068935.1, from coordinate 42,197,987 downwards.
AGAGTGAGGTTGCCTCATTCACAATGCCTGAAGGTGATGTTGGAATCAACATTTATTGTTATTCAGAGTCTTCCCCCACCCCTCAACAATATTCAGTTTTATTTTCAAGTGAGGTCTTGGTGGCCGCATGATGTTTTACCAACTAACAAATTCCCCCAAGCTCGGGAGCATTCCATAGAGGAGTGATAAGTAGCCCAAGTTCCTCTGACACCCACAGTAAGGGCAAGAGGGAGTGCTGTGTGTGCTTGTCTTCCTTTTTCGCCTTCCTCTTTCCCACCCGCACGCTCTTTCAAGTGGTGATAGTTTAGAACAGAAGGTGTTTTATGGTTTGCTATATTTATTGAATGGTTTTGTGTTTCTTGCTCTCTTAAAAAGATGAGTGGAATGCTTTGTATTTTCCTCACTATATTTAAAGTGGCGTTTCCTTTTCCTATTGCTTCTGATTTCCTTTTCCCCCCTCTTTCCCCCTGTCTTCCTCCGCCTCCTCCACATCCGCTTGCCCTCAGTGAATCTGGAGAGAAAACAGGCTTTGCATTTCTGCCCACATATTGGGTTGGGGCACCTGGTTACTTCTTCTCTGGGCTATTGTGAAATTCACTTCCTTAGTTTGGAAATGAAGAGGTCTAAAATGTGCACTGATGAATTTACACTCCACTTTCTAAGAACTCTGAGTAGTTAAGAGGCTTCTTGTACAGATAGAACAAGGCTAAATATATCTGACTTGAATACCTCTGATCGTTGCAATATAGTTTACATTCACTCTTACTTTGTCATAATTCTCAATGAATGCAAATTGCATCTGTTCTTACACGGAATGCCTTTCCTTTTTCTAGGGTTAAGGGAGCCACGGGGTAGAACTGCCACCTACCTTGTAGGCTAACCAAACTGTAGTCTGCTTTTCCATGATGAAGGGATCACATTTCAGGACATTGTTTCATTTGTAGGATTTTAGTGGCCTAGTTTCAAATTTGACTGCAGGTTACAGAGTGTATTCCAATTGGAGTATTCTGTGGTATTTTTTTTCTGTGTGTTTACACTTTGGGGATCTTGGGTTTGTCCTATATCTATTATCTCTTCCAAGCCTGGCCAAGGTTGTTAGGTTATGCAGTTATGTATAAATATTTAACAAGATAAGTTAGACAAAATGTGCTTAAAGATACTTTCACCCTCCCCCCAACCTCCTCATCACACCAGGCCCCAGCTCAGTTTTTGTGTGGACTCACAGATGGTTGCTTTATCTCACATGTTTAGATTTGGAAGACATTCCTTTGCACTTTGCTTGATGGACACAGTGAAATGGAAGCTTTTCACTCAGTCTTGACTACCAAAATGGTAGCACCGAGTAACAGATAACATTAGGCTCCTCTTCCTATTTTTTTTTTTCCTGACCAGTTATCCAAACTCCCCGAAGCCAGAAGAGTTTTAAGCATGAGATTGTATGTTTTTTAAGAAAATATTTTGGATAAAGACTAATGCTCTCAAGTCCGGAATAACAATTAGTACCATTCATTAATCAGGGGCATGTTTTGACTTTGAGTCCTGGCAAGGAAATATAAACTGTGAAAGTCACACATATATATGAACCTCAGGCAAATTTATGACTTGTCAACCTTTTAAGGTTAAATTCTTAACCCCAAATCGGGGCTGGCTTTATATGTGGAGTTTGACACATTCCTCTGGGCCACTGAACACCCCCCTCCCTGAGCCCTTTGCTTAACAGCAGCTAATGGCCTAATGAGCAAGAAGGATTTCTGCCTCTTATCAGCTGCCTAAACAGCAACAGGAAGGCTGATATACAGAGTACAGGTCAAAACCTGAGTTCTTGAACCAAAAAAACCACAGGGTCAGTTAAAAACTCTGGATATATGGCATCGTTATAGTCATCAATACCTGTCAGTAAAGGAGCTGGACACTTGAGTTCAAACAAATAGTTAATAGTTGTCAAAAGCATGAACAGTCTAATTAATTTTGCTAGTAGTCCTTTCCTTCTTTGTTTAGTTCTTCTATAAATAGCCTTCATATAGTCTTTAATGAGCTTTTAGTTTGTGCCTGGAAGTTGTTATGGTCATGCGGCAGGAGTGTTTGATTGTCAGATGGTGATGATGATGGAGGCAAGGGTATTTATATTTTGGCCCCGATTTTGGAAGGGGCTGCCAGATAAAGGTAAATAGATCTTTACTACTACTTTTCTTCCTTTTTGAAATGGAGTTTTTGAATAAATACACACTCAACTTGCCACAGAGTCAGAGAAACCTTTGTGATTCTTCACATTGTACTCAGACCTTTTTAAGGAGAAAAGAGTCATGGCTTGTTTCTTAGATCCACTTGGAATCCAGGCTCAGACTCACATAGGATAAATATTTTAGGGGATTCAGTGCCCATCATAGTGAAAGCCCCTTGACTTTCATCTTCCGCATTTGCATTTTTTCAGAGACAATAATGAAAACATTTTTTTTTCAGATTCCGTTCCGTTATTGAAAATCCTATTTACATAAACAGGCATTGTTGTGGCTTAGGGAAGAATGTGGGGTCCCATTCTTTAGCTCCTTGTATATCTTTGCTAAGGCTTGTCTAAATAGAAGTAATGACGCTTTAGTCTAAGCAGCTTTTCTCATTTAGGTAAGCAGGGTGGTTTGAAATTTCAGTTTACTAGATAATTGAGTTTCTTCTTAATTATTTCAGGCATGCAGGTTGCTCTCTTGATAGCAAAGACCTTAAAAATCTAGTAATCTCCTCCGGCATCCATTGGGTAATAAAATCCTGTGCATTTTCAGGGGTTAATTTTCATGACAATTGTGTATCCCCTCCCTACCCACAACTCAACCCCCACTCCTGAAGAAATTCTGCTATTAGGGCTTTGATCCCCTCACATTTGCAAAAAACACACTTAAAAAATATATAAGGATGATGCTGGAATAACTGGATCTAGAGGAAATTTAAATATATTCAGATTCATGCTCATTACACAACTTTCATTTAGCATTTATAATAGCCTTGTCATATTCTTCAGAAAATCATCTGCCTGACTTTGCCAGACTTGGTTTTCTGCCCTGAATGAAAAACTGAAGATCAGCAAAACTGGGGCCTAACTATCCCCTATTCTATCCTATTTCTCGAAAAAAAGAAAAGAAAGGAAAAAAAATAAAAGAAAAAGAAAAATTCTCACAGGTCATCTAGTGCATAGTGAGGTGAGGAAAAACCTTAAAAAAAACAACTCTGGCAGCCTTCACATCTGCTATTCATTCCCACTGGTGTGACTTCAATTCAGCAAGTTTTTATTGAGCACCTGTGCTGGGGGCGGTGCTAATAATCATTAACATTTATTGAGCCAGGCGCTGTGCTAAGCCCTTTATGGGCAACATCCCATTTAATCTTTACAATAGAACTACCAGGTGGGTATGATTTCTCCCATTTTACAGATAAGGAAAACGGAGGCTTACAGAGATTTAGTGACTTGTAACAAGTTTGAATAACCACGAAATGAATTAAATCTACTTAGGCTGGTTTCAGAGCCATGTTCCTAATCAGTACTCTTGTGATGGGCTCAGCATTTCTGGGGATTATTTTTGAAACCAGTTTTGAGACTCCAGTATATGTCAGGTACTAGGGGTTTGAAGTAAAACAACAGCAACAGCTCTACTCTCTGTTCTTGATAGGGGAGGCAGACATGGAGACAGATGAGGACCAGGCTTAGAGGGGTCTCTGTATCTGTTGAGGGTAAGGAGGAGGGCATGGGAAGAGCGAAGGCTTGAGTCTGTGGGAATGCTTGATTTTCCTGTTCAGTGAAGGTTATCATCTCTGGGTTGATCTGCCTCAGTGATTGCATCAAATGGTTTCCATCACTGCCCTAGTTGTCTGTAGCATCAGCTACCTTGAACCCCTGTACTCTTTAGATATACATGCAGGGTCAGCATGGTTTGGGGAGAATTGGCCCCATAGTTCCCATATTGTTTCTACTTTATTTCAGTTCTTTCTTTTAAAAAAGTAAAAATTAAATGAGGCAGATATTTCCAAATCAAATTACTGTGGTCTCAAGAGCTGGTGGCTTTCTGAAGGCAGGTCATATAAGACTAGCAGCTCGCAGGGAGGTCCTAGATCCAGGCTTAGTCTTTCAGCTTGATTTGGAGCCCACACTGGGCTCTGGAGAGCTCTGTATCTGAATCATCCTTAGCCAGACAGGAGAATGAAGTTACTATTAGCAATTTTTGAGTTTTTCAGTGAAATCCTGGGATGAGAAGGCAAATCCTCAAATCACCTGTTTGGGTAATTTATTTTTGTTTTTAGTAGCTCCCGAAGAAAGCAAGGAGGAAAAAAGTCACTACTGAGCATCACGGAACCATCTTTTAGGTGTTGCAGTAATAACTTAAAATTTCCTCAATTTTTGGAAACATTTGGTTCAGGGCAAAGTGAATTCACCAACGTGTGTGTGTGTTTGAAATAATATTCTTTAGTTTCCAATCTCAGCTTATCCCAAACTTAAGTCTCCAAGTGTCTTATAGCTGATTTGCTTGCCAACTCCTCTCCCATGCACTTTCACCTTCATTAAATCTCTTCCACAGAAGGGGTTGCCACCAAGTCTAGACTTCAGTAACACACAAGAGGAGGGCCAATTAGTGAAGATTTTGATTCGTATTACATGAGAGTCGGGGGAGGAGGAGGAGGAAAATCTGTCCTTCCCAGTCCTTCAGATACTAAAGTTCTAACATAACAGTATGCTGAAGATGTATAAAATTACTGGAGCATTTACACAGCTATTCCCCAAGATGGCATAAATGCCACAGCACTAGAGCATGTCAGTGTAGACACTCAGATCAGCTGAAGGATAGGAAAAAGGAAAAGATCAATAACGTTGCTTCTCACTAAGGGATCAAGAGTGAGGGTTTGATTTTCTTTTGGTTGGATTTTACTCAAGTGCAATGTGTCTGTTGTACTAACAAGGCAACCGGCTCCCTTTTCCACAGGTTCCTATCATAGGGAAAGGGGAAAGATAAAATAGAGGGCACAGATTATTTACAGTGGCTGAGAAAGTAATTACAAGGCGCAATGGCTTGAAACTGAAATTTAGGTTAGCCATTAGAGCTGGGAGAAGCATCTTAACAGTAAGGGCAATTGGGCATTGGAAAGATTTGCTTGGTAGCTGGTTAAACAGCATCTCCAGAAGTGCTGGAAGACTAGGGCACCTATAATGTGAAGAAAGACGATGGGATATGCCAGCTCTCTTTGTGGTTGTTCGGTTGCTAATAGCTTAAAAGTCTTTTTCATGTATATGAAATACATCTAATTTATCAGACTTAAGAAAACAAACAGGAATTTCCCTGGAAGTCCAGTGGCTAAGACTTTGCACTCCCCATGCAGGGCGCCCAGGTTCAATCCCTGGTCAGGTAGCTACATCCCACACTCACCAACTAAAGAGCCCGCACGCCGCAATGAAGATTGAGGATGCTGAGTGGTATAACAAAGATCTGGTACAGCCAAATAAATAAATACTTTAAAAGATAACAAACACATTTGAGCACTGAGAATGAGCCATTTGGATTAGTCTGAGCACCTTTCTAACAACTTTTCTGTAATACAAGCCAAGGACTAAGGCAATATTATTAGTTTTTGCTTCTGCAAGATGTCTGTTTTATGGCTTGGGACTAATGCTGTTAAAGTGATATTTGGGTTTTGTCAGTAGGACTTTCTCAAGGCTGAACATAGATAAAATTTGTTTTTTGTCCCTTTTGATCTTTTTTAAAACTTTCACTGTGACTGTCCAGGTGTTCTGGGTTAACTCCCACTCCCTCTTTCCTGTGCTGAAGGAAGCTCTCACATAAACTCTTTAGGTTTGAAGTAAGAGAATTAATTACTCAAGAAGTGTTACACTTTAAGACAACACCTGATGAAACTGCTTAATCAAAGTAGTAACTCATTCATGATGAAACATTGAGACATTACCAGCCAGATACTTGGGGAGTTCCCAGGTGGCTCAGTGGGTAAAGAAACTGCCTGCAATGAAGGAGATGCAGGTTTGATCCCTGGGTTGGGAAGACCTGCTGGAGAAGGAAATGGCAACCAACCACAGTATTCTTGCCTGGGAAATCCCATGGACAGAGGAGCCTGGTGGGCTATGGTTCAGGGGGTCACAAAAAGTCAGACATGACTGAGCAACTGACCACACACACATAGGCAGATACTTATAGGTGGTAGAGAGGAAAGCATACTAGTTTCCTTGGGCTGTCATAATAAATTACCTCAAATTTTGTGGCTTAAAATAAATGAGTTTATTATCTCATAGTTCTGGAGGCCAGAAGTACAAAATCAAAGTATCAGCTGAATTCCCTCCATAGGCTGTAAGAGAATCCTCCCTGGCCTCTTCCAGCTTCTGTTGGCTCCAAGCCTTCCTTGGCCTGTGGCTGTATCAGTCCAGTCCCTGCCTCCATCTTCACATGGCCTTCTGTTCTTCCTGTATCTCCTCTGTGTGTGTGTTGTTCATAAGGACATGTCATTGGATTTAGGGCCCACCTAGATATCCAGGATGACCTCATCTCGATATCTTTAATCACATCTTCAAGACCCTTTTTTCCGAATAAGATCACATTCACTGGTTCTAAGGGTTAGGAAGTAGACATCATCTTTTTAGGGGTACCAGTCAATCTCCTATAGAAGAGAACTTTCAGGGCCTCTTGAATCATACCAATTTACCAGAGCTTTCTACTCTAAGGGTAGCTTGTTCTAGGGAAGCTTAAATTTGGCTGTAACATTTCAGTGTGTTTCCTGAAGGGGATGTGGGTGGCAACTGCTGTTAACCCACTTTCTAAATGGGAGTGAAATGACTTACCTAGTCACGCTGGATCAGAAGAAGAGTTCTGAAACAGAGTAGGCTACCATATTATTATTCAGCATGGACTTGGTGTCTTAACTCTTGGCCTTATTGGGTTGGATTTTTTTCTTATAAAAATATATCTTTTTCTAAACACTTTAGCTATAAGAAGGCAATCATTGCTTATTAACCACTTGAAAAACCTTTCAGATCCTTTTCAGGCGATCTGTAGGGTCAAGGTGGTTGGTGTGTTTTCAATCTAGTTTTTGTGGTTTGCAGAAACATCAGGTACAGGGATTTTACAAACCAGAGACATCTGTGAAGCAAAAGATTGCTTTTTTTAGGGTCAGGTATACTGAGTCTTGGGCTTCCCTGGTGGCTCAGTGGTAAAGAATCTGCCTGCAATGCAGGAGCTTCAGGAGACACAGGTTCGATTCCTGGGTCGGGAAGATCCCCTGGAGAAGGGAATGGCAACCCACTCCAGTATTCTTGCCTGGAGAATTCCATGGACAGAGGAGCCTGGTGGGATACAGTCCATGGAGTTGCAAAGAGCTGGACATGACTGAGTGATTAAACAACAATTCTTAATCTAGAATGGGCTCAGTGATTATTGATTAACTGATAGTTGGGAACTTAGACTCTCAGACCGGAAATTATCTATGCAGTCATCTAGTGAGGCCCAGATTTGAAAAGGTTTTTGGTTGAGTTGTCCTTGGTAGCAGAGCAGATAATAACACTTTAGTCTTGATACAGAGGGTTCTTTCTTTCCCCCTGCCCCAGTGTGATTTCATACACAGGGGGAATGGCCTAGCACTTAGATTGGCCCTAGGTTGTTGAAATTCTCAGCTATGCTTCAGGTCTACATGTTTGAAGACTGTATCTGAAAAATAAAAAGTATACATTTCCTAAAATATGGGATTTCTGCTACTTATCTGAGTAGAATAGCAATTAGTGAAAGAGCGACTTGGGAAGACAGGAAAATTGCCTTGGTTTAGTTCTTCTGGCAGATTTCTAAAAGATTCTTTATCCCAATTGGTATATCCTCCAACCCTATTTTGTTTTTATTAGGGGTTTCCCCTGTCGAAGTAATCTATGTGGGTGGGAGGAGGGTGGAGGAAGAGAAGAGGGGAAAAGAGGAGGAGGAGAGAGAGATCTCCATTTTGGGCTCTGAGCATTCTTCATTTTCCCTGGAATACTGTTTTACAAGTTGCTCTAGTAGCATCAATTGGTCTGACCTAGTTCCTTTAAAATTGAACTCTCTTGAAGTTCTGGCCTTGGTTTCAAGTCAAAGGGGAGGGCCTGAAGCCCAAACCTCAGTGAGCCCCTTGAGATACAAAGATGAGTCAGTTAAGGGTCTTTGCATCAAGGAACTTAAATCTAGCAAAGATAAGGCATGCAAATATAACCATGATGCAAGCTACACAGTGTGAGAAGAGTCTGTGTAAAGGATGTGAAGTGCTACGGGAATTCAAAGGGTAGACAGCTTGTGCAGGATGGAGGACATCTCTGCTTCCACGAACACTTTTTCCTGTGAGAATCCAATCCAAAGATAACTCAGAGTCAGTGATACCTCAGTAAAGCCGGAAAAAGTATTTAAAAGGACAACAAAACAAAAAGTAGCCAAAGATAACTAGGGATCATCTTGTGGCAGGGCTCATATCACTCCTCCTCATCTGGCCCCAGCCACTTTTCACCAGCTTACTTTTGCCTCTAGCCTTACCAGTTTCCTTGGCAATGCCTCAATATGCCACCCCTTTCATACCCCTGTGCACTTGCTCTGTTTTAAGAAGGAGAAGGTTGCAGATATATATGTTAACAATATCTCTGTAGGGCTTAGATGGAAGAGCGTGTAGAGGCAGGAAGGCCAGTTTGGAGGCTGTAATAGTTTTCCAAGTGAAAAGAGGTGAGGGTGATAAGGCAGAGATGGAAAGAAGGGGAATGATGAGGGATATTTAAAAAAGCAGAATCAGTAGGAGTGGGCTTCCCTTGTAGCTCAGTTGGGAAAGAACCTGCCTGCAATGCGGGAGACCCGGGTTCGATTCCTAGGTCGGGAAGATTCCCTGGAGAAGGAAATGGCAACCCACTCCAGTATTCTTGCCTGGAAAATCCCATGGACAGAGGAGGCTGGTGGGCTATAGTCCGTGGGGTTGCAAGAGTTGGACACGACTTAGCTATAGCCAGTGACAGTTGACTATAGGGGAGAAAGGTGAATGAGATGTCCTGAGTGATCTAGAGGTTTCCTGTTAGTTTGGGAGTCCATTTCCTGACCAGTCTGTGAACTCCAGGGCAGAGACTATGCCCTGTTCATTATTGTATTCCTTGAGTTGGGCAGAGACTCTAGCTCAGAGTAGGCATTCAGTAAATGTTGGATGAATGAATTGTTCACCACTTTGGCAGGCTGCATGTAATCAGTGAATTTGTATTCCCAGAGCACATGTTGATGGCTGGTTGGCAATATGGTCCAGAAAGAACCTCTTTGTGGGAGAGTGTAGCGATCAAGGGATTCAGCCTTTACTGGGCATGAAATGATACACAATTAATTGACAGTTGGCAGTAGAGATAAAGGTAATTCGTTCTTTAATTCTTAGGCTTAGAGAATGGCTTATCTCCAGGGTTGCTTTAAACTCCCAGTACTCCAGTGTGGTAGCGACATTTTTGGCCTGCCTTTTACAGAGGCAGAATCTGTGGCGGCCCCAGGCATGATCTTTGATTTAAAGTCTGTGCTCGTGATACCCAGGTGTGCCCTCTGTAAGGTCATGTTCTTTCAGGCTAAATAATAGAAGAGTAACCTTCATCTGGGTTCCCTAAGACAATTTCTTCTACCAGCAATTCTCACTTCCCCATTGGTTTCAGATGCAGCCATTTCTTTCATCTGTATTCCTATCTTGATTAGTAAGAAATTAATGAGCGTATAAGATTTGATTTAGATAATGATTAATTATGGGAAAAGGCACCGTTCTAACAGCAAGTCACTATTGTATGCTAAGGAAATTAGTTAATATTTTTGGATGGCAAATTGACTTGTCCTCTGTTTTAAAAAAAACCTTTTAAAAATGGTTGATATGGTTTTTTTTTTGGTTCATTAGTAGAGCAATCTGCACTTAATCCTTTGGATAATTCTAATAGGCATCTACTATTTTCCCAATAAGTCATGAAGCAACCAGTTTTGGATATCATTCATTTCTTTGCTTAATATTACTTTAATGGTAATATTGCATTATTATTTTTAGCACAACATACCTTTGTTAGCTAAAAAAATCTGCTGTTCATAAAGCAGACCTTGGCAATAAAATATGTCAAATCATCACACACACACACATGTATATGGAAAAGATTTCAATTTTCATTGTTACTGAGCCCTGACGATTTATTCTCTTCTGTTGATGTTTGAATATGTTCTATCTGCTTTTAGAAAAGTATGAGGATAAAGGTCCACATTAATATTTCTTCTGTTCTTTAGTGTGTTTTCAAATGTGATTTTTGACAATTTATGGTCATTAGCTAAAATTGCAGTGTAGTAAAATAACCAACATGTAGAACATAATAAAGGTAATTAGAGCATCAGAGGGCTGGAAGTGACCTTGAGGGGTTATTTCGCCCATTTCCCAATTTCAAGCTTTAAGACTAATCTTCCTAGACAGCACCCTTCATCATATTATGCCTCTGCTTGAGACTCAACCGGGGTTCTTTATTGTCTGTACAGTCAAGCTGATAGTCTTTTAACTCCATTCCAGGCCTTTCAGACTCTGGCCCCTCTTGTCTGGTAAGCTAGCGACACCCCAGATTCTAGCTTTCCTCCAGACAGGTTAGTCTTACCCCACTATTCCACTGGTGCCAAACACATTTTGCCCATTGGCCTCATCTTTGACTGTTTAGCTTTAAGCCCCACCTCCTCTTGGAAGTCTTGTCTGACCTCTAGAGCCTCTGGCATTTACTTATATAGCAAATGTTGTCTATATTTCATATTTTAAAAAATCAACTGTATTGAAATATAATTTACAAATAACAAAGTACATTTTGAGTGAAGAATTTACTGAGTTTTGACAAATTTATATACCCATGTAACTACCACCCCGATTAAAATATAGACTATTTCCATTCCCTCAGAAAATATACTGCATATTTTTTCACCTAACCATATATCAGCTTTAACTGTTCTCTAGCTATTTTTGTGTGTGAAAGTCTGGTCTCTTAGCATGAATTTATTTTTTGTTTATTTTAATTTTACTTAACATATATTGAATATTTACCTTGTACCAAGTAGGCTAAGAGCTTCATATACATAGTGTTACTCAGTCCTTATAACAACTTGGCAGGGTAAGTGCTGTTGATAATAAGAATTGAAAAACCATGTATAGGTTAAATAATCCATCTTTGCTTGCAAGCTGGTAAGTGGTGGGGCTTAGGACTAAATTGTAAACTACTTGACCAGAGGGGCCATAAGTGTTTTGCTCCTTCCTGCCTACTAGTGTCTTACAATGATGTAAGGCCGTTAAAACTTACTGACTTAGAATAAAATCCAATAGAACAGATGCATTTAGACAGCCTCATACACAGTGTTCACTGTCCCCTTCCAATTAGAGACCAGGCTCAGGCCTGGAATGGGGTCTCCAAGTGAACGTGGTGCTGACGTCCTGGTACTGGCAGAAGTGGCTAAGGGAATCCAGAGCAGTCTAAAATGTCAAGTCTTTGATTGGAGCCAAAGAAAGACCAAGAACTAGGCCCGAAGGAAAGAGTCTGTGTTATGGGCCAAGAAGGTAAGGCTGGGGAACTTCACTGCTGGTCGAGTAGCTAAAGACTCCATGCTCCCAATGCGGGGGGCCCGGGTTCAGTCCTTAGTCAGGGAACTAGATTCCACGTGCCACAATGATGAGTTTGTATGCTGCAGCTAGAGATCCTGAATGTAACTAAGACCCAGCACAGCCAGATAAAGAAATAAAAGAGTGCAAGGCCTTAGGTAGCCAAACCTAAGAGATCCCTTTACACAAGAGTACACAGGAGGGAGCCTGCTGTGGACCTCTTGTGATTTAGCCTCTGGAAGGGGAAACAACTGGTAAAGGTGCCCAGCTTGGATACACATGAGAATAATCCTCCAGAGAAGAGCTTCCATAACTCAAATATCTCTTCTCAGTGGGAAGACCCAGAGCTGGACCCAATGTGCAAGCAAGACATTGTCTCAAAATAACTAGAAATAAGTTACTTCATAGTTCCTTCAAGTGAAGCATCTATTTGTGAATCTTCAAGGTGTTTGGAAATTGATTTTTATGGTATTTTATAATATTTTTCAAAGATCAAAGTTAAGCATACAGATGTAACATTTTCAGGGTTGTCTATCTCCACTTCTCCTTTTTCGATCAGACAGAAAGTTCTTTACTAGCACTCTCAGTCTGCAGCCCTCATTAATCACCGGTACATGCACAGGGCTGGCTGAGATCGACAGAGCATCCCAAAGGAGATGGGAGTCATTCTCTGCTCTTCAGGAACTCAAAATCTAGGAGAGGAGATTATAGTATGAAGGTACTTTTTAATCCTCCAAAATAAATGGGAACTAGCAGCCCCATAATGACTTTAATTTTTTTTTTTTTAAGCATCTGGGAATGCAAGTTATTAAGCCCTAAAGAGTTGAACCTTTGTGACTCATTTGAATAGTCAATTGCTAAGTCTTCTCCTTATGTCCATCCCAGGCTATACTGCTTGTCTCTAGTCCCATTTCCCAGCTGAATTCCATTTTTACAAAAAAATGCGCACCTCTTTGACGAGTGTGGCCCGTGATTACTTTTCTTTCCCACCTAATAAAGGAGCACTTTCCCCTTAACCTTCTTTTGTTCCTGACATACTTAAAGAATGCTTTGCTACTTACTATGTCTTTTGTAGGTTGCATCTTATTTTGAATTGGCCTTTCTGCTTTTATTCACACAAGTGTGTACCAGTTCTCAGTGTGCCTCCTTAGTCATCTGCCCTGGGCTTTACTTTTTATTCATCCCACTTGGCATTTGGTTTCCAGAGTAATTCTTTGTTTTGTTGATGAGGATTCCTCTCTAAATTCTTTCTGTATTTCTTTCTGTTTTGTGCATTCTTTCTGTCTTGTTTCTTTCCTGTGCTTGTTCATGCATTAAAATGGTTATATTTCATTGTTGTCATTTAATTTAGGTATGCCTGGCCCACTGTTCCTTCTGCTATCATGTGCTGAGGCTTATTTTAACCTGGCCTGTGCGTTATATGAAATTTACTTAAAAGAAAATGTTTCTCCCTTTGGCATTTATTTCTCTCCTTCGTGGTTTGGAAATCCTGAATTCTTTTCAGTTTAGAGATGTTTTATTTCCTCAAATCTATAGCTCACTCTTAGCCCTCAGATCAGTTGTACTGGTTTATTGATTAACCAGGCAGTGATAAGTTGGAGGGAGGATAAATATTGCTATATATACATTTCTTATATTTGGATGTAATAAGTACCTTTCTTCATGACATCTGACATATTTTCCCATAACTTCTCATTTAAGATTTTAGTCCTTTAAAGATTTTGGCTAAACAAATTCTTGAGGTAGTGGGAGTCTGTACAATGATGAGACGATCAACTCAGGGAATGGTTACCCCTATGCTGCTCTAAGTTACTTTGTGAATTATCATATTAAGGCAAACCAAATTGGGGTCATGGTAATTTAAAGAGCCATTCCTGGGCTTCTGTTGGTACATCGAATGGCAGTTTGTTACCTTATAGTAAGGCGCTCAGGGCACTTTACAAAGAAAAACTATGAGCCCTATTATTTTATGACTCCCACTGGTTAGAGCTGGTGGGAGAAAAGCAGTACTAACAGCCACCCTTCCAAATAAACTCCACCATTCTTGAAAACTGGAAATCTTCACCAGTGATGAAACACCAGTTTAGAAACACAAAGAGTTTATCTATAACGTTTAATTTTAAGAGTGTGTGCAAATAAAGGTATTTTGAACACACATTACTTAGGTATCAACTTACTAAGAAAATAAATTAAACCTTGCTAAATGGACAGGAACTTGGTATACGGAAATTGCCTGCTATGTAGGATTTTTCATATCTACACATCAGTCTCAACTACCCTTGTTTAACTCTAGATTAACCACATGTCCCCAAGGGGACTTTTTCCTTTCTTGGTCCAGTAAACTGCATCAGTTTCTGCTTTTAGAAAAGCATTACATTTTGTAACTTCATATAGAAAGAACACCATGAGCTAGAGAGCTCTGTTTTTTTTTCTTTTTTCCTGAAGATAATAATAAAGCCTTTGAGCTTAGGCCCTATTTAAAATTGGTTTAAGGCTTGTATATGAGATTGACATTTATAGGAGATAAATCTGAACTCTGTGTCTCCAGACCCCAAATTGTATTTTGACACATTAAATATCACCTTTCCATCCAGAACTATAAATCGCAGTGCTGGATTAGGTTCAGTGATACATGTTATCTGTGCTCTCCTTCAGTACTTTTGTCAGCAGCTCCCTTGAGGAGGGGAAAGTGGGGAGGTTGGAGTCAATACTGTGAACTCCAACAGTGATGTCATGTGAGGTTGAACTTGATTAATTTCATTCCTAAATTAACAAAACTTGGGCACATACATTAAGGCCATGATTAACTGGAATTCATAGGGAAATGAGACATTGTAATAATCAATTTTCTGATAACTTATGGCTAATTAATCCCCTCCACCGAAAACAACACCTCAGGTGGGGAAAAGCTGTCTAAAATGTCTGCATATGAGGACTTCCTTGGTGGTCCAGTGGCTAAGACTCTGCACTCCCAATGCAGGGGGCCCAGATTGAATCCCTCGTCAGAGAACTAGATCCCGCATGGTGCAATGAAGATGGAAGATCCTGCGTGCAGCAATTAAGACCCAGCGTAGCTAAATAAAAACTAAATATTAAAAAAAGTCTGAATATGCTTTCTAGCCTCACTTCAGTAAGATTTGATGTTTATTATGAAACTTTACTTTGCCAGGGCTTCCCAGGTGGCACAATGGTAAAGAACTGGCCTGCCAATGCAGGAGATGCCAGAGACATGGGTTCGATCCCTGGGTTGGGGAGATCCCCTGGAGAAGGGTATGGCAACCCACTCCAGTATTCTTGCCTGGAGAATCCCATGGACAGAGGAGCCTGGTGGGCTACAACCCATGGGTTTGCAAAGAGTTGAACATGACTGAACACACATGCACTTAGGTTACTTTGCCAACCACTTCATAGAACTTTGGGGGTGTCCCCACTCTGGGGGATATCCCATATACATGTTTTGTCAACCTAGCTAATGATGTTGCTTTATTGCACTCATTTATATGCACTAGGTATTCCTCTCTTAACCCCTTTAGACAGTCCACATTTCTCTTGTTGAAAGCTGTACCTATGTAGCACAGTGCTTGGCACACAGAAGAGGTGTTAGCCTGGGTCCTCTGAGAAGCAGATGTCAACTAGATGTGCAAGAAATTTATTGGGGGAAACACTGGGGAAGGAAATGATCAGGGAATTGAAGGATGCTGGAGAAGCCATTTGACTGTGGTGTAGATCTGACCCCTGTAGAGGAGAGAGGGAAGGAAGGAGGATTGAGTAGAAAGAATGTAAACTGCAGGGCAGTTTTAAGGAAGTTTTGTCAAGGTCGCTGGGGAGTCCTCAAGCCAAAATGCCTGTCAGCAACTTTGCCATGCTCAGACATTGGCTGGGAGCAGCCCCTAAGGATTGTGGCATAGGTATAACATGGCAGTGAACACAGAGTGCAGCAGCTGGGGTCGTTAGTCGGTTATACACCCTGCAGCAGGAGGTCTGAGATGCCCATGTTATGGCCACTACAGAAGGAGCTCAACAAATGCTTATTGAAGGGAAAGTTTGAGTAAAACAGGAATTACAGAAGAAGGGGATTAGACTTAAATATTCATTGAGCCCTAATATTTGCTAGTACTGGTAGAGGATATAAAATCATGGGACTCCCTCCTGTTTCTCACTTCTCCTCAAACATCACCTTGTGAAAGAAACCATCCCTGATTACTCTATATAAATAGAGTCATCCCTGCAGCCACTACATTCCCTCTGTCCCTTAGTTTGTTTCTTAAACATTAAAAAAATTAGCAGCTTTATTGAAGTTTAATTGACATACCACAAATATTTTCAGTGTACCCTTTGACAATTTGACATATGCCTACAGCCATGAAACAGTCATCACAATCAAAATAACGAACAAACCCATCACTCTCCCAAATTTCCTCACTCTCACCCTCTCCTTGCCCTCCGTCTCTCCCAACAACCACTGAACTGCTTTCTGTCACTATGAATGTTCACTTTCTAGATGGAACCGTACAGTTCAGTTCAGTTCAGTCGCTCAGTCGTGTCCGACTCATTGCGACCCCATGAATCGCAGCACGCCAGGCCTCCCTGTCCATCACAAACTCCCGGAGTTTACCCAAACTCATGTCCGTCGAGTCGGTGATGCCATCCAGCCATCTCATCCTCTGTTGTCCCCTTCTCCTCCTGCCCCCAACCCCTCCCAGCATCAGAGTCTTTTCCAATGAGTCAACTCTTTGCATGAGGTGGCCAAAATATTGGCATTTCACATTTAGCATCAGTCCTTCCAATGAAGACCTAGGACTGATCTCCTTTAGGATGGACTGGTTGGATCTCCTTGCAGTCCAAGGGACCCCCAAGAGTCTTCTCCAACACCACAGTTCAAAAGCATCAATTCTTCGGCCCTCAGCTTTCTTCACAGTTCAACTCTCACATCCATACATGACCACTGGAAAAACCACAGCCTTGACTAGACGGACCTTAGTCGGCAAAGTAATGTCTTTGCTTTTGAATATGGTATCTAGGTTGGTCATAACTTTCCTTCCAAGGAATAAGTGTCTTTTAATTTCATGGCTGCAATCACCATACAGTAGGTAATATTAAAATCAGGTTTCTTTCACCTAGCATATTGTTTTAGGGGTTCATCTGTGTGGTGACATGTATCAATAGTTTATTTCTTTTTATGACTGAGTAGTATTCCATTGTATGTATATACCACAGTTTGTTTTCCCTTTACTTAGTTTTTTTTTTAGTCTGTAGCATTTATCACTACTTGACCTTACATATGCAGTTTGTTGTCTCCCAGAATATAAGCTCCACAGGGGAGGGTTGTTACAGGACTGCTGTATATCTACAGTGCTTGGCACATAGTGGATACCCAATAAAACATTTGTTGAACGACTCTTACTTCCATGGCCTCAATTTTCTTTCACATACTGATGACTTCCAGGGATACAGGAATGTGTTGAGTCACCAGTGAAGAGCAGAAAGCAGCAAAAGGGGTTTTTATCATTGAGAAACGTGGTAGATGGTAATTGTTAACTGAGATACAGAATACAGGAGACTTTGTGTTTGTGCTTCTGGGATATATTGAATTCAGTTTGGGGTATGCTGAATTTGAGATTTCCATAGAGTAGTTTGAAAATGTGGGATTTGGGAGCTGAGAAGAGAGGTAAAGTCAGGATTAGAGAGTTCAGCAGTCATAGGAGTTATATCAGATCATCAGGGTTGAGAGAGATGGAGAATAAGAAAGGGAGTCAACAACATTTATGTGTTAGGCAGAAGAATAGGAAGCAAGAAAAGACAGATAAGAATAGCCATAGCAGTAGGGGGGTGTATGTGGGTGTATGGGGATGTGTGGGCTCAGAGTAGGTTCACTAAAGCAAGGGTTAGGGAGAATTTTAAATAGGGATTGGTTTGCTGTGAGGACTGCAAAGTGTCACATTGAATAAGGACTGAGAAGAAAAGGTTCTGATTCCCTAATTTTGGAATAATCGAGAAGATGATACATTTGGAAAATCTTTATCAAGATACAAAAATAAAAAAGCATTCTGCATCCTTTGGGAGGTGGTGAAGAGGTGGCTCAGAAATTCAGAGGAACAAGAGTTTGGCATTTGTGATAGAGCTAGAATTGTTGGGGTTGTAAGGCATTTTGGTGATTGTCTGTATGCTAATGTTAGCAGCATGGGATTGGTCAGACATACATTTCACTTGGAAATCATAACTGGAAGTTTGAAAATTGCTTCCTGGTTGTGTTCTCATTCATAAATTATAGTCATGAAAAAGAAATTGTAGGAGTGAAGACTGATCTTTTAACAGGCAAATTAAATATTGGTGTTCAATGATGTATACTTTGTGCTATAAATTAGTTTATGCAGAATTTATGAGTCAAACCTAGGCAATAAGTTCTCATGGTTATTCAAAAAGATTCAGTCATAAGGATAACTGGGAGAAATCAGGGATTATTTAAACTGTAATTTTAAATAATCAAGATTTTACCGTATTTTAAAAGAAATGCATTGTTTTGCTGTATTTGCCTTGTGTGTGTGACATTCTGCTTACTGAAACATGAAAAACTTATTTGTTTCAGGATCAGATTTGCAAGTGTGTCTCCCCAAGGGTCCAACATGCTGCTCAAGAAAGATGGAAGAGAAGTATCAACTAACAGCACGATTGAACATGGAACAACTGCTTCAGTCTGCAAGTATGGAGCTCAAGTTCTTAATTATTCAGAATGCTGCAGTTTTCCAAGGTGAGTTCTGGGCATCGTTTGAGATGTGCTGTGCAATGGCATCATTCTTTGGGCACTGGGCCTTTCACATGCTAAGTATAATTTAGAAATTACCATTCCAGTATTAATGCTTGATATAAAAACCTCCCAGTGAGAGATTCTGGTAAAGGAAAAACATGGTTTTTAGAGAAGCCACATTACAATCTTTGGGAAGGTGGGTATTGTCAAAAATCATTGTCCAAGGACATCCTGTTTACCTGTATGGAAAGGATGTAAATATCTGAAGAAAGAGTAAATGGTACTTTTTCTCCACCATCCCATTAAACTTGTTTAAAACACAAAAAAGTTTACTTCTGCACAAGTTAGTTGGATATTTGTGGAACATGCACAAACTCTTTCTGACCACTGGGACTATTTTCATTTAAGAGGGAGAAACTGGCTTAATGGCTCCACATTTTCTCATCTGTGTGAGTGGCTATCTTTCCTCTCTTTCTGAGTCTCAGTACTTACTATGTGTGTGTATAAAGGATAGCTAGGAGCGATAGTGGTGATAGCAAATATGTGTGTAGCGCTACGTGCTAGGTAATCTTGGAGGTGTTTTACATATATTAACTCATTTGATCCTCACAGGAAACCCTTTGAAGTAAGCAGTATTATTAGTTTCCCCATTTTATGGATGAAAACTCAAGGCACAGAGTGGTTAAGTAACTTGCCCAAGGTCACACAACTAATAAATGGGGAAAGTAGGATTTGAACCTAGACAGCCTGACTCGCCAAGCGTCTGCTTTTAGCTGCTTCATTACACCACTTTCTGTGAAGGAAAGTTAATTATGGATATTGGAGGTTTCTTCTATCCTTCCTTAAGCAGATGGAATGAGCTGCCTTCTTGTCCCACAAGGAGAGAATTGGGGTCAGGTGAAAAAAAAAAAAAAAACCACTTCTGATTACTTGACATTCAAAATCTTTTGATTTATGGTACCTTTATAAGAATTAACCTGTTTGAATTGTAAGGTGGGCTGATTATAGCTTATTTTGTCTATTGTAATGAAATACTTAGAATTAGCTACGAAAATTATTCAAATTAGCTAATAAAACATACATTCACAACAGTTCCTTGGGTCAAAGCCTCAGGGGACATTGGGCTGATTATATGAAGTATAATACAGAAGCTTGAAGTATTTGTTAAAGCTATTTATGCAGTCAGACTCTTGTGAAGAGTTTGTTGAGACTAACAATTTGGCAAAAGAATGAATAATTTAAGCTCATTTTAAAAATACATGTACCATTCATGTACTTCTCAGATTAGTTTTGGAGCTGATCCGTTGGGTGAAAGTGGGGTGATAAGAAGTGTTGTGACACTGACAATCGAGTTGAAGTAAGGCTGAATCTTACTCTGTGGGGTGTCAAGGTGCCTTTCTAGAATGTAGTATTTGTGATTTGTTTCATTCCCGGAGAAACCAAGCTCACAGATGTTATCTTGCTACCTTTTCCTGGCTGGAGCGGGGTGGTGGCGTGATCACACTGGTATTGTAGTGTGGAGTAAGCTGATGCCAGCTGCCCATCTGAGGACCTTGCATGCCAGTATTCATATCTCCATCCAGTTCTGCATTTTGCATGTTTTCTACTTCTGGAACAGCACAAGAGTAGGAGAGAAAGTTTTGACAAGATTTTGGATTAACTTCCAACCACGGCTGCTTTAGAATGGAAGTTGAACATTTGTCATGTGAATAGATGGTGGGGGGGACAATACCTATTTATTAGCTGTCCTCTCTCTCTCTCTCTCTTTCTCTCTCTCTCTCTCTCTCACACACACACACACACCATTTCTCAAATTGTGGGGACAGGCAGGACAACCCTAGCCAAGGTACCTGGAGACAACTGATGTGTAAACTCATTACTGCTGCCACCTTCTCAAGGCTGGTGCCTTGCCACCATGCGGACTCATTTGGTATATTTCATTCTGTCTTCTTACTCCTTTCCTGCTTATTTTTTCTTTCTTTTATTTTTATTTATTTATGTTTTATTTTTTAATTTATTTTTTATTTTTCTTAAAAAACCCCAAAAGAAAAAAATAAAACATGGTCCTAGACCTCAAGGCAATTATACTATGCTTGTAGAGACATTGCCCCAAATCCTTTTTGTACGATTGTCCCCTTCTTTGGAGACACAAGACTACAATCAGGGACTGCTACAAGATGATGTATTATTAATTACTGAGAAAAAGACTATCTCCCTTTTTTTTTCTCATAACTACTTAGTATTCCAATTAATTTAAATTGGGAGCACAGTTGCTTTCTCTCTAAAATACACCCCGTCCCCAAGATTCTGGTAGAACAATTTATTGAGAAAATTGCTCCAATACTTCACTCCTGTGAAATTTGATGTGAGCTGTCTTCACCACATGAAGTTGAAGAAGGCGCATCTTGATCTTGGCCTACATCCACAATGTCTTTAGGATTCCTTCACTAGTCCACATTGGGGGTATTAAGTAGTGAGTGCGTTCTGCAAATAGGTGCACAGTTCCACGAGCAATCCTTACTGCCTCGATTTGGAGTTTATGTCTTCTTTTGCAGGAAGCCTTTGCCCTCATAAATGAGCCTGGGGCCCTTTGCTACAGTGGTTGGAATGCTCTACTGCTAATGTTGTTTTGATAATGATTGAAGCATTAAAAAAGTTGTTCTTTATTTTCAATCTTTGCATTGCCTCGTTTCCTAAATTTAATTTACTTTGATGTGCTAAGTAAAATGGGGCAGCACAATCGTTTTTTGTTTCTGCTTAATTAATTCTTTTTGAAAAACCCCTTCACTTAAAGTAGATTTCCTTTTCTTTTTTTCTTCTCCACTACCTAATAATGAGGAGGAGGATGATGATAATGATAATAATAGTAGCGATAGTAACAGTCTAAGTGTCTACTATATGATGTTTACTTTTACATAATTATCTCTCATTCAATTTTCCCAGCAGCCCTATGAAGTTCATACTGTAATTGTCTCCATTTTACAGATGAGGAAACTCAATGATGCCCAGCTTTTTCCAAGCCATCATGTGACATGGTTTTCCTTGTTCTTAGTGTGCTTGAAGTAAAACAAAATTAAGAGGTTGTAGGATTTGTGGTCCTTGAGAAGAAAAATGGGATAGAATTCTGAATTTTTCATCATTTCTCCACCACCTATCTATCTTCAAGCCTTGAGTTCTGCTTTCTTTGTAGAATTTTAAACTTGTGCGGGAAGATCCCCTGGAGGAGGGCATGGCAACCCACTCTAGTAGTCTTGCATGAAGAATCCCATGGACTGAGGAACCTGGCAGGATGCAGTCCATGGGGTCATAAAGAGTTGGACACAGCTGAAGTGACTTAGCACACACACAGCATCAGGAAATATTTGGGGTGTGTCCAGGTTTTTCCTGTATGTTAGAGGATTCCAGTCTTCCCCAAGTTTCCACTGACTTGGAGTGAGAATACTCTTCAGAATGTAGCAACACTTTGCTTTTCTGGAAGTTGCCTCTCTCACAACTGGAAGTCTCTCTATCAGTGAGGAGAAATGGTGGGTAAGCAGAAAACATCTCTGTGCACCTAAAATGAAGCTCCTGGTTATGTAGTTGACTCATCTGAGAGCTCCTGGGTCCTTGTTCAGAGCCTACTACTCTTCTGCATTTATGCACAGTCTTTACAAACTTGATTTTCTAGTTTTCTAGTCACTAGTAGATAAACAGTTAACTAGAAGCGTTTTTTTTGAAAGACTACCAGAGGAAAGTACATATGAGGAGCAAGAAGTTAACGAGTGACAGTAAGAGTAGAGGACATAAAAGTGACTCAAGCACTCATTGAATGTGGCAGCTGGGAGCATCTTATAGAGGGTTATATTGCTACGTGCCTCATAGCCCCTAGGTTATAGTAGATCCAACAACTATTGTCCCTAGTGATGGCTATGAATTGATAAGGAAAGATCAAGTTATCTTCATTTTTTTCCCATGAATATTTCCATTTTGAATGGCTAAAAATATTTTTGGTACTGAAAGGCAAAGGAGGACACGCTGGACTTGGAGTCAGAACCATCTAAATTCTGGTTCTATGTTTATGGGCTTTATGACTTTGAGTGGTTACTTAGACTCTAATAGCCTCAAGTTTCTTATCTGCAAAATGGAGACAATAATTACAGTCCTGCTTCCATCAGGAGTAGAAGTAATATATGCGAAAATGTCTTGAAAACTGTAAAACACTATATACATGCAATATTATCTAGACAGTTCATTTTTGTGGCTGCTTCACCCCACATGGGCCAGATAAATGATGCATTACCATTGCAGACAGTAACCTAGATAAAGCTGGAGTTCCTGATGTAATTTAACAACTTTTGCCAAGTGTAGGTGATGCTGAAGCAACTCCAGTGCACAGGTGAAACAGCACTTAGGCAAAGGGCCCTTTGAAAGAGAGGTTTATTTTATGCATTCATAGATATGAAGCTGTGTTGTTTGAAATGCCAATACTTCTTTGAGCAATCCTTTTTTAAGCTTCTGAAATCTTCTCAGAAGTCCCCTACCTGGTGTATTTTACACACAAATGAGAGGCTAGATCACAAAGGCATTGTTGTGTTCAGGTCATGTTTTCATTGCGTTTTCTGGTCCATTCTACCAGGGCAGAGAGGAAGAAAAGCTCTGTCTTCATCCAGTGTTGGAAGGCTTTCTCCTAACTGCTCTCCATGGAAGAGATGAATGGCGCGGGGGCAGTGCTTTGCGCTTCTTTTCTTTCTCTGCTCCCTTATTTTCCATTTCCATCTGCTCTTTTTTTTTTTTTTTTCCTGTCAGATTCCTGTCTCTCCCACTCCCCCTTAAATAAAATTGTCCTTGGTTAGAACACCCTTTTCCATCAGCTCAGAGCAATTTCTCCAGTTATTCTGCTTGAAATAACTGTTTAGGGACATTATTCAAGCAAAGCTTTTTTCCTTCACAGTTAATATGTGACTAAATAATTGCTTAAATGTTGATAAACATGTTTTTGAGATTCAATCATTTGTTAATTTAGTTTTTATAATCTGGTGGGGGTTTTAAGTGAGTACTGAGCCATTTTTCTCCATTTCACACATTTTTTCCTGCTGCCTAGTCTGACAGTTCTCCTCCCCATGCTGAGCTGCAGTGAGTCCTCAGCACAAACTGCGGGCCATTTTGTCACAACCCTTTCTTTTTCAAAAACAACATACAGGAGAGAATAATTACACTGATGTCTAATCAGGACATAATTCATTCGCCAGGACCAAATGTAATAACATTAAACTGAATCGGAGAATTTTAGGAACGCAGACCATGACCATGAGTGAGGTTATATATCCTCAAAAATGTAAATTATTAATCAAACCACTCATCTGTACAGCAAAGCTCTAGTAATCCCATTATAAAAGGGTGAATTTCTCATCAGAGGCCAGAAGATGCTGGCTTTAATTAGTGAACTTTTATGGTGTTGACTCAAAGAGATATTTTGGTTATAAAGTTTTAAAAAAATGTGATTAATTATTAGTACTATTGGAAAAATAATTGGAAACTGGGCGTTTAAAGTTATTTTGGTTTTAAACTAAGAATTTTTTGGATTTAATTCAGTTTCAAAATTCCGTGGCTGTAGCAGAGCCAGAGACAGTTCTGGGGGGCGGGGGGTGTGGGTAGAGTTGTAAACCTTTCCTGTGTCCTCTATTGATTTAGAAGTCAGTCACTAGACTGAAAACCGTTTAATAAAAGGAGCTTAGAAATATGAATCAGTGGGCAGGTGGGGACTGTTCTTGGGCCAATAGTGGGGTGAGGAGATTATGCAGATTAACCTTTTACCCCAGCCTGTGCCCCTTGGTTCTGAATTCCCCCCTGGAGCTGCCTTCATCACTGCCCACCTTCTCACTAGTGGGCCTGACAAAGCAAATTAAAGGAAATTATCCCTGCCCTCTAGAAGCTTCCAGGAAAAATACCACTTTTGCTTGGAGTGATTACTCCCTCCCCTCCCCTACTGGGATTTGTTTACTTTCTGAAAACATATGTTCCTCCTCCTCTTTCTGTCTCACTGAGTTGTACTACCTGATAGCGGAGTAATGAAGCATATGTTCCAGAGATTTGAATTCTCCTGTCAATCGAGTGGAGGTACAAACAATTTGCCTTTAAGCTGGAAGTGGTATCACAGAAATGAAAAATACCTTTCCTTCTATTGACTGTGAGATGCTTCCAGGGGCTGCTGCCCACCGTGGTACTCCTCCTTTTGCTGTCTGCTCTTTCATTCAGTCATCAGGTCTTGCTTCTTCTTTCATACTTCCATCTTTTTCCCACATTCTGTTCCCCTTTGCCTTCCCTAGGTCTCAGTCATCTCATTAATCACATACCATTGCCTTGTAGCTCTGTTGCTCTGATTTTAGTTTCAGGCTCCATCAGCTCACATCCAGGCCACCTGCAAAAGCTGAACTGGGTTTCATGTCTTTAGTCTCCTCCCTTGCTTCTCAGTTCAGCAGTGGAGTGTGAGTTCAAGATGGCAGGCTCTGGGATCACTTGGGCTGGGTTTGAATGAGTCTAGGTGGCAGAGGGAGGAGATGTGGGGCTGGTGTGGAGAAGGGAAATTGAAGGCTTGCAGTAAGAATCACAAACCTCCTGTCTGAATATGTATTTAAGTCAGTGAAAGATGAATGAAAAATTTCCTGTTCTACAGTGTTTTACTTATATTATCTCATGTAGACCTAACACGAACCCGCAAAGTTGGTACTATTTATTATTAGCCTCATTTCATTGCTGAGGAAGTAGAGGCTTAGAGAGATTAAGTAACTTGTCTAAAGTTGCATAGCCAATAAATAAATGGAGCAGACAGGAGTTGAACCCTGGACATACAGCTCCAGAGCCTGTGCCCTTAATCACCATGTGTTTTATAGCCACTGGGTATTTTGTTTCATGGTCAAGGACAATCTCCCCAGTTCTAGCTTTCTCGCATGGGAATTCTATTATATTTAACTAAGTAACATTTGTTGAGCAAATATCTAGCATGTCTGAAGGCAGGCAGGTATAGGGAATTCAAAGATAAAAACTACTTCATGCCTACTTTCAAATAGCTCAAATTTCAGAAACCAAGACTTTTGTACGTGAGTAATTTGGGTACAAGGCATCCTATGAGAAATTCAGTAAGGAAAATGTTAGCAGGTTTCTCTACAGTGGTTAGGAGTGGATCCAGGTTTTTTAAGGCTCAAAGGTTACAGAATGTGAAGGCCCTCTTAGAAAAAGGAGACAAATGTACAAAAACAAAATGCCTGTGGTTCTTCTAGAAGGAGGCTTGCAAGTGCGGGTCCCTGTAGTTTGTTTCATTAACTTCATAGGAAATTCACCTCTGTATGGGGCTGTGGGGTTGGAAGAGATTAATTTTAACCAGAGGGCAGAGATTCTTGGAAGAGATTGCCTGTATGAATTCTTCAGACAGATGTGGCTCTTGATCAAAGAGAAGGGCCAGTGAGGGAGTTAGGTAAATCAGTACACATCTTTCTGTAAATTTAAACTAAACTTTAAACATTATTAATTGCCTACTAGGTACAAGTCTTTCTGGACTTCTAGCTAGCCCTTTGGAAAGTAGTTATCCATTGGGAAAGGGCAAAACACCTAGGCAAGAAGCAGGAGGTGGGGGTGTAATGAGACGGGCATGCGCTTTGGCTTCAGGTAGACTGGAATCTAAGTCCCAGCTCTCCTACCTCCTCTCTTTGTAACCAAGGGCAAGTCACCTCTCTGAGCCATGAATTAAAGAGGGTTAAATCCAGTGAGGATGGAAGAACTCAGCTCTGTGCTGGTCTATAGGAACCAAATGCATGGTAGCCATTGTTTTTGTTATTCCTTCTCATACATTTATAAGCATAATTGTGTATGAAATATAATACCTGCTTTGCAGTATTGAATGTCGCATACCTGGCACATATACATTAAAAATGCTTTTCATGTTATAATATCATTTAATTAATATACAATGCTCTAATATACCCACTCATAATCTTGTCATTCAGAGAAAACTGTATTTTCAGAAAAGAGCGTTTCTGTGTGTTTTCATTCTTTCTCTGTGTGTATGTGTATACTTAAGACTAAAAAGAGTATATGTTTTCTCCATAGTCCCCTAGTGGTCTGAATGAGTTAATGTAGCCTCTCGATCTAAGTAGTAATGGCAGACTCTGATTTCATCGGGTTGATTAGGAGAGGAAAGAGAACAAAAATGATGAAATAAGGATGTTTATCTTGCTTCCCTCCTTTGGTTGAAGTTCTTTAGCATTAGTACTGGACTTGATTAACTGAAATGTAATTATCAGATTAGACTAAGTTCTACTGTATTCCCTCTCCTGGGATCCTATGTTCTTTCTTTCTAGCACTTACTGAGTTGATAGTGATATATGATGGTTATTTTATTGACATGAATCTCCTTTACTAGAGAATAACCTCTCTGAAGGTGGGGCTGATGTGTATTCTACCTCAACCCTGTATCCCCCAATGAGATAGCGGACACTCAGTAAATGTTTCAGAAACATACACATATACACACAATTAAAATAAGTAATATTAATAGAAGCAGGTTACTGTCTCTTCCACTTCCTCTGTAATCACTACCACGATGACCAGATGGACAGAAAAGTATAAGCTATTGCCTACAGCATTTATTCCTAGGTTTTAAAGTCTACTCAGATGTAAGATCTTAAAAGTCTAGATAGTGGATTGATGCTTTCCCATTGAGATGGAATGTCTTATGTTTACCTGAGCCTCAGCCTCTGCATCTAGCCTCACCATTCCCTGGCTGGTCTTTTCCTCCAGCCTAACCTCTTCACAGAGAACTGTGAACAAAGTGCAAAGCCAAAGATGTACATCTTGTGACCAAGAATAACAAGAATGGTGGCATCGATCACCTTTTCCAGATACACTCTTATATGTCGTTCTTGATTACTGTGGGCACTTTAAAGTAATACAGCAAACTTTGTTTGAGAATATTCTTTTTTTTAAATAAGTTTTTAGTATACAAATGAATATACATGTTTATTATATAAAATGAAAAAAAAAACCACAAAGAAATGAAACAGTAGGAAATAAAATGACCCACATTCTATCCCCCAGAGGATAACTACTATTAATGTTTTAGTATATAATTTAACATACTTTTGTTCAGTATTGTACAGGTATGGGTATGTATATATTTAAAAAATGAATCACACTGCTCTTTCAAGCAATGCAATATAACCATCTTTCCATGTAAATATTTGTATAATATAATAGTAATAGAATATTTAGAGGTTACCTAGTACTTAGTCATGCTATTTTCTCATGTTATTAATCCAACTCTCTCTATTGTTAGAGATTTAGGTTGCTTTCAGTAGACCATAGTAAAATAATGTCCGTGTAAGTAAGTATTTATGCATATCTTTATTTCCTTAGGATAAATTCCTGGAACTGGAATTGCTGGGTCAGGGGCTTATGCAGTTTTTAAAGTTTCTCACATTTATTGCCTATTTGATTTCCATCAAGTTGTATCTCTTCTCACTCTTGTTAGCAATGTATGAACGTCCATTTCCTGACCATTTGTCCTTTTAGAATAACCCCAGTTTAGGTGAAGAAATAGTACTCTTTTCTTATCAGGAAACTTTGGTGATCATTTGTACTTTTTATTTTGTGATTTTTCTCATTAATATTTTTCATCTTTTAAAAAATTTAGCTATTCATTGTTCTTATTGAAATGCCCTTTTCTTATTGATTTTTAAGAGCTCTTTATATATTCAGGATGATAACCCATTTTATATGTTATATTGATTTTACTGATTTGTTAATTCAATATTCATTTTTTATGGTGCTTTAAAAACACTTCCAGTCAAATGTATCAATAGCTTTCTTAGGCTTTCAATATAGCCTTTGGATTTTGCCTAATTGATGTTAGCCTTAGATGAATCAAAAATATGTTCTATTTCCTATTCTGACAGTAGCTGTGTAAAAATTGGTAAGTAATTTAAAGTGTCTGAATTTGTTTTCTTATGTGTGTGATAACACCCGATCTACCAACTTGCCAGAGCTTTTGAGGACCAAAAGAGGTAATGTATATAAAAATGCTTTGAAAAGTTTAAAGGATTATTGTTGTTGTTATGCAGTTATCTTTGACACTGACCATTAGTCTGAATGAGTTCCTGTTTATAATACTGCTATCAGCATTGCCTTTTTTCCCCTGTGGATTTGAGACCTTTCTGACCATTTACTAGGATATAATCTTGGTCTAGAATGCACTGAAGTCTGTGCTCTGGTAGCTGGAAAGGCCCTGGGAGGGTGGTGAAATGTTGCCTGCCACCAGTCTCGGCCTGGAGCATGGATTCTGGGCATCCTTCCCACCTTCCCAGCTGGGAAAATGGGCCCTGGAACTATTCTTTGAAGTAGTATGCATGTTTACTCCCACATGCCCAGCCCATGAAGGGTAGCTAAAGAAACTCATTCAGTGAGGCCAAAGTGCCTGTTCCTGTCCAACAGAGCAGTAGGTGGGAGAAAACCCAAAGCCTTCTGTCCACACTCGTATTCCTTGGGGACTGGAAAAACAGTACTCTTTCTAGCAATTAACATTTGAAACAGACACACTGGCCTATCAGATAAATCAGCAGTTGAGCATTGTTTTGTGGTACATATTCTGGAGAGAGTTGTTTATTAGGAAAACCTTTTTCTTAAAAAAATTATGACCAGAATTCTCCCTCTCTAAATGCCAGCTTAAAAAAATCAGAGGAAAAACAATTAAGCTATCTCATGCATCAAAGTAATCATTAGTAGAAAAACAAAGTATGTTCTTTGTGGCAATCTCTGCCAGATGGTTGAGATGGGTGATAGTGGAAGAAGAGGCTTAAATGATACACATATTATTTCAAATATAACCTTGAAGGCTTTTGTTTGTATTTTGATGGGAGGGGAAGATAGTGTATACTTGCTTAACTTAAGCCTTCTTGAAGGTCAGAGGCCTCTGGATAGCTGGTTAGACATTTGTGAGGTTAGACATTTGAACTCGTCTGGGTCACTTACATGAAGGAGAAGCAAGGTTAACTAAGTTTACTGAAAGACTGTGTGCTAGGTTTGATTAATCTTCCTTATGGTAGTGATATGGCTAGGTATTACTATCCCCATTTCACAGACATGGAAGCTGGAGTTCGGAGCCATTAAGCAATCTGCCCAAGGCCACATAACCAGTAAGTGGCAGCATTAAGTTTCTAACTTTAAAGTCATTGCTCTTTTCATTGAGCCACACTGTCTCCCTTGGAGGTAGAAGATAAAAATAAGATTTATGAAGTGATAAAAATGATCGTAGAGGGTTTTGAGAAATAGAAAGTGCTGTTAGGAATCTGTACAGTAATGGAGAAATAAACAAAATGCCTCAAGAATGGCCCCCAAATTTTATTTGGCATAAGGCTTCAAATTCCATTGATGTGAAACGATTCTCTGTAGGGACATACTCTGGCAAGTTAATTGTACCCCGAGTATTCTGTGGCAGCACGGCAGCCTTTCCTATTGCCTCATAAAGAATCGCACACACCCCCTTCAGAGTTCATTTTAGTACTTTTCAGGCTGACATCTAAAGGGGCTGCTACTCTGACAAACACAATCTGGCCAGATGTTATTATTTTGCACTACATTTAATTTCTTCCTGCCAAAGATTTAGACTTCTTTTCCCTGATAAAGATCAGGGGAAATTGTCTGGTATTTACAAAATCCCATCCAGGCGTATCTGTTACAATGTTCACTTAGCAAAGTTTATTAGATTATTAGGGCTTTAAACCCTTGGGCTCTTTCAGTATTGAAATTAAAAAAAGAAAAACCCAAACATCTTCAACAAATTTAAGTGGCATAATTAGACCCTGGGCTTGTCTTACAGGCATTTTAGAATTATGAAAATCATTTAAATAGTATTTGCTTCCTGAGAAACTTGCTGAGTTTGACAGGGATGAAAGGAAGGCGGTTATGCTCCTTTGGTCTCCTGAGTTAATGGGGAAAGTGATATCTGGAACTGAAATAAATTTGCTATAGTTGTATGGTGAAATCACGCCCATAAGTAGTTAGCCATACCACACAGGGCCTCTCTTTCTTGGCCTAGTTAAAATGTGGGCACGACAGTGTTAGAGAAACATGGGGGTCTGTCATTTCTTTGCTCATAAAATCTATTTAGAGGAAACACTTACCTGGACTCCTTGAACTCGAATTCTCTGCTCGTATCTTCTATACCAGGCGTATTAAGACTTTAATAGAAATATTCAATATTTTAACGGTATGGTTTGTACACACTTTTCCTCAAGAGATTTCAATGTGCTTTATGTTCACTGATTATATTTTCAAGTATTTCCAGTTGAAGTTTTGCGGCACTCTTGTTATTTTTTCTTTTGTGTGAATGTAAACATGGGAGGGTTGAGAAGGTGACCTGTATTAGTCAAAATAAGGAACTCAGAACTGATCTGAAGCTTTGCCTATATGATGTACATGGGAGAGAGAAGCTAGACAGAAGCAGTCTAATTATGCTTATTTGTTTGGGGAGTGGGGTGGACTGGTACTAATTTAGACACCAGAATTCTGGACCATCAGACTTGGCATAACAAGAGAGAGGACTGTTTAAGAACATTGAATGCAAGTGTTAATTACATATGTCAACTTGGGCATTTTCTTCTATTGTATATTTATTTGGCATTAGACTAGGTTTTTAACAAATTATTAAAGCATAGTTCTTTAGAGACTATGTTAGAAATGTCTCACAAATAAAGCAGGACCACAGTTGGGCTTTTCCTTTTTAATTTGAAAGTGGTCAGAAGCCCGTTATATGGAAACTATAATAATGCAGACATACGTCTGTACAGTGCCGTAAGTGTAACTGTAAGCGTAGCAGCAAGTGCTGAAATGGCAGAAGTGAAGGCAAGGCAGGAGGTAAATATTTTGTAAAAATTAATGATCTAGAGTGAACTCTCATTAACTTTTGGCTCTGTTAATTTGAATATTGTGATAATTTGACTTGGACTGAAGTTTATGAAAGAATCTGCTAAACAAATTAATAGTGTATATAAGATTTGTAGGAAGGCATGTTTAATTTGCTTGAAGGACTTGAGCAAGCCCATTAATTGGGGCTGCTAATTATAATGAGCTTTGCTTATTAAAGCAAATCTGATAGAAACTCTACTTGGAAACACTTTATTAGCAGTGATTTAGAGTTACTCCAGGTATGGAAAAAAATAATAAAAAGTAGTGTAGTGTTTAAGAGAATAGATTCTGGAACAAATTGACTTTGAGCTTGAATCTTGTTACCTAGGGGAGCACACTTAACCTCTCTAAGCCTCAATTTCCTTAAACAGGGATAATAAATAGTAGGACCTAACCGCACACGTACAATTGTTGTAAGAAGTAAATGATATGATGCTTGTAAAACTTAACTTAGAATAGTGCTTAGTATACAGCAAGTGCTCAGTAAATGTTAGCTGATGTTTGTTATTCTTGGAAAGTAGTTGTTAATCACACTTAACTAACTTAAACTATCCTTTCCTTTATCAGATCAATTTAGTGAAGATGGTCCAGGACAACATCCTGCTTGTTGAGCTAGCCACTCCTAAATTTGGATGAGAGGCCCTCTGGGGACAGTAACTTAATAAATTGCTTTCCATATTCTATAGACCAAATGTACACATGGAAAGGGATGATGACCAGATTCAAAGGCTTTTTAGTTTCCCAGGAAGGAAATTCTAATTGAGCATATTTTATGTTATTAGCCTAGTTGACCATGCATTGAGGTTGTGAAGTTATTTTGGAACCTGAAAAATACCAAGTTTATATGTCTGAATATTGTAACATTTCTAATATTATTCCTTTTCTGCTATCCCGTTGATATTACATAAATTATAGGTGTTTGTTTTGAAAGAAAAACTGGTAAATATTGGTAAATATAAAATAGAATATAAATACCACCCAGAATCCTAACACCTAGAGATGACCATAAGTTTTCTGGCATTCTCTCTGCATATATTCAAATACACATATGTAGATTTTCTTACAAAAATGGAATCATACTGCACTCATTAAAAGCAATGCTAGTGATAAAGCAGAGAGTGTACATGTTATTTTCAGGTCTGCTTTAAAATAGGGCATTAATTGGTAATCATGAGGTGGACTTGAAAAATTGCATATAATTTTACATCTGAGAGTCCTTGATCTGTTTCTGTTAAGACCAATAGAAATTCAGCACAGAGAATATGGACTCAATTATCTTTATAGGTCCATTAGTATTCATATTTGATGTCTGTATGTATAAGTGTGTGAGTGTGTGTGAGAGAGAGAGGGAGAGAGGGAGGGAGGCAGGCAGGCTGCCTGTGTATCCTGGGTGGAGATTTCTCCCTGTTGTGTGGTCTAGTGACAAGAGCATTGGACTGGGAATAAGAAGATAGCAGCTTGTAGCTCTGACTCCATCATGACTCACTGGATGACCTTAGGCAATTAATTTCATTTCTCTGGGCCTTTGTTCATTTTCTCATATATGAAATGTTGGGTTAGACCAGATAATTTCTACAGCTGCTTGCAGCTCAGAGAATTGGAGTTGTTTTGTTTTTAAGTCAAAGTTGCCTGTCTGCCTGGAAGAACCCGAGGGTCTGTGGAGATCTTCCTAAAGAGAGGACAGTGATGAATTTCAATAGTTTCTTTGGCGCCAGATAGACCAAAGCTGTAATTTTTAGCCTATCAGGCATTTGACTTTTGAAAGTGCTAAATCCTCCATTAGGAATAAATGTGGAAGCTTCAGGTTATTTATTGTTATTTACACTTTCCATTCATAACTGTCAGTGTCACAGGCTCTGTCGACATAACTGCGTCAATGAGGTTAGCTTTAATCAGTTTAGTGGCGGCTAAGTCACAAATATATCAAATAGCCAATCATAATGCAGGAGTCCTCTAAAGCCTGACTGAATTATTTATTTTGTTATGATGAAAATGTCTGGGCTTTATTGGTTTTTTTTAAGAACTTGATTCAGCTTGAAGTCTAGAAGATAAAAGATCAGTGATTGTCTCTTAGATTTTTATTCTGCCTTCCTTCAAGGCTTTTCATTTTTCACAAGCCGTTGTTAACACTTTTAAGTCAAGGTGAGAGAGCTGTGATATTTTTATCCTAAGGGTTTAAGCATATGTGAAAAACTTTTACCTTTGATTTCTTGTTCCATTTCTGTCATGTGGAAGCTGTGTGACCTTGAACTAACCACTTAACCTGTTTGAGCCTCATTTTCTTTGTCTGTAAAATGGGGATAATCTTAGTCTTTTCTAAATCTCAAATTGTTTTGAGACACAAATAAGATAATGCTTTAGTTGTCATACAAATGTATGATAAACTTATGATTATCATTAAGTTTAGTGTTAGCATTTAGGCCTTTAGTGGGTAGGTCTGACTTGATACAATAGATATTTGCGTGTCTGCGTATCAGTCATGTCTGACTGTTTGCGACCCCATGGACTGTAGCCCACCAGGCTCCTCTGTCCATGGGATTTCCCAGGCAAGAATACTCGAGTGGGTTGCCATTTCCTTCTCTAGAGGATCTTCCTGACACAGGTATTGAACCCATGTCGTGCTGAAAAATTATATGGAAGCCAATTTTATAAATCAAAACTCTTCTATGTCTTACATTATATCGTGATAATATTACCCACAGAAAATTTTGTCCTCCAGAGGTCATTAAAAAAATAAAGGATTCAACAAACTTAAAATATACTCAGTACTGATAAATGAGCAATATTCAAATTAAACATGTGTACTGCAAATCATATTAAATACAGTGCTACAAATATAGCTCCAGAGACTCTGAAAAGGGAAATAATTCATCATGATTCAAAAATGCTCAGGACATTTTAGGGGATGGATTGAGGAGGGTGGGGGAATGGGCCACTGGCAGTGGGAGGTCAGGGAGAGAAGACAGGAAGAAAAACATTTAAAATATAGCTGAACAATCCTCTCTGTGTCAACCCATGCAGCTATTACCAACCCCCACTGCATACTTATTATTCTTTTTCCAGACATCTTTAATACAGACAGTGAAACTATAGTAGAAATGTGGCTTTGTACTTAGAATACAGTTGTATGGGCTCTCTAAGAATCACTTTTGTTTTCTTTTTTTTTTTCTACCCAGCCATTCAGAGGCCCTGATTACCAGCATAACAGTAAAGAAAAGAGAAATAGTTAGAGCCAAAGCAAAACACAAAGGAAGCAAGATTAGAAAATGGAAAAGCATGGAGGGAGAACATTTGAGTATAGTAACACGGTCACTCGTAGAAAGAAACTGTTTCAGGTTTACATACTTAATTATCTCATGTTTAAGTTGAATCGGCTAATTAATTTTCCTGTGCTAAAGCAGATTTACAGGTACTGAGCATGTACTAACTGAGAGTGACACATATTGAAAATTGAAGAGTTAGGTGGATTTATTCCTGATGTGACTGAAGCTGTGCTCCCAGGAATGATTTTTCAGCCTCATCTTATTTCAAAGTCCTTGGGAAGCTCATCCCATGGGGAAATACCAGCCTTAGGACCCAAACATATAGGTTCCTGTTCCACCTTGGTCATTCTTCTAGCTTTGGGACCTGCAGCCAGCGCGGATCTTTTGTCAAGCTTGCAGGTCTCTCTGCCACCTTGCTCAGGCCTGCCTGCTCCATGCTCCCTTCCTGTATGCTGTGCTGTGCTGCGTGCTAAGTCACTGCAGTTGTGTCCGACTCTTTGTGACCCCATAGACTGTAGCCCACCAGGCTCCTCTGTCCATGGGATTCTCCAGGCAAGAATACTGGAGTGGGTTGCCATGCCCTTGTCCAGGGGATCGTCCCAACCCGGGGATCGAACTCGTGTCTCCTGTATCGCCTGCATTGGCAGGTGGATTCTTTACAACTATTGCCACCTGGCCAAACTAGAAATGATGTGCTTTGGATGAAGGAGGAGGATTTCTGTCCCCTTCACTGAACTGACACCCCTCGAGTATCTTTTTTGAGCCCATCTTTTTATCTCTGCCTCCTAAATGAGTGTTGGTGGGTAGATGCACATAATAGATTTTCAACACATGTTGGTGGAACTTTAATATCTCTAAACCTTGGGTTCTCATCTATAAAATGGAGCAGCTTCTTTTCCAATCTATCTTATTTAGGAGAATATGAAGCTATATATATAAAATTGCATATTAAACCAAATAGCACTATACACTCATTCATGTAAGGGGCTATTACAAATTAGAGTTGTTATGTGTAATTCACATTTTAAAATTTAGGGCTATTTTCTTAATGGAACTTGATCAAGTTAACCTTTCTGAAGTGTAGATTGTCTGTCCAAAGAGGTGAGTAGATTACTACATTGGTCTTTTAACTGGACAGGTTGCAGGGGATCCACAAAACCCCTGAAAGTGTATATAAAATGTTTTGTATATGTGATTTTTTGGGAAGAGAGCACACATATCTCAAATCAGATTTAGGGGTCTGTGTACCTCAAACAGTTGAGAACCACAAGGCTGACTAATCTCTAGATTTCATTCTGCTCTAATCTGATTCTATGAAGAATCCTAGTCTGAATAAATAGATTCAAATTTCTGATTATTTAATGGACTTAAGTAAGTAGCCTCAGTTATTTTAACGGCACTTAAGTTAGGATTCCCAGATTTAATAATACCCATTTCAGTACTGATCGTTGGCATATTCTGCTACCATTCAGATGCCAACTTGGCTTGAGGGAGGAACTATTATTTCAAATGTTGCCTCCCATCTACTTTCTCAAATGTAGTTACTTTGTCCTCACCTATATTGCTTTTTAAGAGGGGCTGTATTTTGGTCTGTAGAATTAGAAACTTTACTCATGTTTGTCAACTGAGTGCAATAAACATTCCTTAAAGAAATAAAATAGCAATAGCAAAACTAAAGCCCAGGAGAGGCATTGGAGGAGTTGCACCATTTAGGAACCCAGCTGTGTTTGTTCTGATCATAATGAAGCTACTGTATACCATTTAATTCTCTTGGGAAGTGATACAGTTAAAGTCCCAACATCTGTAGAAATAGCAAGGTGGATTCAACTTTGTTATGTACACTGAACTTTCTATTTTCATGAAGAGAGAGGAGAGAAAAACTACCAGATGAGGAAGTATGGGCAGTTTTTACAGTGAGTAGAAGGAGGTAGTCTTCCAGTCTGTTTTAGAATCTTATTCATTGCTGGCACTGGAAGGAGAAGACTGCTAACCATGTGGGTGATCTCACCGTTATCTTTGGGAGGAGAGCATCTCTAGCCAATCACTTGGAATGATATAGTGGGAAGGAAAGAAAAAAAAACCAAACAGCCATTGACTAGGATGCAGAAGATAAGAGGTTTTTGTTTATGGCTCTGCCACTAAGCAGGTAGTGTATCACTGGGCAAGTCTCTTCCTGATCCTGAGCTTCTTGGCCTAGTTATCATCTAGGGGCCTGTTCCAGTGTCAGTCACTCAGTTGTGTCCGACTCTTTGCGACCCTAAGGACTGTGGCCCACCAGGCTCCTCTGTCCATGGAATTCTCCAGGCAAGAATACTGGAGTGGGTAGCCATTCCCTTCTCCAGGGGATCATCCCCACCCAGGGATCGAACCTGGGTCTCCTGCATTGCAGGCAGATTTGTTACCATCTGAGCCAATGCTGTGATTATTTTTAATAATAATGATAATAATAGAGTTTCCATATAATAGTCTACTGGGTGAAGTTATGTTAGTGTTAGTAGCTCAGTCATGTCTGAGTCTTTGTGGCCCCATGGGCTATAGCCTGCCAGGCTCCTCTGTCCATGGAATTCTCCAGGCAAGACTATTAGAGTCGGTTGCCATTCCCTTCTCCAGGGGATCTTCTTGACCGAGGGATCAAACCCATGTCTCCTGCATTGCAGGCAGATTCTTTACTGTCTGAGCCACCAGGGAAGTCCCCACTATGTTATGGGTTTTAAAATAAAATTGATTTACTTACAGTAATCCTGTTAGGTAGGTGGTATTATCTCCATTTTATGGATGAGGAAAACTGAAGTCCAGAGAGGATAAGCAACTTGCTCAGGTGCTGGCATCTGCCCACTCCTTCCTGATTTCTCTTCCCTGCAGCCAATCACCACCAAATCCTGCTAGTTATTTCTCTTTACTATCTCTATCATCACTGGTTTCAATGCTTAGCTCTAGTCTGGACTTTTAAACCACTTCGTAACTAATCTCTCTGCCTCCAGTTTTATATCCTTCCTCTAGTGTCTATCAGTTTTTAAGAAGTAACTCAGATATCATTTCTTTTAAGAAGCCTTCCCTGTCTACCCCCTCCACTGGATTATGTTACCTTCTTCTGTGTCCCATAGTACCTTGTTTATCTCTGGTCTGCTTCGTCAACAATATAATACTAGCCAATATTTAATTATTTAATTTAAATATTTAATCTAATAGTTGTCTACTATCTACCAAGTATAATACTATTCTAAGCTCATTCTATCCATTAAGTCATCGAATCCTCACAGCAACCATATGAAGTGTAAGTAAGGAAGTAAGTGAAGCCGCTCAGTCGTGTCCGACTCTTTGCGACCCCGTGGACACCAGGCTCCTCCGTCCATGGGATTTTCTAGGCAAGAGTACTGGAGTGGGTTGCCATTTCCTTCTCCAGGGAACTTCCCGACCCAGGGATCGAACCCAGGTCTCCCACATTGCAGACAGACACTTTACCGTCTGAG
Source organism: Budorcas taxicolor (assembly GCF_023091745.1). Taxonomy (NCBI): domain Eukaryota; kingdom Metazoa; phylum Chordata; class Mammalia; order Artiodactyla; family Bovidae; genus Budorcas; species Budorcas taxicolor. Next base: position 42,159,975 of record NC_068935.1, on the reverse strand, counting down.
CCATCAGGGAAGTCATATGAAGTGTAGATATAATTAATACCATGTTTTACAGATGTTCAGTAAGTTGCCGATGATCACAAAGCTATTGTGTACCAGAGCTGGAATTTCAAACCCAGACACACTTGAGAGCCTGGGTTCTCAGTCTCTGCTCTATACTGTCTTTTGCCTCAAGTACTGCCTTCACCAGGGAGCCTTCTATGGCTCTTTTTAAAATTACTTTTAAAAATAATTTGGATTTCATGAAGTCCAAATTAAAGTTTGAAGCTGAAAATGCACCATTGTCAGGCACTTTTGATAGACTTCGAGGGTTCCCTGATTGCTCAGTTGGTAAAGAATCTGCCTGCAATGCAGGAGACCCCAGTTTGATTCTTGGGTCGGGAAAATACGCTGGAGAAGGGATAGGCAACCCACTCCAGTATTCTTGGGCTTCCCTTATAGCTCAGCTGGTGAAGAATCTGCCTGCAATGTGGGAGACCTGGGTTTGATCCCCTGGAGAAGGGAAAGGCTACCCACTCCAGTATTCTGGCCTGGAGATTTCCATGGACTGTATAGTCCATGGGGTCACAAAGAGTCGGACATGACTGAGTGACTTTCACTTTGATAGACCTGAAGCACTAAATTGACCCCGGGATCAGATAATTCTATATTTCTATAAAGCTAAACACTTCAGAACATTTATACTTTCAGGAGACACATGGTTCCTATTTTCCAGGTAACAAAATTGTGGATAGAGTTGTCTTCCATTCACATTCTGATGAGGAAGACCTTGGTCCAGGAGGTGCTTTTTCCTGTTAACCTTTTCTTTCATGAAGCACAGAAAGTGTTTGGTGTCTAACCGAAGAAGCACTCACGAGTGATTTACAGGGGCGCTTTGTTGATTCAATCTAGTTATTTGATGCTGTCTCATTTTCTTTTCCTAAACAACTTGTGCATGAGCGTGTCTGGGAGGATTGGATAGAAAAGAACATGCATATCAAGGTTTTATTGCCTGGAGGCTTATGTGAATCAGCACCTTCATTTTACTGAGTTTCTTTTTGCCTCAAGTGCCAGATTTTCTCGATCTTTCTTCGACAATGTCAAGTAGTTTGGTAGGTGCATTACATAATTTTCATAGTGAGCACTGCTGTTGTTTATTATGAGAAGGCTTTGAGAAGGGGTTCTAATGAGACAGGATTGTTGATTCTCCCTGGGTTTTGACTTTCTAAGAAAGTCACTTATTCATAAATTGTCCCTCCACTTGGGGCTATGTACCATCCTGAGAACTTTTTTCCCCTGAAACCCCTCACCCCCAAGAGAGAGTGGGAATGACTTGAGTGGAGCAGGGAAGCTAAGTGGGTCTGGCTAGACTCCTTCACCATGGCCCTCTGTGAAGTCCATGGAGGCTTGGCAAGAGCTTGAGTCCTTAGTTTTTGATAATTTTTCAAATTATGCATGTAATTTTCTGAGATGGAGAAGCGTGTGTAGTATTTGGATGTGCCTAATGCAAAAAAAAAAAAAACCAAAAACCCAGCAATACAGAAATATCTAGAGAGTAAAAAGTGAAAATAGAGAAGTTCCAAGTCCCTCTTTGTCCATCTCCCTCTGTCTGACTGGCTATGCTGACTGGAAATATGGTACAGTTTGATATGTGTGTCCTTCCTAAACCATTTCCCATGCCTCTGTGTGTGTATATACACACTCACTAGTCACTCTCAATTTTTTCCCTATGTAAATGTGACCATACCATATGTGCTGTTTTACAATATAATTTTTCACTTCATATATCTTACGACGTTTTTCAAAATAAGTACTGAAAGGTTTTGTCCTTTTTAAAAACAATTGTGTAATGTTCCTATCCATCTCCTCTCCTGTTGGCACCTGGGTTTGTTATTTGCTTTTTTTTGCTCTGACACACAGGGCTGAAGGGAATATGTTTAGTCATATCTTTTCATGCACTTGAAAAGTTATACCTGGAGCAGAAGCTGTCTAGGATATCCCTAGAAGGAGGACTTTTGGGTCCAAGGCAACATTTCCAGAGGCAACAGGCCAGTTTTACATTCTGTGTTACCTCCCAACATGCAGAGAGAGCCAGCATTTTCCATATGTCACTGGGGAAGCACCTAACTGATTGCTCCAGAGGACTGACCCTGAGCAATCTACCTAGGAGACTGTCCTTTTTTCAGTGGCCCAGAAGTCAAGGACCAGCAAGGACAACTTAACACGGCCGAGCCCTGTTAAGTTGTCTCAAGTAGAAGACGGTCTTCTAAATCCTGCTGTCATACTATAGGCTGGAATTTTGAGGGCAGTTTTTAGTAAATGCCTCAAAAACTTTATTTCTCTGTTTTTGTTAGCCAGTCAACAACTATTCAGGAGCATCTACTGTATGCCATGTACTGCAGTGCATTTTCAGACACGCACATGGGATTATGCAGCTGTACTCCTCAAAAACGTAGTCTTGTCTGCTTATGGATATGCTCGCCATTATTTTTTATGTCTTAATTAAGGGCTCATAGAAGAGATGCTTTGACTTAGATGGACTTTCAGTTGCATTTCACAAATAATATTCTTAAAGTGGGTTTGTTGTTTGGGTTTTTTGTTTGTTTGTTTTTTGTCCCTTTTCATATAAATCACTCTGTCTATAGAAAAACATCAAACTGTTTCACAGAAGGCAGGGAAATAAGTTGTTTACACATCACCATTTGACTCTCTTTACCCTCCTCATCCTCATTACAAACATCTCAGCCACCCAAGTGAAGTTATTTTAAACCTCCAAGCTATCCATGCAAACAAGACCCCTACGGCTAAGGAGTTTGGAGCAAGAAAGCATGGGGATTGTCTGCTGTTTTTGTAGTCTCTCTTCTGGGTTCAGAATTTTTTTTCCTGTGTTAATTCACTATGAAGAGGTTTGGTTTTTGTTCTGTGTCCTTTTTCAGTTCTATAAATTAAGGAAGGTGGTTCTATAATGTCACAGTATCTCAGAGTTGATAGGGAGCATTAGAGGTCCATCAAATGCAGCCCTCCTGCCTTCGTGTGACTCCTCTGTACAATGTATTCTGAGCCAGTGATCATTTGGTCTTGGAGTGAAAACCTCCTCTGATGAAGGAATCCTGCCCTTTAAGAAGCAGCCCATTTGATTTTTGGTCAGCTTTAATTGCTAGTTTTTATGTTAGTTTGGGCCAAATTAAATCTCCTTGTAACTCTTGCCATACTAGTCACTCTCATGTGGATAAGCTTCTATTTGGTGATTAGTCCCCTAAATTGCAGTGCCCAGAATTGCCCAATACGGAGCACAGAGTAGCCTCCACCTCCTATGGTCTACATCAGTCAGTTCAGTTCAGTCGCTCAGTCGTGTCCGACTCTTTGCGACCCCATGAATCGCAGCACACCAGGCCTCCCTGTTCATCACCATCTCCCGGAGTTCACCCAGACTCACGTCCATCGAGTCTGTGATGCCATCCAGCCATCTCATCCTCGGTCATCCCCTTCTCCTCCTGGTCTACATACGATTCTTTTATTGAGGCAGCCAGCCTAAGACACTATTGAGTCAATGAGTGTTGATCTTAAAGTCGAGCAAAATTCTCCAAATTGATGTCATCAGCCTTCATCCCATGTTTGGGGTGTTGGTCTTATAATAATATCTTGTCAAATTTCAGCTAAAACTGTAGCCTGTTGAGATCACTAGGATTTCAAAATGAGTTAACTGTGCCTTCCAGCTTCATGCAGTTTGTAAATTTGATCAGTGTACCGTTATGCCATCATACTAGTCATTGATAAAAATGCTGAGCAGAGCAGATCACGTAGGTTCCCCATCAGAAATTTCCTTTTGGATTGACATTAGTCTATTATCTAGCACCTTTGGATACAGCCATTAAAGCAGTGAAGGAACCAGCTAGCAGTATTCTTTCCAATCTGTAATAATCTGTCTTGGACATGACTGTTCACTTTGTTCTCAACCCTCTTGAAATCCAGAAGCAGTATATCCACTGTTTTCCCTTAGTTTTCAGTCCAATACTCCCATCATAAAAGGAAATGAGGTTACTCTGGCATGACTTGTTCTTGTAAAACTATGCCAGCTTCTTGTGATTGCTTATTTCTTTGCTCACAAATCTGCTTGATGCTGTGTTCTGAAATCCTGCTTGAGACTGATGTTAGACTGACGAGATTATTATCTGTGACAGCCACCTACTTTTCCCCTTTAAGGAATATGGGAACCAGAGGGGCTTTGTTTTCTGGTTCCCCCTCACCAGTGTTTCCCAAATACTCTTTTCTTTGTCACCTTTTCCTATGCTGGGCTGACTCTCCTTCCCATCCCTTCAGAACACTGCCCTCAGTTTTCCTAGGTGACACCTACTTAGTATGCTAATGGGTGCTAATGGACTAAAATGTATTCAACAATGAGTAATCTGTTTGCCTTCTGAGCAGGGCCTAAATCCCAACATGTGATTAGGATGGTGGTAATTTTGGGCATCATGGCGGTTATTAATGTAGTGTGGGAGGCTAAAACCTTTTTTTTCCTCTCAAATAGGTGACTGCCATTTAAACTCCATGTATGGCTTTCTGCCAATTGTGTTGGGGGCAATTTGAAGCAAAATTGATTGGCTAATTGCTTGTGGTCATCCGGCTTTTCAGCTGCCCATGTAGCATCCCTGGAGGTAATTAGCACTTCCAGAATTGGGGGTGAATTGGAGTTATTCATGGTCATGGCTTCTGTTGTGGGAGCCAGGGCAGCAGTAGCTTAGTTATGAGTGAATCAGTTTTCCTTTAAAATGATTACTGAGGATTGATGAGTTTCTTTAACAATTATAAAAAATCCATTATGGAGGAGTTTGATATACAATTGCCTTCTAGAGTCATTTAAAGTGGCCAGTTGGGTTCTATATATTGTGTGATAAAGTCATTGGTAGGAAATAGCTTCAAAAATGTTGAGCATTTTCCAAAAGCGACTGGAATTTCAATTGCAGCCCTATAACAGCACACATAGTGGAATATTTTTCAGCCAGTGTTATGCTAAACAGTATAGAATATATTTTTCATTAAGAATGTCTTCATATGTAAATGTCATGTAAAAACCACCGATATCTGTATGTGATCCCCAAATTTAGAATCATCAGCACTTCAAGGTGATTGCTCTCTTTTAAAAACAATGTTCCTCATGAAAAGATGCTCAACATCCTCATTATCAGAAAAATGCAAATCAAAACCACAATGAGGTACCATTTCACGCCAGTCAGAATGGCTGCGATCCAAAAGTCTACAAGCAATAAATGCTGGAGAAGGTGTGGAGAAAAGGGAACCCTCTTACACTGTTGGTGGGAATGCAAACTAGTACAGCCACTATGGAGAACAGTGTGGAGATTCCTTAAAAAACTGGAAATAGAACTGCCGTACGACTCAGCAATCCCACTTCTGGGCATACACACTGAGGAAACCAGAATTGAAAGAGACACGTGTACCCCAATGTTCATCACAGCACTGTTTATAATAGCCAGGACATGGAAGTAACCTAGATGTCCATCAGCAGATGAATGGATAAGAAAGCTGTGGTACATATACACAATGGAATATTACTCAGCTATTAAAAAGAATACATTTGAATCAGTTCTAATGAGGTGGATGAAACTGGAGCCTATTATACAGACTGAAGTAAGCCAGAAAGAAAAACACCAATACAGTATACTAATGCATATATATGGAATTTAGAAAGATGGTAATGATAACCCTGTATGCGAGACAGCAAAAGAGACACAGATGTATAGAACAGTCTTTTGGACTCTGTGGGAGAGGGAGAGGGTGGGATGATTTGGGAGAATGTCATTGAAACATGTATAATATCATATAAGAAACGAATCGCCAGTCCAGGTTTCATGCATGATACAGGATGCTTGGTGCTGGTGCACTGGGATGACCCAGAGGGATGGTACAGGGAGGGAGGAGGGAGGGGGGTTCAGGATGGGGAACACGTGTATACCTGTGGCAGGTTCATGTTGATGTATTGCAAAACCAATACAATATTGTAAAGTTAAAAAAAAATAAAAACAATGTTCCTGGGCAATTTACAAGGACAGAGAATACCCAAGCAGAGCATCTCGGGATTCTGCCATTTCCCCCCAAAACCTGGCATTTGTCGGTGTCAATCAGCATTGAAATTCTACCTGTGGCAGTAGAGGAAAGCCCAGAGTCATCTGCTTATTTTGATTGTTCCTTTTTCATAATTAAATGGGAACCAATGTTATCATCTTTGGAAGATCCAGCTTGAGGGTGATATGCTTTTGCAATGCAAATAAACAGTGGGTTTGTTTCAATGCTAAGGCTAGGGCTGGGAAGTCTTGGCCCAACCAGCTATTGTGTTCCAGTTGTTACCATGCTCTTCAGCGTGGTCCCCTAGTCCCTTGACCTGCTGGTTGCAGTGTACAGCCCTCCTCTTAGGAATTCTTCTATTTTCCCCATTTCTATCTTAGATTCCCAGCCTTGACTGATGCTGGAATTAGGGGAAGGCTAGAAGGAAAAGGCAATAATTCCTTTCTTTTGTCTTCCCAATGATCAGACAAGCCCTACCCTGTATTTTAGGATGAGGTTGTAAGAGAGGATGTGACTTAGACTATTTTCTTTTTTTTTCTTTTCTTTCTTTTTTTTTTTTTTGCTGCAAAAAGCTTTATTGTTTCCATTTGGTCCAAGGCTTGAGAGAGGGCTCCAGGGTGTTAAAAAGCTGCCTAGTGGCTGCAGAGAGGGGCTTAAGGCAGCCCTGATGTTAGGTGGGTTCTTCAATGGCCACTGGTCTCCAGAAGCTCCTAGTCATGCTTGAGGGTGAGCCTTTCGAAGAGATACTCGCCCAACCCAGCCTGGGGACCAGCCACCCTGCGGAGGTTGGTCAGGTGGTCTCCCATCTTGATGAGTTTCACTTCCTCATCTAGGAAGTGGTTCTCCAGGAAGTCACAGATGTGGGGGTCTCCGCAGGCAGAAGCCAGGCCATGCAGATCCAACAGGGTTGATTCAGGTTCTTCTCTACGAGAAGGGAGGCTTCCATAGCGTCCTGGGTTTTACCCCACTCGTCTTGAGATGGCGTCTGCACGTCCAGGAAGAGGGCGTGGCCGCCACGCTGGTTGCAGTTTCAAGAGACACTCCATGCCCTCGCACTTCTCCTTGGCCAGTTCGTGAAATAAGTGATCCACACCCTCCAGGGCCACATCGTCGCGGTTGAAATAGAAGCCCAGAGAAAGGTAGGTGTCGGAGGCCCGCAGTTGCATGTTAACCAGGCGGTTGATGGTGGCCTCCATCTCGGTAGAATAATTCTGATAAATTTGGGAGCTCATGATTGGTCGGCAATAAGGAGTTAAAAATGGTGGCTCGTCCCGGTGATCGCGGACAGCTGAGTGGCTGACTCCGGAGCTTGCGACTGGAAAAAAGGTTGCAGGGTGGTCGGAGGCGGGAGCAAGGGGCGTCCCTGGGTCTGTTCCGTCCAAGCACTTGAAGCAAGAGGCAGATCTGCGGGACCGCTGAGCGCACTTCCAACTATTTTGTTTTACATTCTTGTTTTAAAACATCTCACAAACGAGGAACCAGTGCCTGATATATACTGTGTTCCATCTCTGATCACAGCTTCCAGCCTGCTTTCTCTACTTTCTGTTTTCAGCAAGTTTGATTTTTTACTTTCACTTGCTTTTCTGTTCTCAGCCTGTCTTCTCTCCCTGACTAAATTGGTCAGATTTTGTTTCCTAAATGGAGATTACATTGCTCTTTGCTGGAAAAGACAGTCACTGGCATGGTGGGAGTAGGGGTGTGTGTGTGTGTGTGTTGGCAAGGGGTGCTGTGACAGGGTGTGTAAGGCTTCTTTTCTAAAGTCTGTTTTTAATCCTAATGACTCTCTTAGTTCTAAGACTCTGAGTTCAAATCCTAGTTCTGCCTCTCTGTGATCTTGGGAGTTGTTTCCTTAGTGCTTCAGTTTCCCCATCTTTAAAATGGGTGGTAGAAGACTCTATCTCATACAGTTCTAGAGTGGACCAATGTAAGCTTACATTGATGGTTTCTAAAAAGGTCGGAGGAAAAGGTGGGAAGAGGGTAATGGTGGTGGTACGTTTGTATTCACCCCGCTTCACTCCCATCAACAGATGGCACTAGGGAAAGTCACTGGTTTCTCCTGAGGATTCCTTGTTTGACCCAGAGGAAATTGCACAACCCATCTATCCCCAAACCATTTCTGTCCCCAGAGTACAAGCTAAATCTTCTGCCGGGGGATCAATCAAAGAGCTGTCTTTGGCAGGGGGAAGTGTCATGAGAATAAACAGCTGCTCTCTCCACCCCACAGCCCCTCCTGCTGCTAAATGACTCTAGGGAAGAGGAAACCAGTCATCAAAGGCTTCTGCCACCTGTGCACAGCTGGTAGTTCCTGAGGTCACTTGGTAGTGACTGGAGGAGTTCAGAAAGTATCCACGGAGCTAAGTCACTGATATATCCCTTTCCCTAAGGCTCAAGGACTTGCTGTCTTCTCTTTCCTTCATTCCCAGAGTGGGGAAGCGCCTTTGTAAGCTGGAACACACTAGGCTGAGATTGCCCTAGGTCTTCCCAAGTGCTGTTTTGTGAATAGCATCCTTTGAGTGATTCTCAGTGTGAAGAAAAGGAGCAGGACTAGGCTTTCTTGTCCTTCTTCAGCCATCTTTAAAAAAGGAAGACTAGGAAGTTATTTCCTTTGAGCTACTTGCTGCCAAGTGTCACTCTCCTGGGAAATCCAGGCTGCTTCAGCTAGACTTCCCTTTTCCTGTCTCCAAGGTTGCCAAGCCAACTGGCAGAGTGCAGGGCCCAAAGGTAAAGCTAGTCCCATGTTCCAGAGGGGGCAGAGTGGCTGACAGAGCAAAGGACACCAGAGGCCCCTCATCGTTGGGGACAGGCAGGATGGTCCCCAATCAGGCAGATCTGGAAAGCTTTAACAGAACATGACTGAGACACACTACAGAGGGGTCAACTTGGTTGTCATATATACAGCACATCTGAGCAGGTAAGTAAAGGTTTAGTAAAAGGGGAAGGAAGGTGGCTGCTGCTACTGCTAAGTCATTTCAGTCGTGTCCAACTCTGTGCGTCCCCATAGATGGCAGCCTACCAGGCTCCTCCATCCCTGGGATTTTCCAGGCAAGAGTACTGGAGTGGGTTGCCATTGCCTTTATGGCCACAAATATAAAATCAGAACCAGTGCTGGGTCAGAGTTCTATTCAAGGTTGGAACAGTCAGGGTTTAAGAACTAGAACTGGAATAATTCGGCTCCATCATTTATTGAGAGTTTCTCAAGGAGGAACAATAAGACAATCGAGAGCATGGATTTAGAGTCACGGAGGAACTGGGGTTAGAATCACTACTCTGCCATCTATTAACTAATAGACTTTTTGTGGAGTTACTCAGCCTCTCTGCACCACTCTGAAACAGCACACATGATGCTAAAAAGGATTTTATGTATAGATGCTAAAGAAATGTTTGTTAAGTGAATCATTTTTATCCAGAGGTTATTTCTAGCAAGATTGAGGTTATTGATGGTAGCTCCCTACCTTCAAGTTCTACTCTGTTCAGTTTAGTACTTGTTCTGTGTCTGAGATGGTGCTGCCCTAGTGCCCAGCCATCTGGGGTCTGATCATTAGGGGAATGTGAACCAGTTAACAGGGACGCAGGGGCCACAGGAGAGGGAAAACACGAAGTTCCCTGGGAAGAATTCTGAAATAAATTCATGTGAAAATCAGGAATCAGGAAAACAGATTATTTTGACTTGTTTTAAAATGATCTTTTTTATACTTTCATGGCTCTTCAATAGAAATGGCTTAAGCTAAAAGAAAACAATTAAATGAATAGGCAATTTATGAGTCTTGGGTGAGGCGCAAATTTGAATTCTCTTGTTAAAATTAAGTGATCAACTAAATGCAATGTGGTATCTTGAATTAGAGCTTGGAACAGATAAAAGTCATTAGTGGAAAACCTGGGGAAATCTGAATAAAGGCTGTAGTTTGGTCAGTAGCTTTGTACCAGTGTCAACATTTTAATTTTGACAAATGGCCCATGGTTATTTAAGATGTTACTATTAGGGGAAACCAAGTGAAACTAGCTTTGTGACTCTACCGTAAACCTAAAATTATTGCAAAATAAAAAGTTTTTTTTTTTAAATCAAGTGGTCAAACTCTCTTACTTTCAATGGTGATAAGCTCTGCTTTTCAAAAAAAATTGAAATGTAATTGAATTACAATGTTATATAAATTTCAGGTGTACAGCATAATGATTCAGTATTTTTACAAATTATACTCCGTTAACTGTTATTACAAGATAATGGCTATAATTCCCTGTGCTATATGATATTTGCTTGTTGCTTATCTATTTTATATGTAGTAGTTTGTATCTCATACCCCTAATTTGCCCCATCACCCTCCATCTCCCCAGTGGTAACCAGTAAGTAGTTTGTTATCTAGATCTGTGCATCTGTTTCTCTTTTGTATATACATTCATTTGTACTATATTTTATACTACATATAAGTGTTATCATATAGTATTTGTCCTTCTTTGTCTGACATTTCAGTAAGCACAACATTCTCTAGTTTCATCCCCATCTCTGCTTTTTTTTTTTTTCACGCACTTTGTTTGAAGATGTTTTTGAAATTACATGGGACTGGGATGGGGCACTCGGATACTTGCTTCTACTGCATAGAGTTTTGAACTCTGCCCTTTTCCTTAACAATATATACATGCATTTTCACATGCCATTAGAAGTTCATGGTAAGTGTGATTGTCCATATGCATAATGTATTTAAGCACCCCCTTGCTGCTGCTGCTGCTGCGTCACTTCAGTCTTGTCCAACTCTGTGCGACCCCATAGACGGCCTCCTACCAGGCTCCCCCGTCCCTGGGATTCTCCAGGCAAGAACACTGGAGTGGGTTGCCATTTCCTTCTCCAATGCATGAAAGTGAAAAGTGAAAGTGAAGTCGCTCAGTCGTGCTTGACTCTCAGCGACCCCATGGACTGCAGCCCACCAGGCTCCTCTGTCCATGGGATTTTCCAGGCAAGAGTACTGGAGTGGGGTGCCATTGCCTTCTCCAAGCACCCCCTTACTGATGTACATTTAGGGTGTTTCCAATTTCATGCTAGTGTAAGCAGTGTTGCCGTGAACATTTGTGTACATATAACTTTGTGCTGATTTCTGATGTTTCCTTGGGCTAGAGACATAAGGAAACTGCATCAAAGAATATAAACTTTCAGGAAGATCTAGATACTTAATACCGTATCACTTTCCCGAAGAGTTTTATCAATCTATACATCCAGGAGCAGTGTGCAAGTGCCCGTCTCACTACATCCTAATCAACATTGAGTCTTATTATTAAGAACAAGCATCTTTTCTGCATGCACTTGCTTTAACTTGACTCCCTGCTTAGAATCCAAATGTCAACCTGTGGTTTAAGAATGACCAGACTTGGCCGCTCCCCCACTCATCCTTTTACCATTTTTGTATATAATTCCTTAACATGGTAGCTAACTGGGACATGATCTTTTTAAAGACAATATCATATTGACAAGTAACTGGAGATTCTCTTTCATTTTAACCTTGTTTCCAGGAATATTGTGAAATTCACAGACAAACCTTTTGATTCTTATTGTTATTTACATGCACACACACACTTTAATACCACTGAATGGAAGGGGTGGGGAAAACAAAAAGTTGTCCCTTAGGGAGTCGCTACATACCTGGGATTTGGAGAATACCAACTTGGCATGGCCTGGATTTGCTAACTGTACCATTGCCTAGCGCTCTACGCTCCTCACATATAGTAAGCAGCTTCTCAATAAGCCAAACTAATGACTACATTCTGCCTGTTTAACCTGCAGAAGTAGAATGGAGGCAGGAGGCGTAGAATGTTCTTGGTGGTGGCAGTGTCATTTCTGCTCCTATCTTGCTGTGTTGGGTCGCAGTTGAGCTCAGGGCCTTCCTTTGACACCAGTCGTTCAGGAGGAGTGCACCCTAGCCCGAAAGCCGGCCTCCTGTTCTGCTATAGGGACTGCTCTCAGAAAATGAGCTGCCATTGCTGGCGAAGTAGTTCTTTCCGCTTCTGTCGCCCTTCACAGTCTTAGCTCCTCTCGTAGTTATAAGACTGCTTTAATAGTCTTGTCTTGTAATTACATCTGGAGACAGGAGACAGCATCTTTTGATAGTTCAAGTCCTAACGCATTTAAATTGCCCTCCTAATGCTGTAAAAGAGTCAAATTATATATTCTGGTTTGCACTAGACAGCAATAAATGTCAAGGTGCCATCCACTCTGGTATTTAACTCCTTGATGCTATCTGTTTTCGTGCACCTCGCACTGATGGTACACTAGTGTTTTCCCATTTCCAGGCTCGAAGGGATCAAGTTGGGGAGATAAATTTCACTATTCAAAATATATTAAAAGGCAGAGGAAGTTTGTAAACATTGCTTTGGAAAGCTAAGCAAAGCAATAAAGTCAAGGACAGGAACCTGATTCAGTAAAGGAAACATTTCACAAGATCGTCATCTACTTTATTTTTAAAGCTGCAATAAGATGTAACGATAAAAAGGCCAATGATGCATTTCAGCCAAGTGATATGAACTCTTGCTAAACCAATTAAACTGTCAGTATACTATGGTTTCACATTTTCTATAACATACTAGGTCACCTTAGGACACTTAGTCACTTATGACTTTTTACCACTGATGCAAAATCAATTTGGCAATTTATAATCTTACATTTCATTATGAAAGTATATTATTCTGTAAGAAAGCTGCTGGAAAAATAAGAGGTTTCTGAAGCCCATTCATTCCTCTCCTGTTCAGGTGATGTCATAAAAGAATAAAATCAATCATATTATCTGATGTTTTGAGACTTCTAGTAGTTTTTGATTTATATGGTTTTTAAAGAAGATGTACCGAGTATACAGTTCTAACCCAGGATGCAATTCTGAATGTTGGATAAAATTGCAGACATTAAAAAGTGAGAATTTTTACTGAAGAGCTCATTTTTCATCTACCTCTTTAAAATGTTTGAGTGTGTGGATTGAAAGAAGCCTTTTGCTTAAGTATCTATATGCCAGAGGGTGGGCTTTTTTGTTTTCCTGTATTTGGAGTTCCTGCTCTTCTCAAAGAGATGGCACGGATGGTTATTCATATTTAATACCATCACATTTCTCAGTTTATTTTTTGGAAATGGTGAGTTACAGAATGATATACCAGCTTATTTGAGAGAAAGGTGGAAAAAAGAAAGAGGAAGTGTTGGAGGCTTATTATTATTACAATTCTTATTTGGAAATACCTTCCTTTTTTCTCTCTAGGACAAACATGACACCGCTTTTGGAAAAAACCAATGGCAGTAATAAAATGCACATGACAGATCCTTAGTTTTAGCTGCTCATTAGCACAGAAGCAGACAGAACTGTTCTCATAAGATCATATGGCTAACAAGAGCATAATTAACATTGACTGTACATATAGCCCTTTTCTTCTGTTATGAAGTCAACAAGAGTTTCCTTTAACTTTTCCTTATGACTATTAACCACACTTGTTAATACATCTCCCTGTTCCCAAAGCTCAAATCAGATGTGTGCCTCTGGCAGTGTCAGCTGCAGTAACACTGGACCCTTTAAATATGAGATTTAAACCTGAGGTTCTATTCTTTTTTGCTTTAGGTCAGGGTTACAGGGTAGGTAGGGGCAACGAACTGCATTAATTTTGATTCTGCTTGTGATCAGGCATCTCATGATACAAGGACTGTGTGGTACTCAGCTATTTGTATACTCGCATTGTCTCAGGTATTTCCACTCTCATCTCTCCTGTTCGCGTATTCTTTTTTACATTCCGGTCTGAACACAGAAGGACACATTGAATGAAAAGAGAAACACAGAGTAGAAATTGAATAATTATAATGAGAGTCACTTTGCACTTTGTATCTTGCTGAGAACGGTATTGGAACTAGGTTTAACTGACTTTCCGTTCACCAGGCATAGGAAGAGACACTTCCACCTGCACTGTCTCATTTCAACTCACAACAACCCTCTGAGGTAGACTGTATATTCCCTACTTTAGAGATGAGGGCTGTGGTCCCGGGAGATTAAGCAATTTGCCAAGGGCATAATGTTAGGGACAGGTTGAGTTTAGTTCCAGTTCTAATTCCAGTATTCTATGGGCTCCATCATGGTTATTTATTATTGTTGATATAATTGTCTTGACAAGCCAGAGTACATAGGGAATGGTAGCACATACCATAATAGGGGTTTAGAATATGAATGAATGTACAATTTTGGCTTGTTTAAAAGTAAGAATAATTTATTGGCATGATACCTGTTAATGTTAGAAAACGCAGCAATATAGGTAAGATAGTGAAGCAAACAATTTACTTGTGATACTAAGACCTGTTAACAGTTTGGCTAGTAGACTTTTCTTTTTTTAGATCTTTAAATTATATGTATACATTGCAAGGGATGGTTAGAAAACATCACCGACTCAGTGGACATGAATTTCAGCAAACTCCAGGAGATAGTGGAGGACAGAGGAGCCTGCCTGGTGTGCTGCAGTCCGTGGGGTCACAGAGAGTCGGACATAACTTAGCGACTAAACAAAAACAAACATACATACCATTTTATACCCTGCTTTTAAAAAAACGTAACTATTTTCAGAACATTTTCTTGTGTTATTACATAGATGTCAACATGGTTTTAATGGCTATGCAGTACTCTACTGTCTGGGTATCCCATAAAATATTTAAGCAATCTATCTTGGATATATTAATGAGAACCAGTCCTCTAGTTTGATAACGCTCCTCTGATGTCACAAAATACATGGTAATGTGGTTTGTTAAAATGTTCAGAATATGTATTTTATTATTAGTTAGCTATGGTTAAATGTACATCATGTCACATCTATTTCGAGCTAGTGCTTGCCTTGGACATGGCCCAAAAGTCTAACTTTCAAAGCTTCTGCTTAGACATATGCAGGTAACACTAAAGCCAGTAACCCCTGACAAAGATTGCTGGAAGCTTGGGGGCTGTACATGAGGTGTAATTTAAGGGAAACAGAAACTCTTCCCTGGAATTCTCATTGGAAGCATCCTCTGGGTTGAGCTACAGAGGCCTATGGTGAAAAGTCAATTGTTTCTGTTTAATCAGTGTTGTGTCTGTTAAATTAGTTATGGTGAATTTATTCAATGGAATATTATGAAGCTGTTAACACTGATATTTCCAAGGAATATTTTATGATATATGTTAACACTTTATAAAGAATGGACTATATGTGTGTGTGTATGTATATATATATAAAATTCCAGTTTGGTGGAAAAAACATATACATATATGCTGAAATATCTTGGGGCCTATTTTTGGATGGTGGGTGTAAGGTAAGGGTGTTAGAGAAGGTGAGGTTCAGAGAAAGAACAACTGGCACTTTACAGGAACAGATCACCTTTAATGAGGCGAGAAGGGGCAGCAGTCAGATTAGCGAGCTGCTGCGCTTATCCAAGAAAACAGTCAGTATATATAAGCACGTTGTGGAAAGTTACTGTCTTAAGGGGGCCTGTTCTTCTCCAAGGTTGTTCGGAGTAGTTATCTCTTAAACGGCTGGGGTAAGGAATTTTGGAGATAGACCAGAGGCTGGACCAGCTGGGAGCTGGGCGTAATCAACCTTAATGTCCATTTTTTTTCTTCGGGTGAGAGAGTTCTTTGTTTTGCATAGAATGGTGGGGAGGACCTGGAGGGGAGTTTTAACTCCAGGCTATTTTGAGTCTTGTAACTTTCCTGTAGTGGGAATGATAGTTCATTTTTTTCTCTATATTTTTTTGAATTTAAAAAATATAATTTTTTTTATTTTTCACTATGTGCTAGGCACTGTACTAGTATCTCAGTCTTCACAACAACACTGAAGTTACTATGATTGTTCGTTTGGCTAAGACCACACAGATTGGTTGGGGACAGAGTCAGGATATGAACTTGGGCTCTTGTTGTTTAGTCGCTGTTGCTGCTACTACTGCTAAGTCGCTTCAGTCGTGTCTGACTCTGTGCGGCCCCATAGACGGCAGCCCACCAGGCTCCCGTGCCCCTGGGATTCTCCAGGCAAGAACACTGGAGTGGGTTGCCAGTTCCTCCTCCAATGCATGAAAGCGAAAAGTCAAGGTGAAGTCGCTCAGTCATGTCCGACCCTTAGCGACCCCATGGACTGCAGCCACCAGGCTCCTCCGTCCATGGGATTTTCCAGGCAAGAGTACTGGAGTGGGGTGCCATTGCCTTCTCCATGTTTAGTCAGTAAGTCATGTCTAACTCTTTCGTGATCCCATGGACTGTAACTTGCCAGGCTTCTCTGTCCATGGGATTTCCCAGGCAAGAATACTGGAGTGGGTTGTCATTTCCTTCTCTAGGGGATCTTTCCAACCCAGGGATCAAACCCATGTCTCCTGCATTGACAGGTAGGTTCTTTACCACTGAGCCATCAGGGAAGCCCAAGTTGGGTTCTGTTTATTTCCAAAACCCATATGACGTCAGAAAAGGGAGAAGATATATTTAAAATTTTTTCTTAACTGTTGAAAACCAAGCAGTCAAAGCAGTACTGGGACAAGAAAATACAAGTCCATGGCCAGACGATAGGGCATTTATGCTGGTGAATCCTGGGAGGTCCTTTGGCAACAGGGGTTAGCCTAAGGACTCTGCATCCCTGGGGTTAATAATATCTAACATCATAGAGCTATTGTGAGGATTAAATGAGGCAATGCATGTAAAGGGCTCATGGTGCATGCTTGTTCAATAATGGTAGCTAGTATTATTATTTCTCTTATTTAGGACCTTGCTTGTAATAGGGATTAGAGATTCCAAGAAGCCTGAGGTACGACATGTTTACCTAGGGAATCCTGTCACATCTTAATAGTCCTGAAACATTCCTGACCAGTTGAAATACCTTTTATTTGAAACTTTCAAATAAATAAGTCCTAATCAGCTTTGTGGACCCTACCAGCTTTTCCCGAAAACTACTCTGCTTTTGGGGGACTTATTTATTTACTCAATGAAAATAGGGACTTTGTGTAACACAAGGGAAGCAGGAAGTGATTGGTTTGGAGTTAATAGGCAAGCCTTTTCTTTTCCCTTTAACCTGAGGCGGCTTGATTGGGTTATGCTCCTTTAGAGTCTTGGAGGGTCTGGGAGTTTGGAGAACAAAAGCTCTGCAGGGAGGCCACCTAAGAGAGAAGGCTCTTCAGAAATCTGTACATTCTTAAATTTTTCATTCTGTTTTTCTCCTCTCCCGGTCCCTAGAGTTGAGTGGCATTATCTTGAAGCCACGGAGATTTAAGAAACAACCAAGGTTGGCCTCTCTTTGTTGAGCTTATGAAAGCCATATTCAGTTTTAGTAGGAATGTGTTTTTCCCTTGGGAGGCCCCTCTATACCTGCAGCCATCAGAAATTCCATATTAAAATCCCACATTTAAGTCTTTACAGCTAAAGTCTGTTCTTGCGTGTCTGGACCAAGTCCAGCTGTCAGACTGCAATATTATTGACTTTCTCTTCTCAAGTGAGTGCTTTATATCTGCTGGCTCCATTTCTTTACCACTCATTTTGAAACACCTTGTAATCTGGCTTCTGCCACTGCCTCTTTAGTAAAATTGCTCCCCTGCAGGTTACCAATGACGGACTTTTTACTGAATCCATTGGGGCTTATTTTTCTTTCTCCCCCTTGAATGTTTTCCTTCCCTTGGCTTGTGGCAGTACATGTATCTGTTTTCCTCCCACCCCTCTGAGCATTCCTTCTCTCCTTTTTGATGACAAATCTTCCTCTTCCATTCAAATGTGACTGTTCTCGAAAGGGGATGTCTTCAGTGCTCCCTTCCCCCTCTGCTCGTCACTCACTTTCATGGCTTCAACTGCTATCTCAATACCATTAATTCTCCAGTTCTCACTTCTTGCCGATACCCCAGTCCTATAGACCTTGGGGACTAATGATTAAGTTTTCTTTTGTTGTTGTTCAGTTGCTCAGTCGAGGTTGACTCTTTGCAAGGCCGTGGACTGCAGCACTTCAGTCCTTCACCATTTCCCGGAGCTTGCTCAAACTCATGTCCATTGAGTCGGTGATGCCATCCAGCCATCTCGTCCTCTGTCATCCCCTTCTCCTCCTGCCTTCAATCTTTCCCAGCATCAGGGTCTTTTCTAGTGAGTCAGTTCTTCGCATCAGGTGGGCAAAGTATTGGAGCTTCAGCATCAGTCCTTCCAATGAATATTCAGGGTTGATTTCCTTTAGAATTGGTTTGATCTCCTAGCAGTCCAAGGGACTGAAGAGTCTTCTCCAACACCACAGTTCAAAAGCATCAGTTCTTTGGTGCTCAGTCTTCTTTATGGTCCAACACTCATATCCATACATGACTACCGCAAAAACCATAGCTTTGACTAGACGGACCTTTGTTGGCAAAGTAATGTCTCTGCTTTTTAATACACTGTCTAGCTTTTGTCATAGCTTTTCTTCCAAGGAGCAAGCGTCTTTTAATTTCATGGCTGCAGTCACCATCTGCAGTGATTTGGGAGCACAAGAAAATAAAGTCAGTCATTGTTTCCATTGTTTCCCCATCTGTTTGCCATGAAATGATGGGTCTGGATGCCATGATCTTCATTTTTTGCAAGTTGAGTTTTAAGTCAGCTTTTTACTCTCCTCTCACCTTCATCAAGAGGCTCTTCAGTGCCTCTTGCTTCCTGCCATAAGGATGGTGTTATCTGCATATCTGAGGTTACTTATATTTCTCCTGGCGATCTCAATTCAGCTTGTACTTCCTCTAGTCCAGCATTTCTCATGATGTACTCTGCATATAAGTTAAATAAGCATGGTGACAATATACAGCCTTGACGTATTCCTTTCCCAATTTGAAACCAGTCCATTATTTCATATCTGGTTCTAACTGTTGCTTCTTGACCTGCATAAAGGTTTCTCAGGAGGCAGGTCAGGTGGTCTGTTATTCCCATCTCTTTCAGAATTTTCCAGTTTGTTGTGATCCACACAGTCACAATCCACACAGTCACTTTTGTGTACTCAATGAAGCAGAAGTAGATGTTTTTCTGGAATTCTCTTGCTTTTTCTGTGATCCAGTGGATGTTGGAAATTTGATCTCTGGTTCCTCTGCCTTTTCTAAATCCAGCTTGAACATTTGGAATTTCTTGGTTCACATACTGTTGAAGCCTAGCTTGGAGAGTTTTGAGCATTACTTTGCTAGCATGTGAAATGAGTGCAATTGTGCAGTAGCTTGAACATTGTTTGGCATTGCCCTTCTTTGGGATTAGAATGAAAACTGATCTTTTCCTGTCCTGTGGCTCCTGCTGAATTATCCAGATTTGCTGGCATATTGAGTGCAGCACTTTGACAGCATCATCTTTTAGGATTTGAAATAGCTCAGCTGGAATTCCAATCACCTCCACTAGCTTTGTCACTTGACTTCACATTCCAGGATGTCTGGCTCTAGATGAGTGATCACACCATTGTGGTTATTTGGGTCATGAGGATCTTTTTTGTATAGTTCTTCTGTGTATTCTTATCATCTTTTCTTAATATCTTCTGCTTCTGTTAGGGCCATACCATTTCTGTCCTTCATTGTGCCCATCTTTGCATGAAATATTCCCTTGGTTTCTCTGATTTTCTTGAAGAGATCTCTAGTTTTTCCCATTCTATTGTTTTCCTCTATTTCTTTGCATTGATCACTGAGGAAGGCTTTCTTATCTCTCCTTGCTATTCTTTGGAACTCTGCATGCAGATGGGTATAGCCTTCCTTTTCTTCTTTGTCTTTCACTTCAACTAAAAGTTGTCTTTTAGAGTCAGGCATTGTGCTCTGTACTTATTTATGTTATCTCTAATTCTCATAACATTCTTCAAGGCAGATAGTCCTAAGTCCATTTTACATAAGAGGAAACCAGCTCAAATAAGTTACATGTGTTTGTATTTTTCCATTCAGTCTCCTACCATCAACTGAAACTCAGCAGGTCCAAAAGAGGATTCCTTCTCTGGCTCCAAACTCCTGACTTAAAGGCAGTGCCACTCTCCCGCTTTCTGTTATATCCCTTGCAGGCTGAGAGAGTTGAAAATCAGACAGGTATTTGCTTTGAAATATTGCCCTCCCTCTCCAATAAAACAGCACCCTCAAAATCCCCCAAGTCCAAATTATTACAGCTTCATATCTTGAAAATTAAAGTTTAGGCTATCCTACAGATGAGCAGTTCCCAACTATTAGGAAAGCTAAGTCTCATAACTTTCCAATACTGCATGTTCTGGGCTGCCTAGAGTTAAACTTAATTCTCAGCCCCAGCTGTGTTTTCTTCAGTCCTCAAGATACACCTCCCAAGTAGGTCCCTCCCATAGGTGGGGCTAGCCTGGCTTCTGCGCACTTCCCAGTGTACCAGCAGTAATCCCACCCCTTTCTTCTCTCTTGGACTGGAAAGCCTACTGGAATGTGAATGATTTATTGATGGTATTTCTGTAGTATAGGGACAGCTTTCAATGTACTATTTTTTAAAAAAGAAAATTACTTACAAATGTTGGTAGTTCAATATTAGTAACAGCTGATGCAAAACATATTCACAGCTGATCTGCGCATACCAATGTGTTGAGACCATGAGTTTGAAAACACACAGATTACCAGGGAAGACCCAAATGCCCATTGGTGAGGACTAGTTTTCTTCTGCATGTGGTGTATTTGCCTAATACTACAACATTTTAAACTTGGTACTACTTAAGAATCAGAGAAGTGTGAAACTCCACATCGTTCTGAAGTCCACTAATAGGATCACCAGGTGACAAGACCTTATTGCACATTCTTTATGTGCAGATTATTTACTTGGGCTGTTTTTACTAACTAGTACAGCTCCTATCTCTGTGACCATTTCATTTAAAAACAGAAATCTGCCATAGCTGCTATCATTTTTTTATGGAAGCAGTACAGAAGGTTAAAAGTTCACGTATATTTCGTTCTTATGAAGTCAGGCTAAAGGAAAGCATAGACCCATTGAGAAATTTTGGTTATCTGTTCAGTACTTCAGTTTCTTCTGTTAGTAAGGAATGGGAGTCTGGAATTACAGTGGCATGACTCTTTAATCAGACTTGACCAGGATGGTAGTAACATGTATCAAAAGAGAAACATACTCAGATTAGCCTTTGGTGAATGGTCTTCTTAATAAGGAGCTTGGAGCATACCTTTTAAAAAATCTGAGAAGCTGGGTGTTTAATCACTGTCATGAAAAGAAGATAAAAAACTGATGGTGTTTTCCAGGATTGTAACATATCTAGTTGAATAAACTAGGGACTAGTGGTGTCTAACATGTACTTGGGGTTCAATGAACACTTGTGGAATGAATTTGTTATTTTAGCAAAAAGAAGATTAAAATGTTCTGAATTATTATGACATTCCCTGTGGTCGTTAGCATAAATTAAAGTTTGATAGGAGTAAAATTTACTTTGAAAAAAATCACTGAAATACTTAGGTTGTAAGAAAAGCTTTATCCTAGGATGTAAAATATCAGTGATATCTCACCAGGCTACTTTTTCCTTCTTGGACTGTAGGGTGCTTTTCATCTTTGACTTAACATATACTATTTAGGCCAGGGGCGGTGGAGAGGTGATGAAGTTGAGAGGAGGGATCACTTGGAAGCATCAGTCCGTCTGGCCAGGGTCTACCATAGAGGACCTTGCATCAGATTTACTTTTGGAGGGCTCAGTATTTTCTCAGTCATCCTTGTAAATTTTTATGTTCTGTAAGCGAAGAGTTTGGCCTGATGGTTACAGTCTGACCAGCAACCAAGGTTACCTGTGGGGGTCATATGCTCTTCAGAGAAAAATTATTGAATAGAAGCCTAATTATAGCCAGTTTAGCACACAAATGGGAAATCAGTTCAATTGAAAAATGGTAAGTGCCGACTGTGGGCCCAGATTGTGTGATGCCTTCTGTAGAAGTATGAGATGTGGTCCTTGACCCAGAGATGCTTAAAGGCAGATAATTACAAATGAAATAGTAATAACAGTACCAGGCATCTGAGAATCATAGCTTGAGAAAGAACTATGAAGATCATTTAGCCCAAACTTGCCAGTTACAAGGAAGACAGGCTCAGATTAGGGATAGAATTTCCCAAGGTCTGCCAAATGATTGGTAGAAATCGTAAATATATACTCAAATCTTTTAATTCTCAGGTACTTCTTTTATTCCATTCTTTAAGTAGTTATATGGCATTTGGGCACACTTGCTTTGATCAGTTCTTTTGATGCTGGGAACTTTTTGACAAGACCATTTTAACATGGACAGGGAGGGGGGACTTCTGCAAAAGCCTACAAAACAAACTAGTAAAATGTCCAGCTACTTCTTAAAAATTACCAAGTAATGTGCAAAACAGGCATCCTCACCCCATCCCTCAGCTTCACCTCATCCCTTAGCCTGGAGGGTGGAGATCAGGGATGAGGTAGGAGAGGAGGTCAAAGATGGAATGGGTGTCATGGCTGGGGTAAAGCTCCAAAAAGGGATGAAGGATGGGGTGGAGGGTCAGGCACCATCTGGCAGGCAAAGCACACATTGCCAGGAGTCATGTGTTTCCCACACTTGCTCATCATTGAAAGGCCATTAATCATGCTGGGCACATTATCTGCTCATTCTCTGAGAATTCTTTTATTTCTTAAACAGTCTATTTCTTAAAATCTCTGATTCCAAACTTTCAAGGGACAGGAATGGGGTGGGGAGGGATATTTGGGTGACGATACAGTCCTATAGTCTCAGACTCAGGCTTCCCTGTTGCCTTAAGTCAGTGTCTGTCAGTTCTCTCATTTTTATTCCATGTAAAATACTGTATGTTTCTGCTGTTTTAAAAATTGTAAACTTTGATAGACTCTTTTGAAGGAATAGAACTGTGTAGGCTCTTTTGAGGTTTATCCTCTTTCAAAAGCTAGTAAACCTAAATATACATCTAGTTTTTTTTAATAAAAAATGTATGAGTTTTTCACTTTGTCAGTGCAGTTTTTAATGCAAAATTATTTTTTTTAAATTGCCTCTCTAATGTAAAGAACCTAAAGGCATACAAGGACTGAATATTCAAGAATATTCATATAGGAAAGAGTAGAAAATGGAAGTTACCCCGTAATCTGGGTAAGGATTGAGGAGAAAGTGTCAGGGAGGTAAATGATAAGCAGCCTCTAGTAGTCTGTTTTTTTCATGGCTGCATCGTGCTGTCTGCATCCTAACAACTGTGCCAGAATGTCAAACATAAATACAGGATGTCTGGATTTTAGCAAAACATTCTGTAATATCTTGTGCTTAAGATTGTGAAATTTGACTGCATAACCAGTAATTAGGCAAATTCACAGCTAGTTGAGCAACAGATTCAGCATCAACCTGGAGGAAGATGTTTTAGTGAAGGGCCACAGGACTGTTTTGGCTCTGCCTGGGCATTCATTCATGCAACAAATACTGAGCACCTACTGTGTAAAAGGCAGCCTACTTAGTACTGTGAGGGGTATAAAGGTGTCCATACCATGGCCCCTACCTTAATAGAGCAAAGTCTTGATCACAATTGATCACAAAGACCGGCTTTTCATTTTGCAGATAACATAAAGCTGGGTGGCATAGTTTAATATATAGGATGACAGAATCCAGATTTAAAATGACCTCAGCTTGTAGGAACTCTAGGTCAAAACCTACAAGATGAAATTTAACAGTGATAGATGTAAAGTCTTGAATTTAGGTTTAAAAAATTGCATATGTACAGGATATGAGAGATGTGACTTGGCAGCAGTTTATGTAAAAAGTTCTTGGGGATTTAGCTGATCACAAGTTTAATATGAGCCAACAATGTGGTGTAGCTTATTTTTTTTTTAAGCCAAACAATTTTAGGCTGTATTAGAAGCATGTGTGCTGATCAGACCACATCTGGAGTATTATGTTCAAGTATAGTCACCACATTTTACGAACATTGACAAAGTTGAATATATCCAGAAGACAGTGACCAGGATGGGTCTGAAAATCCTATCACATGAGAAATGGTTGAAAGAAAAACCTGAGGGTGGGGGTGGAGTGTCAGCTTTTGCTTTAAGCCTCAGCTTAGACCCTTCAAGTCTTGGTTAGGTTTCATGGCTCTGTACTTCCACATTTCTCTGGACAGCCTTCTTGCCTTCTGCACTAGACTAGAGTTTTGTTAGACCAGGATTCAGTCTTTGTTCACTGTGACGTCAGTTGGTCCAGCACTGTGTTTGATAACGAGGTCTGTCCCCAGCAATGCTTACAGAATGAAGGAGTGAAATTTCCAAGTGTGACACCTTATGTACAGCTGGGGGAAAACGGATAAAGAACTATCATGCCTGGCATCTATAGTCATTAAAGAACAGAAAAGAAATGTCAAAGTTCCTAAAAGTTTTTGAATGATTCTCCTTTAGTCATTTTCTTTTGCCTTCTGCTAGGATCTAATACTAGATTTGCATGTCTGTTTTAACAGAAACCCTAAAAATGCATTCTCTCCAAAAGGAGCATTTTCAAAACTAAGTTAAAGTTCAGGAACTAGTATCAAGGAGATGCAAATGAAAACAATGAGATATCATTTTTTCACTTGCAGATTAGGGAAAGAATCCATGGTGGTCTTTCCATGGCATTGGTTGAAAAGAGTCAGATATGACTGAGCAACTGAACAACAACAAGCAAAAGAGTGGATAAAAAATAATATGCACTGCCAGTGAGGGTTTAGTTAAATGGACACACTCATGCATTTCTGTTACAACCCTTTTGGAACAGCAGTTTGGCAATTTGTATTATCAAGGGCCTGAAAATATTCATAGTTTGATCCAATAATTCTACTTCTGGGACTTTCTCCTATGAAAACCATCCTGAATACAGGAAAAAAAAGCCTTATGAACAGAGGTGTTTTCTGATAACAAAAATATTGGAAATAACAAAGTATTTAATAATAGAGAAGTGAATGGTTATATAAAATGTGATATGTCCCTTTGATATAAGGTTATAAAGCCATTAAAGTTTATAGTTTCCACAGGATATAAAGCTGTGCATATAATATGATACAAGTGCATGAAAATAAATAAACTTATAAGGAGAAAAATCCTGGAAAGTCTTACACTAAAATATCAAAAGTGGCTGTTGTTTGGTGTGAGATTATCAGACTGAAATTACTTTTGCATTTGTCTTCTTTTTTGCATTTTCTAAATTTCTTTTTTAAAAAGCATTTTTATATCAAAGAGAATTTATGAGTCCTATAATAACTAGGAATAGATCCATAGAGTCTAGGCCTTCAGTCCTCCTATATGTCACCAGTTATATCAAGGGCATTCAGAAACTGTGAGGAAAAAGCAAATCCAAACAACTTCAAAGCAAAATAGATTTTAATTCTAAATTTAATTAAAATTAATTTTAATTCACTTTCATTCAAAGCACATAAATGTAAATATATACTTGGTACACTTGGATCAAGGATGTGTTAATGAACTTTACAAATAAAAGATGATACAATTCTTACAAAGGAAATAATCAGCATCTCAGATTCTAAAGAGCCAGGTACCTTTTGTAAATGGACATGAAAAAGTGCCTTGTAGTAACAGGCACTTAATAAAGTCTTGAATGACTGGCTCCTGGATGTGAGGAGGGAAGAATGAGAGATTGATTGCAAATGGATAAGATTGAATGGCTTGATGTGTACTGGAAGAATCTGGATATCAGGTATTATCTTGTTAAATCAAAATCTGTTCTAATGGATATTTATATATTGCTCAGATGTATGAAAGTTCAAGCTGCCAGACCTCTGTATACTGTAAAAATGCATCCATTACAAGAAATTTGCAATAACCCATGACTCTAGACATTCAATTCAGTCCAATTTTCTTCTATCAAAATTACTAGTAGGTTTGCCAGAATCCGTTGTTTAATTTAACACATGGTTTACCTTCTACAAAGAAGATATGTTCATAGGCACGTTTGATGCAAACTTCATTGTGGGCTACATATTAATGCAGCCTGGCCCTGCCTCTTCCTCTAATGAGAGTCTTGGTCCTTGAGTCTCTTGCATTATCATTTTCCCCATCATTTCTACTTTAAAAAAAGGACCATGCAGACCTCAGAAAACAAAATGGTTCTAAATTTGGTCTGTAATATTAGTGGTTGTGGGTAGCAGGGATCAGGATTCTATCAGAGGTAAATAACAGATCCAGTTTCATTGAGGATGTTCAGAATGTTTGAAGACAGTCTAGATTTGAAGAGAAAATAGAGTTTTTATACATGTTCACATTTGATAATCCTGTTTTTTTGTCTTAGAGTTCCGCATAGCATGTATATCTATTTCTGTGGAATTAATTTTCTTCTCTGTTTTCATGTATATTGCATATTAAGGGTAATGAAACACTATTAAGCAGATGGCTTCCCAGTTGGCTGTATGGGAAAGAACCCACCTGCCAGTGCAGGAGACTTGGGAGACATGGGTTTGATCCCTGGGTCGGGAAGATCCCCTGGAGGAGGGCATGGCAACCCACTCCAGTATTCTTGCCTGGAGAATCCCATGGACAGAGGAGCCTGGAGAGCTATGGTCCATAGGGTCGCAAAGAATCGGACATGACTGAAGCAACTTAACACACACGCATTCAGTTCAGTTCAATCACTCAGTCATGTCTGACTCTTTGCGACCCCATGAACCGCAGCACACCAGGCCTCCCTATCTATCACCAACTCATGGAGTTTACCCAAACTCATGTCCATCGAGTCGGTGATGCCATCCAGCCATCTCATCCTCTGTCGTCCCCTTCTCCTCCTGCCCCCAATCCCTCCCAGCATCAGAGTCTTTTACAATGAGTCAGCTCTTCTCATCAGGTGGCCAAAGAATTGGAGTTTCAGCTTCAACATCAGTCCTTCCAATGAACACCGAGGACTGATCTCCTTTAGGATGCACTGGTTGGATCTCCTTGCAGTCCAAGGGACTCTCAAGAGTCTTCTCCAACACCACAGTTCAAAAGCATCAATTCTTCAGCTCTCAGCTTTTTTTATAGTCCAGCTCTCACATCCATACATGACTACTGGAAAAAACCATAGCCTTGACTAGCCAGACCTTTGCTGACAAAGTAATATCTCAGCTTTTTAATATTCTGTCTAGGTTGGTCATAACTTTCCTTCCAAGGAGTAAGCGTCTTTTAATTTCATGGCTGCAGTCACCATCTGCAGTGATTTTGGAGCCCCCCAAAATAAAGTCTGACACTGTTTCCACTGTTTCCCCATCTATTTCCCATGAAGTGATGGGGCCAGATGCCATGCTCTTACTTTTCTGAATGTTGAGCTTTAAGCCAACTTTTTCACTCTCCTCTTTCACTTTCATCAAGAGGCTCTTTAGTTCCTCTTCACTTTTTGCCACAAGGGTGGTGTCATCTGCATATCTGAGGTTATTAATATTTCTCCCGGCAATCTTGATTCCAGCTTGTGCTTCTTCCAGCCCAGCGTTTTTCATGATATACTCTGCGTAGAAGTTAAATAAGCAGGGTGACAGTATACAGACTTGATGTACTCCTTTCCCTATTTGGAACCAGTCTGTTGTTTCCTGTCCAGTTCTAACTGTTGCTTCTTGACCTGCATATAGGTTTCTCAAGAGGCAGGTCAGGTGGTCTGGTATTCCCATCTCTTTCAGAATTTTCCACAGTTCATTGTGATCCACACAGTCAAAGGCTTTGGCATAGTCAATAAAACAGAAATAGATGTTTTTCTGGAACTCTCTTGCTTTTTCTATGATCCAGTGGATGTTGGCAATTGGATCTCTGGTTCCTCTGCCTTTTCTAAAACCAGCTTGAACATCTGGAAGTTCATGGTTCACGTATTGCTGAAGCCTGGCTTGGAGAATTTTGAGCATTACTTTACTAGCTTGTGAGATGAGTGCAATTGTGCAGTAGTTTGAGCATTCTTTGGCATTGCCTTTCCTTGGGATTGGAATGAAAACGGACCTTTTCCAGTCCTGTGGCCACTGCTGAGTTTTCCAAATTTGCTGGCATATTGAGGGCAGCACTTTCACAGCATCATCTTTCAGGATTTGAAATAGCTCAACTGGAATTCCATCACCTCCACTGGCCTTGTTCGTAGTGATGCTTCCTAAGGCCCGCTTGCAGATGAATTTGATTACTTATTTCTTTTCCTTGCTTGTGTTTTGTTCTTTTTTCTCCATCTCTAGTGTTTTCCCTCCTCTTGTTTAAAAATACTTTCTTCTTATTTTCTTGTATCCCCTTGTTTTCTGTCTCAGTGGGACGCAAACTATTTTTCAGAATTGCTCACTTCCTTTGTTTTTTTTTTAACCTCAAATCTCTGTTAAATGAAAATTTTCATTCAGCATTGAATTGACATGTCTATAGAGCCCCAAAATAGAAAGTATTTAAGAATGGATTTGATATGAATTTTCTTGTAAGACATCCTAGGTTGGTTGATACTGACAAGAGATTTTCCACTTGATAATCTGAAGCTGTGATCCTAGGGATGAGTATACTTAAACGGGGATCTGGATAACTGGAAAGAACGGTATGTACTTCAAAACTCCTTTCCCCTCAAGTGCAGTTAACTTTAGAGTCTTGTTTGTCTGGCAAGTGCAGATGACTCCATTGGAACTGTAGGTCATTTTAGTGGGGGAAGAGGCGGTGAGTCTTTGATCTCCATATAGATAGAGGATAATTCACAAAGGATTCTATTGGAGTGATTTATAGCAGAAACAGCACAATTTTATGAATGTTTTCCCCCGGGATGTCCAAAATATGTTGGCAAAACTAAGTGGAAGATGTGCTCTTTCCATTGCTCCAACTTTCCTTTGAAATGGGCTTCTTGATTATATGATTTTTCAACCTCTGTTTTTTTTTTAATAAAATGTTTTTAAGAATAAGTAAGTGTCTCCTGATAGTTAAACATGTGAAATATTGGTGCTTGGTGAGGACAGGGGAAAATTTATTTTGAAGGGAGCAGATGGTACCCCATCGGGTGAAGATGATGTGGTTAATTTGCTTTCTTTACCATGTGCATAAGGTCATGTACAAATGGCCGGAAAGCAAATGAAAGGTACCCTGGAGGCCATTTGCACTTGGATGTCAACTTTCTTTCAAGAAAGGCTATTTTCCTTTATTTTTGTTTTTATACAGATCTAGGCCCCAATGCTGGTTGTTAGTTTCTCTTTTTTTATTGCTGCTTATTTAGTGCTGCTTCATCAAGGGCTTAGGTTTCTCTTTGAAGTATCTGGGTCCTTCCTACCTCTAGAATGCAGCCTCTTAAGGCCTTTAGTGATAAACCAGATTTGAGCCATTAGCCTAGCCAGCATATTTTGCCTAACTGCCTCCTGCCGTCTCGGCATCATTTGAGTCTGTGGGGGTAGATATGCCAGATTGATTACTGATGGGGGCGCATTCCCTCTTTGGTGGTTTTCTTAGGAACATCTTTCTTGCCTCTCTCTGGATAGCCAGAGACTATCCAGTTTCATTGCTCTTTCCCATACCTGACTTCTCCGAGCACTAAATGCTGGTCTGACAGTAGTCTCACTGCATCATTTTATTATTCTCTAGTCCTTCCTTGTATTTTCTTTTCTGCTTCCCAATTAGTTTGCAATGCTCTGCAAGGAGAAACCGTGTTTTACCGAATAATTCCTTTATTAACAAGCTGTATGGGGTCCGGTGACACACCTTGATGTCAAACCATTTTTGGCCAAAGGAAGAAATGCTATAAGAAACACAGGGCTTCACGAAGTCAAAGAAAAAGTTATGTCAGATATATCAGAAAACATAAACTGGAGTTGATGAGAGTACTGATGTTTACTTTCAGGTTATAGTATATTGAGTTTTTTTTTTTTCTGAAGCCCTTCAGCTGTACTTCTATTCTGTCCTCTGAATTGTGTTAGGAATTTGTACTTCAGTAACGACATGCATGCCTGCTCAGTCACTTCAGTCATGTCTGACTCTTTTGAGATCCTATGGACTGTAACCCGCCAGGTTCCTCTTTCCATGGGATTCTCCAGGCAAGAATACTGGAGTGAGTTGCCATGCCCTTCTCCATGGGATCTTCCTGACCCAGGGGTTAAACCCGTGTCTTCTGCATTGCAGGTGAATTCTTTACCTGCTAAGCCATCAGGGCTGCCGTGTGTGCTCATTCGTGTCTGACTGTGTGCGACCCTATGGAAATAGCCCGCTAGGCTCCTCTGTCCATGGGATTCTCCAGGCGAGAATAATGGAGTGTGTTGCCATGCCCTCCTCCAGAGGATCTTCCCTATGCAGGGATCAAATCTGAGTCTCCTGCATCTCCTGCATTGCAGGTGGATTCTTTACTGCTGAGCCACCCGGGAAACCCAGAGCCAGTAATGGCATGGCTATTGCCTGAGGCTCAGGGGCTGTGTCGATGGAGAGCTTGTGGTCCCTTTCCCATCCTGACCCAGGCCAGGAAAACCAGTCACTTCTTGTCTGGTGCCTAGTGCTGTTCAGATCACCAGCCAGAGAGTGAATTGCCCTGTGGGCCAGGTCATCGGTGCCTTCTTTTCTAGCTGCAACCTTGTGTGTGTTTGCCTGTCTCCTCAGCCACTTCTGCTCAGTGCAGCAGGGTTAGGATCAATCAGAATCCAGAGCCAAATTTAACACAGTGAGGGAGAGGAAACCTGAATAGTAGAAAGGCAAGTAAAAAAGTGGAGGGGTGGGAATGGGGCAAGTTAGCTCCCTCTTGGCTTCCCACAGGGCTGCTCTTCCTGGGTGGTGAGTTGCTGTAAGGAGATACAAGTTCAGGTGTACCTAAGACGTGCACAAAAACATTTATATAGGAGTTCATTGCAGCGTTATTTGTAATAGTGAACAATTTGGATTGGTTATATAAAGTACGCTATGATAGTACACCATTAAAATGGTGTTCTCACATATTTTTAATGACTGAAGGGTACTCACAGAATAATACACATGAAAAAGTAAAATATGGAATAATAGATCTGATCCCAGTTGACTATTTATAATACCCATAGCGAAAATACTATAAGGAAATGTACTGAAATATTAATGGAGACTATTTTTGGTGGATTCATGAACCATTTCCTTTTTGCATTATATATTCTAAAATTTCTATAATGCAGATTTATAATTTTATACTCAGAAAAATGTTCCTTACTACCATTTTTGACCTCTAAATCCACATGCCAATATAGAAAGAATTACTTTTTCTGAGAATAAAAATTATATTTGTATTATGGAAGCTTTTTTAAATATAGAAAAATAAGGAAAAATAGCAGCAATGAAATGTCTTAAAATACCCCAAAACTCTCTTCCTTTTAAGAGGCGCATACTATGACGTATCACTGTAGTTTCCGTTACCTAACAAATTAGTGAGGGTTCAAATACAAGATACTTTAAAATAAGTCCTTATATTTTAGATGGCATCTTCATGCATGATTTTTAGAAACCTCAAGGACCTTATACATCTTCTGGCCCAACTCTGGGTAAAGTTAAACAGTAGATTTTGACAGTATTCTTTGCTAAGCATGGCTCTGCTGCTGCTGCTACTGCTAAGTCACTTCAGTTGTGTCTGACTCTGTGCGACCCCATAGACAGTAGCCCACCAGGCTCCCCCGTCCCTGGGATTCTCCAGGCAAGAACACTGGAGTGGGTTGCCATTTCCTTCTCCAATGCAAGAAAGTGAAAAGTGAAAGTGAAGTTGCTCAGTCCTGTCCGACCCTCAGCGACCCCATGGACTGCAGCCTTCCAGGCTCCTCCGTCCATGGGATTTTCCAGGCAAGAGTACTGGAGTGGGGTGCCATCGCCTTCTTCGAAGCATGGCTCTAACATACCTAAACTGAGAGAGTCTAAATGACTTCTTTCTGGTTATACAACTAGCTCCAGAATCCTGGAGATACCCAGTACTTTGCTCTATCAGTTTCTTTCCAATGAGGAAAGACATTTTGATATTCCAAGGGGTAGTGGCTTTCTTAAAATCATGTACCTCACATTTCTAAAAAAGGAACTACCTTTTGTTTTCCTTTCAGATAAGTAACTGTAACTCAAAAACAGAGACAAATTTAAAATATGTGTGTGTATGTGTGTTCATATACAAATGAACAAATTACTTGGTTTGGTGAAAGAAAAAGTTGGTGCTTGTTTTTAAAAATGTTTCAAAATTAAAAACCACCCTAATATTAAGTGAGTAAATATTTGGTGTAAAAATTCACACAGGTTAATGTCTTCTAAGCCTTTTTGCTATACCCTCTTTAAGAAATCAGAATTTAAAAAAATCAGAATTATTTGACTTATAGTTAATTTTTTATTGAAAGATAGCATTTCACATGCCTTTAAATACACCTATCATAGAAACAGTTCTTTCAGCAGATTTATATTATGGTATGTTAACAGAAGGAGTTGGTTTGATTCAAACAGAAACTCCTGGAAAACCTATGTGATTGTATTTATAAGCAATTTAACAATATATTATTCCAAAGAAAGAGAGAGAGATGGACAATACAGAACATAGTTTACCTTAAAAAACGAATCCTACTTCGTGAAAAAAATTCCCGTTTTCCTTCTGGAGGGTGCTTGGTCGGCCTTTTTATATAAGTAGTTTGTTCTTTGACAACTTTGGCCAGTTGAAGCTTGATTGGAAGCCTGCTTTGCTCGGTGTAGCAAGCTAGCAGAAGAACATGAATGGTAACTGAGCAGAGGGATCTCCATGAGGGAAGATTACAGCAAATGGGGAACCCTTAGAGGACCTTTAAAATGGTCCTAGGTAAGATCTTATATGCTGGGATCAGTTTCCTTCCTCCTCCTTGTCATTTTGTTGGAAGAGCATTCACGAAGGAAATTGGTTTTCAGTGATGGTTGGTAAAATGTTTAAAGAAGATGAAGCCTTGTACCTCTGCTTGGTTTAATCTCTAGACCTTCCAGATGGAGTGAGGTATATACATCTGGTATTTTCTCAGGCTCCACAGCTAGTCTGTCTGGATGGCTTTGTACGCTTAAGAACAAGTGTACAGAGTTGATGCTTTGTAATTGTTACCACCACTTGATCGCATTACTTTATTGAAAACACATCCTTTTTTTTTTCTCACAGACTTTACACAGGGCCCTGTATGTGCCAGGCAATCAATAAATATTTGATTGATTCTTATCTTTTAAATGTAAATTCAACATTTAACATTCAAATATTGAAGTTTCCCTGTGCCAAAACCCGAAGAAGTCTCTGCCAGGAGAATGCCTGCGTGAATACTTGGACTAGCTCTCCATAGGTCAGTTGGCATGTGTGTGTTCTGCTTCTATGCCTTAGTCTATGAGGAATCTGATAACCAGTAGACTGTTAGTCAATTCACTTGTTTAACAGCCACTCAGAGAATAAGGATCTTCCAGTAGCTGGTAGGCAACCTAGAATCCTGAAGTTCAAACTATTTATTGAACATTCCTTGAACTAGGTTTGGGTCATGATGGAGGGTTGGAGGTAGATTTCATCTACAGTGATGGCTTGGATTTAGTCTCTATTCTCTGAGATCCTATAATATAGAGTACTGGAATTCATTGAAGAAGATTGATGATATCCAGTTTGAAGAAGACATACTTTGACAACTTAGAAGAAATGGGTGCTGGAGTTGGTTGATTGTACCTGGGAATGTCAGGCTCCTTGAGGTGCTGGAACAAGGAGGAGAAAAAGGAGGTATGTGAGTGTAGGAAACAGCAAAAAAGAATGGAAGAAGGAACTGAGGATGATTGTAAGAAGGTAGATGTGGCCCCAGGGAAGTAGCACACCCAGCTCCATGTCCCACACTGTGGAGACTGATTTTCATTATAATGAACCAGAGCCATTACATAGTTTATGTTTCATATACAGAACTCCATTTACAAACAAATGTAAGAAATATCCATACAGCAGTATGTAAGTATTTAAAAAGTTACTTTTCATACAGAAGACCTTAATCTGCAAATACTTAACAAGGTCAGACATCCTGGGGGAGACAGAAAAACATCTGAGTGCGTTTGAGCAGTTTATTTAGCTGAGAAGACCAGACACATACAAATGAAAATTTGACTCTTGTTACAAGGCCGTATAGGCCATTTGCTTATAGATGGTGACTTCTAGTGGGCTCCAGGGGTTGGCCAGCTCCCTGGGGCCTTGAACAGTCAGGAAAAGTTTCCAGGTTCTTGAGCTGGCCTTGGTGGTTGGGCAAGATTTAGGCTAAGCAAACATAATGCACGATCTGCAGAAACGTTGTCGTTTGCCCTCTGAGAAGTTGCAGTGTCTGAGCTGCTCTCATAAATGCCTCCCCAAAAAAGGCTTGTGCACTTAGCAGTAATAGATTGAACCATCAACTCCTTAAAGCACACCTGGTTGATAATTAGCTCAATCACATTGTGTTTCAGTCATTACCCTTGGATTTCCCAAGGATGAGCTTAATTCATCTCCCACATTAAAGTGAGTGCCTGCATGACCAAAACTTGACTGAATAGAATTTCTGTCTCTATTATGTCAATTTAATGCTGTGGTAGTTTTATTGCAAAATAGGTATTGGGTTACAATTTGCCACCCAAATATATGCTAGGAAATTGTTAATGTATGCTGTAAAAAGAGGTCCGATGGCAAAGGACTGTCTTTTTTTTCTAAACAGTGCTTCATGTGAAGGAAGACAAAGAGGAAATGAGCTGAAACTCTGAGTTGAGGTATTTAGAGCTGATAAGATCAACTGTTGTTTATTCAGAGACTACTTACTCTGGTTTTATAGCTTATAAACGTATTGATGATGGATACAGCCCCTTGCTTCTCAGGTTTTACAGAGTGTACTTTGTGTTTTAACCACACTTTCTTTGCCACTGACCTGCTGCGGGATATGAAGGGATAAACTGGTGGTGCATAGGCTATATTACCAAAGTGGAAATGGAAGGGGGTACCTTTATTATATTGGATCACTAGCCAGATGCCTGGAATGCTCACATCTACTCACCGGTTGCTGTTTAAAAGGGAAAAATATAGATCTAACCACGTCTAGGAATGGTGCCAGGTGTATGTACTAAGGCAACCCAACTCCAGAAGGCTATAAAAATAGCCCCCAAGTAGTAGGTTCTGATTTCCCACTGGGCTGACCAATAAATCCAACAACCAGTTAATTAAAAATGCTGGGAGGGAATGTTCGTTCTCCATTACCCACCTGTCCTGTGAATACTCATTGGTTACAAACAGGAGGCTACAACCTAGCGTTTCATCGTCTGGATTAGGAAACTTGCTCTTTCCTTTTTATAGTAACCTGGAGATATAAATGGCCTTTGTGGTTACCTGGTACTCCTGCTTGGGTGTCAGGGTGTATTTGAGGCCAAAGTGGTGTGGACCTTCTAAAAGATGAACCCAGTTATTTTATTTGTCTCAGGGTTTCCTGGCACCATCTGCAACAGTATGTTTAGATAGTCTACCTCATCTCTCCCTTGTTCAGGCTGTAAGTTTTCTGATAGTCTGCTGAAATCTGATGGGAAACCTTCCTGTCCTGACTGCTGCTATAGTCAGGATACCATCATAGTCTAATATGCAAAGAAGAGTGCTAAAAGTTGGATCTTTTAGAATTTCAACCCGGTAAGCTTAAAATCAATCTGTGAAGCAAGCAAGCAAGAACTTGGATCGAGTAGACCATCGATACCATCCTAACCATCAAAGTTATTAAAAGGGACACAGGGAAAGTATCGGAGAGGATACTGGACTTGGAGTTGAAAGTTCTGGGTTTGAATCCTGACTGTACCATGTGGTTTCTCTGAGCTGAGCTCCAGTGGTTCATCTGGAGAACGGGCATAATAGCACCTACTTCACTGAGTTATTATGAAGAATAAATGAGATCCTGTGTGTGAAAGTGCCTAGCACTTAGTGGATGTCCAGTAAATATTATTTGAATCTGATTTTGTTTACAAACTTAGTGTCCTCTGTTGCCTTAGGTGGATACAGGAAACACACAGGGAGCTACTGAAAAGAGGAAGAAGTGCTAGTGGTAAGGTGGAACAGACCCAGACTCATTGCATACAACTTTGGTCACCAGGAACCTTTTTTTCCCAAGACACCACTATTAGTTGAATTATGTCTCTTGATGTTTTTTGCAGACTTTTTTTTTTTTAAACTTAGATGCATTTTGATAGAAAACAGAGAAAAGTCATGAAACTTGAGTTCTAGTCAGGGCTCTAACACTTACAAGTCACTTTCCCTAAGGCTCACTTTCTTCTATCTAAAAAATATATTGGATTGGAGAAAGCATTGTGATTCTCTGTTCACACCCTAAATTCATGGGGATGATTGGCTTTTGCATCTTTAATAACTGTAACTGGAAGTTTTTATATAGAGTGAAAAGTTAGGGGAGAGACTGCTGAGTCGAAGGGTCCAGAAACTTAGCAAGGACAGAAACTTCTCTTGCCAGTGAGCAGTAATCAGGAGACTTGATTGAGATGAATATACAGATTGCTTTTAAAAAAAAATTCATGCTTTTGAGCTGTGCTGTGAGCGTGTGTTCAGTTTCAAGACCTTGATAAAGCTGAAGCTCTAATGTGATTTGCTGTACATTAGCAGGATATGAATTATTATTCTTAATAATATATACTTGATCATAAAGACCACAGACTGGGGCCCTATTATTTGAGGACCTAATGCATCCCTTTTCCACCATCAAAATAGGTTTGTAAATTGTTATTGGGGCCCAGCTATCAACCTTCTAAATAACTCTATCTGCTGCTACCTGGAATTATTTAATAAGGAATGGCATAGGGACTCAGAATCACATTACATGAGAAAAAGTTGAGAGACCTATACTTTTTTAGCTTGGGGACTGAGAGTTTCAGGGGGCCATGTTGGCTGATGTGAAAAGCATGAAGTTTTCTCAAGTCCAATAGAATTAAGCTAGTTTGTGTGTGTGTGTGTGTGTGTGTGTGTGTGTGTGTGTGTGTGTGTCTGTCTGTGTGTGTGTGTGTGTGTGTGGTTTTGGTGTGGGAGGAAGCACACTAGGATTGATGGAGGAGAGTTATAGGGAGATACAGCTTTCTCAAGCCAGGCAATGACTTTCCAGCAATCTAAGCTACTCAAAAAGAGAATAAGGGGCCACCTCACAGAGGTGGCAAAATTCCCACGAGCAGTTCCTATTTATAATCCTAGCTGAAGTAAAAAATGAGTCTCTTTGGAAGGTCGACTGTTTTCTAGAATAGATCTGTAGTGATCCAGTGGTCTGGTGCTGTTTCCACTACATTGTGAATACTTGCAGGGCCTAGACTATGTCTCATTTGTGTCCTCAGCACCTAGCATAGGGCCTGGTCATAGAAGGAGCTCAGAAAGTGTTTGTTGATTGGCTGATTGAAATTGCACTTGCAGGTAAACCAAGTAGATGCTTTTGGTCCTTAGATCAAGTGTGTTAAATTGATTTCCATATAACTATAATGTCCACACTTTTCTTCAGGTGTTTCTATGCATTTCACTCACAGGAATCCCCCAATTAACAATTTGTCATTGGTAGAGAACTAAGAGAGAAGAAACGTAATTTTAACATTTTAGCTAGCCAGCTTTATGCTCAGTCATGTCCAACTCTTTGAGACCCCATGGACTGTAGCCTACCAGGCTCTGCTGTCCTTGGGATTTCCCAGGCAAGAATACTGAAGTGGGTTGCCATTTCCTCCTACAGGGGATCTTCCTGACCCAGGGATTGAACCTGGGTCTCCTGCATTGCAGGCAGATTCTTTACCATCTGAGCCACCAGGGAAGCTCAGTTTAAACATTGAATAAGCATTATTACAGTTACATGCATATATGGTAGCACAAAAATGACTACACAGTCTGGAAAGAATTTTATGCATTTTAATGATGAAAATGTTTATACAGAAAAGTAGAAGAGAGAACAATTTAAATCTTCCTTTGTTTCCTTGAGAGATAAGAGGATGTACCTTGTGATTGTCCTGTGTGTACCTTGCAAGAGACCTTGGAGCCAATTCTGAAGGTAAGTGTTTGTAATTCCAGTGGCCAGAGGCCCATGAACAAACATTATAAAACCAAAAGATCGAGAGTTTTTTGTCAGCCCTATTATGTTCACAATGAGACAGCCTAAAGAAAGGAAGATGAGTACACTGGGACTCCCGTCTTCAACACTGGTTTCATCATTTTAGTCTTACATCACCTGGCATGATTGGCTACTACGTGTTCTTCCTGGTATTGTCAGGCTTCCTGAGGGTTAACTCATTTGTCCTACTAAAACATCGTCCCTATCAGATGCCATTGCACTGATGCTCTAAACCTGCCTCTCATTACTTTATTGGTTGATTATATAATTACTAGTTTGTTTTTTGTTTCTTTTTCTTCTTTTTGAACTTTTGACTGTACTGCTAGGCATGTGGGATCCCTGACCAGGGATCGAACCTGCAGTGGAAGCTTGAAATCCTAAGCACTGGACTGTATAATTACTAGTTTTTTAAATAAAGCACTTTGAATGATGCCTCATAAAAATAAGTAAAAATCGTATTAAAGGAGTACACAGGCTAAACCTAATGGGAAAATGCAATCTTCTTCCTCAAGTACCTCGCAGGTAACACAATTTCTTTAGAAACTACTGAGAAATGACAGGAACTTCAAAAATATAATTTGACTAGCAACCTAGGGAAGATACTGATGGGTCTTTGAAAGACTGGCCCCTGAGAAATATTTGGGCTAGTACCTAATAAAGTAATTAAAGATGCATCTGAAGCTTTGGTTGTGTTTGCCTGATGTCTTATGACTACCACTTTTACCTAACCTAACCTGTATTCTGGCAGTGATTTTCCTGACTAGCCAGTTGTGTGGACACTTTATCCCTCTCCAAGGTATGTAAAGTTCTTCACAGGGACTTCCTAGGCATTTCTTCCCAAGTATTCATATAGGCAGCTCTCAAAGGTAGTTGATCTCCCTCTTTCCAGCTTGTCTTTCCCTCCCTTTTGGAGTGGAGTGGCTTGAGGGTGTCATCATAGGAATACTACTTTTGAGCCACCCTGGTCACCATTTAGAAAAAAAAAAATCCAAGCATCCTGTTTGGACAGATTGTAGGCTGTGACATTAGACCTTCCTGGTATGCAGAATGGCTTTCATCACTCTCCCACCCCATTCGACAAGGTTAAAGGTCTCAGGAAGGTATTTGACTTGTGGCTTAATCTTGCCCTCACTGCTGAGCAATGATGGGTCTTTTTGCTTGAGCCGCTTAGGAAGTGCCCATGAGAGAAGCAAATCAGAGAGGAGAAGTGAAGAGCAAAAGTGAGTTCATTGCAGCATTTGAAATGAAGAGGGCACTGAGAGGAAAATAGAATGTACACTGAAGCCTTTGCTTGTAGCCTTTTTTTTTTTTAAGGTTCTACTCAGGAAGTAAAATGGTGTTTAGTGGTGTTTTGTTCAGAAACAGTATAGGGAATCTGAAAAAGCACTGTAATTTATCTTAGATGAGATGACCCTTAGAGCCAGGTACTCACGTCCCTTTTGCCATTTATGTCTTGACCCAGGATCTGGCATTTTGCATGGTATCACTACAGGTAACCTTATTGACTATGGAAAACTGTTGTATGCTTTCATGTTAAAAAAAAATGTGTGTGTGTGTGTGTATTACCCAAAAAAGAATTCTGTCCTTTCTGAATTTTATAATATATAAATAATAAAGCTATAAGTGTTCATGATATTAATATTTTCATGCCAAGGTTAAGTCTCAGTCTAGGTGATTTTCAGCTAAACTGTTTATTTAGGTGATCTTACTAGTTGTTGCACAACATTCAGAACACTCTCAAAAGACAATTAATTTTAGTTCATTTTAAATAATTTTTTAAAATCAAAAGCTCAGAATTTTTGCATAACCTTGACCAAACAGTAACAGACCTCAGACTTTCTAATAACTTTATTGAGATATAGACATAATATTTTATGTCTGATATTTATTAGAGATAAAAATTGCTTTATTGAGATAAAATTCATCCCTTTAAAGTCTATAATTCAGTGTGTGTGTGTGTGTGTGTGTGTTTTAGTATATTTGCATGGTTATGCAGTTATCACTACTGTCTAATTTCAGAATATTTTCATTACCACCAAAAGAAAGCTTATATCCATTTGCAGTCCTTTTCCAGTCCCAATTTCTGTCAGCCCCTGGCAACAGCATTATACTTTCTGTCTTTATGGATTTGCCTGTTTTGAACATCTTGTGTAAGTGGAATCATACGATATTTGTCCTTTCCTATCTGACTTCTTTCACTTAGCATGATGTTTTCAAGGTTCACCCGTGTTTTAGCATGTATCAGAACTTCATTCCTTTTCATGGCTGAGTAATATTCCGCTGGGTTTCCCTGGTGGCTCAGACAGTAAAGAACCTGCCTCCAATGCAGGAGACCTGGGTTTGATCCCTGGATTGGGAAGACACCCTAGAGAAGGAAATAGCAACCCACTCCAATATTCTTGCGAAGGAAATCCTATGGACAGAGGAGCCTGGTGGACTATAATCCATGGAGTGCTTAAGAGTCAGACTCGACTGAGCAGACTAACAGACACAGTATTCCACTGTATGGATATACATGATTTATTCATCTATCATGGTTGTTTCCCTTCTTCGCATGTCCAGGAATTTATCCTGAGGAAATAACTAAGTGGGTACATAAAGAATAAGTTATAAGGTTATTCATTTGCTGTTATGCAATTAAGAAACTGAAAATAACCTGAATCTCCAACATTAAGGGATTGGTTCAATTATGGGATATTTATATGATGGAATATTGTACAACTCTTAAAAATGACATAGGAAAATGCTGACAACTTATTATTAAGTGACAAAGTATTACATATAGTGTGATTCCGTTTTTATAAAAAATTTATTTAATATAATATGCCCAGAAATAAGGCTGGAATCACAGATAACAGGAAACAGTGATTTTCTCTAGATAATGGGGTTATGGGGGTTTCACTGTCTTCTTTTTTATCTATGTTTCCTAATTTTTCTAAAATTAAATCTTAATTATTTATTGAGTACTTTGTATGTGCAAGACATTTTGTGGTGTACATGTATTTTGTAATAAGGAAATTAAAATCAATGTTATTATTAAAAACAATCCAAAAGGGAGTGGGGGAGTACGTATTGTGTCCACTCACATGGGCATATACCAGCTTCTGGAGATGTGAAAGGATCTTATAAGCAGCACTAGGGTCTGATGCCTGAACTCCAAACAGATTAAGATGTACTGATAATGACATGTTTATCAGATAAGAAAGACACTGAGTCACTTGTTTGAAGCAGTCCTGTGCATTTCTGCTTTCTCAATGGAATGTCTAGCTATTCTTTCCCTACAGGAAGTGATTGGAAGTGGAATGCAGAGTTTATTTCCACCTACATGGTCTGACATTTTGACATTTCCTGAACTGCAGGATGTTTGAGCACAAACAATTTGGCTTTTACTGCAAAAATTAATTATACTGCCACTTTCACATAGTGACGGGCCTTTCTTTGTAAGAGGACAAAGCTATTCAAGTGGAGAAAATGAGATGGTTAACAGGATGACGGTAACATAAAGGTCTTGAGTCTGGAGAAAAGGACCTCATTAAGCATTGATTATCAGCGTGGTGTAAACTCTTTGAGAAAGTGTTACTACATTCAGCACCACTGTTGAGTGAGGGAATTTAAATCTGTGTTCCATTTACATCATAAATGAGATGTGTGTATTCTAACAATAGGCTGGTCTTGCCTTTTGCTGCATCAGTACACACACATTTGTTCAGTTGCTCTGACTGGTTTGTCACATCAAGCCAGTCGTTGTGTGTTGATATGCAACCCTTCTGACTGTCTGGAGATGAAGACAATTTGGTCCACCAGGAATATGTATCTTTGAGTTACTTTTGTGGGCAGGACGTAGCATAGGGTAGAAGTTACTGAGTACAGTCAGACCAACCTGAGTTCTAATCCCTGACAAGATCGAGACTCTGAGCCTCAATTTTCTCATCCATAGAATGGGGATCATAATATCTGTCTCACAGAGTTGATGCACAGATTAAATGAAGTTATCTTTTCAATGCACTCAGCATATTGCCTGGTACATTGTAAGGGTTCAATAAACTTTTATACTTTTAATGGGTATGCAAAGGAATTAAGGGAAGAAAATTGAATTCCTGTTATTTTCCTTTTTTCCCTCTTCAGTACATCTCAACTTTCTCATTCCTGTTTTTTTTTTAATCTTTGCCTAAAGTGATTTTTTTTTTAATTTCTAAACTGTAAACTTTAAAATGCAAGCTTTAAGGTTACTTCATAGCCCAATGAGGAAATCCTGACATTGACCTGGAACAAAACAAAATGCGCAAAGACATATAGCACTCATACCCAACAAAGCTTGTGCTTAGTAATCTCGAAGTTGTATTTACTTATAGTCATCTAATATTTGCTTTTTTCTTCTCAGCCTTAGGCCTTTCGTAAGGATAAGCATATATCTAGATCTAAATAGATTTGGCCTCTTAAAATATAAGGCTTTTGTGGGGTTTTCTATAATCCTCACCAGAACACCAACCTATTAGTACATTCCTTTACCCCTCTAACTTGCTGCTTTTAATCTGTTTGGGGCGGAACAACTAGGTTACAAAACTTATCAGAACTGCAGCTAAATGAAAAATATTCAGCTCTGAATGAGGACTGGGGTTGGAGAGAGAGGGATCTACATTGTTCCTGCTGAGATACTTTTCTTTGATTATATTCTGATTCTTTTTTAAACTCTGGCCATTGAGGATACCTATAAGGGAAATCTGAATAATATTTCTCAGTAAAATGTGTGACCCTGTTAACATAGGAGAGGAATCTTCTTTGACTCCCTAAAAGCAGTTATTTAGGAAGCTATATGTAGTGACTCTATGCCACATAACCCAAGCTGCAGTGAATTGCTACATGGGTCAGGTATTGCCAGGGTCACCACAAATAAGCTTTCCAAAAGTGATAGGTGATGTGAAGTCAAATATCTTGGGGAAGGGGAATCTTTGAAATTAAGTCAAATGGCATGTTTACAAGAGTAAAATATTTAGTGCTGTGATAATTGTCTTCTTGATAGACAAAGGGAAAATATTTCTATCCAAAATATCTGTTTAATATTTGACAGTAGACAGTAGTCAGAATGGCAGGCTAATGTTTCGAGAGTAAACTAAAATTACCAGAAAGCACCTAATTTAGATGTGGAAAAATTTTGACTTTGTCGTTTGTGCCTTTCCTAATTTGATATGACAAATGAACAGTTCATCTCTGATATCTTTCGATGAATTTTCTTGTACTATAGTTTATGTTGAGCATGAATTAGGCTTTTAAGCGAATGTGAGATGCGAGCTTTGACAGTTGTATATTTACATAGAGATGACTTATAATTTTCATTCAGGAAGATTCTTGTCTATTAATGTCCCCGAGGTTCTCTCTATAGATACACAATTACAACATTGTAGCTGGGACCTTGCAGTCAGCATCTATTGGTTGTTTAGTCTCAGTATCGCAGTTTCCTGATATGTATTGATATAACGGAATGGCTAACAACCCATTCAAAAGCTTGCTGTAAAGATTAAATGAGATAATATGTGCCAAGCACCTAATACAGTGCTTGTACATCATAGAAATCCATAAGTTGATATTATCACCTAGAGCTGGTCTTGGCTTTGATGATTGGCTAAGGAGCCATCCACCAAGTGACCTAGCTGTGTATTTGGCTTGTGATTTGTTAAATCTCTTGAAGACCCAAGGGCTTATTGCAGTCTAGAGGAATGAGACTCTGAGAAGTGAAGACTGCTTACAGAAAATTGATAGGCAATCATGATGGAGTATTCTTGACTCACCAAAATGAAAACTTCTTAGGGCAATTGGTAAACGTAGTTAGAGGCTGTTTATTTCTTTTGCTAGTGAAACCTTGCTATTCAGTGCCTCAAGTCTCTCTCTTCCTTAGGATATAGTCTTTTAGAGGAGGACCTATGGAAACTTTCTTGGGATCTCAATGAGCTTAATAAACTTCATCTAGGAATGAGCCAGAGGAGATTTCTTCATCTAGGAATAGGCAGGAGGAGAAGGGGACCACAGAGGATGAGATGGTTGGATGGCATCACCGCCTCATTTGACATGAGTTTAAGCAAGCTCCAGGAGTTGGTGACAGACAGGGAAGCCTGGCGTGTTGCAGTCCATGGGGTCACTAAGAGTTGCACAACACGACTGAGCGGCTGAACTGAACTGACTGAGGAATGAGCCATCATTACCATAATAAAGGCTCACTAATCACTGTTGAAAGCCACAGGTTAATTATTGCGTAAGGGTTGTATAATGTAGTTTCAGGAACTGAATAATTAAAAAATTTAAAAGACCATTTAACATATCTTTGACACAGAGCCAGAAAGTAGAAGACAACCTTACTTTAATCATTTAACAGGGATTTAGCAACTCAGGCAACATATATCTGAAGCAGTTATTCATAGTATATTGTGGTTGCAGTGTTGAAGAATAACATTTCCTCAGGACAATTGGAATTCAGTAATGAAAGCTAAAATTGAATACAAATGGGGGGGTTGCTGGGGGAAGAGCAGTGGTAATGAGGACCATATAATGTTCAGAATTTGAGTGTCTAGGTTCTAGAGTATATCCCAATACACTTTTAATTTCTACCCCCCTAAAGTTGCTTAAAAGATTTCTTTGGCTTAATTGCCCTCTCTT
Organism: Budorcas taxicolor; assembly: GCF_023091745.1. Taxonomy (NCBI): domain Eukaryota; kingdom Metazoa; phylum Chordata; class Mammalia; order Artiodactyla; family Bovidae; genus Budorcas; species Budorcas taxicolor. Next base: position 42,115,387 of record NC_068935.1, on the reverse strand, counting down.
TCATGCCCTTGTTTAGCTTAAATTCCTTATATTCTGTAAAAACTGATTTGAAATTCCCCTGTCTCATTCTGTGTCCTTTCAGTACATACACAGTAAGTATATATTGCATGTAGAATCTTATTAAAGGGCAGGATGGCAATAATGGTCACATTGTATTAGAGACTCATTGAAAACAAATGCCTACCACAAAACCTACAGCGTTTTGATTTGGCCATGCTAAGCTGGGTACTCTAAATGCTCTTACAAATGAAGGGATAGGGAAGATTGTACAAAAGAGGCTATTTTGCTGATTCCAGAGCAGTGGTGTTTCTAAATAAATACCTTTATAACCTTCTACTATAATTGTATTGGAAAGCAATACAAGTAGGATCTATAAGTATTGAAAGGCCTGTAATAAAGACAGAATAAAGGTATTCTTAACCTTTTGTAGGTTTTAAATTTTGTTTACTGTTCACGGGGTATGTCCAACTGAATGCGGAGTTCCAAAGAATAGTAAGTAGAGATAACAAAATCTTCTTAAGTGAACAATGCAAAGAAATAGAAGAAAACAATAGAATGGGAAACATTAGAGATGTCTTCAAGAAAATTAGAGATACCAAGGCAACATTTCATGCAAAGATGGACACAATAAAGGACAGAAATGGTAAGGACCTAACAGAAGCAGAAGAGATTAAGAAGAGGTGGCATGAATACATAGAAGAACTATACAAAAAAGACCTTAATGAACCAGATAACCACGATGGTGTGATCACTCACCTGGAGCCAAACATCCTGGAGTGTTGAGTCAAGTGGGCCTTAGGAAGAATTACTCCGAAGAAAGCTAGTGGAGGTGATGGAATTCTAGCTGAGTTATTTCAAATCCTACAAGATGATAATGCACTCAATATGTCAGCAAATTTGCAAAACTCGGCAGTGGTCACAGGACTGGAAAAGGTCAGTTTTCATTCCAATCCCAAAGAAAAAGCAATGTCAAAGAATGTTCAAATTACCTACAGTTGCACTCATTTCACATGCTAGCAGGGTAATGCTCAAAATCCTTCAAGCTAGGTTTCAACAGTACATGAACCAAGAACTTCCAGATGTACAGGCTGGATTTAGAAAAGGCAGAGGAACCAGAGAAATTGCCAACATCTGTTGGATCATAGAGAAAACAAGGGAATTCCAGAAGAGCTTCTACTTCTGCTCCATTGACCACATTAAAGCCTTTGACTGTGTGGATCACAGCAAACTGTGGGAAATTCTTAAAGAGATGGGAATACCAGACCGCTTTACCTGCCTCCTGAGAAACCTGTATGCGGGTCAAGAAGCAGAACCGGCATGGAATAACTAACTTGATTTTGAACCAGGAAATTGGGAAAGGAGTACAATATACATGGCTGTATATTGTCACCATGCCTATTTAACTTCTATGCAGAGTGCATCATGCGAAATGCCAGTCTGGATGAAGCACAAGCTGGAATCAAGATGGCTGGGAGAAATATCAACAACCTCAGATATGGAGATGACACCACGCTTATGGCAGAAAGTGAAGAGGAACTAAAAAGCCTCTTGATGAAAGTGAAAGAGGAGAGTTAAAAAGCTGGGTTAAAACTCAACATTTAAAAAACAAACACCTATGGCTGATTCATGTTGAAGTTTGACAAAACAACAAAATTCTGTAAAGCAATTACATTTCAATTGAAAAATAAATAAATTAAAAACTAAGATCATTGCATCCTGTCCCATCACTTCATGGCAAATAGATGGGAAAAGTGGAAACAGTGACAGATTTTATTTTCTTGAGTTCCAAAATCACTACAGATGGGACTGCAGCCACAAAATTAACAAATGCTTGCTCCTTGGAAGAAAAGCTCTGACAAACCTCGACAGCATATTAAAAAGCAGAGACATGACTTTGCTGACAAAGGTGTGGGTAGTCAAAGCTGTGGTTTTTCTAGTAGTCATGTATAGATATGAGAGTTGGACCATAAAGAAGGTTGAGCACCGAAGAATTGATGCTTTCAAACTGGTGCTGGAGAAGACTCTTGAGAGTCTCTTTGACTGCAAGGAGATAAAACCAGTCAGTCCTAAACGAAATCAATCTTGAGTATTCATTGGAAGGACTGATGCTGAAGCTGAAGCTCCAATACTTTAGCCACCTGATGTGAAGAGTTGATTCATCGCAAAAGACCCTGATGCTGTGAAAGACTGAAGGCAGGAGGAGAAGGGGACGACAGAGGATGGGATGGTTGCATGGCATCACCGACTCAATGGACGTGAGTTTGAGCCGACTCTGGGAGATGAAGGGCAGGGAAACCTGGCATGCTGCAGTCCATGGGGTTGCAAAGAGTTGGACATGACTTAGTGACTGAACACCAACAAATTTGTTGAAAAGGTGATTAGGAAGGACTTTAGATACACATATTCATATATATGTTTACACACACAGGCATGTACTTATACATATGTGTATTTCTAAATTTAGACTAGCAGACCATGAAGTTATTTTTAGCGAAGTTCAGAGCCTGTCTTTACGTAAATGATGGCTCAGCTTGAGACATTTTGTTGGACGTAGGTAACTGTTTTAGCAGAAGATGGATATTATCTTAGGCTATCTGGGGAAGGGAAAATGGGAGCAGCTGTGGAAAAATTTGAGTTATCTAGTGGGAGTCAGATTAGAAATAAGGTTGTCAGGGGTTGATAGGCCTCCCTCCACCATGTCTCCTGCCTCTGAGCAGGACATCTTCCCATTCAACCCAGCTTCTGCGTTGTCTCTTGCCTGTTTGCACAATTAGTGCAAGGTCGGTCACATGATGAGGTAATGGCAGATCAAGACAGTAATTCTCTGTAGGCAAAGACTTGGTGTGCAACTTTGCTCTTGCTTAGGGGCAGAGTTGGTGAGCACAATTTAGGTTTTGTAAATGCTTGCTGACTTGTACCCCACAGGCAACTCCTTATTAATTAAATTGGCAGCTAAGCCACAAAAAGTTGTTTCAAATATCTAGTGGTCATTTAAATGGAACTCAAGCAAAATTATTTGTCTTTCATTCTAGGGACAAAAAAGGATGATGCATCTAATGCAGCTAATGCATTTTATGGCATAAAAAGCACATTTCTAAAGAGCAAGTCCAAGGTCCAGTATGTTTTTAAGGGCCACGTTGCTCAGTAGCACCTATGAACAGTTTTAGTCAAGGTCCAGTTTTAAATGGTTGTTAGCCAGGTCAAGCTAGAGATTAGGAAAGGTGGTAGATGAAATCAACTCAGGGTCTGGCACCAGTTACAAAAGGAAGCAGGTCATTGGGTTGTGTTTATAGAGGAAAGAGAATGGATTGTAAGATTGTTATCACTGGAATCATGGTAGGGGAGGGGAGACCCTCATTTGAAGCCTCAGCCCCTAGACTAAAGGAGCCCAGAGTACTTTAAGGACTCACATTTAATTGGCCATACATTCCACAGGAAGAAGCCCTGCCTCTGGCTACATCCCTTTGCCTTGAAGAAAGGAAAAGGAGGGGAGGGGTGGGGGAGAGCCCTCTGGCATCCTGGGAAGATGTTTCTAAAGCATCTCCAGATTTTCCAGCCTGGTTTCAGGCTTTATACTGAACACTGGCAGATATTTACACACCCTGGTTAACAACTTGGTGAAGAGTTTCTTTTACTGTTGCATCAGTAAGCAGTGGCATATGGAGTTTATACAATCCGGGTTGTTTGGAGCCAGATGATCTCCTAGCCCCTTCAATGTAAATGTTTTGTACTGCTTTACAGTTTGCAGCAGTACTGTCCCTAATGGTCAGTTCAGTCGCTCAGTTGTCCGACTCCCTGCGACCCCATGAATCGCAGCACGCCAGGCCTCCCTGTCCATCACCAACTCCCGGAGTTCACTCAGACTCGCGTCCATTGAGTCAGTGATGCTATCCAGCCATCTCATCCTCCGTCGTCCCCTTCTTCTCCTGCCCCCAATCTCTCCCAGCATCAGAGTCTTTTTCCAATGAGTCAACTCTTAGCATGAGGTGGCCAAAGTACTGGAGTTTCAGCTTCAGCATCATTCCTTCCAAAGAAATCCCAGGGCTGATCTCCTTCAGAATGGACTGGTTGGATCTCCTTGCAGTCCAAGGGACTCTCAAGAGTCTCCTCCAACACCACAGTTCAAAAGCATCAATTCTTCGGCACTCAGCTTTCTTCACAGTCCAGCTCTCACATCCATACATGACCACTGGAAAAACCATAGCCTTGACTAGACAGACCTTTGTTGGCAAAGTAATGTCTCTGCTTTTGAATATGCTATCTAGGTTGATCATAACTTTCCTTCCAAGGAATAAGCGTCTTTTAATTTCATGGCTGCAGTCACCATCTGCAGTGATTTTGGAGCCCCCCAAAATAAAGTCTGACACTGTTTCCACTGTTTCCTCATCTATTTCCCATGAAGTGATGGGACCAGATGCCATGATCTTCGTTTTCTGAATGTTGAGCTTTAAGCCAACTTTTTCACTCTCCTTTTTCACTTTCATCAAGAGGCTTTTTAGTTCCTCTTCACTTTCTGCCATAAGGGTGGTGTCATCTGCATATCTGAGGTTATTGATATTTCTCCCAGCAATCTTGATTCCAGGTTGTGCTTCTTCCAGCCCAGCGTTTTTCATGATGTACTCTGCATATAAGTTAAATAAGCAGGGTGACAATATACAGCCTTCACATACTCCTTTTCCTATTTGGAACCAGTCAGTTGTTTCCTGTCCAGTTCTAACTGTTGCTTTCTGACCTGCATATAGGTTTCTCAAGAGGCAGGTCAGGTGGTCTGGTATTCCCATCTCTTTCAGAATTTTCCACAGTTCATTGTGATCCACATAGTCAAAGGCTTTGGCATAGTCAATAAAGCAGAAATAGATGTTTTTCTGAGACTCTTGCTTTTTCCATGATGCAGCAGATGTTGGCAATTTGATCTCTGACCCTAGAGGGAGGGAAAAAAAGAACTAAATTCTTCACTTTGAGGATCCAGATAACAAAGGGAAAAACAGAAGTACAGTTTCACATGTATAATATCATATGTGAAACAAATCGCCAAGTCCAGGTTCGATGCATGATACAGGATGCTTGGGGCTGGTACACTGGGATGATCCAGAGGTATGGGATGGGGAGGGAGGTGGGAGGGGGGTTCAGGATGGGGAACACGTGTACACCCGTGGCGGATTCATGTTGATGTATGGCAAAACCAACACAATATATAGCCTCCAATTAAATAAATTTATATTAAAAAATTTAAAAAAAGTTAAATTGCTTTAAAAAAAAAAGAAGTACAGTTTCATTAGCTAGAGGTTTGGGTGTAGTTCACCCTGGTGAATCATACATGATGATCAACATGAATACAAGCAGCTAAGTAGTTTTCATTAGGATCCAATTAGTAGGTGATTTGGTTGCTAAATGTGTTTGCTAATTCATTAACAATTAGGTAAATTAAATTTAATGGAAATGATTTAAATTTGAAAATAAAATGCTGTACATATTAATTTTCACTTTGTAGATTAAAATCCATTTGCTGCCTCCCCCGTCCCCTTCCTCCCTCTCTCTCTTTTTAAATCGTACACAGCACACAGGCAATTAGAGCACACAGGGTAATTTGTTTTTCTCATTTAAAGTATCTCTTCGCTCTGGAAATCAGTCCTCCAGTGGAGCATGTCTGTCTGTGTCTCTGGTTGAGTGTCAGCAACAAATGGTGCATTGCACATAATACTGATGGGGATTGTTGGTGCAAGTGAGAGCAGGAAAAGCCCTTTGCAATACTGGGAGGGATTCTGGAAGGTATTTTAGAATTTGAAGGGGCTTAAGGCTTGATTCCGCTGCTGATATTGAATTGCAGCATGACCAAATGATTAACAAACTTGTCTTTCTTGAAATATCTCAGGGCAGAGAGGTTCTCAAATGATTGCAAATTGGTTAATGACTTTAAAAAGCATGTTTCTTGCTGTAAACATGTAACTTTGCCGGGTTTTCCTGAACAGTTGGGTATGTTTAGGAGGTAGCACTATAGATCAAGATATACCGAACTAGAAAGGTTATGTTCCTTTTTTGTTAAATCTCAGAAAAAGCTCTTCAGTTCAGGATGAATTTGAAAACTGGTACCTCGATTTATTTTAAATAAGTTCATTTCAGCTTTACTATCAGTGATTATAAAAGTTGCAATGCATTTCCTGTTGTAACATTTTGTGTTGTTTTCATTGTCTTTCTGATTTTTTTCTGATCTTTGAATAGATCTCATTGACAACTTCCTGGAAAAACAACCAGTCTTTTCTCACAGGGGATCATATTATGTAATTTTTCCTTGTTATCAAATAGAAGACTGAATTATCAAAGCTAAACAGGTAGGCAAGGCAAACTTCAATGTGGATTGGTCTTTTCATTTTAAAATATTGTATTCAAATGGGATGGTTGTTATTGTGTGTATCTGAAAGGAGTAAGATGCTATAGGCCTTTGCTCTTTGGACTTCCCTGGTGCCTCAGTTGGAGAAGAGTCTGCCTGCAATGTAGGAGACCCAGGTTTTATCCCTGGGTCGGGAAGATCCCCTGGAGAAGGAAATGGCAACCCACTCTAGTATCCTTGCCTGGAGAATTCCATGGACAGAGGAGCCTGGTGGGCTAAAGTCCATGGGTTGCAAAGAGTTGGACCTGACTGAGAGACTAACACTTTCACTTTTCACTTTCACTTTGATCTTTACTATGGAACAGCGTAAGGAGAATATGTGACCCAGTATGATTGGTGACTTGCCAGGGTAGGGTCACATTTCTGAGAAACTGGCTGTGGTTGTACAGTTAACATCAGTATTTTGCTTTCAACTCATGTTAATAGGTTGTTGAAAGTTCAAGTGAACATTGTTGAGGTTGAGTGAGTGAAAAAATATTTAATGGGGTCTGTTAAGTATAAGAGGAGATCATTCATTGCTGGCTTCCATCAGGATATCTAATTTCTCCTTGAGGACCTGACCTGATTTTTTGTCATATGAGGGTCAGATTACTATTTACCTCAAAATCAGCTACTGTGCTCATAAAAGTTGTGTTTATTTTCTCTCTTGGATACGTGGCCATAAATATTGGGTTAGAAGCATCACTGAATTTTTGTCCTCCTTTTACAGTGCCTTCTCTCAGTGAGCTTGTCCTGTTTTCTCCCTTTTACATTCAGTTTTATGGGATCCTATAGAAAAATCTTCATAATATGAAATGGGTGATGACTTACCTTTTTAAAGAGTTTAAGCTATGAAAAAGGGGAGAATCTTGGAGTTAAGCAAGATAATTGGTTCAAAAAATAATGAGGATTCAAGTAAGGATTACATTCTTATTTTTTTAAAAAATATTGATCTATTCATTGGATTGTCCTTATTGTTTCCATTCATTAACCTTGTCAAGTGATCATTTGACTGATAGACCTCTCAATATCACCAATTTTTGAATTTTCATTTAGATGTTACGGAGATAATCACTGAGTTGTTTGATTTTGCATTTGAAGCGTACTTTGTAGAAGCTTGCATTCTATATATAGATAGACTAAATTTTTAAAAAGCCGTAGATGGAAATCTGGGTAATTTTCTCATCCCTGAGGATGGATGAGGGGAAAGGGAGACAAAGCACTTAATCCTATGCAGATAGTTCACTAATGTCTCAGTTTTAAAATGTCTCCCTGGATGTACCATGGCCCTTTCTCTTTGAGGCTGATTCAGTCCAATAAAGCACAGTCGTCAGTGAACACATTTAAAAATTCTGTCATTTAATACCTCTAATTTCCATATTTGCCTTGTATACTCCCATTTTCCTATATTTTCCAAAATAAAATTCAAGTTTTGTATAGTTTTCTAGTATTGCTCTCTTATCTAGCAGTTTACAGGCTCTAAGTTTGTCTTCTGGACTAGAAGCCTTGCCAGTGATGAAAGAGAGATAAATGTGCTGTATCCTTATTTGTCATAGTAAAGAGAGCACTTCTTCACTTGACTCCTGCAGTCATGTGGACACTTTTGCTGTGTATCTAACTGGACAGAGTAGTGGCATATACTGTCTCACCTTAGAAAACAAAAATGTTGTATAGCTAAAATAACTCTAAGGAGTTTTCAACAGCTTCTGACCCATGTTATCAGGTACCATATGTAGAATGAAAAGAAAAGCTAAGAAGCACATTTAAGGTGTGGAAAGTCAAGCAAGGCCACAGAAGGAACTTTCTCAATACAATTCTTTTCAGAAACACTTTTTTTAAGTTGAATTATTTAATTTTTGTCTGTTGACAGTGAGGATTTGAAATTCCCTAACAATAACGTGAAGTGAAGTCGCTCAGTCGTGTCCAACTCTTTGCGATCCCATGGACTGTAGTCTACCAGGCTTCTCTGTCCATGGGATTTTCCAGGCAAGAGTACTGGAGTGGGTTGCCATTTCCTCCTCTAGGGGATCTTCCTGACCCAAGGATCAAACCCAGGTCTCCTGCACTGCAGGCAGATACTTTACCCTCTGAGCCACCAGGGAAGCCCCTCTAACAATAATAATATGATCTTATTTTTGTAATGGGCTTGCCAGCTGGTGCTTGTGGTAAAGAACCTGCCTGCCAATTCAGGAGACAGTATGGCAAAAACCACTACGATATTGTAAAGTAATTAGCCTCCAATTAAAATACATTTTTAAAAAAAGAAAAAAGAGATGTGGGTTTTATCCTTGGATGGGGAAGATCCCCTGGAGGAGGGCGTGTCAGCCTATTGCAGTATTCTTGCCTGGAGAATTCCATGGACAGAGGAGCCTGACCGGCTACAGTCTATGGGGTCACAAAGAGTCCAACATGACTTAAGCAATGTATTATTCTTCTAATATTATCTTAGAGTTTACAAATATACTTTCACAAATATTTCATACCACCATCCAAAATAGCAGTAGACAGGCAATATTACTTAAAATTCTTTTTCAGATTATAAATACAATGCATGGTTTTTAAAGAAAATTTGAAAATGCCAAGTATAAAAAGATAATAAAAATCATTGATAATTCCTTCTAAAGATAACAATGAGTCAATAGCTCATGTTTTGGCTTATTTCACTCCAGTCTTTTTCCTTTGCAAATGTGTGTTTGTATTGTAATTTGCGTTAGGTTTTTTTTTTTTTTTCCTAGATTTTTTTTTTTAATGTACTGCTTTGAAACCCACTTTTCTGCTATGTGTTTATTGTGAACGTGCTAGTTCATTAAGTATTCTTCTCAATACTGCAGAGTTTCCACTGTATGGATTTAGCACAATTTATTTGGACTTCATCATTTATTTCGATTGTTTCTGACTTTTTCAACAAGAATTCATGCTGTGATTAACATTCTGGTACATAAATATTTGGGTGCATTTCTAGTTATTTTATCGGGATAAAATCTTGAAATTTCAGGATTCCTGAGTTAAAAAAACATGTATGAAGTTATAAAATTCTTTGATGTATTTTCCAAGTTACACTTTGAAAAGTTGTTTCCGTTTAGTCCCATCCGCAGTGTGTAAGGAAAGAGCAATTGATATTATCCCAAAAGCTCGGGTCTAGAGAGACTCAAGACTTGCCCAGGGTCATATGACTAATGTCACTTGTCCTTTGGTTTTCTGGCAGTTCTACAGTCTTTCACTCCACCACTGCTGTCGTAAAGTTAGTGACAGATCTATAGCGATTTAACTGTGCAATTTTTGAAGGGAAACCTCATGCAACCATGGCTTTAAAATAAATTTAGTTCTGTTATTACTTACAAACTCTAGTGTGTTTGGAATATGATAAATAATGAGAACTAAATATGAACGCATGGGTCACTTCTCAAAGGCATTCTTTTATATTTGCAATATGTTTTCTGACTTACACCTAAAATGTCCACTACAGAGGTTATGCTTAACTGAGAAATGGTAGCCTAAAGTGATTTTGTTGTTCTGTTTTTGGTCACAAAGAGGTGGTTTAAAGTACTATTCTTTATTAAGTAACAGTTTTTCCAGTTCAGCATCAAGACATTGAAAAGATTACTTCTGTCAGGATTAAATCTTCTCTCAAACCATAATAAGTAACCCTTAACATCTACAAAATGAAATGAAACTTTTGTTGACTCTCGTTTTTGGAAAAAGAAGGAAAAAAAAAACCCACATAATTTTTATGTGTTTTTTATGTCAGGACTTCAGAATGAGATGGAATATAGCAATTAAAGCTGGTTTCCTTAATTGGAATAGAACCAAACCAAATGTGGGAAGTAAAACATGCCTCTGCTCCACCACCACCAAAACAAAAACAAAACAATACTGCCCAAAGGAAAAACCACATCGGTAGCCTTTACTTCTTTCCCATAGCATACACTCAATTCTTAGAACAGCTCAGCACCATGGCTGTTTGAGGATGGCCCATTCACAATTTCTAGGTCACCGGGGAGCCATATGTGGACTCTGATGAAGGCCTTTTGCTCTTTGTCTTAGGGAATCAATGTGATGATATTGTTTTACTTCTGGATTCCAAGGTATTGGAATAGATAGATGGGACATAAACTGGAACTAAAACATTCAGATTCTGAAAGCTGGGGTAAGGCTTTATCTTGTTTAAGGCCATGTTCTCTTTGGTATCACCTTACCCTAGGGGCCCTGTTAAGTGTTTAATAGGCACCATTGCTTCTGGAGTTAGTAGTATGTTGTTGGAAGTCTTCTCTTTGTATCATGATATGCCTTTGAGGGGAAAAAGTTTTCCAGGTGTTAATAGGGTCTGTATTCTGTTTTAGGCCTTGTCATTATTATTTCAAATCATATTATCTTAATTAAATAGGAATCTATGTAATATGAATTTTGTTATGTTTGACAAAAATTAAAGATGCCTGGGAATGGTGATCATGTTACACTAATTGCCTAAAATGTGTTTATGTTCCTTACTTCAGTTGTTTTGTGTTGGTTGAACAGCTTTCCAGGTAGATGGCAAATCTCAATGGCTTTAGTAATAAGGATCTAAGTAGCCTATTAATATTTCTGAATGTAGCAGTTCTTCAGTGTTTTGGGAAATAGCCTGTTTTTTCCAGCTTTATTGAGACATAATTGATATATTGTCTGAGTGTAAGGTGAAAAGTGTATAATGGTTTGATATATGTATGTATCATGAAATGATTATCATAATAACATTAGTTAACACATTCCTTACCTCACATAGTTATATTATGTGTGTGTATGTGCATGTGGTGAGAACTTTAATTAATTTATTTGTCATGAACCCCATGGACAGAGGAGCCTGGTGGGCTACAGTGTGTGTATGTGCATGTGGTGAGAACTTTTGTTAGAATTAATTAATTTATTTGTCATGAACCCCATGGACAGAGGAGCCTGGTGGGCTACAGTCCATGTGGTCACGAAAGAGTCAGTCATGACTGAGCAAACAAACACACAAAAATCTCCAGGTCTTAGTTGCGGCACATGAAATCTTTAGTTGTGGCATGTGGTGTCTAGTTTCCTGACCAGGGATTGAACCCAGGCCCTCTGCATCAGGAGTGCTGAGTCTTAGCCTCTGGACCACCAGGGAAGTACTGTGGGGAGAAGTTTTAAGACTTACTCTCTTTGCAACTTTCAAATAAATAACACAGGATTGTTAACTATGGTCACCATGTTGTATATTACATCCCCAGAACTTTTAGTCATGTTGTTACTCTTTCAGCATCTTCACCCAAGGAAATGACAATTTCTCATCAAGGTGTTTACACTGAATTCAGATAGTGATAGTAGTGGAGGTCTCTGTTGCTTAACTGTTATCAGACAACAAGAACTATATTTTGAATATGTGCATCTTCTGATGTTAGATTCTCAAGATGTCCATGTTACAGTAAGCATCTTGAGACAGATATCAGTTGACAGGTTCAGTCAATCTGCAAGTATTTATTGAGCATCTACCAAGTGCCAAGTACTGTGCTAGATACTGTGAGGGTGGTATGTCAGATGCAATTTCTGCTTTTAAGTGGGGGTTTATATTCTAGTTAACAAAGAGGTCATGCACACACTATCCCTTTTTGAGGAGAGGCTATTGATGAAAGGATATGAGAGACTGTGATATGTATTGTATATATAATGGCTTGACCAAAATCTTGGAGCCAGGAAAAATGAGCCTTGTGGGTGCCAAAGTAACTATTTGGGCTGGAATAAAAGGTTCCTTAAAGGGAATACTGTAGTGAAAGAGAAAGTTGAAAAGGCAGGCAAGGGACCGAACACCCTCATTTTCATTTCCCAGCTGTTTTCTAGGGCTATATGCCTAGAGCTCAATAAATATGAATAAATTTTTAAAAACTTGTCTAGTTTAAAGCAACACCCAAGGAACAATATCTTGAGTTAATCTGTACAACATGTGGCATTGTAAAATAACCCTTCAGGGTGCCCTACTTTAAACAGCCCCCTTTTTAGTTTCTGCATATATCATGTGGGCCACCCAATGAGACCAGTTGGAAATGAAAGACTTGGATTAGAAAATTTGCCAGAGTGGTTAACATCTCTTTGGATCAAGCTGAGCAGCTGTGTGATTTCAAACTCACTACTTTCTAGTTAAATGATGTAGTATGTATTCCTGGATGTTTGAAAGGAAAAGTTGTTGATCAAATGATCTCATATGTGAGCCCTTCATATGAGACATTCCACTAGCCAGAGGATGGCTCAGAGTCTGTCCTTGACATAGTATCTGGTTTTTTTTTTAATTCTGTCTTGGCCAGTGCCTTCATCTGACATATTATTTTAAAAGCAAGACCCTAGAAGTTTACCTTTGAAGTCAATATTCTAAGGCGAATTTTCTGATGCATTTAATTAATGGCAGTGAACCAGAAGTATGAGCAATGACAAATGGCAGATGATGAATAACTCATGTATATGAGACTTAGAAAGTCTGTTTATATTTACATTTGACTATGGGTGAGTCTGTTTTTGAAATTCACTTTCAAACTAAATAATGAAGTCTTACTATAAAGGTCTGACTTGAGCTGCTGAGAGGCTGGCCTAATTTCCTGCAACTGCTCCATGCTGGCTAAAGAATAAAAACATCGCCTGTTGTCCAACATATTACTTACTTCGCATCATTCTCAGTCTAACTGATATGACTACCTGAAAAATTTTACTCTGTGGCTTACAGCTATTTCCTCTTTGTTTGTCCTCAACAAATATGGAAGGGAAACACAATCAGAGGACTTGAAAAGTAAGATAGTTGTGTATAGGGAACTGTAGGGAAAGAAATATAGGCATAAAATGGAAGGATTAAGATTCAGCAACATAAGCAAATCTTTATAATTTTATTTATTTATTTTGGGCTGTGCTGCTCTGAGTCTTCATTGCTCTATGGGCTTTTGTCCAGTTGTAGTGAGCAGGGGCTACTCCCTAGGTGTGGCGTGAGGGCTTCCCATAGTGGTGGTTTCTCTTGTTGTACAGCACAATCTCCAGGGTACGTAGGCTTCAGTAGTTGCAGCATGTGGACTTGTAGTTGTGGTAAATGGGCTTAGTTTATTGGTGGCATGTAGGGTCTTCCTCGGAGAAGGCACTGGCACCCCACTCCAGTACTCTTGCGTGGAAAATCCCATGGACGGAGGAGCCTGGTGGGCTGCAGTCCATGAGGTCGCTAAGAGTTGGACACGACTGAGTGACTTCACTTTGACTTTTTACTTTCATGCACTGGAGAAGGAAATGGCAACTGACTCCAGTGTTCTTGCCTGGAGAATCCCAGGGACAGGGGAGCCTGGTGGACTGCCATCTATGGGGTTGCACAGAGTCGGACACGACTGAAGTGACTTAGCAGCAGCAGCAGCAGCAGCAGCAGGGTCTTCCTGGACCAGGGTTTGAACCTGTGTCTCCTTCATTGGCAAGAGCAGGAGATGAGCCCCCAGGGAAGCCAAACAAATCTTTAAAAGATTGTATGAGATAAAGGAGTTGCAGCAAAACTAAGATAACATGACATTTAATGCTCAAGTAGTTATTGGTCAAACCAAACAGGAAAAAAGTTTCTCTGAGATTAAAAATAAATAGGATGGTTTATGCATTCCCAAAATGCAATTGCAAAAGATTAGGGGCTATAGAACATGGAATAGAAGGATTATAACAGTATTCTAGAAAAACAATGAGGATAATCATGTTCCTTAATAAGAAGGAAATGTTCATAAAAATGTCATTGTGATTTAATGATATTTTTGGAGTACAAATAAGATCCCTAGTAAACCTTGGGAATGCTTCTTTGGTATCATAATTAGAACTGGATCATTTCTGCACTTTCAAGGAGTCTGCTTCTGAAGATCAGGTTCTATTTTGAAATTATGCTCATTCAGTAAACCATTGTGGATTTAAATCTTATGAATGTGTCTTACTCAATTTTGGGGAAACTGTAGTTTCAGCCATTAGCTCCTCTTGGTTTGAATAATGTAATGTGTTCTCTATGTTTAAATTGGCTCCTTCCCACCATCACCCATTTTAATCTGTTTTAAGCTTAGCTTTGTTTACTTTTGAAAGTCTTCTTTATCTCTGCTGTATTAGGATTTGGCGAATAAGTTCACTTCACCTCATCAATATCCATTATTATTTGACAGACTGATTATATCCTTTCTTAGCCTCAATCTATTTTGACTGAAGTGCCTGAGGTCTGTCATCTGCCTTGCTATAGCACCCCCTGAAGATATCAGCTAAATTTCTCAAGCTTTATTCTGTCTTGTCACCAGGGAGCCCAGAATAGTATGTTGCAACCCAGGTGAAAAAGCATCTTGCTTATACCCCTGGCGCCATTTTGTTCATTTTAATACTTTCTGGATGGCTTACATCTCAGCAACAGTCTTTGGATTTTTGAGGGGAGAGCATATACAATAGGCCTAGCTAGTTGGTTGGTGTACCTGAGAACCTGCAGAGTTGTCTGTGATATTTGTTAAATGGCAAAAGAATGCCAAAGGATGGTATTTATGCCTGGCATCATTTTAAAATTCATTAGCCTTGCATTTTACTTTTGTAGTAAACTTCTGGGATGGCAGCCTGCCAGGGCCTATTAACTAAAGTTTAGAAGACTGCATGGTTGAGGTTCCAGCCGTCTGTTGCTTGTACAATTCCTGCCAGTTAGATGACTGTGACTAGGGCTACTTTATGAGGGTATAAAAACTTCTTAGCAAATTCAGCTTTTTATTATGTACTGCACAATTCCTATTTCAGGAAGACAGTCTATACCAGGAAATATAAGGGAAAGGAAAGACTTTTAAGTGCTCTCTCTGGGTGCCTTTTAAACATTTTAGCTACTTTGGCAGTTGGCACTGAGTTGAGGGGGGGAGTAGTCTTTTAAAAGGATGATTTTTACATCTGTGATTTGGGGGCACAAAGTGAGGTGAATGCCCTAGCCATCAGCCAGTTAGGTCAGGCAATTTTCTTCCAACATTGATGCTGTTCCTACCCAAGATTTCCTTATCAATAGTTAACCCATACAGCAAAATGGAACTGAAGGGAAAAGAGAGACAGACTTTGCAGCCAGTAGGCAAATGATTAGTTGAAGTAGCCAGGCTCACAGAAGTTGTAAACACTTCAAAACTCCGTCTGTATCTTCCTTTCTTCCTCTCTTCTCATCTCTGTTTCCCTCCATCCCCATCCCTCTCAAGGTCCCATCAAAAGCCCAGAGCAATACAGGAACAAAGAAAAGACAGTTGGGAGGAAGCAGAAATCATTCTAGTCTTCTCCTCTCTCCAACCTCCACGTCAGCACTGGTTGTTGTAGGAATAGTTTTGAGCTCCAGAGGACCATGAATTAAATAAACAAAACCAGGAATGTGTCGTTTACTGATGACATGAGATGTTTTAGTGTGATCAAGATACCCGCAGAGGCAGTTACCCTACACAGCTAGTTCTTTTTCTGTAAGAAGCTACATTTGCATCCTTTACCATCCCCTGGCATTTATGTCCCAAGGAGAATGTCTGACCCTCAGAGGAAAAAAATGAGGTTCATGGGTACTTGAGACAGAAAATTGCACTTCTTCTTTCTGTCATATTTCTTCAGTCTTTGGAGAAGAGATTGTGTGATGTGCCTGGAGACAGTTAAGATAAAAGGTAACCTGTTATCATCTTCCAGTTCTTTGGGTAGTAAATGGGGTTGAAACCATTTAAGGGACAACATCTTGTTTGGCATCCTGTTGCTCCCTTTGGAAGGGACTAAATATGCCGGCCCCCTTTTCACTGTCGTGTGGTTATCTTTCTCTGAGATAGCACGTTTCTACCTAAAGTGTACCGTACAGTTGCACTACTTGAGGATAGTGGACTGCCACGTTATATCACCTAACCACTTCTTCCATCCTCCTTTATATGTGGTTAAAAGTGTGTGTTCTCTCGCATGAAACTTTTTATTCAAGGCTTTTATGTGTTTAAAAGAAAATTCTTCTGGGGTTGCCAGTTCGTGGTGATGGTTGTTAATAGTTGCTTGGCATCATCTGTAGGAAAATGATGGCGTATCAAACAAAGATTTATTGTTCACCTGCTGTGTGAGCCGTGCTGTGTAAAGCGCTGAGCACAGTGTCCCTTGCATTGCACAGATGATGAAGATCTTAAATTGGGAAGTAGCAGTGGAGATAGAGAAAAGCTGGAGATGGGTGTGAGAAATACTGAGGAAAAGGGAACGGGTTAAGACTTGATGAGTGGATGGATAGGGATGAGTGAGAGGAACGAAAGAAAGGTTTTTTACTTTCAGAGCTATTAGTAACTGGGAACTAGCATGCCCTGAGTAGAAATGGGGAGATCTGTTGAAGCAGTAAGGATTGAGTGGCAGTCACTCCAGGAGAGAAGATGATAACCTTAGTAATGTGTTAAGACAGAGAGGCAAGGCATCATAGGAACTCAGAATGTCTTCTGTTTAATATCTTCAATTTTATCTGGTAAAAAGGAATGTTATTTGCTAGAAGTGAAGAGGATAGGATTGGGTTTGGGACTTGGGAAACTTGGAAAGAGTAGAAAATGGGAAAGATTTAGATTGGCTGTCCTGGAAAATGCCAGGTAATCTGCAAGATATCAATAAAAGGCTTGCTTAACATCAACCAGGGCTTAGCCAAAGTTAAGCTTTAATTTGAATGTATGCCATCAACATGGCAAAATTTCAAGATTATCTGGAGAAAGTCATGAAATTAAGAAGAGAAGCAGTGAAAGTAAATGATTTGGGAGTTGGCAAACTGATGATGGTCACACAGTCATGATTTGGGGGGGACTACCAAGAACACTGGATATTTGGAAAAGAAAAGTGATCACTTAAATCACACTTTTTCCAACCATGCATTCCTTTTGAAATGAATGAATTTAATTGTCCTTCCAAATGTTGCTTGGAAAAAAGTGGATCCCCTCCACTCCCTAACTTACTGCTGTTAGAGTGGTGATTGATACATCATCACTAAAAGAAAAAAAAAATCAAAGCTGAATTTCCATGTGTGAGAATTCATTGAAGTCGTATGAAATGTAAAATGGTGATTTCTGTAATTGCCCAGGACTCTTAGAACGAAAAAAACAGTCCCTCTCCTTCCCCACCCTTTGGAAAGTTCGTGTTTCTATTCTGAGCTCATTATTAAAGCAGACTGGGCCATTCACGCTTGAAATGTGTTTGTGTTGCCATGGTTTGTGTCAGTATTCTTCCCATCATGTGTACAGTTGCTTGTGTTTGGTGAACCCCAACAGGTGTGACTTAATGTAGAATGTAAAGAAGGATGCATGAAAACATCTGTTAGTGCTAGATTCTATGTGCACTTCAAATGAAGTTATAATTGTGACATTTACAATTACTCACACAAGTTAAATTTGCAAGGCATTCCTTCTAAGTCATTAGTTTTTCCTAGGCACCATGCATCTGATCTGACTATTCTTGCACCGAAGCTATTAAATCTAGCTTGTATTTTCGGAGATGTAGAGGACTGTCATGTTTCCTTCCAGAGACACCCAGTTTGCTACCATTACATTTTCTCTTCAAGTTTTAAGTGTGTGAAAGAAAAGGATGGTAACGGGCAAAGAAAGGGTCATGCTGAATACCGGAAGAAGCCTTGAGCTCAGTGAAAGGAGCTAGGGAAATCAGGCCTAATCCCATCTCCATTCCACTTAGGATCTGTGATAGTTGTTTCTGGAGGCTTTTTAGGTTTCTTAGAACTTCTCTGTGTGTGTTATTAAACCTTGTCTGTTCCCCTATAGTTATTAGCTGTAAAACCCTTTACAAAACCTCAAAAGGGTTTCTGGGCTTAAGTAGATACAGATGGGGAAACTATATAGCTGTGTTCTGCTTGGCAGTGAGCCCAAGAGAAAACCTGAGTCAAAGAATAAGTGCTGGCAGCAGAGGAGGGGCGGGGGGGAGCCAACACCAAGGGCCTATTGAAACGAAGCTGAATGAAGGACGATGCAGAGGGCTCCAAGAGAGGGTGCCCTTTTCAAATGGCTCCTTCTTATGAGGTCCTCTCTTTTTCCTCCAGCTGGAATTCATCTTCCATTGCTCTAGACTTCATGTGTATCCCTTTAAAGCAGCAGTCCCCAACCTTTTTGCACCGGGGACCAGTTTCATGGAAGACAATTTTTCCACCAACCGGGGTTGGGGGATGGTTTGGGGATGATTCAAGCACATTATATTTATTGTATACTTTATTTCTATTATTATTACATCAGCTCCACCTCAGATCATCAGGCATTAGATCCTGGAGGTTGGGGGCCCCTGCCTTAAAGGGATCTGTTATTTAGTATCTTGCATTTGTTGTTGTTATTATTTTGTACTTTAACAGCTATTTATAAACATGTCTTATCTTCCCAATTAGACCCTGAGCTCCTTGAGGGAGCTCTTTGTCTCTCCCGCGGTGTCTGCTCCAGTGACTTGCCCATAGTGACTATTTAATAAAGTTTGACTGATTGACCAAGGGAATGTGCGCTACAGTATGCCATTTCCCCCATAGATTCTGCCAGTATTTTTTGAACGTTGCCACTATGGGAATAAAGGGGATTTTCAAGATGGAGGCCTGGCCTCCAGGACTTGCCTAGCTAGGTAGGAAGACCAGGGACTATTCTGCCTGTGATTCCTTGGGCTTCATTCAGTGCTGTGCTTGCGGTAACTTGTTCAGGTGTTTTTTTCATTTCCCCAGTTGCAGTTTTAGCTAATGTTCTCTTTGCTCAGAACACTATTATCAATTCTCCTTCTGCCGTTTATTTTCTGGGCCTGGGAACCTAATAATTCACCATCTGATTCAGTGAAGACTCATTGCCAAACGTGCCAGTGACAGTAACAAACTCCTTCCTGGGAGTTAGTCATTTCAAGTCACAAGGGAATCTTAGCGTAAATGATATTATTCAGGCACTAAATGCCTAGCCTAGAAGCCTGAGAGAGAATGATGGCTTCTTTCCTTAGTAGTTTCAACCCTAGAGGAGCCACTTCCATCTCTTATTTACCTAGTCCCTTTTCTAGTTCTGATGATTGACTCAAGAGGTTTGGGGGCTTGATCTCTAAAAAAACATGGAAGTTCTTTGAAAATGACTTTAGTTTTATTGAAGAACGTTGAAGTAGCAGGTTAGTCAGGACTTTTTTTTTTTAAATTGGGGAAATTCCATTTCCTGTATTTGCTAAGAATATTATGAATGAGTTAACATGTTACTGTAGGTTAAGATAATCTAGAAATGTATCTGGAAAATCTATTTCAATTACCTTCTGGGTGCTTTTAGTGAAAACAATAAATTTCAAAGAATTAGGAGAGTCATAAAAATAAGTGTTCTGAGGGGATGATGTCTCGTTTTTCACCTTCAAAATTAAACATGCTCTGTGGAATTATGCACTGCCAGGGTCACTGCCTTGCTTGTGGGTATTAATAGCTGCCATAGGTAACTTCTGAAGGAGGTGAAGGGAACATTTCCCATAACACAGAGATTAAAGCATGCAATTTACTGAAAATCTCCTAAATAAATAGCGACCTAATGCTGGATTGTGCATTAAAAGGAATGCTGCTTCATATTTACAATTTGCATATGGATACCCTGTTGAAACTTGCATTTGCATATATAAGGTATTGATTTTGGTTAATGGAACATGAGGTCATTTCTCTTTAGTTTCTTTCAATTTAAGTATCATTTTCTTTCTCTTATTGCTCAGAGAGAGGAAGGCATAAAAATAGCTTCAGATGATTGTGTCTGGAAATACTACACATATTCATCTGTTTTTATTTCAATTTTTCATATTTAAATTGTCTGTATTCCTTAGTAATCTCTGTAGCTGGCCACTTCTTAAAACTAGAAATTTGCATGACAAGTAATATTTACTTTACCGAGCTACATTAAGTGGATCTAAAATGCCCTCAGACATCCCCGTAGCATTGTCTCCTAAAACCAGTAAGGCCCAGCATCTCTGGCCCATGTGAAGTGGCTTGGTTGAGTTTTTTTGCTGTACAATTCAGTAAATTGCCTGGCCGTCCTAATTGTGCTGAAGATTTAATGTCAAAATGGTGCCAGGGCTTAATTAGCTTTGGGCTTCAGGTTTTTGTAACTATTATGTTGGTTGCTTACCAATTATCACGTTAGAAAAGATGAAAAAGGTACTCCATTTTACTGAGACAACAGAATCAGCTGATTTACATCTGCCTATACATTTTCAAGTAAGCAAACTTTATATAGGTTTTTGTTGCAGCAACCAAAACCCAAACTGATTTTTCCTTCCATGAGTGCTTTTTCCTGTGTAAAATATTTCTTGTTCTTTCTTCCCTCCTGCTTGATTCAATAACACACGCAGCTCATTATAGAGTAGGCACTCCATGGAGGGGATTGCTTGTGACTTTCCAACATGAAATGACAGCATCGATATGCAACTATTTTGTGAAAAAGTGCAAAAGGATTTTGAAACATACCATCTGTAATACTGTAACCTCAATTACACTGTTTTGTTGGCTTATATGTAGAAAAAATGAGAATGACTCTTATTGCTTCTCAGTACCAAAATCACCCAGTGTAATGTTATCTCTTTAGAATTTATGGTTTCCATGATAGGTTTGAATTTTTAACTTATACAGGGAGAAAACATTAATATTAAAATATCATTTCATTTTGTGGGGGATATAAATAAAAAGACATCCCACAGATATCTGTAATTGAATTTTATTGAAAGAAGAGAACTTATAAATAGAGCAACAGCTGGACATGTTAAATTAAAAAACAGAAAACAATACAACATTTAAAGTACTTATGTCTAAGAGTAAGTTTATTGTGCCCGTATCACATTTTCAGTTCAAGAAGACCAAGGACATCCTTTTCCCATTGGCAAGTTATAATCTGTGTAAAACACCATGTATGTTTCCATAGGCTATATAAATGCAGGGACATTCAGAATGAAAGAAGACCCCAAATCAACACTAGTTATTTTAGTTTCATTTCATTCACAGTTTGAGAGTTGTGTTTCACACTCATGTTTGAGTAAGAAACTTCCTGGCTTCATGAATAAAAATGTTCAACAAAAAAGTTAAATCAAATGTTTGGAAATAGCAACACATTTCTCCATAAATTTTCACCAAAAGTTTAGAATTGTATTCCCAAGAAGAAATATTTTTAAATTGGGCAACTTAGCCCATCTGTCAGTTACACTGGGCAACTTAGCCCATCTGTCAGTTACACTTGGGTTCAGAGGAGACAAGGCTGCTGGAGATGTGAGTGTTGCCTGTTCACAGAGATTAGGAATGGGGCTGAACAGCGATGAGAGCCAGGTGGAAATGAGAGGCGATGGGAGTTGCAGCTGTTTGTATCTACCCACCATCATGCTATGCCAACAGCTGGAGAACAAATTTGGTATAAATTCCCAGGAGCTACTGTCGGTTAATGCGAGCCTTCCAGGAACACATACCAAATGATAGCCTACTTTCCTAATTCTATTATGGGAAATTTCTTCAGAGTCAATCCCTGTGAAATGGGATCAGGAAAGGTTTTAGCCAAAACCATGAAGTGAGTGCAATTTGGGTTTCCTGCCCTTTAACCTTTTCTTCAACTTTCATCCCTTCTTCTCCTTTCCCCTCCTAAGATGTCCAGTATTTGATGCCTTCAAAATGCTACCCCAGCTGTCCTTAGCCCTCCCATCCCCAAACCAGCACCCTGCTGCACTTTTTCTAGAAAATACCCTGTGATCAAGGTTTTGAATCTATTGCCCTATGCCGTTCTCGCTCTACTTAAAGTTAGCTGGGTATTCCTCTTCTTCCAGACACTGTCTGTGGGAAGGAAAATGTGCCAGTAATCAGAGATTCTTAATGTGTTATCTCTCTTAGGAATGTTTTCATGTTAACTAGGGGTGTGTGTCTGTGTGGCAATACTGGTCAGTGACTGCACAGTGCCCTTAATAAAGAGCGATGTAACATAAATGATAGCATTTATGAGTTGTGTGGCCTTCTCAGCACTCTTCAAATTCCATCACTTGGGTGACCCCTTCTCTGCCTGCTAACGCTATCCTGGAGTAGGAGATGTTTGCATCCATTCATTTACTGCCTGCCAGAAATACAATTTAAAATTATTCCTGTGGCCCAGTGGAACCAAGAAGAAACTTACAAGATTATCTAAATGTTCATTCTTACTTAGAGTGAGAGAGGGATAACATCATTCTTCAACATTCTCTTACTATGCTTAAGATATTTTTTCCTTAGAGTATTGGTCAAACTATTGCAATCCAGATTTATGGCTATTCTATTGACAAGGGGTTATTGCACAAATGTTTTACTTGCTGTTCCTAGGGGCTTATCAAAAATAATTGACTGGATGTCATTTTCTATTTGAGACCAATTACTATTGACCGGCTTTGCTTATTGTTTTCATTAGTGTCTAATAAAGAGTGAAAATGTTGCTGAATGTTCTTAGAATTGACATGAGAAGAGCAGTGTTAAGAAGTGAGCAGGTATCTCTTATGCTTTCCTAGTGCTGCTAAACAGAGCCCATTTTCAGTGCCAGGAGACTGCGTGAACAAAAGCATCTCCAGTATGTGAAAATCAAAACTGCCCAAGCCATGTTTTGGGATAACTGGGAGTGGAGGTAGCAGTGGGGAAATATAGTAGGCTGATATATGCAATTGTGTGGGTTATGCTCTGCATATAAACATGATGGTCCATGTGCAAGGCACCCTCTAGAGGTGTGCAAGTCACAGCCATATGTGGAAGCCTGGGAGGCACTAGGATAGCTTTTGTCGCTTCTGTGATTAATATTGTCTAGAAGTGAGAAGGCTATAATGTATGAATTGGCACCTTATAAAGGCATGAGTTGCCTGTTTTTCTTTTGTTAAATGGCCTGTTGGTTGGACATTAACTATATCTTGATACATCCTTGTGCTGTCATCTCGGGATGATTGTTATTTTCTACAGTGGGAAGAGTCTGGCAAATGATATTTGGGCATATGCTGATTAGACAGGAAACTAGATGTGACTTATTAAATATGTTCTATTCTTCATAGGTAGAGTGGAAGGTAAACCCTCTCACTTAGTGAGTGGCAAAGAAATGCCCCTTTCCCCAAAATACTAAGACTATAGCCAATAAAGAGAAAATGCAAGTTTATATTCACATGTACGACTAATTTATTTATGAGTTTGGTGTAAGTAGCTGAAAACTACTCTTATATAAATTGGGGCTTTCTCCCTTCAGTTTCTTTAAGCATCTCCAAATATATTTAGTATCATCCATGATCCAGTCCCCATTTAAACTAGTACAGAAGACATACTTTTAGCTTATCCAACTTTGGGGTTGTTAATCTTATGGAAACAAGAACTCAAAGTTGAAGCTTTACATAGTAGCTGGCTAGGTTTCAGTTCTTAGGATCCAAATTTCAGATATGCCCAAGTAGGTTTCATTCTTGGATTTAAATCAAATGATCCCAGTCATAGATACTGTTTTTGAGGGCCCAAACGAAATGCAGATTAGTCACTTACTATGATGAAATTATCTATAAATAAAAATTTAAGGCCCTGCAGTTTTATGCTTATTATTTATATAGTTGCCTCCTCCCAACTGGGTTAAAATGAATATTCCAATCAACATTTTTTCTTCCAGTTTTACTGAGATATAATTGACATTCTATACTATATATATTTAAGGTGTACAGCATAATGATTTGACTTACAGACATCATGAAATGATGTCCACGATAAGTTTAGTGAATATCCATCATCTCATATAGATACAAAATTAAAAAAAATTTTTTTTCTTGTGGTAATCAAATATGGAGTCATGTGACAAACAAGGCCCCTTTCTTTTCTTTCCTGTTGAGATAGTATACATATAAGCATGCTATCAGAATTCAGTTTTTGGAAGTATCTCATCCCTTCTAAGCCATTCTTCCTCTTTTGGTTATTATTTGCCAATAATATTTGCTGATTTACACCAACTATTCTTATGAACTCTTTGGATTTACTCTCTTGACAACTTTCATATATAACATACAGCAGTATTAATCACATTGTAAATTACATCCTTCAGTTCAGTTCAGTTCAGTCGCTCAGTCGTGTCCGACTCTTTGCGACCCCATGAATCGCAGCACGCCAGGCCTCCCTGTCCATCACCAACTCCCAGAGTTCACTCAGACTCACGTCCATTGAGTCAGTGATGCCATCTAGCCATCTCATCCTCGATCATCCCCTTCTCCTCCTATCCCTCCCAGCATCAGAGTCTTTTCCAATGAGTCAACTCTTCGCATGAGGTGCCCAAAGTACTGGAGTTTCAGCTTTAGCATCATTCCTTCCACAGAAATCCTGAAGGGCTGATCTCCTTCAGAATGGACTGGTTGGAACTCCTTGCAGTCCAAGGGACTCTCAAGAGTCTTCTCCAACACCACACTTCAAAAGCATCAATTATTTGGCGCTCAGCTTTTATAGCTGGGATATTGTGCCTTTTCACCACCATCTTCCAATTCATCCTCCCTTTACCTCTCAAAGCTGGTAACCACAGATCTCATCTCTTTTTTTCTGAGTTTGTTTTTTCAAAGTATCATTGACTTACAACAAAAACTATGTTCGTTCCTGTTACAGAACATAGTGATTCTGTGTTCATTGCATCACTATTTACAATAGCCAAGATATGGAAGCAACCTAAGTGCTCATCAGTAGATGAATGCATAAAGGAAATGTGGTATACAGATTCAATGCAAAAAGAATGAAATCTTGCCATTGTGACAACCTAGATGGACCTAGAGAGTATTATGCTAAAAATGAAATAAGTCAAAGGAAGACACATACAGGATTTTACTTATATGTGGAATCCAAAAACCAAAACAAATGAACAAACGTAACAAAACATAGATACAAAGACAAATAGGTGGTTGCCAGAAGGGTGGGATGCAGGGAGGAGAAGTAAAGAAATAGATGAGGGAGATTCAGAGGCACAAACTTCCAGTTGCAAATTAAATGAATCACGAGTATGAAATGTACAGTGTGGAGAATATAGTTGATAATGAAGTAGTATCTTTGCATGGTGACATATCGTAGAGTTATCATGGTGATCATTTTGAAATGTATAGAAGTATCCAAGTAACTTTTTAAAAAGATTTACTATGTGTACTAGAATATGAAGCTTAAGATGCTCTCAATGTTTGGTCCATAGGACCCTCTACAATTCGTAGTTAATATCTCGTGCGTGTGTGCTAAGTCACTTCAGTCATGTCCGACTCTTGAACTGTAGCCTGCCAGGTTCCTCTGTCCATGTAATTCTCCAGGCAAGAATATTTGAGTGGATAGCTATTCCCTTCTCCAAGGGATCTTCCCCACCCAGCGACTGAACCTGCGTTCCATTGGCACGCGGGTTCTTTACCACTAGCGCCACCTGGGAAGCCCAGTGAACAGCGCATCTATTGTCAAATCAACTCGAGTTAGAATTCTGGATTTACTCGATCCTAGATGGTCAACTCTGAAACAGTCCATCTTTCTCAGGCCTTTCCTCATTTCTAGAATAGGAATAAGGATAGACCTTTCTTCCTTGGAATGTTGTCAGGATTAAATAGGACAATATCCATAAAGCACTTAGTGCAGAGCCTAGTATTTATTAATCACTCATTAAGTGCTGCTGCTGCTGCTAAGTCACTTCAGTCGTGTCCGATTCTGTAGTTTTCACAATGGTCTGAGTGTCATTTATCAGGTGATCTCTCCCGTTAGGCTGTGAATTTTTCCAGGAAAGGACTATGTCTACCCGATGGTCCTTTGTATTCCCAACGCCTAACCCAGTGACTATTACAAAGCAAGCCCTATGAGTCTCAGTTTCTGAGTCTAGACAAAAGCAGGATAAGAATGGTGCTTACTGTCAATTATTCACTAGGATAACATATAGATGAAAGTCTCAGTGATTTACGCATATATATCAATACTAGGAATTTACTTCCCTTTTAAAATATTTTTTTAATGTGGACCTTTTTTTTTAAAGCCTTTACTGAATTTGTTACAATATTGCTTCTGTTTTATGTTTTGGTTTTTTGGCCATGAAGCATGTGGGACCTTAGCTCAGAGACTGAACCCACACCCCCTGCATTGGAAGGCAAAGAGTTAACCACTGGACCACCAGGGAAGTCCCTACTTCTCCTTTTTAATTCAGAGGATTGCCAAGGGTCCAGTGAGATAATGCCATTATCGCTTTGCAAACTCAAAATCTTGACATAGAGGGTCTCTGTAAATCTGTTGAAATTTTCTTTTTGTCAGGAACCTGGGACCTGCACAGACATGCAATGTCTCTTTCCCAAGCCTCAGACCTTGTTTTCTAAAGTCAGTCGTCATGATCGGAAGAACCCAGAGATGGTCTCCCCTTCATCTCCACCCCCACACACCCAAACCGGGTCCTGGGGTCCCTGGCAGAGCACAGTTCCTCGACAATAGCTTTCTTCACCAGGTGCACGTCTTGGCATCCTGAGGGACACATTGAGCCAGGGGCTTCCAGTCTGCAATCATTGTTCTCTGGGAACCCCGTGCTAAGGCTCCAATAGCTCTGCTTTCAGACATCCTCTCCTCTCCAGGAAAGGTGGCTGGGGTGCGCCGAAGGGCTGTGTTCTTGGGGAGTGTACTGGGAAGGAAGCCTGGAATGCAAGGAAGATGAGGCCTTCTCAGTAGATTCCACAGTTTAGAAGTTTGAGTAATTGTGGGTGAAACCGAGCCTTTTTCACTAATGTGTGATTTTAATTTCCAGGGCATACAGTAGATAGAATTTCCAAGACTCCAAGGAATAGTTACTGGCACTACCAGTGAGACTCATTCAGGTTTCCATATCCCCAAATGATATTCTTCTCATTAAGATACTGACCGAAACCTTTAATTTTCATTCACTCAGGGATGAATCTGGTCCCAATCCAAAGCACAATGAGAAATGACAATAGTACCCAGTATGATTAGATCAGTGATGGAGGTCAGGGAGTTGAATGCAGGAGTAGGTAGCAGTTTGTCAGAAATAAACCTGACCTGGACTGGAGCAGGGGTGTGGAATTGGAGGCAAGGAATAGGAGCTAGGAGCATGCACCATCAGGGTCCCAGAGTATGCTAGATGGCAGGCTGAAGGGTACATCATGTGGGAGCTGAGATCCAGCCAGGGTATTGGTTGCCAACCATTGCTTTTTTGGGGGGGGAGTCTGCCCCCAAAGGGCACTGTTTGCAATCCCTCATCGTTTTTCCAGCTGGGTGAGCCAGAGGGAGTGTCATTTGGTGCCAGAAAGTAGCCTTTTCCTACTTTGCACAAAGGCACACAGTGTGCTAGCAGTGGCCCCAAGGGTAATTAGTGGAGATGGTGTGAAGGCAAGAACGTCTGTTTGGTGTTAGATGGGATGGGTGGAGGGGAGATTAGTGATTGCTGGGAATTTTCTCTGGATAATGGCGGGGCACTCCATCAGCAGTCCATTTCCTGAACTGTCCACTTATGAGACTCTGTCCACATGGCCTGTTCTGTGTACCCAGATATCCATTCATCTTGATAACAATCTGATCTCACATCCACCATACCATCTCAGAATATTGTCTGGCAGACTAAAATATTTCCTCAGCTTTGCTCCCCCACTCTTAGAACAGGACTAGCTCCCTTTCCCCCCTTTTATCCCTTTATCTATAAGTACTTTAAAAAAAAAAAACAAAAAAAAAAAAAAAACAAGGGCTGACAGCTTTATTGTTCAGGAATAATTGCCAAAAGGCTTAGTGGACTGTACTTGCCAGTAAAAGGTTATTTGCTGGCTTGGGATGTGGGCTCCCATGCGGTAGTGTGTCATTCCAATTATGTTGTCACATATTGAGCTCCTGGTTTGTGCCTTGTGCTGTTCTGGGCAAGGGCATAGTGAACAGTAGAGGCAGCTCATTTATTCAGTGGTATGTTCCCATTTCATATCTATCATCTGGGCCAAATAGAGCCCCGCTCCCCTGACTCTGAGGCAAGGAGTCTTGAACAGCTGTTGCGGCTGAACTCATAGGGTGAAAGGTGTGATGACATTCATATTTGAATGTTTCCTAACTTATACAATTTCCATGGATAGCTATACCTAGCAGGAGTCAAGGAATGGCAATTGAAAAAATAGTTCTATCAACTTCATATCCAAGATAATTAAACAAGCTTTTATTGATTCAAGAGAAACTGGTTAATCAAGTTCATGATTCATTCATAATCAATTTAACTTGGTATGACAATATTTGTGGGTGTGAGCAAGAAATGTAGGCAAAACGAGCCAGAGAACAAGAAGAATAGGACAGAAGAAGGGGTATTTAGGGAAAAGAAACGTTTCGTGGGGATGGACAGTGGTAGACAGAAATCTGGGAGTCCATATGCACATAGATACAGAAATGACAGTGGGTGAAACTGCTGAGGACAATCTAAACAAACATTATACAGCAGAGAATGAAAATCTCCATTACTACTTGCTGTATATCTTTCTTTCCTGAGTTCAAAGCATTTCACCAATGCTATCACACTCACCATCACAGAATCCCTTTGAGGCATGCAGTAATTATTGATTTCCTAAAGCAGACACGAGTTAAGTGACCTGGCCTGAACCAGGGCCAGTGCAGGCAGAGCCTGAAAGTATTGCAAAGTTCCATGGCAGTAGAATGGACTCAACTTAAATAACACGTGGTTATTCATGTCTCTTTGCTAACTCCTTGGACAGTCTAGTTTTTCTTAGTTGAGTTTTAGCCCTGTAAAATTAGTACATGTTCACTCTATAGAAATTTTTTAAAAATACAGAAACCATGAAGAACATAAAACCCAGACTATCATCCTGCCATCCAAAGAAAATTGCTATTAACTTTTTAGTGTATGTTCTTCCTTTTTATATGCATTGTTATACCTTTTTATTACTACAAAGCAATAGTACTGTTACAGAAAATTTGGAAAATTCAGAGAAATATTAAAAAGAACAGTAAAATCACCTGTAATCACACTAGTTCAGTTCACTACCCGGCCATAATTACTGTGAATATTCTGGTATATTTCAGTCTTTTTTCTCTATGCATTCACAAAGAAAAATATTTTGTTTTAACAGAATGTGATTAAGCTTATATTCAGTTTGATACTTGTCATATTCCCTTAATATTACATCATGAGTATTTTACCATATAATTACATATTCTTAAAAAGTTTATTTTTAATGGTTGTATAGAATTCACTTTTGTGGTTGTACCATGATTTACTACGGATGCACTATACTTTATTTACCATTTCCACTAACAGTGTATGAGTACCCATCTCACCACACTGTTGTCATTGCAGTTTATCTTTTTATATCTTTGCCAATTTGCTAGGAGAATGATGGAGCTTCATTGTTTTAACTTAAATTTCTTTGACTACTAATGGGTTTAGCTTTTTTAAAGCAGCTCAGTTTTTTGACATGTGGCTTTCAGCACCTACTGAATGTACAACTTCTAGTCAAAACCACATATACATGTTGAGGACTCGTGGCTCCAGTTGTGACAGAACAAAGATTGCCTTGCTAATATGTTTTATATAGTACTGGGCTCAGTGCCACAGCCGCTAAATAAATCATAAGCTCACTGACAACCAGGCCCATATCTTAATCATTTCTGCATCTCCCATAGCCCCCAGCCTAATGCCTGACACTGAGAAAGGCTTAATAAATGTTTGTTAAATGGCTGTGGAGGTGGAGCTTTTGTGAGGGTCAATATTAGGTTACTAAAATAGTATTTGAAGTCTTGACGTGTTAGAAAAAAAGAATCTGTGGATTTAAAATTTTAAATCATTGCCCAGGACTCAACTTATCTTCTTATTTTATAAGGAACAGGGAAGAAACTGATCCTTTCATACGAGGGAACCTCTTTTTGCCAAAAGAGCTGTTTTGCAACCATAATATCAAATCTGTAAACACAACACCATCATGATAGAAGAGAGTCAAAAGCAAAGCTACCAGAATGACTAGTTGGCTGCAAGGGAAAATGAATGGATGAGAAGAATAGGAGGAAAGAAGAAATAAATGTGGAATTCAGAGCTATTTTCCCTTCACTTGCCTAGTTGGTAAAAAGTTCCAGACTTTTAAAGTCACAAGGACTAACGGAGATTGTTGACTCCTATCTGTTCATTTTTCTGATAAGGAAAATGGGCTTAAAGGGGTGGGCTGAATTGGCCAAGGCAGTGCAGCTTGGATAAGAGCATAGCTAGGACTGGAACGAGTGTCTTTTTCTAAGAGATCTTCTTTGACTACTCTCCTCTCACCCCCAGTTCCCCCATCAGTACAATACAGCAGTTTGGGTTTCCCCATCCTCCTTGCCAGCTTTGTATTCATACATCTCTCATTTTCTTTACTGAGGCATAATCAACATACAACGTTGTCATAGTTTCAGGTGTATACATAATGTTCTGTGTTTGTAAATATTGTGAAATGATCACCACTGTAAGTCTAGTTAACATCTGTCACTATACCCAGTTACAGAGTTTTTTCCTCTGTGATGAGAATCTTTAAGATCTATTTTCTTAGCAACTTATAGTCACCATACTGTACATTGTATCCTCATGTCTTATTTATTTTATAACTGGAAGTTTTGACCTTTTGACTTCTTTCACCCTTTTACCCACTTCTACCCCCTGCCACTGACAACCACCTATTCTCTATATCTGTGAGCTTGTTGTTTGCAGATTCCACATTTAAGTGGTATCATACAGTATTTGTCTTTCTCTGTCTTACATGTTACTAAGCATAATATTCTCTACATGTATCCACATTGGTGCAAATTCCAGAATTCCATTCTTTTATGGCTAAATAGTATTCCATCACACACACACACACACACACACACACACACACACACACACAGACACACAGACACCCACACACACACACCCCCACACACACACCACCACCACCACCACATCTTTATACAGTCATTTGTTGATGTGTCCTTGGGTTGCTTCCAAATCTTGGCTATTGTAAATAGTGCTGTTAATGACTATCAGAGTGTATGTATCTTTTTGAATTAGTGCCTTTTCTGGATATATACCTAAAAGTGGGATTGCTGGAATGTATGGTAACTCTATTTTTAATTTTCTGAGGAACCGCCATACTGTCTTCCATAGCAGCTGTGCCAAATTTAATTCCCACCAACAGTGTAGTAGGGTTTCCACATATCTTTATTCTTGTGCTTCTTACACTCTACTACAATTGTTTGTTTTTAAGTCTGTCTCCTCCAATAGACTGATTTCTTTGAGGACCTAGCATAATGCTCTATCTAGATACTCATGATGATCACCCAAGGTGTGTTGTAACATTTTGGCATTTAAACTCAAAGTGTCTAGAAGTCTTCCTAGTCCTATAAATCTGCAAGGTATCCAATCAGTCCCAATAATTACTGCTAATTACTCCTGATTTTACCATAAGGCTTCAGTTGGAAAGAATAACTATTAAAAATTCTGTATTTTATATTGAAGTATAAATGATTATATCACCAGGGCTTCCCTGGTAGCTCAGAGGTTAAAGCGTCTGCCTGGAATATGGGAGACCGGGTTTGATTCCTGAGTTGGGAATATCCCCTGGAGAAGGAAATGGCAACCCACTCCAGTAATCTTGCCTGGAGAACCCCATGGAGGGAGGAGCCTGGTAGGCTACAGTCCATGGGGTCGCAAAGAGTCAGACACGACTGAGCGACTTCACTTTCACTATAAATGATTAACAATGTTGTGTTAGTTTCAGATATACCGCAAAGTGATTCAGTTATACATATATATGTATCTGATCATTTTCCAATTCTTTTCCCATTAGGTTGTTATGTAATATTGAGCAATGTTCCCTGTGCTATGCAGTAGTCCTTGTTGGTTACCCATTTTAGATATAGCACTGTGTAATAACTATTGTAGAGAAATGAAAACTGGCTGTGGAAGGGCAATATGAAGGAAACAGAGGAGATCAGGGTAAACTGAAGAGGCTAGTGGGTAGAAGGAGATTCTAAGGGAAATGAACAGTTATTGTTAAGCATATGCTGCTGCACTGTGTTTTAACATGCACACATTTCTCACCGTAGTATCACACCCATTTTACAGATGAGAGAAATGAGAGATGTTAACGGTATCACCCAGGGTTACACAGTTATGAAGTGGCAGTGGTAGAATCCAAATTCTTGCTTCTCTGATTTCGAAACCTCTGTTTTTCCTTAGGTTTTCTGATACTCCATGCTGCTTCTTTCTATATAGTCGGAGGTCACTAACATTTAAAGGAATAAATCATAAGATGCTTTTTTTTAAAAAAAAGAAGTTAAAAAATTACATGTCACATTCACCGAATATTAATGATATGCCATACCTTCTTCTTTGAGACTTTCCCTTAAATTTCCTTGATAATTCTTAGCCCTTTGGGTTTGCTTAATTATGTAACATTACCTGTGATGTGCTCTACAAGGAAAAGTCATAGGTGACAATGATATTAATGAAAGATTATAGCAGTATTTTAAAGCATCAAAGTTATATGTGTTATCTTGCCTTATTATTGAAATAGCAACTGTTATCAGAAACCTGGCTACCTTGAACCCCTTCCCCCACTTTTGCCTCTCTCTTCGCTCTGCCAAACTCCTACCAGCTCCATGATCCTTGTCTCAGTGTTGTGTTTATTTCTTGACTGGCAAAGTTCCTCCTTGTTAGTCTCTCTCAACCAATTGGCAGATGATTAGAAATGATATATAGCTTGCCAGGATTTGTAAAAGTTTAGGGTGTATTGAGTCCCCTAACAATGAGGAAATCTTGCCCTGATCTTCAAAGAATTCCATTTGAGCTCTGTGTTCTCAAAAGTAAAGTTAATACCCATAGCAGTTGATTGCACCTAGTTGGCTGAACAATATGCCAGATTCAGTAAATTTTCTAATTATTTCCCTCCTCTTTTCTAGAGGCAACCTGGCACCAGCTTTAAGGAAAGGCAGGAAGGTGGGTCAGTCTCACCCCCTTGACCCCTCAAAGGCTTTATTAAATTACAGATTCCATCTTTTCCCCAAGAGGAGCTCAAACTGAATAAAATGTTGAGGCGTTTGGGATAATATCTTGACTTGGTTTTGTTTTAGTGAATTTTATCTTCATTCTACCAGAATCTAAAAATTTTCTTAGCAAAATTCGAGACATGTAGCTGGATGAGTATATTGCAGAACCTTAGACCTTGAATAAATAAGCCCCTCAATGCAGTCATCTGCTTAGGTATCCCTACACCTAAATCATATAAGAGTTGTGGTTTTCCATCCTATTTGAAAAGATTTTGAGACATAGATATTTTGTATCTTTTTTTTTTCTCATGGTCTGTTTCAGTAAGTCTAAATCTCTTTCATGGGCAAGAAGTTATTCCTAATGTTTGAATTCTCTTCTAGCTATGCATTTAAGCCCAAATGATTGGAGAAATTTTGAAATCTTGGCAAGATTCATGACATTGAAATTTGCTAAAAAGTACTCAGAGATGGATTACGGTAGAAACAATGAAGAATTGTGCCAATCTGTAGGGATGTAAATGGAAAAGGAAAATGTGTAGCTGCTTTGATCGTGAATTTGCATGCAAATAAGGATGAAGCCATGTATGGGAGAAGAAAAAACAACAGGAAGGGAAAGTAGAACTTATATTAATGTTGTTGGAAGTGAATCAGTAGAGGAGAAAGATTTTAAAGTAATAGTATGAAATAATTGGAGGAAATAAGGCCTACTTCACAGAGAGTAGCAAGATGTGTAGGAATAGCTTTTCAATGGAGAGAACAAGACTGATTGTATGAAATCCATGAAATCATTATAATTAGTGTACTGGGAAGTTGGAGAGTAGATAGATAAAATATTAACTGGTTTACCAGGGGGTGGGATAGTGCTACAGTATCTAATAAGCTAAGTAATCTACTGACTTTTAAGCATAAATGAAGAAAAACTCTTTGATGCCATAATTGGAGTGATGTGCATTATAGGGTTTTGTTTAGCAAGGATTTATGTTAAGGCCTTGGCAAAATTAGAAGTCATGTTTGAGAAGTATCCATTTTGAACAAGTATTCATGTGGGCCAGGGTAAAGGCCTTTCTGGACGTTCAGTTCAGTTCAGTCACTCAGTCGTGTCCGACTCTTTGCGACCCCATGAACCGCAGCACGCCAGGCCTCCTTGTCCATCACCAACTCCCAGAGTTCACTCAGACTCGCGTCCATCGAGTCAGTGATGCCATCCAGCCATCTCATCCTCTGTCGTCCCCTTCTCCTCCTGCCCTCAATCCCTCCCAGCATCAGGGTCTTTTCCAATGAGTCAACTCTTTGCATGAGGTGGCCAAAGTATTGGAGTTTCAACTTCAGCATCAGTCCTTCCAATGAACACCCAGGGCTGATCTCCTTTAGGATGGACTGGTTGGATCTCCTTGCAGTCCATGGGACTCTCAAGAGTCTCCTCCAACACCACAGTTCAAAAGCATCAATTCTTCGGCGCTCAGCTCTCTTCACAGTCCAACTCTCACATCCATACATGACCACTGGAAAAACCATAGCCTTGACTAGATGGATCTTTGTTGGCAAAGTAATATCTCTGCTTTTTAATATGCTGTCTAGGTTGGTCATAACTTTCCTTCCAAGGAGTAAGTGCCTTTTAATTTCATGGCTGCAGTCACCATCTGTAGTGATTTTTGAACCCCCAAAAATAAAGTCTAACACTGTCTTCCCATCTATTTCCCATGAAGTGATGGGACCAGAAGCCATGATCTTTGTTTTCTGAATGTTGAGCTTTAAGCCAACTTTTTCACTCTCCTCTTTCACTTTCATCAAGAGGCTCTTTAGTTCTTCTTCACTTTCTGCCATCAGGGTGGTGTCATCTGCATGTCTGAGGTTATTGATATTTCTCCCGGCAATCTTGATTCCAGCTTGTGCTTCTTCCAGCCCAGCGTTTCTCATGATGTACTCTGCATAGAAGTTAAACAAGCAGGGTGACAATATACAGCCTTGACGTACTCCTTTTCCTGTTTGGAACCAGTCTGTTGTTCCATGTCCAGTTCTAACCGTTGCTTCCTGACCTGCATATAGGTTTCTCAAGAGACAGGTCAGGTGGTCTGATATTCCCATCTCTTTCAGAATTTTCCACAGTTTATTGTGATCCACACAGTCAAGGGCTTTGGCATAGTCAATGAAGCAAAAATAGATGTTTTTCTGGAACTCTCTTGCTTTTTCGATGATCTGGAGGTTAGGGGAAAATAAATGAGGAATAGGATCTTTGAGGGGTGAGTTTTAAAATAGCTCTTTTAGACAAATCAAAGTTCTCTTTTAACTCTGAATGTTATCACTATTTCACTCCTAATTGGAGATTCTTCCCAGGGAAAGAGGAAAGTGTACTAGGTGAAGATTATTCTCATTCAGAATCCATTGTTGGGCACCTATGCTGAGGAGTTGCCATTGATGAAGAAAGATGAACTCATCAAATACATATGTCTTATACATACTTGAAGGCTTCCCTGATTTCTCAGACAGTAAAGAATCTGCCTGCAATGCAGGAGATCCAGATTCGATCCCTGGGCTGAGAAGATCCCCTGGAAAAGGCAATGGCTATCCATTCCAGTATTCTGGCCTGGAGAATTCCATGGACAGAGGAGCCTGGTGGGCTACAGTCCATGGGGTCTCAAAGAGTTGGACACGACTGAGTGACTAACATTTTCACTTTCATACATGCTTAAAGTTACATGATCATTGCACTAGTATTTAAATGCAGCTTCCATGACTCTGCTCAGCTCAGCTAACATTTCTTGGTACTTAAAGTTGGAAGTTTTTGACTGAGGCCGGCAGCTACTGCAAGGATTACTGAGTAAATACCACGTCTCTGTTTGATAGAGTGATATTAGCTATTGATCTCTACCCCCCCTCAGAAATTGGACAGTAGTGATCTTTTCTCATTCTTCAGGGTGCTTCCCGAGCTTTGGAGGTTCTGATAATTGTGTGAAGTTCTGAACCTTCACTTTTCAAATCATTTTACAAGCGACTGTGGAGAAGCTAATGAGAATCCTGTGAATTTGCTGGGTTTGAACTTTTTTTTTTCATCTTAAGCTTTAAGGAAGGAGCACAGCTAGCTTTATTTAACAAAAAACTCATGTTAGACCATAAAGAAGAACATATCTGGTGAATAGAATTTTAGTATCTTAGAGTTTAATTTTGAGGCTCAAAGTAAAGATTACTGATTTTATCTATTATAATATTTTACACAATAATCCAGACTTGGAAGAAATAGACAATTAAGTAAGTTCCTGTCAGGGACCTGTTAGGTTTAAACCATGGTTTTAAACATAGGAAAGGGCTGTAATTCAATTCACTGAATTTCAATACCCAGGCAGTTTCCTTTAAGTCATAGGGATCCTGAGATGAGTCAGCCATAATCTCTGCCCTCAAGGGATTTCTAGTCTGCTAGAAAAGAGAAGATACAGCCCAGTAATAATCCAAGGTAGAATTTGTCGAATGTGTTAAGACAGGTAAACACACAGCTCTACAAGTTTAGAAGTGGTTGAGGTTACCTTTGAGTGGGGGTAGGGAGATCAAGTAAGGACTGGACCAAAGGATCATGTGACAGTTAAGTGGGTCCTGTCTCCAGCAAGGATCAGGCAGACTGGGCACAGGAAATGAGATTTTTCTGTGACTTTTTTTGCCAGATGGAAAAGATTTTGAAAGTGGATGAGGGGAGCTTACCATAAAAAAAAAAAAGAGAGGTTGATGAAATAGAAATGGTTACCTCTTAAGCTGAATGCTGGTATTAAACTTTATTAGAAAGTTATGGTGAATTATGGGCATATTATTGTTATATGTTGACAGATCAGGATGGATGTTAAGTACAGTGATTGGAAAAACCATGTATCTCCAAGGTCTCTATAAAATTTGTATTTTAATTTTAGAGTGCTTGCTAGAATTGATCAGAAACTGATCAGAGCCATATGGAACTTCAGTGAACTTATTTATTATGTTGTCCAGCCTAGTTCATCTTGGTTATATGAGAATCCATGTTATTTTAAGGTATTTTCAGTTTTCCTTAGTAATCTTGGGCTTCCCTAGTGGCTCAGATGGTAAAGATGGTAAATGAGGGAGACCCAGGTTCGATCCCCAGGTTGGGAAGATACCCTGAAGAAGGAAATGGCAATCCACTCCAATATTCCTGCCTAGAGAACCCCATGGACAGAGGAGACTGGCGGGCTGCAGTCCATGGGGTCACAAGAGTTGGATATGACTGAGTGATTAACACTTTTCATTTTCACTTAGTAATCTGTTCAAATATTTGACAAGAAGTCTTCTTTATATGTAACTTAAATTTAACCTAACTCATGTAAACAGTGTTTCATCTTGTTCTCTCTTCATCAGAGATGGAGATCAGCCATGCTCATTCCCTGCTCCAGGGAATCTTCCTGACCCAGGGATCAAACCCAGGTCTTCCACATTGCAGGCAGATTCTTTACCATTTGAGCCATCAGGGAAGCCCAAAATATCCTGGGGTGTGTGTGTGTGTGTGTTGCTCAGTTGTATGTGACCCCATGGACTATAGCATGCCAGGCGCCTCTGTCCATGGAATTCTCCAGGCAAGAATACTGGAGTGGGTTGTCATGCCCTTTTCCAGATCTTCCCAACCCAGGGATCGAACCCAGGTCTCCTGCTTTGCAGGCAGATTTTTTAGTGTCTGAGCCACCAAGGAAGCCCATAGTATCCTGGAAGACTTATGAAATGTTTTCTCCATTTTATCTGGACTTCCCTGGTGGCTCAGATGGTAAAGCGTCTGTCTACAATGCAGG
The DNA here is from genome assembly GCF_023091745.1 of Budorcas taxicolor. NCBI lineage: Eukaryota > Metazoa > Chordata > Mammalia > Artiodactyla > Bovidae > Budorcas > Budorcas taxicolor. Next base: position 42,077,295 of record NC_068935.1, on the reverse strand, counting down.
AGACCTGGGTTCGATCCCTGGATCGGGAAGATCTGCTGGCGAAGGAATAATTCCACTGTCGTTACCTTTACTTAAAAACTTACTCCCAAACTTTTTAATGATCTTCTTTTTCTCTAAACATCTTTATTCTGTACATCCTTGCTCCCTCCCACAGATATTTAGAGAGCATGTGAGTCACTGTGCTAAGTGCTATAGCGTGTCAGCCTTCCTTCCCCTATAACATTGATGTGTACCTTGCTGGTTATGGGACCACCTGGCCCTTATGAGGATAATATACCATAAAGGAAGGGTGTGCCTTTGAACTTTACAGTTTTAATGACTTGGCTAAAAAAATACATCAGCATCACTGGAAACGTTGGATTTCTTGTCTGTTTCCAACTGATTTCAGTTTCCTCTAGAAATGTGATCAGCATTGATATTCTTGCAGTCTGTCAGCATGCATGCTTCAGTGCTGCTTTTTGTGTGGTATGACCACTTCAGTTGCTTTATGTGAAGATTGTGCATCTCCTAGTTCATCTTCCAGCCCATTACCCTTCTCCATCTGTGAGCTCTATGGGAGGAATACCACAGACTCTTTCAGGAAGCAGGCCTATGATAAATTTTTTTCAAGGTAACAAATTCTTCCTTCTGTTTGTTCCTTAATCCCCTTGGCTCCAACCTCTTCTCTCACTCCCACCCCATATTTCTTTTCCCCCTAAAACAAGCAGAAAATCTGTGGCCATGAAGTGTCAGTGGACTCTGACTTAGGTTAGCTGAACTAATTTTGAATTGTTGGTTGTCATGAATGTTTCTGCAGTAATTAGCAGCATCTCTTTCCACCGTTGTTTTTATTAATACTGATTGACCTTCCTTGTTCTGTCATTTCATGTATGTGAAATGACACCCCTTTCTCTTCCTTCATTGAAGTGGCAGCATTGATTTTCTATGCTTCTGTTTTCAGAAAAAACAATCAGACACACATTGTTTCTGTGAGGAGCTGTTTCTTTTGTCTCTTCTGGCTGGTATTTTTAATACAAATTTCCTTTCTTATGATCAAATTCTTTTGTACATTAATAGAAGCAGGCATCAGAGGAATAAGTACATAATGTTAATTCTGATTCTGACTCCCATCCAACAAGTCAGGCACTCTGTATTGTGCTTTTTTCTCTTTAAGTGAACACAGTCCTGAGTATTATCTTATTGTAGTTTGAAAAATAGTTCATTCTTATTTTTAAGTTATGAAAAATTTCCTGTTTGTAGATAACAGGTCTATGCTAACTGTTTATGTAAAAGTTCTTTATTTCAGATTCAAAAGCTGTGAGCTGGAGAACTGTCATGGAAAGTAGGCAATGGAAAAGTCTCCTAAAATTGGTTCAATTTAAGCCAACTTGTTCCATTTATAAAAACATTATATAGTCAGTTGGATTTCTACTTTCAGTGAGTGCATATACAGTGGTATCTGAAATTGAGAGCATATGAAATCCACATTTCATATAAGATATCCTTTCTGAATAATGAAAATTATGGTAGGGAAATAAATCTTCAAGCAGGAATCAGCTTTTAAAGAGTTTTTTGAAGGTATCTATGCCCACTCTGAAGTAAAAGGATAAAATACCTCCTTTGGTGAGAGAGGTAAAAATACTCCTTAATACAGATGGCAAATGGTAGAGAAATGCCCTATATGTGATATCATGTGTAATTATATAGTTTTATCTTGAAACATTTTATGAGTTTTGCCTTGCTGGATGTCTGTTGTGTTTATCATATGTCATATGCATATATTCACTGTATATGTATATATACATATAATTTGTTTCTATAAATCCTCTTAAGTTAGGCGCTCTTGGCTTTTTCTTTGCTTTGTGACTGGAAGGGTCACATATCAAAGGTTTCAAAATAGAGAATATTTACGATGTCAGTCTTTATTTTAAAATGTCTGTTATATGTTAGCTCTCATAAGGAGTAGTTTGAGTAATGGAAGCTTTAGGATGAGTTCTATAGGCACAACTAGTTTAGGTGATGAAGTTCTGTTTAATAAAATGATATTGAATCTTGTGATATCAAATCTTAGAATTATTCATCTGTAATTCATAGGCACAAAACTATACAGTATGTATTTATTAGGGCTGGTTAAACTATAAAAATAAAATATTTTGATGGCACTTAGAGAGGAGAACATTTTTCAGGATTTCCGAAAGAACACAGTTTAGTAGAACTGAGTGAATTCTGCCTTTTCATGTTGGATATCATTCTGGGTCTCATCCAGATTGGGTCACAAGTTCAGTATCATAAATTTATGATGGCTGTAAAACCAAACCATCCCTTCAGGTCTTTGGAGAGAAATATGGAAAAAGTACTTGAGAAAACAAATATGTATTTTTGTTAGCCAGGTTGTGTTTGAAGGACGTAAATATTAGAGTATTTGTCATTCACTTCAAAATGGTGCCATTGGAAAGTGAATCTCTGGCAAGAATTCTTCAGTAGCTCCCAAAAGAAAAGTTATGTTTTTGAGGTCAGGTGTATCATTGGGGTAGGAGGAGAATTATTTCCATGTGTGTTAAAGTTAGCCTGTATTTGAAGTTATTTAAAAAGATCACGGTTAGACCTCATTAATTCAGAATTCTGTTAATTTGTAAACAAGATTGCCTGAGGAAGCCTTTAAACTTCCTGAGACTAAACTTCTCAAATACTTTAGAAGTAGCTCCTGGTAGACTAATTTCAAATAGTTATTTGGATGTGAGGCAAAAGTCCTTGCTAGGCTACGTTTTATTCACTTTACTCTAGGTATGGTATATATACAGTAATCCTTCCTTAAGTCTGAATTCAAAATTGCAGACTGTAAAAACTTCCACCTATGTATTTTTCTCACCATCTCAAGAATTTTGGATTAACATTACAGAAATCTCCATTTATTGTCAGTTGTGAATTAAGGAGTGTTATCTAGGGACTCAGTATCAAAACTGGAGAAGGCAATGGCACCCGACTCCAGTACTCTTGCCTGGAAAATCCCATTGACGGAGGAGCCTGGTCGGCTGCAGTCCATGGGGTCACTGAGGGTCAGACACAACTGAGCTACTTCACTTTCCCTTTTCACTTTCATGCACTGGAGGAGGAAATGGCAACCCACTCCAGTGTTCTTGCCTGGAGAATCCCAGGGACGGGGGAGCCTGGTGGGCTGCCGTCTCTGGGGTTGCACAGAGTTGAACACGACTGAAGTTACTTAGCAACAGTAGCAGCAGTATCAAAACATTTGGATGGAGGAAGGAAAAAATCTCTCTTAATATTTGATTTGTAACATTAGCTGCTTAGTCGCTCAGTCGTGTCTGACTCTTTGCGACCCCATGGACTCTAGCCCACCAGGTTCCTCTGTCCATGGAATTTTCCAGGCAAGAATACTGGAGTGGGTTGCCATTTCCTTCTCCAGAGGATCTTCCCGACTGAGGATCAAACCCGGGTCTCCTGCATTGGCAGGTGAATTCTTTATGATATGAGCAAGTAAATTTGTAAAGATCTCACTCAAACTATTATGGCAAAAGATCCTGGAAAGTTTGCAGTCAGCAGATAATGGTAAATAAAAGGTAATTGTATAGTACCAAATACTATTGATATTCTTTTTACTTATTGTGCTATTTTTTCTTGTTTTATTTTGATGAACATTAATAGATATTAATAAAAGTTGTCCTAGAAGTTTCCTGGCAGTCCAGTGGTTAAGACTGCACTTTGAATGCAGGGGGCATTGGTTTGATCCCTGGCTGGGGAACCAGGATCCTACATGACTCGTGGTGTGTCCAAAAAATAAAATTAAAAAAAAATTTTTTTTTTAAAGGAGTTTTCCTAGGGTCACTTCTACCACAGTCTCCTGAACTCTAGGGAGTGTGGTAACTAAAGACAGACTTCTGATGGCGCCTTGAAGGTCCTGGGTGTTTATGTTCCACTCCTGGGACCCACACTGATCTCAGACCAGGATCTTCTTTTCCTGAGTATCTGAGAGGTGGGTTTTCTCTTTCTTGTTTTATTCTGTTTCTCTTGTCAAATGCTGAACTTCTCTAGGCTCCTCTCATCTTTGAAGAAAGAAAAACTTCCATACAAAGCCCACCTTCTGTCCTCAGCCAGTCACATTGGTACCCCAGGCCTAATTCTCATCTTTTTAAGTCAGCAGAACTGTGCTAGTTGGTAGCCATAGCCTCCCCCTACTTTAGTTTGGACTTTTGTCATCTTTCTTACAGTTTTCAGCTCCTTCCAGGCCTGACTTCCCCTGTCACCTCATCTGATCTATTATTAAGTCTCAGCTTATTGTTTCTCCTGACCAGCACCTTATCTCTTCAAAAGAAGCATATACGCATGGAGTCATTTGTCTAAACTGGGAAGGCTGGATCCTAGCTTCAACCATGAGGAATGTGTGAGGAGTGCAAAAAAGGGACTTGGTATTTCTGCTCCTTCCACTGTTGCCTACAACCTACTTGCCTTCTGAGCCAGGACCCTCAGGGTTTGTCCCTGGATTAGTCATTTTTTTGGTATAGTTTCTTCCAGTAATCTCACTGGCTTATTGACCCATTATCTGCAGTGACTGTTACTTTCTGCAGTGAATATGGTGGAGGCATGTGATGTAAAATGGGACCAAACAGTTAAACATCAAAACTATTCCTTATGTGCTGCCATTCTTGAGAGTCAGTCATATGTTTCTGTCTTTCCCTCACCTTCCAGAAGCTTAAGGGTAAAGTGGGGAGGTAGGAAGAGTGAGAGGGTGTTGTGAAATAAGTCTTGCTTCCCTTTGAATGTGAAGAATAAGTTCTGATTGTTTCCTTTTTTTTTTTTTTTTCCTGAAGCAAAGTGGATTTACCAAATAAGGTTTCACAAATATGTCTGCTTTGTCTTCCATAAACCTGGGCTCCTGTACAATCATCCTTGGTGCAAGTGGTTAATTTAGCTTCCTCATACACTTTCTTTTGGTAAACAAGTTTAATCAATTTATCATGAACGTCCAGTCACATTTTTAAGATTCTACTGGCCTTCCATGTCATGGGTAACTTGTCTTTATTTACAAGTATAGTTTGGCAGGAAGATATTAGGATAATTATTTTAGTTTCCTTTCAGTGATTGTCTTCTGTGACATCTGTTACCTAGGACTTCGTCTTTTGCTAAAAGGATGTATAAACCAAGGGATGACCCCTAGCAACAGCCATGTAGTTAATGTAGTTTTAAGATACATTAGTTGACATAAAGGACAGGGGGAAAGGGTAATGAAATGTACCAATAATGACTGTGTGGAAGAAAGTTTTCATAGCAGGAAATGTATGGTTCTGAATAAAGTGTTACAGGTTTTTAAAAAGTTGTTGATTAGATTTAGGAGAAGGAGACATTTGTACAGGTATCTATTTCTGCATGACAAATCACTCCAAACTTGCTTAAAACAGCAATGACAATTTATCTCTCATGGTTTCTGTGGATAAGAAATTGGGTAATGGCTCAGTTGAATGGTTCATAATGTAGGTTCTCTAATAGGATTGCAGGCAGATGGTGGCTGGTGCTCCGTTTATCTGAAGTCTTGACTGGGGCTGGAGGATATGTTTCCAGATGGCTCACTCACTTGGCTGGCAGATTGATGCTGATTGAACGTGGGGAGTCTCAGTTCTTCTCCATGGGCTTCTCTGTAGGTTGGCTTGAATGTCCCCCTCGCATGCGAGTTGGCTTTTCTTAGGACAAATGATCTGAGAGACCAAAATAGAATCCACAATGCCTGTTTTGATCTAGACTTGGAAGTCCTACATCATCACTTCTATGGTATTTTGTTGCTCCAGCAGGGCCAGATCTGATTCATTTTGGAAGGAGACTCTTCTAGGGCAGAGATACTAAGAGGTATGCGTCATTGTGGGCCATGTTGGAAGCTGGCTACTGCACCATCTACGTGAATAAGGAAAAGCCCTCTGAGTACTGAAAATAGGAATGATCATAACAGTGATTCTGGACTGGCATTCTTTCCTGATCGTCTTCTTTACTCTTAACCTTTATTTTGTCTATCTCTTTCTTTCAGTTTACCCTTTCAATATGTTTCCTTGGGGGCTCATCTTCGCTTTTCCCCATTGCATACACTGTACCTGGGTGACTCACAGGCTTACTGCTGAGGACTCAAGTGTATTCATAGTTTCAGCCTAGACTTCTGTCATTACAAGCAGCTATCTAAGGGCATTGCAAACTGAACATGTTCAAAACATAATTGGCCACCTTCCTTCCTGCATTCCCTTTCTAGATACCTCCTCACTGGACTGTGAATCCTTAAGACTAGGGCCAGTGACTCATTACCTTTTTATTTATTTAGTTAGTTCATGTGAGATCTTCAATTCTGGTTGTGGGATCTTTAGTTGGGGCATGCAGGGTCCTTAGTTGCCGCATGAGGGTTCTTTTATTTGTAGCATACAAACTCTTACTTGTGGCTTGTGGGGTCTAGTTCCCTGACCAGGGTTCGAACCTGGGCCCCTGCATTGGGAGCATGGAGTGCAGCATAGCCACTAGACCACCAGGGAAGTACCATCATCACCTTTTTAATCCCATGCCTACCTGAAGTAAACATGGGAGTGTTTGCCAAATGATGGTATGAGAGTAGTGGAATGTGACACTGGTAAAAATAAGTTGATAAAATTTTAAAAGTATAGGTGATGCATTAGGATTACATGGGCTATATATATATATATATATATATAAAATTATAATTTTTAAGGGATGTTTCAAGGGCTTATTTATGGACCAGAAGAGATGTCTGAGAGTCATTGCAAATGTTCCTTGGCATCTCAATATCCAGTTCTACCAGAAGGGGCCCACATAGACAAGCATCCTCAGGATAGGAACAAAGCTTTGCCTTTTAAAAAAATTTCCCCTTTTATTGGGTACTTCACCATGTGTCCCTTTGTAATCGTTCCTTGCTCCAACTTCAGCAGAACTCTAACTTTCTCCTTCGACCCAGATACCTTCCATATAATGCACTAGTTCTGAGATGCTGAGACTGAAATCCCTGTCAAAGGAGAAGGAAAGAAGGTGATGACAATCATGGTGATAGTTGACCCATTCAGAATGTTTTCTAATATTCCAAGTACTGTGCTAAAGTGATCTATCTGCATTATCTCATTTAAAGTTCACAACAGCTTAATGGAAAAATGCTACTATCTTTAACCCCATTTTAGAGATGAGGAAACCGAATCTTCCATCACACAGTGAAAGAGAGATGGATTCAGATTGGGATTGAAGACTTTCTTACTCGAGACCTTTCTATGGCATCTTTTCCATCCCTGAGCCTTACCTTAATGGTTGCTAGCTGTATGTATACATGTATCTATTATAGAGGAGATGTATGTATGTATGTATTATAGAGGAGATAATTTTGTATGTATGTATTATAGAAGAGATAATTTTGTATGCATGTATGTATGTATTCTAGAGGAGATAATTTTGTCTAGAGTCATTGTTAGAGGGAACTCTAGGTCATATATGTTGTTTATAAATATACATATGTTGGATACAAAGCAGTATAACTTCTGTTAATACTTTAGTATCCTAATTTGAAACTCTGTACAGTTCAGTGAAGTATCTATGAAAGCTGTTATCACCATTTACAGCAGAAAAGAATCTGAAATAGCTACATGGCTTGTCAAAAGTCATCCATTGAGCTTGGAACTGAGCTGGGACTAGAACCTAGGTCTCCAAAAACCAAGTTCATTGTTTTTTCTTCTTTTTTAGTGTTTCTAGTCACATGTCTAATCATTATTAGCCAGTAGATACACATGAATGCTTAATGAAAATCTCAAATGATATTTATTTTTAAAATTAGGGAACAGAGGACTAATATTAGTTGTGAGCTTGAGAATCACCCTCAAAGGTTTTGATGACTCATTTGCCTTCATCCAAGCACCCTCTTTAGTCCTTTAACTTAATTACAATAAGTATATTCTTCCAGGACCTGGGATAAAAGTTAGCTCCTGGGTCCTGGCACATGGTGTGCGTTAATACAGCTTCTCCCCACAAGGGGGAGCCAAAAATGCTTCGGGGCCTTGGCGACAAACTACTCAAATACCACGTTCTGAAAATCCTGCTGCCTCTTTGTTTTCTCAGTGAGGACCTCCGAGTACCATCACCAGAAAGGAAAAGCAGATGGTGCTTATATTGATGGTGGTGTGTTTGGGTATGGACATGGGATGTGGGTGGGGGGTTTTCATCTGAAGAGACTCAGCTCTGAGGAATAAAGCTAGTATGAGTCAGTCCTATGCTCTCCTTACCTGTTTCTCCTGCTGGAACTTTGTCCTTCAAGTCCTTCTTTGGCTACCGTATATGTGAATCAGATAGCTGCCTGCTGAAGTCAGCTCCCTTAGCCCTGGATCAATAATCTTTCCACGTCATCACACTGGAGCTGTTTCTGCCACCTTCCATTAAGGGAGTTAAAGAGGACTTGGTAGAAAGGCTTCTACTGCTTTCTTTGCAGATGGTGGGTGGTGTGGGGAGGGGGCAGACCCCACAAGGTTATGCCCTTTGCTCAGCTTTAACTTTAGTACTTCAGTTAGGCCAGGAGCAAGAATAGTTGTTGTGGCTTTGACAGATACAGCAAACATCTGAATTTGCATTTGAAGAATAAATTTGGATAACAACCTGGCATATAAGGGGCGGGGAAATGAAAGCTTTTTCTTTACATAAAAATGAAACTATTGTTTTCGTTGACACCATGTGGATCTCTTTTCTATCAGAAATATTTAAGAAATTTAAGTGTGATAATAACTTTCAAATACAATGTTTCCAAGTGTCAAGTTAATGTGTTCAGGGAACAGAAAGACTCAAATACTCAGTGTGAGTCTCACGTAACATCTGCTTCCACAAGTACTTTGGGGGCCCTTTGAGGCAAAGACAGTGGGGAACCTTGACTTATTTGCTAGACATGGAGGTGGAGATGGGAACATCCCTCCTACCTCCCTTTCTTTTTGAAAATGAGGATTTCTGAACATAACCTATCATTTCAGGAGAAAACAAATTATGAGTCATTTTAGTTACATAGATAACAATATTTATAAATGAAAACTGGGGTTATTTTTTAGGACAGAGAGAAGCAGGCTATTACCACAATGTATTCTGAACAGTGTAACCCCCCAGCTAAGATGTAATTACTGAATTTTTAAAAGAGTAAAGCAATAATCTAGTAATTCTAAAAAGCCACCCAGCTTTCTCTAGGCATTTAAGAATTACTGTTTGTTTTTTGGAGTGGAAGTAACATCTTTCTCAGTTATTTTTTGGAACATGGCCACTGCTGAATAAAGGGGTCTGCTTTGTACATTGTATTTCTTCTGCGTAATTGCACTAAAAGAATACATTGGCATATTGTATGCTTTATAACGAGTTAGAAAAAACCTCCAGAACCCCTCCACAATGAATTAGGTATTCTGAAAACTTTTATTTTTTAAACAGCGATACTATGTTCATTTCAGTTGCTCAGTCGTGTCCGACTCTTTCCGACCCCATGAACCGCGGCACACCAGGCCTCCCTGTCCATCACCAACTGCCGGAGTTTACTCAAACTCATGTCCATTGAGTCGGTGATGCCATCCAACCATCTCTTCCTCTGTTGTCCCCTTCTCCTCCTGCCCTCAATCTTTCCCAGCATCAGGGTCTTTTCAAATGAGTCATTTCTTCACAGCAGGTGGCTAAAGTATTAGAGTTTCAGCTTCAACATCAGTCCTTCCAGTGAACACCCAGGCCTGATCTCCTTTAGGATGGACTGGTTGGATCTCCTTGCAGTCCAGGGCACTCTCAAGAGTCTTCTCCAACACCAGTTCAAAAGCATCAATTCTTCGGCGCTCAGCTTTTTTTATAGTCCAACTCTTACATCCATACATGACTACTGGAAAAACCATAGCCTTGACTAGCCAGACCTTTGTTGACAAAGTAATGTCTCTGCTTTTGAATATGCTGTCTAGGTTGGTCATAACTTTTCTTCCAAGGAGTAAGCGTCTTTTAATTTCATGGCTGCAGTCACCATCTGCAGTGATTTTGGAGCCCCAAAAATAAAGTCAGTCACTGTTTCCACTGTTTACCCATCTATTTCCCATGAAGTGATGGGACCAGATGCCATGCTCTTAGTTTTCTGAATGTTGAGCTTTAAGCCAACTTTTTCACTCTCCTCTTTCACTTTCATCAAGAGGCTCTTTAGTTCTTCTTCACTTTCTGCCCTAAGGGTGGTGTCATCTGCATATCTGAGGTTATTGATATTTCTCCTGGCAATCTTGATTCCAGCTTGTCCTTCCTCCAGCCCAGAATTTCTCATGATGTACTCTGCATATAAGTAAAATAAGCAGGGTGAATCAAGGTCTGATGCTGTAAAGAGCAATATTGCCTGTGAAGTGAAGTTAAGTGAAGTCGCTCAGTGGTGTCCGACTCTTTGCAACCCCATGGACTGTAGCCTACCAGGCTCCTTTGCCCATGGGATTTTCCAAGCAATAGTACTGGAGGGGATTGCCATTTCCTTCTCCAGGGGATCTTCCCAACCCAGGGATCGAACCCAGGTCTCCCGCAGTGTAGACAGACGCTTTACTGTCTAAGCCGCCAGGGAAGTCCCGCAATATTGCATAGGAGCCTGGAATGTTAGGTCCATGAATCAAGGCAAATTGGAAGTGGTCAAACAGGAGATGGCAAGAGTGAACGTCGACATTCTAGGAATCAGTGAACTAAGATGGACTGGAATGGGTGAATTTAACTCAGGTGATACTATGTAAGTTGAACAAAATGTCACAAAAAAATGCTCGTTGGTATTTAGTGTTAGTCACTCAGTCATGTTTGACTCTTTGTGACCCCATGGACTGCAGCCCACCAGGCTCCTCTGTCCATGGGATTTCCCAGGCAAGAATCCTGGAGTAGGTTGCCGTTTCCTCCTCCAGGGGATCTTCTCGACCCAGGGATCGAACCCAGCTCTCCCACATTGCAGGCAGACTCTTTACCGACTGAGCCAGCAGGGAAGCCCTTTGTTGGTCTTCAGGCCGAGAGTTAAACCAAAGCTCTCCTAGATACAGAACAGGTTAGTGACTGCACTTTTGATTCTTCCAAGGAGGTCCTTCATAAAGCAGTTCAGCTTCTGTCTAAACCTGCCCTTGAAGACATGTTGGGTTAGGTCTAAACCTGTTATTTTATCACCGTGGCCCCAAATCAAGCACTAATGAGGTTTTGTGACCACATGGCCCCAGTTGCAACTAAAGTAGTTAACTGTTAAAAACACATGCAGTTGTTCTGTGACAGTGACTGTATTGAACCACGAGCAATCCTTTCACCTTTTGGCTGTAGGTTCTGGACTTTCTTCCTAATTGCTCCTGTGGATTTTATACAAACCTAGTCAGGCAGTACAGATTGTTAAGAACTGTGATGGGTTGAATTTTTACCTAACTTGCTGGCAGGAGGCACAAGGTTCTTGGATCAGAGATGAAGAACAGTTCCTTATTCACAGCAGTAGTCAAAGTATTAGCATTTTTGCCCTGGCCCTAGTACCTGGTCCTAGTACCTACAGATGATGCGAAGACATGTGGGTGGTAATTGCACACTCAGTGGGTTAAATTATAGGAGAGGAACCCTGAGTTTAGGGAACTCAAATCAAAATTTTATAATGGGCAGTAAGTACACCATCCGTTTGCTCCAGAGAGACATTATCTTCATTATACTGGACCACACTCAGCTATATCTTGTAAGTGAGCCCGCTCTTTCCTTCAGAGTTAGACACTCTCTCTGTCTTCCAAGGCTGTTTGCTATACATACATCCTCAAAAAAATATTCCAGAACAAAGGCACTCAGTGCTTCTGTTCACAAGATACGTAGAAACATTAGTTAGCCATGGAGAATTGTCTCCCAACACAGACCAAAGCCAAGAGGGCCTCCGAAGAACTGTTGGGTTGTTCCATCTTTGGGAGTCCTGCTGAGAGGACGAAGCACTACAATCATCACCATTACTACTATTTCTATTGTCTGGAAGAGTATGGTCCTCAACGTACTTTATTTCCCCTATCCAAAAAGTCTGGACTCCATACCTGACTCCATGTTTGGTCAAGAGATTAGGGAGGATGTCTCTTGGTTACCATAATTTGTCTTGTGATCAGAGACTGGGGACCAGTGGTCCAAAAGTTACCATGTTCCTTTGTTTTACGACTGTTCCCTCACTTAAAACACAATAAACTTATCTGACTTGAGGCTTTATGTAGTCCTAACTCAGAGGCACAGAGCTTTTAAAAGGAAAGACCATTCTGTTGTAAGGAAAGAGGTGGAATTTGAAAGCTCAGGCCAACTCCTAGTCCCTGAATAAAAATCAATCTCCCAACATATCCTTTAATAAGCTCTGGATCAAGAGGTCAGGAGGCCAGCCAAAAGAACTGTCTTTATCTGCCATATTTTCCTCATTTAGGTAGAAATGTTATTTTTAAGCAAGCAAGATGTATAATCTGACATTTTAAAAAATACATTGAATCCTAGAACGGTGTCTGTCACAGACGTCCAAAAATGATTCCGTGTCTTTAAAAATTTTTTTGCCTTAGAAAGTACATTGTTTCTCTGTTGTCTGAGTTTAGGTCTTCCAACCTGAGAGAAGGCTGTATTGCCAGACTGTATTTGATGGACAAAGTTATAAGGAACCTTCGAGTCTTGTAGCTTAGCCGGATCCCTATGGCTAAGTCCTTGCTCTAGCATCTTGCCAGAACTCAGATGGTAGCTGGGACATTAGAGCTCTGTACTGGGTGGAGCCCTGGATCTGTTCTAACTTCTGCCATTGATTTGGCTGTGACACTCTGTGGACATCATGAGTCTTCTCACAGCCTAGGTGTACTCAATCTAAAGAGAGAGGCTTATAGTATTCTACCAGCTCTGGCATGCCTCTGGGTGGGTGGAGTCATCTCTAATTTCTGGAATATGTGAATATTGGAACTTTGCAGAAGGATGATTCTCTTTTCTTGATAACAGCACTAGCACTTGCTTATTTTAGAAAAGTAAGAATATATTGATTTACAAAAAGAATAATTTTTAACCCTATTTTCAATTTCAGTGCCATTTAATAGACCATTTTTGGTCTATTTTATTTGTGTATCTGTGATATAATTGAGATCATATTGTTGTGTAGTTTGCCTTTTTTACTTAAGCTACCATGAACATCTTATCATTGCATTTTTACTTTACCCTGAAGATGAAAACTCTTATTAAGTGGAGAGCCATTGAAGAGTTTTAAGTAGGTTTCACTGTAAGTCCTCTCTCTTCAGATCAGAGATAGAGAAAAGAGACTATTCATACAATTTTGAGTTGGATTCATTCCATTCTTCATTGCTGTCTGCACAGAAAAAGAATGGCTCAGGGTTATATGCATTAAAGATGGGAGTTATAGATTACTCTAGAAGTTTAGTTATCTTGAGATGCTATATTATTAGCACTTGCATGTACACATTTATATGTTATGAAAATGAATTAGAATGGCACAGACCAAGACATTAATCACATGGAGACTAATACACCACAATCAAAACTATCAACTACCAAATATCAAATCTTACAAGCCCCAATCAGATATGGATGGCTATCGAGCCAGGTTTTAGTAGCATGTGTCTCAGTATAAAGCTTTTACTGACTGTATTTAAGATTCCTGTCATTCCATGTACCTTCAAAATGATCCAAGGTAGTATATAAAAATAAAAAAAATAAACATAGGACCTTTAAAGTAGAAAAACGGAGACAAACGAAAGGAATCAGAAAGGGTGGGTGCCATGAGGTATTTGGAGAGGCCAATCCAATAATCTGTTTCCTAGCAGCAAAAAGTAAACAGGAAAATACATTGGCGTGTATAGTTTTCATTGTTACTGAAGAAAAATATGTATACTTCTTTTCACCAGACAAAATTTATCTTCAAAATTATTATATGGACTCTTCTGTGAGAGATAGTAGATTATAGCAGACATCTTCAAGTACAGTTTTGCAAAGGAACAACAACCCTGTTGAAATGGATAATTCCTGTATCAACCTTGTACATAAAGGGTGAGAATGTGATATTAAATCATAATTCAGTTTAGGCATTTCTTTGGAGGCTGAGATAATGTGGTCCAGGTACTTGGCTTTCTGATGATTTAAATTAATATGAGAATAGAGCTAGGAACTAGGAAACACAGGTGATCATCTTGGAACATGCCCAGGCAGTTTTTTGTCAAAACTTTTGAGTTTTGATTTGAGGTCAGGTGCCTCAAATGAACTATTGATTGATGATAGCTTGCATCGGAAATCACACTGGAAACAGTTGGGTTATTCTAAGACTAGGGGTCTGAGTTGATCCATATGTTTTGAGTAGGCGAGTGATAAGGTTTTCTTGAGTGAATAGCTTAACCAGGGCCTACAGCATAGGCAAAGTCTTTCCTCCCTCTTACTGTTTCCTCTGTAGTAGGAACCAGCTTACCTGAATCCATTTTTTCTTTTCACAAAGTGCCCAACTTCTCTCCTTATTTACCACTGAAGGGTCTTCCACTCTTCCTTTTTCTCTTCAGCAGCTGTACCCTGGGGCAGCCTGAAACTGCCATGTTCCTGGGCAACAGCTGTCACAGAATGCAAACACGACTGCGTTTCAAAAATAACTCCTGGTATAACTGCAAAAATAGGAAACAACAAGTCATAAAGGAACGGTTAAATTATGAAAGAGCAATATGATGGAATCCTAGGCAGCTATTAAAAAGATGCTGTTGAAGAAGATTTAATGATATGAATAAATAGTCATTCTGTATTTTAAGTGGGAAAAGCCCTGAGTGCGAGAGAGTGTGTGTACATATATTTCTGTCCATAGATATAAAGAGAGAGATATACCTGTCTGTCCAGAAAGAGAGAAAGACAGACTGAGATGCAAAGAGAGACTATGCAGCTTTGGGTGGTGGAGGTACATTTTTTTTAACATTTTTTCTGTATTAAAATATTGTACAGTAAACATGGATTATTTGTGTTTAAACAAAAGACATAAAATGTGTAAGTCCTTGGCATAGAATACAAAGCCCTTCAGTATGTGTTTGCTGCATCTTCCTTCAACTTCTTTCTTCGTGATCTCCCATCCTTTGTCATATGCCTTGAAAACTCCAGTTACACAGCCCCACTGCTGCTGCTGCTAAGTCGCCCAGTCGTGTCCGACTCTTTGCGACCCCATGCACTGCAGCCCACCAGGCTCCCCCTTCCCTGGGATTCTCCAGGCAAGAGTACTGGAATGGGTTGCCATTGCCTTCTCCAACACAGCCCCACTAGTATTTTCCCAAAGGCTTTGGGATCTTAGTGGATTGCCCAGGACTTAGCAGGTGCTCAGTGCCTGTTTGTTGAATGAATAGCAAAGGTATCTCTCTTCCCAGTTTTCATCAGAACCTCATTCCTCCTTCCTGGTCCCTGGTGCACTTCTTCCCACATACTTTCCAATTGCTGGCAGAATCATACATTTGAAATATAAACGGGCAGTTTAGTTCTCAAATGGTGGACCTTAGAGCATACAGCAGGCTGGGATATGTTAATATGGATTTGGGGAAAGTCAGAATGTGGCTGTGGTGGTTTAACAGTGAAGTTATATACATTCTTGCTCTTAAACATTTCCTTACCTCTAAGCAAGCTCACTCCTTGTCTACTTCATGAAATTAGCCCTTCATTTAAGGACTGACTTTGAACATATAAAAGAAGGAAAAACCCGCAGGATCCATTTCCTTCCCCAAACAACGTATCTGGCTCTGTTTTCCCTTCAAAGTAAAATCAGTCCTTGAAGAGACAGTACAATTTACACAGCACCACGCAATTAATTTTTCTGGCCAATTTTATTTCAAAAACAATAACTAAACATGGTCCTCTATAACATCTATTCCTTCTCCCCAAGGAGAGATTTTGTGTTACTTGTTTTTGTCTTTGCTCAGCACTTTGGTGTGTGTGAGTTTTCATTAACTATTCTGAATGTAGGCAAAGGCAATGTGGTTGGAACAAACACAAATCAAGATCGCATAAATTAATAATCTTTTTAGTACCATTGTCCTACATGCCTTTAGAAATTAATTTTAATATCAGCAAACAAGTTAAAAAAAAAAAAAAAAACTCCTCTTCCACTTCTGCAGCTACTATAGGAAACCCAAACCTCTTTTGGCAGTTTTGTGAATGATAAAGGTTCATTTTTGTTTATGTTTAAATAGCAAGTGTCATATGGATTTATGCAAGGAGACCAAAAAAATTCATGGCAAGAAACCAGCCACCTGTGTTAATCAGTATGGTTTGTGGGAAAGTGAGATCTAAATTCTGACAGGTAGGTCTTTTGCTTCTGCTTTTCGTCTCTTCCTGACTGATTGGTTGTTTGAATTTAAATCTTAAGGACTTTCTTTAGAAAGTATCAGTTAATAAGCACCTCAAATAGGGTTATTAATGAGGAGAGAGTATCTTCTAAAGAGCGTGTCGTATAGAGCATAGAACACGGTAAAGCTTCATAATTAACAGTAGAGACTCTGGACTTAGACTTAAGTTTGGCTTTAATCTCAGCCCCACCTCATCCCAACTCTTGTCGTTTTAGACAAATTATTTAAGCTCAATGTGTAGCACTTTCCTCGTGTATAAATTGGGGAGAATTTTAGTACTTACCTCCTAAGATTACTGTTAAATGAGTTAATATTTGTCAAATACTTAGAAAAATGCCTGGACTCTGTAAGCGCTATGCACATATGTGCTCCTACTTTTAAATCTCTAGGTTGTAATATGACAGTATTACTCTCATAACTGTTATTTTATTTAAAATTAGCATACAATAAATTAGCATATGGACTCTTGGTGTAGAGGATTTTTACTACTAACGCATGCATAAATGCATGTGACCACTGTTGCAATGAGGATTCAGAACAAACATCATTTCAAAAAAACTTTGTCTTGCTACTCGTTTGTAACATCGCAGTCCTGTTCTCTATCGCCCTGGTTTTGCATTTTAAATAATGTCACATAAATGGCGTCTTATAATGTTGCAGCTATTTGAGACTGACTTCCCTCACTCAGCATACTGCCTTTGAGATTCATCCAAGTTGTTGCATGTATGAATACTGTGTTCCTTTTTACTGTCAAGTAGTATTCCATGGTTTAGATGTGCTACAGTTTGTTCTTATATTCTCAAGTTGAAGGATATTTGGGTTGTTTCCAGTTTGGGGAAACTACAAATGAGGATGCTATACACAGTTGAGTATAATTTTCTGTGTCAATACAAGTTTTCATTTCTCTGGGATAAATGCCTAGATGTGGAATTTCTGGATCATATGATAAGTGTATGGTTAACTTTATCAGAAACTGCCGAATGGTTTTCCAGAGTAGCTGTATCATTTTGCCTTCCCACCAGCAATGGATGAGAGTTGCCGTCACTTCAGATCCTAGTCAGCACTTGGTATTATTGTCAGCAATATTTATTTTAGCCATTTTAATAGGGGTATAATGGTATCTCAACAGTGACTTTAATTTGCATTCCTGCAGTAGCTAACGATATTAGCATCTTTTTGTGTGTTTACTGGTCATATATGTATCCTTTCTTAGCAAAATGTCTTTTCAAGTTGTTTGCCCGTTTTTAAATTGGATTGTTTGTTTTCATATTGCTGAGCTCTTTTAGTACAACTTTTAATTTTGAAAAAGTTTACAAATTACAAGAAATTACAAAAATACAGAGATTTTCTGTGTACCCTTCACCTAGATTGACCCAATGGTAATATTTTACATAACCTTAGTACATTGTCAAAACCGGAAAACTGGCACTGGCATAGTACTGTTAACTCAGGTATAGATTTAATTAAGGTTTCACTACTTTTTACACATACTTTTTCATGTATCATTCTCTGAAATTTTATTACATGTGTCAGTTTGTATACACATCACGAAAACCAGGATACTAAACTGTTCCATCACAAGTAAACTCCCTTGTGTTACTTACTCTTTGATGGTCATACTCTTCCCTCAACACGAATGTGTAATAACCAGTGATCGCTCTTCTATCACTTTAATTTGGTCACCTCAAGAACATCATATCAATGGAATTTGACAGTAACCATTTAGGATTTATTTTTCTCTCAGGATAATGCCCTTGAAGATCTATTACATGAGGTCTCTTCATATACTGTAATCTGAATCCCTTGTAATAAATACGATTTGCAAATATTTTCTTCCACTCTGTAGCTTGTCTTTTTGTTCTCTTTAAAAGTTTCTTTCTCGGGGTTTCTCTGGTGGTTCAGTGGCTAAGACTCCTTGCACCCAAAGCATGGGGCCCAGGTTCAGTGCCTGATTGGGAAACTAGACCTACATGCTACAATTTAAAAAAAAAAAAGAAAGAAGAAATCCAGCATGCCACAACAAAGATCCTGAGTGCCCAGCTAAGACTTGGCACAGCCAAATAAATAAATGTTATTAAAAGTCTTCTTCTCAGAGCAAAAGTTTTACTTGTGATGAATCAGTCCAAGTGATCATTTTTTTCTGTGATAGATTATGCCTTAGGTGTCATTTAAAAGAACTCTTTGCCCAAACCCAGGTCAAAATATTTTCTCATATATGTTCTCTTCTAAAAGTTTTGTAGTTTTGCAGTTTACATTTAGATCTATCATCAATTTTTTGATCTGTAATCAATTTTGAGTTAATTTTTGTGTAAGACATGATTTTAGGGAGAGGTTCATTATTTTTCAGTACATGTGTGCAATTACTCCAACACCATTGCAGAAAAGACTGTTTTTGCTCCATTAAATCGCCTTTGAACTCTTATCAAAACTCAATTGGTCATATTTGTGTAGATCTATTTCTGGACTCTCAGTTCTGTTCCATAGATCTATATCAGTACTGTCTACTGTCTATACTATTAGAGCTTTAAGGAAGACTTAAAATTGTTTGCTGTGATTGCTTTAATTTCATTTTTCTTTTTCAAAATTGTTTTGGTTATTCTAGGTATTTTGGATTTCCATAGGAATTTTAAGATCAGCTTGTCTGTGTGTACAGAGAAAATCTTAGAGAAATTTTGGTTGGAATCATGTTAATTCTATAGATCAATTTGGGGAGAATTGACATCTTTACTATATTTTGTCTTCATGTATCTTGAAGCCCTTTTGTTACTTGCATGCACATTTATAATGGGTAGGCTTTCTTGTTGGATTGACTCTTGTCATTATGTAATGTGATATCCCTGATAATTCATGTTGCTCTATAATCTACATTTTCTGGTTTTAAAACAGGCACTCCAGTTTTCTTTTGATTAATGTTGGCATGGTAAATTATTTTCTACCTTTTGCTTTTAATGTCCACATATTTTGTGAATTTCCCAAATTTCCTTTTGTTACTGATTTCTAGTTTCACTCCATTATGGGCAGAAAATCCTGTGTATCATTTCAGTCTTTTAAAATTTTTAAAAATTGTTTTCGATTTGTGGTCTATCCTGAAGAATGTTCCATGGACACTTGTAAAGAATATGTATTCTACTGTTTTTGGAGGGAGCGTTGTATAAATGTTGTCTAGTTGGTTTATACTGTTGTTTGTGCCTTCTGTTTCTCTGCTCATCTTCTGTCTAGTTGTGCTATATGTTAATTATTGAAAATGGGTTGTTGAAGTCGTCAACTATCATTGCTGAATTGTTTCTTTCTTTCTTTAATTCTGTCATCTTTTGTTCTATGTATTTTGGTTTCTGTGATTAGACTCAGATATGTTTATTTCTTCTTATTTATTTATTTTTGGCTGCACTGGGTCTTCATTGCTTTTGTGTGGGCTTTCTCTAGTTGCAGCCAATGGGAGTTACTCTGTCGTGGGCTTCTCATTGCGGTGGCTTCTCTTGTCGCAGAGCACAGACTCTAGGCACATGAGCTTCAGTAGTTGCAGCTTGCAGGCTCATTAGTCATGGCACACGTGCTCTGTAGTTGCAGCTTGCAGGCTCTAGAGCACGGGCTCAGGAGTTGCGATGCATGGGCTTCTTGGCGTGTGGTATCTTCCCAGACAGAGATTGAACCCATGTCCCCTGCATTGGCAACTAGATTCCTATCCACTGTGCCACCAGGGAAGTCCACAGATATGTTTATAATCGTTATATCTTCTTGTTGGATTAACTTTTCAACTTTATAAAATGTCCTTTGTGTCTAGTAACAATTTTTGATAGTGTTATTAGTGTAATACTTGTAGCATAGCCCCTCAAGCTCTCTTTTGATTACTGTTTTCATGGTGTATCTTTTTCCATCCATTTACCTTGAAAATATTTGTTTTTTTTTTTTTATTTAAAGTGTGTCTCTTGTACACTTGTAGGCAAAATATAGTTAGATTATATTTTATATCCATTTTGTCAATCTCTGTCTTTCAATTAGTATAATAAATTTCCATTTAATGTGATTACTAATTACTAATAAAAGGTAACATTTACATCTGCCATTTTGATAATTTATTTTCCATGTCTTATATCTTTTCTTATTCTAGTATTCTTCCATTTCTGACTTGTTTTGTTTTAAATATATGTTATTTTACTGCTGCTGCTGCTGCTAAGTCGCTTCAGTCATGTCCGACTCTGTGCGACCCCATAGACGGCAGCCCAACAGGCTCCCCCGTCCTTGGGATTCCCCATCGACCCCATGGACTACAGCCTACCAGGCTCCTCCGTCCGTGGAATTTTCCAGGCAAGAGTACTGGAGCCGTCACCTTCTCCGATGTTATTTTACTATGCCATTGTAATTCCCTTATCACTTCTGCTGTAGAGTATCTAGTTATTTTCTTAGTGCTTGTCCTATTATTAACTTCTTTTTTTGCTCTTTTTCTTAACAGCTTTATTGAGATATAATTTACATACCACACAAGTCACCTATTTAAAGTATACAGTTCAGTGGCGTTTAGTATTAATATATTCAGAGTTGTGCATCCATAATAGCAATCAATTTTAGAGTATTTTCATTACCCAAAAGAAATCTTGTACCTCCTGGCCATGACCTCCAGTGCTGTCATTCCCTGTAGTCCTGCTGCTGCTGCTAAGTCGCTTCAGTCGTGTCCAACTCGGTGCGACCCCATAGATAGCAGCCCACCAGGCTCCCCTGTCCCTGGGATTCTCCAGGCAAGAACACCAGAGTGGGTTGCCATTTCCTTCTCCAATGCATGAAAGTGAAAAGTGAGAGTGAAGTCGCTCAGTCGTGTTCGACTGTTTGCGACCCCATGGACTGCAGCCCACCAGGCTCCTCCGTCCATGGGATTTTCCA
This sequence comes from Budorcas taxicolor, assembly GCF_023091745.1. NCBI lineage: Eukaryota > Metazoa > Chordata > Mammalia > Artiodactyla > Bovidae > Budorcas > Budorcas taxicolor. The sequence goes on along the minus strand of NC_068935.1, from coordinate 42,056,110 downwards.
GGCAAGAGTGCTGGAGTGGGGTGCCGTTGCCTTCTCTGCCCTCTAGTCCTAGGCAGCTACTAATTTACTTTCTGTTGCTATAGCTTTGCTTATGCTGGACATTTCTTTTCTTGTTTTTTTCTTTTTCCCTCCATTACCAAAGGAAAAACCCTTTTATTTCTAAATTTTTTTATTTAAAAAATATTTTGTTGGCAAATAGTTGATTTATAATATTGTGTTAGTTTCAGGTGTACAGTAAGGTGATTCAGTTATGCATATATATATATTCATTCTTTTTCAGATTCTTTTCTCATGTAGATTATCATAGTTATCTTCTTAATTTTTGATGATCTAATTCAGGTTAATATCATCTTAATATATAAAAACTTTGCTCCTCCCTGTTCTTTATGCTATTATTTTCATAAATTATGTATTATACACTGTGTTTTCAAACACAGATTTATAATGTTTGCTCTATGCCCTTGTTTTTTAAATAAAGTAGGAGGGAAAATAATTATTAAAAAATACATTTATGCTCTTTTTTCTGTTTACCTATGGAGTTAGCTTTATTGGTGTTCTGTGTTTCTTCCTGTAGACTGGGGTCACTGTTCTTTTTTCCAGTCATTACTCTAGGGATTAGAATATGCATACTCTACTTTTCACAGTTTTTACAATCCATAGTTTACCAACCTAAGCTGAATGCAGAAATCTTCCACTGTATAGATCCCTTTATATTCTCTTTTTATATTATTTTATCCAAATATATTGAAAATCTTGCCAGATATTGCTATAATGGTTGCTTTTAATTGAGAAGTATATTTTAAAGAACTCAAGAAGAGGAAAATGTTATATATTTTATTTATCTTGATATTCATTATTTTTTGTCTCTTACTTCAGTCTTGATTTTCCAATTTTCCTTCTGGTATCATTTCCCTTCTCTACAAAGGACTCCCTTTATAGCAGTTCAGTGGCTGTGAATTCTCATAGTTTTCCGTCACCTGAGAATGTTTTTTTCTCATCTTCATTTCTTAAAAAATATTTTCACTAGATACAGAATTGTTGGTTGATAGTTCTTTTCTACAGTTTAAAAAATGTGCTGCTTTTTTTTCTTACCTCCGTGGTTTCACGTGAGAAATCCATAGTCATTCAAATTGTTATTTCCTTGTAAGCAATATATTAGTTTTCTCTGGCCAGTTTCAAGATTTTTTTTCTTTAACTTCAGCAGTTTATTATGTGCCTGAGTACAGATCTCTTTGGCATTATCCAGTTCAACATTTGCTGAGCTTCTTGAATGTGTAGATTTATGTATTTTGCCAAATTGGGGTAAATGTCTATTTATTTATGTTTTTCTGTACACTATTCCTTATCTTTTTGGACTCTAGTGGTACAAATATTAGACTTTGTGTTTTATCTTTCCTCCATAAGCCTATGTTCATTTTTGTTTTCAATCATTTTCCTCTCTGTTATTCAGATTGGAGAATTTATATTGCTTTAATCTTTGTCGTCTCCATTCTTCCATTGAATGAACCTAGTGAAGTTTTTCTGTTTGTTTCTTCAGGTTTTTTTTTCAATTGTGTTGCTCAGACCTAAACTTTCCATCTGATCTTATTTATGCCTTCTATTTCTTTGCAGAAACATACTATCTTTCCATTCCTTTCAAGAGAGTTTATCCTTATTTTTTGCAGCATTTTTAAATAACTGCTTTAATATCTTTGACAACTCTATCATCTTTATTATCTGTGTTGGCGAGATAAGATTGATCATCTTTGCCCTTGTAAGTTGTTTGTTTTTTGTTTTTAGTTTTTGTATGCTAAGTAATTTTTGGTCATATCCTGGACATTTTGTGTATTATACTGTGAGACTCTGGATCTTTTAATATCCTTTGGTAATTAGGTTAATTGTATCTTCTAAATATGTTTGAATGTTTGGCATGTGTTACTTATGCATGTTCTTTAGGAAGATAAAATGCATGGTCTCTGCAGTATATAGTTACCTGTTTTCTAGATCAAGTGATGCCAATTCACAAAAGAATTTTTGGGTACATATATACAATGGAATATTACTCAGCCATGAAAGGAACAAAATTTGGTCATTTACAGTGATGTAGATGAACCTAGAGTCTGTCCTACAGAGTAAAGTAAGTCAGAAAGAGAAAAAAGCATCGTATATTAACACGTATATATGGAATGTAAAAAAATGGTACAGATGAATCTATTTGCAGAGCAGGAATAGAGATGTAGAGAATGGACTTGTGAACATGAGAGGGAAGGGGAAGCTGGGCCGAATTGGGAAAGTAGTACTGACGTGCATACAGTATCATATGTAAAATAGCTAGCTAGTGGGAACCTGCTGTATCACAGGGAGCTCAGCTCAGTGCTCTGTGATGACCTAGAGAGGTGGGAGGGAGGGGATACATGTATACATATAGTTTATTAATGCTGTTGTACAGTAGAAACTAACATAACATTGTAAAGCAATTATACTACAATTAAAAATAATAATAGTGCCTATCTTAGAATTGTTGCAAGGTTTAATAAAGCATTTTTTAAAGTTTAAAAAAATAAAAATGAGGAAATTATTTTAAAAATAACTAAATTCAAGGCACTCTATTTTGATAAAATGATTTTGAGGGGTGTGATAATTGTAGAATTATTATAATATTTGTTTTTAATATGCACATCTTTCTGGCAAACAGAAAATTCCAGGGTCAACTATTATGTGTTTTTGAAATTTTCATCACCAAGCAACAAATGTTTCTAGGGCATCTGCTCACTGTTTGTCTGGCACAATTTTCATGTCAGTAACAGACATAAAGATGAATAATATCTACACGGAGAGAGGTAACCTTAGTTAATGTAGGTGGGAGGTCTGAGGCACAGAAAGTTAGCTCATCTAGTAAGTGGTCAAACTAGGCCTTGGTCTCAGGTTTTCTGACTCTAAATGATTTGCTTCTCTCTAGCCCCAGGTTGTCTCTATTAAGTACACAATCTAAGAAAAAAGGATGGCGGAGCTTCAAAGGAGATATAAAGTAACTCTCCATTCCACCACAATTTGAACAGAATCATCAGTGTACGAATATTCCTGAATGATAGATACAGTTGGTAGAACAAGGACTGTGACATTGCTGTTCTTCACTTATTTGGGCCGGTTAAGAATGTGACAGGATTATATAGAAATTCAAAATATGAATAATTGGTGTAGATTTAACCAAAATTCTTTTTTCTTATGAAGTCAGAAAGCGTATTAGTCATTGTAGTAGATATGTTGCTAGCTGGCAATAATTAGTGTACATTCATATTTCCAAAATAAGCTGTTTTGAGGTTATCCTTGGTTATTAACTTACCCTCATTTTTAATTATTATGTGTTGAAAAATATAATTTAATAAAAAATGTTGCTATGTAGATGTGTGACTAGAAAGATCACTTTGCATACACTTGGACATTTTCATCCTTTGGTTTTTAGGCGTAATCTCTTTTGCAGGACTTAAAAAAAATGTGTTGAGATCCTATTGTGTGCTGGCAATCGGACTAGCTTCCTGGTATATTTTCTCAGTCATAACTTTGACCACAGTCATTTTGAGACTCTATTGCCAGAGTGCCTAATCACATTTCTGTACTGTCTCCCACCTACCAGCTAGTTATTCCTGTGTCTGTTTTGCTCAGCCAGATATCATTTCCCTCTTTGCTACTAGCTGCAGATATAACTGGTGTATTTTTTCTGTGAGGGAAAGTACATAAGAGTATCTGGTTCAAGCTAGGTGCCTCAAAGAATGATTTTTTGTATGGACTTCTCCCATTTACTCCACTCAAACACATGCTCTGCTCTGAATTCTGATGTCTGTATCTTTTTTTATCTCTGCATAATCTCCTTGGCTTCCTGACTTTTCAGTTGTGCTAACTACTAGTATGGCCTTAGCAAACTTCGCAGTCCCATAATTTATCTGATGGCCCCAGCATTTCTGTCACTCAAAGTCCTAGCATGGCATTTTATGGAAAACAAGGCATTGTATTTATGATTACTTCACACCAGGCTGAAATAGCTGCTTCTGCTACCCCTAGCTAAACTGCATCATCTGACGTCATGATCAGTAAGTATTGTACTAATTGGCAAGGAAAAAAATGCATTAGCAGCACTACTGTAAAATCAAGTTCAAATAGACTAAATAAAATATCTGTCTTATGCTGCCCTTAGAATTCTTGTTACAGCATCCATTCTTTGCCCTTAGTGTTGAGACACTTGTTTCTCTTCAATTAGATATATTATTAATGGTGACATTGATAACAAACATGGCTTGAAGAAGTGAGGTTTCCATGTTTTAATTCTAAGTGTTTCCTGAGCAGGTATTTAAGTTGTCATTGACTGCTCACTCTGTAGATGGGTTTATACGGTTCTGTTCTGGTTAGCTTTATGTGGCCCAGACCTGATTTCTCAGTAACCAGAGGGACAGTGAAGAAAATAACTCAGGCTTAGATTGAACTCGAAGGGCTGATGGAAGTCTTGATGGTAGCCTGATGGAATCAGTGGTAAAAGTTGATTTTAGAACCATCTTGACCATGATTTGAATATGAACTCTACAACTGTGTATGACTTTGAGCAAGTTTACTTAAGCTCACTGAACCAGTTTTTTCATATTAAAATGGAGATAATAATCTAATAGGATTGTTATGAGGATCAAATGAGATATTATGTACAGCACACCTATTTTGCCTGCCACTGCTAAGTACCTTGCCTAAGATCACACTGCTAGTAAGTTGCGGAGTCTAGTCATAGACCCAAGTCAGTTTGGTTCCAAAGACTTACGCTCTTTTTACTCTGTTTTTTTTTTTCCCCACTAGCAATAGGGCATGTGAGCTCTTAATACTTAGAAACATAGAACTTTAGGACTGGAAGGAATTCAGACATCATCTATTATGCCACTGATTAGATATTTGAATTCCATTTACAACGTATTTCACAAAAGCCCTCTCAAGATATCATTGTGCTTCTCGTGAACACTTCTATTTTATCTGTAATTTATCTCATCTGTTGTGATGTAAAGTGCCTGACCGTGTTTGTGTTATGTTGGAGAGTAGGCACATCATTTAATGAGGTGAAGCCCCTGCCTCCTTCAGCGTTGGTAGCAAGTGTTTTTTTTTTTTTTTTTTTAAACTATCAGGAGAGAAAATCACCAAGGCATTCTCCATTCCAGCATTCCTTAGAGCTGGCTTTATCAGTCAGTCCTAAAGGAAATCAGTCCTGAATATTCATTGGAAGGACTGATGGTGAAGCTGAAGCTCTAATACTCTGGCCACCTGATACAAAGAACTGACTCATTGGAAAAGACCCTGATGCTGGGAAAGATTGAAGGCAGGAGGAGAAGGGGACGACAGAGGAGGAGATGGTTGGATGGCATCACCGACTCGATGGACATGAGTTTGGGCAAGCTTCGGGAGTTGGTGATGGACAGGGAAGCCTGGCGTGCTGCAGTCCCTGGGGTTTCAAAGAGTCAGACATGACTGAGCAACTGAACTGAACTGATGTGGGGTTGGGGTTGTGGTACATCAGTTTTAGAAGGAACTGCTTTGACCTGGACCCAGCTCCTTTTGCTGAACTACAGAATCATCCCAGATTCCCAAGGGGATTGGGCAGCCTTTTGTTGCCATAGTGGAGATAGTCATAACTTTACAACTTACCCAGATTAGATGTGGCCAACCACTCTGTTGAGCTTGTTAAGCTGTTTGGATAATTTGCTTTTCGGCTTCTTGCAACAAGTATTATATTCTGGGGAGCAACCAGTCTATTTCACTCTTCATTACCTGTCGTTCAATATCAACATCTAAGGAATTCAGGATGTTTGGTTCTGATTGTTATTGTTTAGTCACTAAGTCATGTTCAACTCTGTGCAACCCTGTAGACTGTAGCCCTCCAGGCTCCTCTGTCCATGGGATTTCCCAGGCAAGAATACTAGAGAGGGTTTCCATTTCCTTGTCCTGGAGTCCTGGTTTAAATCCTCTTTGTTGGGATTACACAGCTGAAGCAGCACTCTGAGGTCTAGTAGTTAGGCTAACTCTGGAAATGCCCAGCTGCTTTAGACCAAGGTGGGGAGGGTGGTCCTCCATTCTCAGCTCATTTCAATTCCATATCTTGGGAAGGATGCTACTCCGTCTTGTTTGATGTTGTAATTTTAAACCACTTGGAATAATATTCTCCTTTGCTTTAATGTTATACATCCCTGTGCATGTTCTTCGGTAATTGAAAGGGATATCGGACAAATTTGATCTGTCTAGCTTTGACTTATGCTGTCCTTATCTTGGCCTTTGTGTCATTAAGAAAAAAATTGGTATTGATCTCGGACCATACTACTACATTGTGCTGCAATTTTTCTTCCTTGCTAGTGGAATATAAATCGATAAAAGGCAGCTGCTTTAGACGAGGGCCAGATATGGTGCTGTCATTTATATATTGTAAATCCAATGATAGCTGATCAAATCAGTGCCTCTCCTGTTCCAAACTTGACATGATTGAATTGTCAATAAAAAGGATTTTACAGTAAGGGAAGGAGAGCTGACAGTGTAAATGTCTGAAAACCCAATGAAATTCAGTGTAAAATGAAACAATGAGCTAGGATATCATTTTATAATTTCCAATGGGAAAAAATATTTAGTGAATCATAGCTGAAATTGGGGAGGATCATGGGAGGAGGGAAGCAGGAATGAAAAGCCAGCTAGCTCGTATTATAATTTTTGAGAAATCTGAAATGCAAATTTGCAGATGCAAATTTTTGGAATTATGCATCATACTCACTGACTTGTTTATTTACAGAAGTGGTTCAAATACTCTCCACCTCCTCCCTCTTCTGTGCACATATTTTCTAGTGATAATACCCAGTTGCTGGGGAAAAATAAGCATTTCCTTCCCCAGGAGTCCTACTGACTTCTCACATGTGATTAAGGAACAGATCTGGTAGAGTTTAACCCTACATTCTTAAAGTCAACCAGTAGGGCTCTAGTTTCACTTAATAGGTCCCTAGAAGTAGTCAAAAAATTTTAAAAGGAAAACTATAAGAAGCTCCGACAGATATAACTCTCTTGGTATGTGGCCCATCAAACTTAGTTTAGGTAACTAAGATCTGACCCCTTGAAAGCTGAAGAAATCCTGCCAATTTTTCATGAGACCTGATTAATCTGTTTGCAAATCTAAGAGCATGACACTTAATTGTATGTTGAGAAGCATATGCTGGGAGAGGCCAGGTTGGGAACTGATAAGAGGATGCTGGTTTTTTTTTTTTCCTTTTAATTCTTTATTTTTTGGGGGGGGTTCATGTTTGGGAACACATGTAAGAATTAAAGATTTTAAAATTAAAAAAAAAAAAAAGCCAGATGACAACACATACTAAAAATTGAAAGCTATCTAAACTGGTGGATAATTGCATTTTATTTTCTCTTTCTATCTAATGCATTTTTATTAAATATGGAAAGTATTAATAATTTAAAAAGAAAATAAACTATGTTTAAAATTAAAAAAATAAAATAAAATAAAATCTTTAATTCTTACATGCGTTCCCAAACATGAACCCCCCTCCCACCTCCCTCCCCATAACATCTCTCTGGGACATCCCTATGCACCAGCCTCAAGCATGCTGTATCCTGCGTCAGACATAGACTGGCGATTCGATTCTTACATGATAGTATACATGTTAGAATGCCATTCTCCCAAATCATCCCACCCTCACCCTCTCCCTCTGAGTCCAAAAGTCCGTTATACACATCTGTGTCTTTTTTGCTGTCTTGCATACAGGGTCGTCATTGCCATCTTTCTAAATTCCATATATATGTGTTAGTATACTGTATTGGTGTTTTTCTTTCTGGCTTACTTCACTCTGTATAATCGGCTCCAGTTTCATCCATCTCATCAGAACTGATTCAAATGAATTCTTTTTAACGGCTGAGTAATACTCCATTGTGTATATGTACCACGGCTTTCTTATCCATTCATCTGCTGATGGACATCTAGGTTGTTTCCATGTCCTGGCTATTATAAACAGTGCTGCGATGAACATTGGGGTACATGTGTCTCTTTCAATTCTGGTTTCCTCGGTGTGTATGCCCAGCAGTGGGATTGCTGGGTCATAAGGGAGTTCTATTTGCAATTTTTTAAGGAATCTCCACACTGTTCTCCATAGTGGCTGTACTAGTTTGCATTCCCACCAACAGTGTAGGAGGGTTCCCTTTTCTCCACACCCTCTCCAGCATTTATTGCTTGCAGATTTTTGGATCGCAGCCATTCTGACTGGTGTGAAGTGGTACCTCATTGTGGTTTTGATTTGCATTTCTCTGATAATGAGTGATTTTGAGCATCTTTTCATGTGTTTGTTAGCCATCCGTATGTCTTCTTTGGAGAAATGTCTATTTAGTTCTTTGGCCCATTTTTTGATTGGGTCGTTTATTTTTCTGGAATTGAGCTGCATAAGTGCCGCCAGAGGCATGTTTGCATGACATGCTTGCCTCTGGACCTGATTAGAGGAGAACTGGCTTCTGAGAGATGCTTGACTTCTGAATTTTCAGCTTGAAAACTGTATTCCGAGTTTGATATATATTTTTGGAGGGCTCATTTTCCACATTTTCTCGTGATGATAGGGTTAACTTATAAACTGTAGCAACCATGACTACCCCTGCAACAAGCGTGTTCTTGTGTTATCATGAGGTACCTTATAGGAGAGGGGATTAATCACCACTGTGCATCTTAGGAAGTATTATTTTGACCAGGAGTAAGGCGAGTCTCCTTTCCTGATTTGAATTTGAGACAATCCAAGTAAAATCTAACCTTGTTCCTTTGCTCTTGTTGAGGCACCTCACCCCACTAAGAATCCTCTTCCTCCTTCTGTGATACGCTCTGCTCCTTGGTCTTCTCTAATACTGCTCTTATTTGAAACTTGTCAAAGCTTGTTCTTTGTCTCATTCAACCAATTTCTTTCTTCTGTTTCTCTCAACTTATTATCATGGCTACCATTCCTAGGAGTGAAATACAAACCAGGGACTGTGCCCTTCAAATTACACCTATTATTTCATTTAATAGTCACAAAATCTCTATAAAAATCAACCAACTGAACCTGTACAGAGAACAAAAGAGGGTCAAGGATATGCTAGATTCTTGGTTAACACCCAGTTTTACTGGGCAGGGAAAAGAATAGGAGCGAAAGAAAGAAATGGAGAAGTAGCAATCAGACGGGAAGGAGAGAACCAGAAAGGGCAGGATCCTGGAAGTCAAGAGAAGTTCATGTGATACCCACTATGAATAAAGCTCCCAGTCTGTCTATCTTCATTCTCAATTTATTACTCATGGCTTGTACCAAAAGTATTGTGAGTGGGTTTTCAAGAGTCACTGGCCCTATGAACTGTGAAGCAAAATTTCAAGTACACGCAAGTGTACATTTTTTGGGGAATGGATTGGCAGATTTCTTTAGTGATCCATACATAAAACAAAGGTATATCTTCAAGCTCACACCTTCAGCTTTCCATTGGACATTTTCCATCGTTCTTTCAAAGTCAACATGTCTAAAATTTAACCTTTGTACCACCTCTCTGCAAACTACTCATCTTACCCCTCCCCTACCTTCTCCTAGGAATCTTGTGCTTTCCCCTTCGCATCACCATTGTCTCTAGGATTTATCCTTTCTCTGTTCTTAATTTTCACTACCTTTTCTTGGAACCTCTTCTCCTAGTTGACTGGATTATTGAGGTTACTCTTAAATTTTTAAAAAATTTGTTTGACTGTGCCAGGTCTTCATTACAGCACGGGGGCTCTTTAGTTGTGGTATGATAGATCTCATTCCCTGACCAGGGATTGAACCTGGGCCCCCTGCATTGGGAGCATGGAGTTTTAGCCACTGGACCGCCAGGGAAGTCCCTTGTGCGTGTGTGCTCAGTCACTCAGTGATATTTGACTTTTTGCAACTCCATAGACTGTAGCCCACCAGGCTCTTCTGTCTCTGGGATTTCCCAGGCAAGAATATTGGAGTGGGTTGCCATTTCCCTTTTCAGGCGATATTCCCAACCCAGGGATCGAAACTGAGTCTTCTGAGTTGGTAGGCGGGTGCTTTACTACTGAGCCACCTGGGAATCCCAAAGTCCCTTGAGGTTGCTCTTACCAGTATTGTTGCTTCCTAACCCTCTCTGTTTTATAATAATGTCATACTTACTTTTTGAACGTTGCCCTCATCACATAAAGCAAGCTATTTAAGAGCACAGTGTTTATGGGCAGTGGAATCTGACATAAAGTGAAAGTGTTATTCACTCATTCGTGTCCAACTCTTTGTGACCCCATGGACTGTATAGCCTGCCAGGCTCCTCTATCCATGGAATTCTCCAGGCAAGAATACTGGAGTGGTTAGCTGTTCCCTTTTCCAGGGGATCGTCCCAGCCCAGGGATAGAACCCAGGTCTCCCGCATTTCAGGTGGATTCTTTACGGTCTGAGTCACCAGGGCATCTGACACATCTGGGTTACAGTTCAGATTTTTCTTTTTATTCACTGTGTAGTCCTAGTCAAGTTGCTTAATATTTCTGATCTTCATTTTTCCCCCTTTAAGAAAATAGGGGTAATGCTAGTGCTACCTCCTGGGCTTATTGTGAATACTCAATGAGATAATCCATGTAAGGAGCTTAGCAGAGTGCTAGCACATTTGTAAGCTTTCAGGAGAGAGCTATTATTTTCTACCAAAGAATGTAAAATGTCTCCCTAATGCTTACCTCACCACACATAAAATCTGTGTGATTTTTCAGACCTACCAGAAACTGGTCCCCACTGTGACCTCTCCAACCTTGCCTGACTCCCAGAAGATGTGTACATCAGGGTTCTGTGTCCTAAATGTGCTCTCATCATGCATACCTCACTCCCCCCTCTGCATTTTCACTCATGCTGTTTCCTCATCCTAAAATGTTTTAGCTCATTCATTCAGCCTTCCTTCACACTCCAGCTCCTGTACCTTCTCTGGTCTCAATTCTCCCGATTCTCAACATATTCTAATTTCTCTTGTACTTCGTCATTGTCTGTACTGCCCAATTAGTACCTTATAATACACTGTTCAGCACAATTTGTGCTTTACTTATGAGTTTATAGTGTTGTAAAATATGAAGCTAGTTGTTCATTTTCTTCCTGTTTGTTTTTATGGTTTTTTTTTTTTTTCCTATCTAAGCACCTATGGGCAGGGATCAGGTCTTGCCTTTTTTCCTCTGTTCCATGTGACCTGTAACAGTTTCTCTGTAATTATGTACTGTATTTGTTGGGTTTTCTTTCTTTTCTTGTTTGTTTGGTTGTTTTAATCAAACTGTCAAAGTTTGGATGCAGAAGACATGTTATGTAAAACTTGCTGCCATACCTTATTTTTTTATGAACTCAGATATCTGGAGACATGGAATCTAAAGCCTAGGTTGCTGGCTTGGGGAAAGCTGAGCACCTCCTTTCTCTCATTTCTAGAAATATTGGGCTTCCCTGGTGGCTCAGATGGTAAAGAATCTGCCTGCAATGCAGGAGACCTGAGTTTGATCCCTGGGTTGGGAAGATCCCCTGGAGAAGGGCATGGCAACCCACTCCAGTGTTCTTGCCTGGAAAATCCCATTGACACAGGAGCCTGGCGGGCTATAGTCCATGGGGACACAGACACGATGGAGCAACTAAGCACAAGCAAGACCATCAGGCTGGGTGAAGTCTCTTAAGTCCTCTCTGATCTCCTAGGACTCTGGGATTCTGATAAAACTAAGAATCTGCTCCAAAGGCCTTACGGCTTTACTCTAAGCCTTTGCCCTGGCTTGCTGTGGTTTTGACAGAATGTAGCATCTCAAACAAGGCTTACGTGCTGTCCTTAATTGAAACTGTTTGTGTCTCCTAGTGAGCAGACAAGCCTCAGTTGAGGAAACCACGTCAGCAGATTTCATTCCAGGGTGGGGAACTGTTTCTGACAAGGAGCCCCATAAAGTATGTGTGCTTCAGAGAAAAGGGAAAACTGGGTAAACAAATACTCCCTTTGCTGAAGGAGGATGTGGGTTGAAAATCATATTATAGAGGAGGTATCCTGGAGTGTCCTGGGTAACCAGCCAAAAATTTGATCTGGTTTCTCTTAGCATGGGGTAACTCACCACGCCAACTGACATATTTCTCCAGTGACCTCTGCATCTGAAAATGTCCCCAAAAAGCACAGCTGTCGGTTCTCCATGCTCCAAGCCTCACCATTAGCCCTAACAGCCTGCAAGATGCCATTGTACGGGCATTTCTTCAGCATTTCTCAATACAGGGGCATGTTCGGCTCCTTTCCATTTCTGACATTTGTGCGATTGAATCCCTGCCTAGAGAACAGGAGTGGCTTTTATATGGCCTAGGCCCTCCGAGCTTGGCAAGCCTGGGCTTTGTTCTAGCAGCATCTTACTGTTGTTCATCCGCTGTTTACCCACTGCTCCGATCTGGGTCGACAGCAAGTTGAAAGTTGCTTCCTCAGGATATTCTAGGGAGCAGAGTGGAAAGGAGAAACATTGGCATGTCCTCCAGAATTTTAACTAACCAGAGAGCTGTCTGCTGATGGGTGCTCCGTGAGCCGCTAGCTCCAAACCCTCACTAATTATACAAACTCATCAGGAATGTCGCCTAGTATTCTATTTAATGGGTGGTTGTGCACCACATTCCTTTCATTCTGCATTGGAATTATTGACATAATATTGACATTCATGGGCAGGTTAGTTTTCTAATGATGGTCAGAAAATCAAAGTGTGTTTTTTTTTATTTATTTCCTGACTTTCCCTATCCTTTCAGAAAACCTGAGAGTGTTATCAATACTTAATGCTACATACAGTGTTTGCAGCAGTACTCCTTTCCCCAGAGGTTAGTCTCAGAGAATACAGAACAGGGTAATTAGGTCTATTGATCTTTGCTATAGCCACTGTTATCGGAATGGCTATCAACTTTATAAGTAAGATGTGGATATTCATTTTAGTTAAGGAACTACGACAGCTCTTGCTTCTTGAACATTCTTTACCCTAACAGAGGCATTTCTCAGCAGCAGCTATCTCCGGCTCTCTTTTCCTAGGGCTGGTATTAGGGGCCAGAGTGAATAGGTGCTGTGCCGAGAATGGGAAAACCTTAAACTTAAATAGATTTGGCCTGTGGGGCAAGTTTCAGAAAGTCAAAAACTCTCTTAAGGAGTTCCGGTCCCTGCCATTTAAGTTGACAAGTGAATTCTCTGAAAGAGAGTCTCTCAGGTAAAATGTTCCATATTGAACCTGTCTCAGGAGACTCTTTGACTTCGCTGAACTTCCAAGTGGTGCAGATAATAGCTTAGCTCATAGCTGGAGATGTGTTAAGCAAGTGGCTTTGACAATGGTATTGGAACTTCAGTTCAGTCACTCAGTTGTGTCTGACTCTTTGCAACCCAATAGACTGCAGCATGCCAGGCTTCCCTGTCCATCGCCACCTCTCAGAGCTTGCTCAAACTCAAGTCCATTGAGTTGGTGATGCCATCCAACCATCTCATCCTCTGTTGTTCCCTTCTCCTCCCACCTTCAATCTTTCCCAACATCAGGGTCTTTTCCTAAGTCAGTTCTTCGCATCAAGTGGCCCAAGTATTGGAGCTTCAGCTTCAGCATCAGTCTTCCCAAAGAATATTCAGGACTGATTTCCTTGAGGACTGACTGGTTTGATCTCCTTGCTGTCCAAGGGACTCTCAAGAGTCTTCTCCAACACCACGGTTCAAAAGCATCAATTCTTTGATGCTCAGTTTTCTTTACGGTCCAACTCTCACATCCATACGTGACTACTGAAAAAACCATAGCTTTGACTAGATGGACCTTTGTTGGCAAAGTATGTCTCTGCTTTTTAATATGCTGTCTAGGTTGATCATAGCTTTTCTTCCAAGGAGCAAGCATCCTTTTAATTTCATGGCTGCAGTCACTGTCTGCAGTGATTTTGGAGCTCAAGAAAATAAAGTCTGCCACTGTTTCCATTGTTTCCCCATCTATTTGCCATGAAGTGATGGGACCAGATGTCATGATCTTCATTTTTTGAATGTTGAGTTTTAAGCCAGCTTTTTTACTCTCCTCTTTCACTTTCATCAAGAGGCTCTTCAGTGCCACTCTGCTCTCTGCCATAAGAGCAGTGCCATCTGCATATCTGAGGTTATTGATATTTCTCCTGGCAATCTTGATTCCAGCTTGTTCTTCTCCCAGCCTGGCATTTCATATGATGTACTCTGCATAGATGTTAGATAACCAGAGTGACAATATACAGCCTTGATGTACTCCTTTCCCAATTTGGAACCAGTCTGCTCTTCCAAGTCTGGTTCTAACTGTTGCTTCATGACCTGCATACAGGTTTCTCAGGAGGCAGGTAAGGTGGTCTGGTATTCCCATCTCTTTAAGAATTTTCCAGTTTGTTGTGATCCACACAGTCAAAGGCTTTAGCATAGTCAGTGAAGCAGAAATAGATTTTTTTTGTTTGACTTTTCTTGCTTTTTCTATGATCCAGTAGATATTGGCAATTTAATCTCTGGTTCCTCTGCCTTTTCTTAGTTCAGCTTGAACATCTGCAAGTTCTTGGTTCATGTACTGTTGAAGCCTAGCTTGGAAAATTTTGAGCATTACTTTGCTTGCATAGAGAGGTACATCAGCATCTACTCAGAGGGTCAGAGAGTTTGAGTGCTGGTTAGGATTGTTTCCTGGATTGTCTGGTGTATAATTCCTAGAGTCAAAGATTATTAGGTCACTGAACCCCTGAGAATAGCTCACAGGGAGTCAGGACCCCTTGTGTTTATTGCTGACAGTAGCCACCCTATGCTACTTTCTCTTTGGTTTCCCAAGGAGGGATTGTTTTTAAAAAATGGAAGCTCAGATATTCAGGGGCAGTAGGTTCAAACATTTGTCTGGCAAGAGATGTGGTGGGGAATGATGGAGACTATACTACCAGGCACGCATATACCACTGAGCAAGAGCCTAAAACGTAAGTCACCTCCCAGGCAGCAAGATCAATTTAAAGTCAAGCTAGAAAGATCTGGACTGAGATCACTTTATATCTCCTTGCCACCCATGTCCACCCTTCACCTCCAATTTCCCATAGGGTTTATGGAAATTGTGGCCACCGCTTTCCACACACACCTGTACATCTGTATACATAGCCTGAGCCAAATATATCAAGATCCAAAATCATTCGAGTTTAAATATTAACAACATTTTGTTTCTCAAATGGCTTTGTAATTAAAAAGTTGATCCTTCTGGCTTGA
Source organism: Budorcas taxicolor (assembly GCF_023091745.1). NCBI lineage: Eukaryota > Metazoa > Chordata > Mammalia > Artiodactyla > Bovidae > Budorcas > Budorcas taxicolor. Next base: position 42,040,894 of record NC_068935.1, on the reverse strand, counting down.
ATGATAAATAGTTTTTGAGATTGAAGTACCTGTCTGCCAGGTACTTCTTCACTGGAAGTATCTAAATATTTTTTATATGATGAAGTCCATTAGATACTCAGACATATCTGCTTCTAGGTTGAAAGAACAAGTGAAATATTTAGATTCCAATGAAATTTCAATAAGATTTAACCCAAATAGCATGACTATTTGTTGAAATTTTGTTCTATTTCATTAGTTTAGGTATGGTTTTGAGTTTTTACAATACTTTGTTGTAAACGTTTGTAATCCCAGGAAAGGAAGACTTGGGAATTACCATCACTTTCCAACAAAACCTCTTTTCCTTATTTGGTTTTTAAAGTAAAACTTTTATGTGAGACATACATTTTAAATTAGTTTTAGGTACCTTTGAGGAATTTCTTTAAAGTAGCCTCAACATTTAAAGAAGTTATTTAAGCCTGAAATTCTCAAGACACATTTAAACTAGCACCCTAAACTCTGTGATTATTCGGATAAGAATTGTTGGTGGCTACCTGAGGGCAGATTTCGGCCTATGTGAGCAGCTATGTTGAGTTTTGTGACTTCAGAATGGCTAGTTTTTAGAATTAGACCCTTTTCCCTCAATTTAACTTATGTGCCTTGACCAATACTATATATAAATAGTGTTTGATGATAAAAGGGAGAGAGTCACACTTAAGCAGCAACATCAATGCCCATTAAGCAGAATATAAATAACCCTTTCTAGATACACAATAGAGATTTAAAATGGTCCCATGGGAGCTGAATTATATAGGAGAATTTCCTGTGTAATTATTCTGAAACAAAACAAACAAACAAAAACCCTCAGTAATTTCAGTTAGAGTCTTTACATCTCTTTAGCCAAATAGAGGAAACTCAACTTTACATTCACTTTACTCACACTTATTTCTTTTTATGTCACTGGTTTTATCCTCCCTCCCTCCCTTCCTTCCTCTTTTTCCTCCTTCCTTTCTTTAGGAATGAAGCTCTGTAATTTTAAGCATGTTAGCTAGAGATATGTAATTATCTAGAGCTGTGTACCAAAGTACAAAACTTACATTTAAAAATGACTCAGAGGTAGAATGACAATGTAAATTATTGCCCCAAAAGGGACACTACTGAGAGTGAAAGAAGAGCTAAAAACAACCAACAGGTTGGTTGATCTACAAGGTGTAGATGGAGACTTTAGCAGGTTTGTTGTTGTTCAATCACTAAGTTGTGTCTGACTCTTTTCAACCCCATGGACTGCAGGAGCACTTCCCTGTCCTTCACGTATCTCCATGTCCATTGAATTGGTGATGCTATCTAAAACCATCTCATCCTCTTCTGCTCCCCTCTCCTTTTGCCTTCAATCTTTCCCAGCATCAGGGTCTTTTCCAGTGGGTCAGTTCTTCGCATCAGGTAGCCAAAGTACTGGAGCGTCAGCTTCAGCATCAGTCCTCCCAGTGAATATTTAGGGTTGATTTCCTTTAAGATTGACTGGTTTTTATCTCCTTACTGTCCACAGGACTCTCAAGAGTCTTTTCCAGGACCACAATTTATTTATTTTTTCTTTTTTTTTTTTTAATTTATTTTTACTTTATTTTACTTTACAATACTGTATTGGTTTTGCCATACATTGACATGAATCCACCACGGGTGTACATGCGTTCCCAAACATGAACCCCCCCCCCCACCTCCCTCCCCATAACGTCTCTCTGGGTCATCCCCGTGCACCAGCCCCAAGCATGCTGTATCCTGCATCGGACATAGACTGGCGATTTGTTTCTTACATGATAGTATACATGTTTCAATGCCATTCTCCCAAATCATCCCACCCTCTCCCTCTCCCTCTCCCTCAGAGTCCAAAAGTCCGCTCTACACATCTGTGCAGGACCACAATTTAGAAGTATCAATTCTTTGGTACTCTGCCTTCTTTATGGTCCAACTCTTATATCTGTATATGACTAATGGAAAAACCATAGCTATAACTATACACACCTTAGTCAGCAAAATGATGTCTCTGCTTTTTAATATGCTGTCTAGGTTGGTCATAGCTTTCCTTCCAAGGAGCAAGCTTCTTTGAATTTCATGGCTTCAGTCACTGTCCTCGGTGACAATAGATCCCAAGAGGATTAAATCTGTCGCTGCTTCCACTTTTTCCCCATCTATTTCCCATGAAGTGAGGAGACCAGATGCCATGATCTTAGTTTTTTTGTATATTGAGTTTGAAGCAAGTTTGTCCCTCTCCTCTTTCACCCTCATCAAGAGGTAGCAGGTTAATCAGGATGTATGGTCACCTTATTCACAGGGAAGACTAGAATGTTAAGGTGTAAGAGGCTTTAGAAAGCGTCTAGTGTACACTTTTTCACAGAGGAAGCTGAGACTCTGGACTCACGATGACTGGTTCTAGTCCAGGTCTTCTGGCTCTCAGCCCAGGCTTCTTTCAGTTACTCTCCCTGCCTCACCACTCTAGCTAGATGAAAGAACAGACAGCACAGAGCCATTTCATTCTCATATTTTCTTTCTCCTAACAGATAGCCTTTTAGATGTGAAATTTCTCAGACATGAGACTCACCAGCCCCTCTTCCCTCCAAATCAGTGCTTCACAGTTAATTAAGTGCACTGATTCTTATTGAACCTTCAGTACAAATTCATTGTGATCTTTCTCTCACTTTCTTGTGGTTTAGTTAGGATGATAAGTTCACACAGTCTAAGCCAATTAGATATTACTGAAGCATTTGGATAGTTTAAATCCAAAAATACTTTTCTTTTGAGAATGGAACCAAGTGAATCCTTAATGGATTTCGAGGCATATTTTTCAGACTAGCCAACATTAGGCAATGGAGTGCAGTTTTTCCTGAAATAATGAACTTGAACTTTTGCATCTGGTTAAGAGTTAAGAATGACCAAAAATCTTTGCTGTTGGCTGACATAGTTGAAACTGTACAAAATGTAACTGAAAGAAATGGCCCAGAAACTGAGATTAAGGTTATAAATGTAATACTCATTGTCTCCTCTGGCTTTTATCCTGTGTGTATTCTTTCATCCCTGTGATTGAAACACTAGATTCACTTTCCCTGGTGATAGACAGGCAGTGTAGTGGTAACCTCATTAATGAAGAGGATGTGCTCCAATGATATACTTTGTTGTCAGATACAGATGACAGAGAAAGTGTTCGGATAAGTTTAGGGATACAGGGACAAAAAAGATATAGAATAAAAATATTGTCAGATTGTAATGGAAATCAGCATGACTGATATAAGGCCCTCAGCATTGACATCAACATCTCACTCCCCTTTTATGTATAGCTCAGTCATCATTTGTTGACTGAATAGCATTGTTGGATGCCCCCACTGAGACTCCAAGCCAATTCTTCTTCCTTTCATTCATTTAATGGCTCTGGCTGGGCAACTTGGAAGCTGTAGCTAGAGGGTGTCTCTAGCTCCTTCTCACTACCCTCCGTTTTGCCCTCCTGGTTGGCACTTTCAAACTAGTAAATTGATTACTTTGGAACTTCCTCTCATCCAAACAAACCTCTGATATTCAGGCAAGCTAGCCATTTGGCTTGACAAGTTATACAGTTTTAAGAAATGAATGAAAAGGAGCCCCAATACAACTAACTTCTTTGTAAGCGAATTTCCTAGAGAGTTTGATAGTGGAGGTATATGAAATCGTCTACGTGTTGCTGGGGGTTGGTCAGTTATTTTCTCAAGTCACTTGGGCATTTGTTGTTCCTCCACCACCTAATGTCTCATCCTCCTCTCACAGACTTTATAGAATTGATGTTTTTCTTCTTGGCCCTCATTTTGGTTCACTTTCTAACCTTACTCTTATATATAGCTTGCAGTTTTTTCTCCATTTTCTGTCTTTCCTCCACATCACTGACCTCATTTAAATTCAGGGAACAAGGATTTGAATAGGAAAATGAACCTAACCTGAAAGATACAGTGAAAAACTAACTTTTCTAATGCATTCAGAACATATTTTCATTTAAATGCATCTTCTTTATTTGTATTTGGGAATACTGAAGCCATAAAAAGTACTATCTTTTTATTATGTATGAAGTTTCTTTCTGTGTGTTATGCATCTTGGTGTGCAGGAGGATATGTAGGAATATAGTCAAAACTGTAGGTGCTGGTATTATAGATTTGCAAACTTAGAACAGGTATTTGGTTGTTTCCTGGTTTTATAATAGTTATTGTGTGACAGGTACTTTACATATATTATCTCATTTAATTCTCACTGCAATCCTATTAATGGAGTCTTTTCTGTCATCTTATAGCTAGTTAAGTGGTAGAACCAGAATTTGAATACAGATTTCTCTGCCCCCAAAACCCCAGTCTCTTTTCATTATATTATACTGCTTCCAAACATAAAAGATTCTGGGTTTTTCTATTTCCTGATGTTATAGCATATAAGGACCAGGCATGTTTCCCCACTGACCTGCGTGTTCTTATATTCAATTTTTTATATCCAAAAGTCTGTAATTTTTTAGTTATGAAGCATTCTAAGCTTTGATTTGTATTTTGGGATTGGACGACCCTTCTCCCATTTTCTTTCCCCAACACATATGGATTACTTTGAAAAATTAAACTGTCATTTGAGACTAAGAAGGAAAGGCAGAGTGTGTTAAATTTCTCCTTGTCTCGAGGGCATGTTTTTCATTAAGCTCTCTGCCTTTCTTGCAGGGAACAACTCTTTGGGGCTGGGCTTATGTTTAATTTGTTTTATGTAGACATGGTCTCCTCCCTATTCTTAGGGCCCTTTCATGATTGCTTCATAGTAGTGTAGCCAAGTCCTGCCAATGGCATTGCAGTGGTTTGGCCTTCAGTACTTGGCTAGTATTATTAACAGAGTTACTTTCTCTCTGTTCTGCATAAGTACCAGATATTCATCCTTCTACTACATCGTCATTCACATTCCTTAGAGGTTGTGCATTTTCCACATGTAACCAGGTATGAAACACAGTGTACGCCTTTCCCAGGATATACTTCTTAAAAGTTTAGCCTGCAAGACATAAAATTGCTGAAAGTTGACTTTTTTAAACTGAAAAAATGACAGTTTAGTATGATTCAACCCCTGGTGACTCAGTGGTAAAGAACCTACCTGCCAGTGCAAGGGATGCAGGAGACACGAGGTCAATTCCTGGGTCAGGAAGGTCTGCTGGAGAAGGAAATGGCAACCCACTCCAGTATTCTTGCCTGGGAATCCTGTGGGCAGAGGAGCCTGGCGGGCTACAGTCCATGGGGTCACAAAAGCGTTGGAGACAACTTAGGGAGTAAACAACAACAAACCTAATACTTTCAGATAATATAATTTTCAAATAGAAATATAGAGTAATTCCTCAAGGTATCGAATAATAATGATAATAGGGATAAAAGCTAGCATTTACACAGGGCCTGCTATGTGCCATATACTTTATATGTGATTTCTCATTAACTCCTCTCAACAAACATAGCAGGTATGATTAACACTGTTAGTATCCTCTCTTTATAATGGAAGACACTGACTCTCAGAGAGGTTAAGGAATTTGCTCAAGTCATGCACGATCAGTTAGCAAAGCTGGGATCCCAACCTAGGTTTGGCTGACTCCAAAGCTTGGGCTTTTTCCAATGCACCGTCACTCGTGTGTTGTAACTGAGTATGTGGAATTGTGAATGGTGAGACATGGAGTGACAGAGTTCACTGATGATCACATTCAAAGATAAGCTGTCTTACATCCAGCTCTAACTTTGGCCTAGAACTTGACCTTATATTTCACTATCTCCAAATCCTAGACTGCGTCTCTTCCCTTTCACCAGTTCAGTTCTTCCTTGAGGCGTTATTGGAAAGGGAGTTCCAGACAAGGCACCCACTTTTATTTTCTTCCTGGTATTAGATGGGGGTGAGGGATAGTTGAAGAGGTGAGGGGAGGATCAAGATGAAGCTGTGTAGATGACCAGCTTGTGACACTGCCACAGCTTTCTGTGTCTAATATTTGTCCTGTTTATATTTCCCTTTGGTTGTCAAGACCAAATGATGGATCAGATAATTCTAACAAAGGCTACAGCTTAAATTCTATTCTCATATACTCAGCACAACTCCAGGGCCAATTTTAACCCCCATGTGCTTGATTTTGTGTAATCTGGTGGATAAAACAATCTCTCTGAAAAGCCAATGATAGAACTTGCCTCTTCTGATACTTACCTGATACTTCAATCAAGGCCTATTTTAAAACGACCCAATTTGGTAAATAATGCTGATATTCCATGTCTGCATACAAATAATATAATAAGCCTAGTTGATTTTTGTAAATAAAACAGAATGTTTCCTAGGGTCCATTCCTTTAAAAATTATATGTGGCCCCAAGAAAACTGGCACATAACGGATGGTTAAAGTTCGTAACAAGTTTTTTGTCAGTTTAAAAAATAATTTTAAAGGAATATTAAGGTATAAGGTTGGGCTTGCCAGGTGACTCAGTGGTAAAAAAAATCCAACTGCCGATGCAGGAGAGGTGGGTTCGATCCCTGGGTTGGGAAGATCCCCTGGAGAAGGAAATAAGAACCCACTCCAGTATTCTTGCCTGGGAAATCCCATGGACAGAGCCGCCTGGTGAGCTACAGTCCAGAGGGTCCCAGAGAGTTGGACATGACTTAGCGACTAAACGACAACAGCAAGGTATAGCGTTGCAAGCCAGCTAGAATTCTAGTTCATAGAAGTGCCACTGATCTTGGCACTGGGCTGTTTCTCATGTTAAAAGCAACCTGAAATGAGACTTAAAGAAGGAACAAGTTGGAGAGGAAAAGAAATAGATTCAGTATTTTGGCCTCAGTGCATTGGAGGTGCCCCCCAGATACCCAGAGGGCTTATCTGGAGCTCAAGAGAAAGGTCAGAGCTGGAGAGAGACAGGAGCATCCTCAGCAGAGAGCCAAGAAGATACCTGAGGATGTGATGGGTTGGTACAGATGTCCTGAAACTTGTTAAAAGTACAGATTCTTTGGCCTTGCACTTGGAGGTATTTATATGGGGCCTGTGTTTATCGTCGTCGTTTTTGTTTCCCCTTTTGTTTAACAAGCTCCCCAGGCCGTTCTGATTTGCAGCCAGGTTAGATCATTGCCTTGTCCATCACCTCAGGACTTGGCTGCTGCTTTGTTGCCTCCAACAGGGATCATAAAACGTGAATGATTCTTCTCTTGTCCTTTCAAAAGAGGGTAGTTTCCAAAGCAAGGCAAGTTTTCAAGATATATTTAAAGGACATATGTAGGAAAATCCCAGAGACAATGGAGTCATCTCCACTGCAATTTGTTTATCTGTTTAAAGGAAAGGAAATCATTTTTGTGGACTTAGATATTGAATGGGACGCACATTTTCCAACGTTGCCCAAAGAGAAATAATTTTGGAAAAAATAGGATACTGGGTTGATTTTATTATGTTAAAGAAATAGAACATTCTTAGCTTTAGTGGCTTCCACACTAAAATATTGTTTTATTAAAAAAAAAATAGAGGTCTATAGATATGAAAGACACGTGTGGACTTTGGGAAAAATTTGTATTTGGTCAGTAATATAGGATAAATGATAGTTGTGGTTCAAATTAACCTGAATCAAGTATAGATACCAGGCCATTTTTGAGGCTGAATATTGGATTTTTCCCCTCCAAGCATTGTCTCCAGATCTAACTGTAAGCCCTGGACACTCCAGGCTTCTCGAATCAGATCTGTTTCTCATTTGAAACAGATGGAACCATCAAGGATTTTTCCCATTTGACTGTGCCTGGGGAGAGGAGAATGCTATTCACTTTGGGCACATTTAAGGCCAGACCAGTCAAATTGAAGGATGGAGGGAGCAGTCTCTATTTTAGGCCCCAAAGGGTCAGAAGGGGAGTCATCTTCTCAGGTGACCTAGAAGCCCAGAATGGGATCTTTTGGACCACAGTAGAGAACCTGGAAATTTCAGTTGGTCTAAATTCTTGGTTATGGAATTAAAACAAGTTATATCTACTTTGCTTATCAACTTAGTCCAGTATTTTGTCTCGGCTGCGTCCTGCTGGAGTCATATTTTACTTGGTGAATTTCTTCTCTCGTGCCCTTGCATCTTTCACACATCTCCAGTCTTCTGCTCATTCTCTCCTGCTCATCTAAACAGATGTTTCCCAGTAGAGCTGAACTGGTCCCTAGTCTCTGGCAGGATCTTTCATTAGATAGGAAACTTGGAAAAATTTTTGCATGCTTGATCAATCACTAGCATGTAGATTGTATTTATTGATAAAGTATTATTGTTGCATATTTGGAGGGATGTTTTTTAGAACAGTTTTATGTGTGTTATCTGCTTTTCACAATAGGCCTGTGAGATAGAGAGGGTAGGGAGGTTTAACACCACCCTTTTCCAGACTGGAAACCGAGGTTTTAGATTTCTCTCAATCCAGAGCCCTTGCCATTCAGCCTTCCTGTGGATTGAAGGAGACAAGGAGGAATGGAGAAGAAACTATGGATGCATGGGCTTTGAAACAGCTTTGCAGATATGCAGGCAGGGGATCGTCATGATTAATAATTTGCCCATAGGAAGAAAATTTATTAAGCACATTCTTAATAACCACGCAGTTCTTATAAGACTGTTTACAGGCTAGACTGAGTCACAGATTTGGCTTTCAATGTATTATGTTGTTTTGAATATAACACCTGCTTCTTAAATACCATTAACTTTTTATCTTTTCAAATTAATTTTTATTGGAGTATAATTGCTTGACAATGTTGTGTCAGTTTGTACTGCACAACAAAATGAATCAGCCATACATAAACATATAACCCATCTCTTTTGGATTTCCTTCCCATTCACGTCACCACAGAGCATTGAGCTATACAGCAGCTTCTCATCAGTTACCTCTTTTCATGAGTTGATGAGGGTTTGCATGTGAATGTATAAAGTAGAGTTCCTGGACTTCTCCCTAGATGATGGAGACCTTTTGTGCTTAGCAATGTGATTTTATATATTGTACTTCAGATATAGAATGCATGGTTCTATGAAATGCTGCTTCTATCCAGACCTTCAGAAAGTTTAATTATTCATCTTACTATTCTGTGTGTATGGAGTCTCACATTGGGAAGGGGTTATAAGGCTTGGTGTTTATGATTAAGAGTGTTAGAGTTTATAATTAAGTGTGTTAGCAATGGTCATCAGAAATGGTGGTCAGCAAGGGCTTTTTTTCCCTCTAGGCCCGTTTTATGTTTCTTCATTTTATTCTCTCACTATCTTTGAACACACACACACACACACATACAGATAGACAGACACACACACACACTCACTCCCCTCTGGATGGTTAATTCATTCACGTGCAATTAAACTTAGAATGCAGACTTCCTGGAGACAAAACATAAAAAACCAAAGCTTAAGAGACCTATTAGTGAAGTTCATCTGAGTGCCTGAGGTATAAAGAGTCTTTACAGCCTTGACAAAATGTATCTGTAAGTGTTCTTTGTTTAACCAAGATGTGCTAATACATGTTGTGTTGTATTTTAGTGTTCTTGACCTTTTAATTAAAATCCCTTGAAATGAAGACTTGAAGAGATAACTGAGATTTAGTTGAAGCTACCCAAGATTAGTATTTCTTAAGGTCATGCCAGTTTTGCTGTCAGTTTTTTAAAAACACAGGAGCTATTTCTTTCCTTAGAGAAAAAGAAATGCTTTTTCCTGCATGGTTTTTTAAAATTGTACTAGCCTTTATGTGGATTTACTGGATTCTTAAGCAGAAAGATGCATGCATAAACACACGGTAGCAAGCATATTTTTATGAAAAATTAGACTTATGAACCTCCATTTTCCAAAGTAGAAAGGAAGAAAGCTACAACTCCATTGCTTAGAATACTTTCAATTGAACCTGACAAAAAGTAGAAAATGTATTTCAAAGACCATCTCTGCATGCCCGCTAGTTAAAGACTGGGACCACCTATCTATCTAATTTCTATGGCTGCTTCAGATGAAAAGCTCTTGGTGGTCACATTTCTCTTTGAATTAAAAGGAACCCCCTTGGTGAACTCTGTCGCCACATTTATTTTTTTCTTGTGAGATATTCCTTACAAGAAAGTTTCAGAAGTCATTGATCAATCCTGCTGTTTCTACTAACCTTGATTACTAGTGCTCAGATCTCCTAGTTCATTTACTGGGGAGATTCTTGATTATTCAATTAGTTGCTTGTAAGGGAAGATGCCATACATGAGTAGACTTCAGATGAAAGCAGTGATGGCGTCACTGCAGCTTAGACTATTTAAAATTGACACGTAGATGTGCTTAAACAAAAGGCTTACTTCTCCCATTAATTGGCCATTTAAGCCGGAATTCCCCTGGGGAGAGAAGAGTTCAGTTCAGTTTGAGAGTTCTCTCAAACATTGGTGGTCTTTAATGATGCTTTTTAATTTAGTTAAATTCCAAGCCTTCCTAAGTGATCAATGCAAAGAAATAGAGGAAAACAATAGAATGGGAAAGACTAGAGACCTCTTCAAGAAAATTAGAGATTAGAATGTTTCATGCAAAAATGTACACAATAAGGACAGAAACAGTGTAGACCTAACAGAAGCAGACGATATTAAGAACAGGTGGCAAGAATACACAGAAGACCTATACAAAAAAAGATCCTAATGACCCAAGATAGCCACGATGGTGTGGTCACTCACCTAGAGCCAGACATCCTGGAGTGCAAAGTCAAGTGGGCCTTAGGAAGGATCACTATGAACAAAGCTAGTGAAGGTGATGGAATTCCAGCTGAGCTAGTTCAAATCCTAAAAGATGATGCTGTGAAAGTTCTGTACTCAATATACCAGCAAATTTGGAAAACTCAGCAGTGGTCACGGGACTGGAAAAGGTCAGTTTTCATTCCAATCCCAAAGAAAGGCAATGTCAAAGAATGTTCCAACTACCGCACAATTGCACTCATTTCATGCACTTGCAAAGTAATGCTCAAAATTCTCCAAGCTATCCTTCAACAGCATGTGACTTAGCTCTCATGCATGCACAATCATACGGAGCCCTGTGCTTAGGAGGGCATAGCACTTGGTTAAATGTTGTCCACTTGCAAATCTTAATTTTTTAAACAAAAGGATGCCCTGCATTTTTGTCTGTTGAGTCACTAAGTCATGTCCAACTCTTGAGACCCAGTGGGCTGTAGCCTGCCAGACTCCTCTGTCCATGGCATTTTCCGGGCAAGAAGACTGGAGTGGGTTGCCATTTCCTTCTCCAGGGGATCTTCCCAACCCAAGGATCAAGCCCAGGTCTCCTGTGCTGCAGGTGGTCTCCTGCATTGCAGGCAGATTTTTTTTACTGACTGAGCCACTGGGGAAGCCTTGTTTGCACTGGGACCCACAAATTATGAGGACTTATCTGCTTGTCAGAGAAGGCAGTGGCACCCCACTCCAGTGTTCTTGCCTGGAGAATCCCAGGGATGGGGGAGCCTGGTGGACTGCCGTCTATGGGGTCACAGAGTCGAACACGACTGAAGTGACTTAGCAGTAGCAGCAGCAGATCTGCTTGTACCATGTCCTGCTTTAACAAGTGTTGGCCTGAGATGAAATAAAAATATCCACCACCCTTTTTTGCACACTTTCATCTTCTATATGCCACCCCAGCTGTGTCCCAGTGAAGGAAGCACCAGATTATACTAATTTCTACCTAAGTTTAGAGGACCTAATGGCTCTCACTTCCAAGGACAATTTTCTTTCTAAAAGAAGGTAGCAGACAAAGGGTAGTGTTCAAAGGGATGCATTTTTAGGTCATTTTTTTGTTTTGGGCCTTTAAAAAAAATATAGTGTTTATTGGGACTTTCCTGGTGGTCCAGTGATTAGCACTCTGTGCTTCTACTCTAAGGGGTTTAGGTTCGATCCCTAATCAGGGAACTAAGATCCCACATGCCTAACACTAACCCTAAGATCCCACATGCCATTCAGTCAAAAAAAGTGTGTGCGTATATATATTATTTATATGTGTGTGTATAATATAAGTATGTTTATTATAGTTATGGCAAAAACAGGAACAACAGCAACAGTTGAACTTAGCTGTTTACAAAACTCATTATTGCAGATTGTTCCACATACAAAACACAGGCAGTGTGATAGTGTTGGTGTTCTATTCAGGAAAGGTAAATAAACAAGCTGGATGGATCAGAGAAGTTCCTGAAAATAAGCACGTTCATCCTGTGTCCCATGGGGTTCAAATGCCTGTCCTCAATATTTAAGAGCCTTGGTATTGGCTGTTGGAGGTCTGAGCCCTACTCCTTCTCTTGCCAGCATCAATGGGCCAGCAGATCTGAAGACACGTAGACCCAGATCTCCTCTCTCATGACCACCATCATTGCACCATCTATCTGACCAGGACCTCTTTTAATTATTAGCAATCTGATCTTTCAGTGAAGGAAAGCCAGTTTGCTCTGTTATTTTTGCCAGATAAATATAAAATGAAGTGTACCATCTTAATGTGTTACTGAGCTCCAGCTGAATTTGAAGTAGACCTTTCTTCACCTGTGCTAAAGAAGCATTATAAAAAGGGATTTCTTGATGTTTTGACAAACTTAGTCTATTGAGAAAAGATTTGTAAACATGAGATATCGGGAAATTTCTTACAATTTTTTTTAGGAAGTAGGAATTTTTTTCTTAACAACATTGAGAGGTTTGAGAGAAGACTTAAGAGTAGAACTAAGATTTAACAATTCTTTATGTATTTTAGATACAAAAACTAAGAAACTTGTCCCTAACCCTTTAAAGAAACTCAGGAACATGGGGCTGGTGATCAGAGAAAATTCCAGAAGTTTAGCTTTATGAGGATAACATCGGTTCAAGTAAACATGGAAGTAAATGATAAATATGGTAGAGGTCTACTGATTCAGCCCTCTCTAGGCTTTCTATATGCTGCGCCTGTGTTCAGTTCTATGGAATAAAGATGAATATAGTAAGGTCTTTGTTCTTGAGTGCAGAGTCTAGGAGGGGAGATAGACCTGTGCCCAATTGGGATATCTGATTTCAGCTGAGCCCATCTGACTCTGCTTAAGAACATGAATTTTTAATCCTTGGCTCTAAGGGTAGAACCATAAGGAGCAGCAGCAAGGGAATCTAGAAGAACTAGAGTTCTAGCCAGGAAATGAAGACAAGAACTGAGTCAGGCAAGATAGAGTGTCAAGGACAGGCACAGAATTCCCGGAACTGACCGAGGTATATAAATCTCATTGAGTTACTAAAGGCTCCCTTACTGCAACTGGAGTAAAATGTCAGAGCAGGACTAGAAGCCCAGGGAGACTTGATGCTGAGCATTGTGCTTTCTACGAGCTTCCCTGGTTTCAGGGATTATCCTGAGACAAGGTAGCACTGGGCTTGTCTGTGGTCACTCAAAAGTAGTAGTGATGAGATTTAGTTAGGTTCACTGTGAAGGCAAAGCGGATAGTGTTACGGTTTCTTGAACAAAAAAGAAAAAGTTATCTCTGACAGTTTATAAATTGTACACTTAAGCTTTGGGTAATTTGAAAAAAATGTGTCCTCAGAAATCCTAATTTGACTGGTGACTACTCAAGTAATTGAAAAAGTAGATAATAGAGAAACCTCATCTAAATAAGCACTGAACTGATCTATAGGAATAGAGAACGTTCCAGAATTTAAGTAGGCTTCCTTCTAAGTAGTTTCTGTTTTGAATCCCCGAGAAGGTATAGCCAGTTCCTAATTACCATGTTTTCACTGAAAACCATTTGTTTTCTCCCAGTGCACCCCTTTCTTGGTATTACTATGGCAGATGTCTAACTGGTCAGTACATTTGTCTTCAGGCACATTTAAGGATTTGTCATATATGGTGGAAAGTGCTATTTTTAAACTCATACTTAAAAAACTGTATCAGCTTAGGGTTGATTTTGTACTTACACTTTAGCGTTCAGAAATGAGTTTCTTGATTGTGTTGAAATGTTTCTCATTGCCTTCTGAGTTTAAAAGTAAAAATATAAATTACTGAAATCTTAAACTATTAAAGGGCTCTAGTCTATGTCCCTGAGGACTTTTGCTCCATGGAATGTACGATATAGATGATGCTTGTTTATTTGAGGTCCTTATGAGAGGGTTGACCCACCATTTTTCATATCATAGCAGCACAAGGAAGTAGAATAGTATTCTAGCACATAATGTGTTTTTCAAAAGCTTCAAGATAATTTATATTACTTGTAATATAACCTTTTTAAAACAGATTTTTAGGTCCATAAGTATTTAGATACATACGCAAGATAGTAAAGTTGTTTTACTGGTTTTTTTTTTTTTTTCCCTTTTTGAAGATTTGAAGGAAAAATTACATTTCACTGGATAGTTTTCATGACAGTCTATCTTATCGGACCAAAGCCAGGTTGTTCAGAATAGAAGCTGGAAATTTTCTCTTGTCTCACCCCACCTTGACCAGGCACTGCAACATGAATTTGGAATTGGGACCATGTGTGACCCTTATCCATTTATTTAATATTTAATCCTAGCAAAGCATAAGCAGACTCTCTGCCTTTGTAGTTTTTCATGGCTATGACCACTTTATGTGAATTACCACAAGGGGAGAACATGGTTCCTGACAGGCAGATAAAGGATAGTGTTTCTGAAGGACATTTTCCGTGAGAAATAGAACAACTTTTTGAATGTTCCTTGCTTCTTTTGATTATATCAGTTGTTTTCTGGGTGGAATAATCATATGTGTCTTTACTAAGGTTTTAAAAACATTGTATGATCCACACATTAGCTTATTTTCACTTGGCAGATTTTAGGCTGAAGGCAGTGTTTTGTTGACTCTTGAAACAGAGCTTGATTCAGGTAAATAGTTATCGAATGCCTCTTTGTGTGTCAGGCTCTGAGGGAAATACTAAGACACAAAGATGAGAGAGACAAAGCCCCTAGCCTCTAAGGGTTCACAGTCCAATGGAGTAGACTAAGAGAGAAATAGTTTCCGTGTATCATGATATACTCAGATGGAGGTATGCAAAAATGTGCCACTGGAACAAGTGCAAAGATATTGTTTTTGCCTCTTAGAACTTGTTTGCCTACTTGCTAGTCACCAAATTTTTACATATTCCTTAAACTAGACTAGGAAGCCAGTAGCATCTTCTGCTGCTTAGTAGCCAACCTTCTGTCCTATGGAAGGGCATTTACAGTGGATATGCTTTTGAGCTCAGATACATTTAGGCTCTGAGATACCTGAGGCCATTGTGGAGGCAGGTTTCCAACCCCAGTTCAGGGTAGTTGGGTTTAGCCTTTTCCACAAGGTTGAGAAGGAACAGACAGTGAGTGGAAGCAGGAGGGGGGGAAAAAGTGGGGAAAGCTGGAGAAGTACTGGGAGGAAGGAGTAGAAAAAAACAAAGCAGCACGAATGGTACACTCCTCCGGTCCCCCAAATCTAGGTGCCTTCAAGGCTAAAAAGGTTACTGACCCACGTGTAGACTGTGTATTTTCAGTAAGCTGTATTTAGCTGTCTGCATCTCCAGCTCCTTCTTTGCAACTTTCACACAAAGGAGGCCTCCTTTGTGCTTAGGGACATTCTCAAGCACTTAGGTTTTTTTCCCTGGAATTCACAGGCCCTGCTCTGTTCTGTGTTTTATTGCTTTCAGCTTACTTCCTGTTCTTTTGATTAAAAACTAAAGCCTCTGTAGACATGATAAGAAGTTTAAAAATGGAGCAGACACCAAGCAGTGCTTACTGGTGTCCACACCCTGCCCAGGTGCCGTGAATCTAGGGCAGCTGGGGTAAAAACGCTAAATGGAACCAGCTTTCTGCACATGTCTTGTGCATAGGAAAAAGGAGTGCTTTTGAAAAGGCTTTGCTTTTTTGAATTTTCTGTGGAGTTATTTATGTAAGTTTAGAGCTGTTTATTATTATTTTTTCTTTCATTCTGCTATGTCGTATGTAGATGGAGGAGAAGTCTCCTATATTAGCTTGGTTTAAATGATGCTAAAGGGGATACATTTGCTGACATTATCAGGGGGCCGTCTGAAAATGATCACCTCCGACAGTCCAAGATGGACCAGCTCTTTCTTTTTACCTCCTGAGGGTTGAAACACTCTCAACTTTATTAACAGGAACTTGTAGGGACAAGCCTGCTAAGCTTATCTAGTTCCAAATGAATACTTTAATTCATCAAAAGCTTACAGCGAGGCTCTGCAGGTTTATAGAAGAAACACCATACAGAAGCCTCTCAGAGGTCCCAGGCAGTGATGTAGTTCTGAAGCTAGAGATTATTGGTTTGCCCACAAATACATAGAGGTTGTTAGTATTTTGAGCAGACTGCAGTTGGTGGCCTGAGGGGTTATGTGTAACACTGGAGTCCATAAAATGATGTACCCAGAGAGTAGAATTTGGATATTCTGGGTTTGGTGAATTAGGGGGAAAATATGAAGAAAATCTGTTTAGGCATAAGACTTGGACTATATTTACTAAGAGCATCAAACCTGATATTTCACAGAAAGGAATGGTTAAAATTAAATATGTACATTATAGGCGCTAAGAATTCAAAACCAATAGAATATGACATCACAATCGAAATGCACATATTGAGTGGTTTTGGATTTTCATTAAGGCCTTAAATTTCTTAATAGAAATATGTGCATATGCCCATACGTATTAACTGTAATAAGGTTTTCTTTATATATATTTTCATACATACCTTTAATATTGTAGCCAAGTGCTCGATTTTTGGATTTAATTATACTCTTTAAAAAAAGAAGCCCCAGTTTATAATGGGTACAGTATTTTAATTAAAGTGTACTTTTAGCAAGTCACAATGATAAATTTCTTGGAGAGGCAAATAATCAGCTTGTAGTGTCAGCTTACTTTGATGCCAGGAGTTGGCTTTTTTTCTGGGTGAGGGGGAACTCGGGATGAGCATAAAGCAAAAGATTATCATTATCATTTTATTACATTACTCTAATTAAAGAGAACACATCAAAAAAGAAGATTGCATTTGGCAGCTGTTTACATAATGGGCTTTTGTTACAAGGAAACGTGGCTCCCTCCCCTAGTGTGTATAGAGCAACCCGGGACACTTCTGGCAGCTGGCCATGGAGTCCGTCCTGGCTTTGGCAAGAACAGATGGTTTTGGGGTCTGTTGTTCACGTTGGAGTTCCATGTTACCAATTTTGAATGGAAGTCTTTACTGAACCGTTTGTCCTGCAGTCTAGAGCTCCTCACGTCAGGGGGCAGTTAGGCGCCGTTCCTGACATGCCAGTTGAACGCCCGAGTCCTGCCATTTCTTCAGAACTTGGATTCTCCCTGCCTCTGGCCCTCTGCTGGATGGAAGCAGTAAGTGTGGGTCTACTGCCCTCTGGTGTCCAGCTCGGAGAGGTGCTGGACAGCCCTGCTCTGAGCTCTAGGAACCCAGGGGAGACAAATGCCTGAGCTGTCTCTCTGGCTCTTGGGAGCAGATGTGGAGGTGCCTGCTTGAGTACCAAATTCTTATCAGGACATGCAGATGCCATGGTCTGTAGACTTTCTACTTTGGGAAGGACCTTGCGTTCATCCATTTCACCGCTTTAATTGTCCCACTCTATACACATTTATTGAGCATCTACTAAGCTTCCCTGGTGGCTCAGAGGTTAAAGCGTCTGCCTCCAATGCGGGAGACCTGGGTTCGATCCCTGGGTCACGAAGATCCCCTGGAGAAGGAAATGGCAACCCACTCCAGTATTCTTGCCTGGAGAATCCCCTGGACTGAGGAGCCTGGTGGGCTGCAGTCCATGGGGTCACAAAGAGTCGGACATGACTGAGTGACTTTAGTTAGTTACTTACTATGCTTTTAATTTTTAATTCCACAGATACTTTTGGCACCTACTGTGTGATAGGCACTGTGCCCTGAAGCTAGGGCTCTAGCAGTGGAAAGGAGGCAGTGATAAAAAAAGAATCTCTGCCTTAATAGAACTCAAATTCTATTGGCAGGTGAGGAGGTGGAGGGCAAGGAGACAGCAAACAAGGAAATGTGTAAATAAGGCAATTGAAAATTTGTGCCAAGTGCTATTATGATGTAAAGGTAAGGCAGACTCAAGTAAAAGAGTGAGGTGGATGGTGATGAGATGTTAGACAGGGTGGTCAGAAAAGCCTTTCCAATGAAGTAGTATTTGAAAGGAGAGCTGAATGAAGTGAGAGAACACACCAGAAGTATGGTGTGTTTTTTCACAGCAGAAGTATGACTAGAATACATGTGTTCCCTGACTCCAAAGCAATGATCTATCTCTGAGCTGCATCCAGATAAAATAAGTGGAAAAAAAAATTGTTACTGAGCTTCTATATATTGAGAGGACACCTGGGCCCTGGCTTATGAGGAGAGACACAAACATGAGTTAAAGTTAAGAGAGAGGCTAAATCGCTAAATGTTTGTATCTGGCAGGTATCCTTGGCATAGAAAAGTGTGCAGTTACATGCATGAATGGCAGTCTTCCTGCTCAAATATCTCGTTTTAATCCTGTGGTGTCTGAGAGTAGCCAGGTGAGTGCTAGGTGGCCTGTGTGTCTTAGAGGAAGGGCTTCCAGGGTAGATACAACACGAGGTCATTTGCTGTTTCTCCCCCCACCTCCTAACCGTCCCCTCCCCCCAGCAGAATGGCTGCTCCTTGTATTCTCCTAGAGTGCTTGTTGGAAGAGAGGGGCTGTCTCTGCTTGCTTTAAAAGGCGCCAAGTCAGGAGAACTCTGTAGAGGAAAAGTCTCTATTATTCACAAAATGGCGGGGGTGATGCTCAAAGGTCATCAGATTCAGAGAAAGGGTCAAAGCACTAATGAAGTGGAACCCTCATCCACATGGCAGTCTAGTCACTTAGGATGGATGGAGGAGACACTGCCTTTGTTGAGAGCCTGCCCTATGCGCACTTTCTGGTATAACCTTGGCCCTCCCTGCTTTTTACGACTTAACTCCCATTCCTTTCATGGGGTTATCCATACTGTGTGTTTTGACTTCGGATCTTTCTTTAGAAGAAATAGCCTCCTGTTCTCGTTCCTTTTTACATAACGATTCAAACATTGGAAGGCAGTATTTTCCTAGTTGACCTTTAAGGTTTGGTTTTCATCTCTTTAAAATCTATTATCATATGTACATATGATGTCATATCTGACAGCCTAATTGTAGACATGCCTTTGAACACACCAATAGGCGTGTAGTATAAGGGTGTAGCAAGTGACCAGCTTAACCTTTATTTACCTCTGGTTTTTCTGCTGCCAAAGGGAATTTTTTTTTTAAGTGAGCATTTTTGGAGTAAAGAAATTTCTAGCGGAAAACATGTCTTTTTGAAAGATAAGGATGTTTCATCTCCTATAATAACATTGCCTTTTATGTCCCCCACCTCCAACTTGGAGAATGACACATGACAATTGAAGAAGAGTTTGAAATGAAATGTGATGAATATAATTGGAGGCCAGCTTTTAGAATGGTCAGTGTGAGTGTAATCAATCTCCTGAGGAAATGATAGGCCCCTCTTCCCAGGGAGAGATGCTTCTTGTGGCTGGTAGGAGAGGAACAGGTTCTTTCTTTGCCTCTGACACTTGCTAAAATCCAGGACTTCTTTGCTGCATATACTTCTTTCTTGGGGCTTTATCATTCATTTTCATTCTCTCTCCCCCTCTTCCTCCCTTTTCTCTCTCATAAATCAGCTGGTGTGTGTGTGTGTGTGTGTGTGTGTGTGTGTGTGTGTGTGTGTGTGTGTGTGTGTATGGCTGATCTCCACTTCTTCTATGTAATCCAGCCAATTGACTCCTAACTTATCAGTTAATAACTAATAGTGCACTGATTACCCTAGACTTCTCCCAGTCCCGTTTAGGGAGGAATCTGCCCTCATTGACCTCATTTCATTGTATCTCTTGCATCAGCATTGTTTTGGAAATAAGTAATAGCCTTGGGGAGCTTAAATAAAAACCATAGTTAAGCAGGAGTTCCCCCAAGCTTTTAGCTGACTGAGAATTTTTCCCTTTGGGAAATTCTTCCACCAAGTGCACTCTGGTCTCATTTACAACTTTATTTGGTAAAGTTGAAGAATAGCAAAATGATCCATTTGTGTTTTTTTCAAATGATAATAGCTTGTGTTTGCAGGGTCCTTTAAAAGCATTTTTGTATTTGTTTCATTTTGCTCCTGGAACAACCCTGTGAAGGATATAGCATCATCTTGTTTGATGGTGAGACAGCAAGGTGTAGTTGAAAGCCTTTCAGACTCGGAATCAAAGGACCTGGTCTCGGTTGGCGGTCCATGGAGGTGACAGGTATCCCCTGAAGACTCTGAAAATAGGTTGTTCTCTGATAATTAAACTTTAAACAAGATGCAATAGATCAAAGCAGAGAGGTGTCACCGGAAGGTATTAACATTGTTAAAGAAGTGATATGTCGAGGAGAACAGAGGCTGGAGAGAGTAATTGAGGGCACTCTGCAGAGCCTGTCTGCTTCTGTCTAAGGGCCAGTTTCCGTAGCAGGTTTATTTTCATTGCGGAGATGGTTCATTAGATTACAAAGACCTGATACCACTGAACGTAATTTCACTGACTCATCTGGTAATGATTTCGACTCACTAATCAACCCTCTGATTATAATTCATCTTTTCATGTAGCTTGTCAGTGGAGATATGGCCAGGAATATGAGAATCTAGTCTCCCTAGTAGTAATAATTCATATCGCAAATGAATACTTAGGCATTCTGATGGAATATGCCAGTTACTTGGGATCTCTCTTAGCATGAGTCAGGTGAACACTGGGACACTGACAAAATAAAATTTGTCAAAATGAAGCCTCTTCGCAGTGGTTGCCTGGTCAGTTGGCTTTCCCTGATGATACCCTTCATTATTACTATGCACACATTCTTTTGCACATCTAGGGATTTTTTGTATTTATAGACTGTGCAAACTTGAGCAAGTCATTCCTCTGCTCTGAACTTGGTTTAAAATCTGGAAAGGAGTATGTCAAGGATGTATATTGTCACCCTGCTTATTTAACTAATATGCAGAGTATCATGAGAAACACTGGACTGGATGAAACACAAGCTGGAATCAAGATTGCCAGGAGAAATATCAATAACCTCAGGTATGCAGATGACACCACCCTTAGGGCAGAAAGCGAAGGAGAACTAAAGAGCCTCCTGATGAAGGTGAAAGAGGAGAGTAAAAATGTTGGCTTAAAGCTCAACATTCAGAAAACTAAAATCATGGCATCTGGTCCCATCACTTCATGGGAAATAGGTGGAGAAACAGTAGAAACAGTGACAGACTTTATTTTCTTGGGCTCCCAAATCATTGCAGGTGGTGACTGCAGCCATGAAATTAAAAGACACTTGCTTCTTGGAAGGAAAGTTATGACCAGCCTAGACAGCATATTAAAAAGCAGAGACATTACTTTACCAACAAAGATCTGTCTAGTCAAAGCTCTGGTTTTTCCAGTAGTCATGTGTGGATATGAAAGTTGGACTATAGAGTAAGCTGAGAGCCGAAGAATTGATGCTTTTGAACTGTGGTGTTGGAGAAGACTCTTGAGAATCCCTTGGACTGCAAGGAGATCCAACCAGTCCATCATAAAGGAAATCAGCCCTGAGCATTCATTGGAAGGACTGATGCTGAAGCTGAAACTCCAATACTTTGGCCACCTGATGCGAAGAACTAACTCATTTGAAAAGACCCTGATGCTGGGAAAGATTGAAGGCGGGAAGAGAAGCAGATGACAGAAAATGAGATGGTTGGATGGCATCACCGACTCAGTGGACATGAATTTGAGTAAACTCTGGGAGTTGATGGTAGACAGGGAGGCCTGGCCTGCTGCAGTCCATGGAGTCACAGAGTCGGACATGACTGAGTGACTGAACTGAGCCTTGGTGTCTGCATGTTTTGAGTGCTTTGGAAACTGAAGAAATGTAAGGTAGTAGTAGAATGGTGAGGAGGAAGGAAAAGAGCAGGTTTGAGGTCTGGCATCAAAGGTAATTTGCCTGCATATATATGGAATTTAGAAAGATGGTACTGATGAACCTATTTGTGGGGCAGGAATAGAGATGCACACATAGAAAACAGACTTATGGAAACAACGGTGTAAGGGTGGGAGGAACTGAGTAGCATGGAAACATATACATTACCATATGCAAAATAGATAGCCACTCGGAATTTGCTGCTGTATGATGTGGAGCTCAAACCTGGTGCTCTGTGACAACCTAGAGGGATGGGATGGGATGGGATGTGAGAGGGAGGTTCCAGAGGGCGGGGACATATGTATACCTATGACTGATTCATGTTTGTGTATGGCAGAAACCAACACAGCTTTGTAAAGCAATTTTCTTCTAACTAAAGAAGAAAAAGGTAATTGGCCTAACATGACATATCTAGCTGACAACAGCCATAGGTAGCATATGTCCCTCACTGTATTCTAGGCACAGAGGAGCAAGAGATGGGGCCAGAAGCCAGATTTAGGATAGGATAGGCTAGAATCCCACGGACAGAGGAGCCTGTCAGGCTACAGTCCATGGGGTCGCAAAGCATCGGACGCAACTGAAGTGACTTAGCACACACACAGCAGGATAGGATAGGACAGGGTAGGGTAGAGGTAAGTTGGGAAGCAGGGGACTGACCTTGCTTCAACGTGGCATTTAGGCTTCTACCACTCTGTTTAGTCCACCTTGTTCAAAACTTCTTTGTGCTGGAGGGAAATGGTTAACTGAATTCCCAGGGGTTCTTCACCACTTGTTCAGTGTTCTTTCTGTTTAAAATCAAAGCCTGATTGCTGGAAGAACTAAAGACCAGATTTTTTTTTTCAGAAAAAAATTCCAAGAAGTTAATTTCATACAGTGATTCACTCTGCCATGGGACCCTCAGAACCTAGCTAGAATCCAGGAGTGTTTCTTTTAGATGGTTTTGCCTGGAAAATCCTATGGACGGAGGAGCCTGGTAGGCTGTAGTCCATGGGGTCGCTAAGAGTCGGACACGACTGAGTGACTTCACTTTGATGCATTGGAGAAGGAAATGGCAACCCACTCCAGTGTTCTTGCCTGGAGAATCCCAGGGACGGGGGAGCCTGGTGGGCTGCCGTCTATGGGGTCGCACAGAGTCGGACACCACTGAAGCGACTTAGCAGCAGCAGTAGCAGCTGAGAGAAAAATATATACATTCCCGTATCGGGTTATTGATACACAGTTGTATCCTAATCCTCATTCCTTTGATATTGATAAATGTTAGTAGCTCCAGTCTGTTCTTCCTGGGTGTAGTTTTATGAGGTTCAGGTAGTTGTGGACCAGAGATTCAAATGACCCTAGTTCTTAAGGATTATAGGAAGTCCTATAGAAATGTAATTCTTTTGGGAACCCACTGCTTTGTGATTATATTCTATTGCTATAAACAGTATTAAGCATCAAGTTATTTCTCATTAAACCTGATGTAGTTAAATAATCATTACAGGTAGAGACCTATGGTAATTCCCTTGTTTTTGTCCACCTACCAGATAGACTGTGTATACAGTTAAAAACTATTCGACTTGGAACTTTTATTAGTGAAGATACATGCTTAATTGTGTTTTAAAATCCTGTTGGAATTTCACACATACTTTATAAAATATGTATTCTTTATTTTGACAGGATTGTGTTTAAAGGAGTCTTTTGATGATAGACATTTATCTTTTCTAGATCTTTTGTCCCTGGCGATTTGCTGTAACTTTTATAAGTCAGAGGGCTTATTGATCTATAGATTTTATATTATGCTGTGCATGAATAGCTATTGCTGTATTACTGGAGAAACTGACTGCTGTATAGTCTGGGTGAAACATATTGATTTTCATGGACTGTAGTATTCTTCACAGAAAGAACATGTTGAATTTTAATTTCCTGAGAATGTCAACTTGCCTTGCCTGTCAAGAAATTAATCTGAAGCTACTGTTTACTGGTATGATAGCGGTCTTTTACTTGCTCTGACATCATGTCATCTTATTACATCAATATCTTTTATAGGCATTGCCAATCCTTGTATTCAGAATCTCATCTTTCCTTTTAATGGAAAGTAAGTAACCAGTGAATAAAAAACTTGTACCTGGCACATAATAGGCATTTAATTTGAGATATTTAATGAGATATTGCAAATACCTGTTCTAGTACCAAGTTATCTATATCTATATTCACATCTATCTGTCTAGCTATCTGTATCTCATTTAGTCCTCAAAATGAATCCTGTGAGGTACATACTACTCTTTCTTTTTCACAGGTGAAAAACAGGCTCAGAGAGGTCATTAAAACTTGCCCATAGTCACACAGCTGGAATACATAAAACGCGGTAGAGCTATGGTTTGGACCTAGTTTACCAGATTTTGGAGTCTACTTGGCTATACTACTTCCTACAAACAGACTGGGACTGACTTTGAGATATTCAAATCTACCTTGTCTCTGACAAATAGCAAAATAAGACCCTCCCACTTCCGGAAAGGGAAGTATACCTGGTGGGAAGGTCTGTGCTCAAGCAGTGCTGTGTGTCAACACCTGCCCGCATCCAGAAGTAAAGACCCTAAGGGAAGTTTCTCACAAGGAAATTCTCAGGCTGGTTTGTTCAAAGACGTAAATTTTAAACGGAACCACCTCAACATTTCCTACTGATTTATTGTTTCCTGAAGGGGAAAATCCAGTGGTTACTTAAAAAACAAAATAAAAGTCAAAAACCCTTATGCAAAAAGGAATGATTGTCCAGAAGAGGGAAATCCATGCAGACAGAAAGAGTAGGGCTTGCCAGGGCTGGGAGTGGGGAGAAGAGGAATGAGAAGTGACTCCTAATGTGTCCAAGGTTTCTTTTTGGAGTGGCTAAAATGTTTTGGAATCAGATGGCAGTGATGGTTATACATCTTTGTGAATATACCAAAACCCACAGAATTGTATACTTTAAAGGGGTGAATTTTATATTATAGGAATTATATCTCAGTATTATTTTTAAAAAGGAAACGGAACATCTGCTTAGAACATCCCCTAAGTGTTCATAGTGCTCTGAGGTGCCTTTTTGTGACCTATGGCTTTTGACCGAAGATCAGTGAGTACCTTTAAAATCAGCTCTGCCCAGGGGCTTGTCAGCATGGACTCCTAGTTACCAGTGGAGATTTTTAACTCTGATTACAATTTTCCTATGAAAATCAGAGTGCCAGTTTGGGTCCCTGACCCTCTGGAGGATATCCAGGTAAAGGCTGTGTTTTTCTCCTTAGAATAAAATGTGAATAGTTAAAGTGTAACTTCGCCAAATAACTTGATTTATCTTAAAGTGCAGCAATTTGCTACACGTGCGGTTTTCAGAAAGCACTAATCAATTCCAGGTCAGAATCAGTTAAAGCGCCCCACAAATTGATAGTGAGGTCTTAAAAAGGCTCAGCAGCTTTGGAACGTTAAATTTACTTGCTGTAAATTTGGAATAAGAACATAAAGAATCACTTTCCAGCAAGATGATGAAAATTCATCATGTACATTATGTGTTTCTTCAGAAGCACACTACATTAATTTTCCAGCTCAAATAAGTGGAGGAAGTAAGGTTTCTTGTTACTAAAAAGTTGCTGTGATGTTTAGAGAGGCAGACCAATTCCATTAATGAATCCAATCTGCTCTGACTTGTGATACTGCCTAATGTGTCCTAAAAACCCTAATGTTGATAAATGTCATACAAACCAGTATTAGGCTTTTTCCCCTTAAAACAAGACCGAGAAGGTGTTTATAAAACTTAGTTTCATTCCCCAAGGATCCGAATGCTTACAGTCAGCTCTTGATTATCCAGGGCAGTCGTGGAGAGCAGGGGCATGGCTCCTCTGAAAATCTCTCTTTGCCTTTGGTGTATGTATTAGCCCTCATTTGACTCTGAGGGCTGCCTAAGAAGGAAAGAAGGCAGAAAATTTTTAAAAAGTCCTGCTGATCAGCATCTCTCCTCAAAACCCTCTTCAGACATCTGTCCCACTCTAGGCTATGCTGAAGAATTATGGCATCCCCACTCAGCCCAGAGGGGCCTTCTCCTAGCTAGATGAAAATCATGAAGTGTTCTCATGTTTAAAAGGCCTCCTGCTTGGTTGCTGGCCCACAGAGAGAAGTGAAAAGAAGAGCAAGGCAACATCAGCCATTCTTTCACTTGCTTTGCTTAACTTTGTTAATAAGCATGTGAAAGCAAGGTAATCCACTCTAGGATACCCAAGATTTGCTGGCTTACCTTTGTTGGCCTGTCAAACACAGCTTTCCATCTCATCTTAAAGCACCCCCAAAAGCTTTGCAAATCTATGCTGTGGTCTAGAACTGCTTCACAGCTCCTGAAATGCAGTCTCTGTTGTTGTGAATGATGGCAGCTATTAAATAAATCCTGGAGATGCTGCCCTGAAACTCAGATCAGGAAAGGCTCATTGTACCTTGCCTTCCTGTGGTCCCAGCACCTCCAACTGTAGGATCCCTGGCTCTCTGTGGCCCCTATCTGCTTGGATTTTCCTGACCAAGCTGAGTAGTACCTTGACATGTTGTTTTCGCCTGCTGTCTGCTGTGGTGGCACAGGTCTGTTGGTCCCCTCCTTGCCTACTGATTCTTTGACATCTGCCAGACTTCTCTGGTGGCTCAGGCAGTAAAAAATCTGCTTGCAATGCAGGAGACCACCTGCAGTGAAGGAGACCTGGGTTCAATCCCTGCGTGGGGGAGAGCCCCTGGAGGAGGAAATGGCAACCCACTCCAGTATTGTTGCTTGGAAAATCCCATGGACAGAGGAGCCTGGCGGGCTACAGTCTGTGGGGTTGCAAGAGTCGGACACGACTTAGTGACTAAACCACCACCAGGTTCTGCAGGCCCAGCAAACTCTGAGGGCTGGCCTCTGCTAACCCATCTCTTTGCTGTCTGGGTTGAAAGCTTTGGCAGCCAGTTTGCATAGATGTGTAACACTTATTCTTGTGACAGATGTCTGTTACCATGGGAACCAGGCACAGGCAGTCCATATACCAGACATCCAGTCTGAATTTCTATGGTCATTTCTTGGTTGTTAGTGCTAATGGAGGGAAGCAGGGGCATTGGTAATCTGATTGAGGGGATGATCCCAAATTCATTTGTGTTTGATGTTGGAATGGACCTGCACAGTCCATCAGCAGCCATGGATAAGCAGACTACTCTGAGTCTGATTAGGACTTCCATCCTCTAGTAAGATACTAGGAGAGTATAGAGAAGAAGAAATGGGGAAAGGGGATGGAGTAAGAGAGAGAGAGAGAGAGGATAGGGCAGCATGTGGAATAGGAAATGTGAAGAGATGTACTGAGAGAAGGAGTATGTCCATGAGTTAAAGCAGGTGGAGCTCTGAGAGCTTCCCAAGGTAACTGGCTGGCTCTGCTGGGCTCTCCTTTTCCTTTTGTTCACTAACCATCAACGTCAGGTTTGCATTTCTATCATGGTTTCAAGCATGATTACTCTTAAGAACTGCTTCTCAGAAAGAGAGCCACCTTTTTATTATACTTTCCGTAGAGGTGAAATTTAGCAAGTGGTGGTAATTACGGTTAGGTCCCCAGCCCCTAGCAGAGAGTATGAGCTTGCAGGGTTCGTGTATGTACCATGGTGTTGCTTTGGGGCTGGGCCAGGGGCTTAGGGCTAATACTCTGTCTCGCACAGAGAAGATGGAAGGGAAGGTCTGCCCTTTCAGTAAGTAGGATCCCTATGGTGACTTTTGGGGCTTCCCTGGTAGCTCAGCTGGTAAAGAAACCACCTGCAATGCAGGAGACCCCGGTTCGATTCCTGAGTCAGGAAGATCCGCTAGAGAAGGGCTAGGCCACCCACTCCAGTATTCTTGGGCTTCCCTGGTGGCTCAGATGGTAAAGAATCTGCCTGCAATGTGGGAAGCCTGGGTTCCATCCCTGGGTTGGGAAGATCCCTGGAGAAGGGCATGGCAACCCACTCCAGTATTCTTGCCTAGAGAATCCCCATGGACAGAGGTGCCTGGCGGGCTACAGTCCATGGGGCACAAAGAGTCAGACACGACTGAGCGGCTAAGCACAGCACATGATGGCTTTTAGGGCTGTCTCTTCTTAGAGCAGCTCCTATTTTGGGAATGAGCTCTCTGATGAATCTCTAGTTGGCATGATTCATGGAGGTCTTTGCAAATGACAGTGCTTCTGACTCAAAAGGAGTTCATAATTTCTGTCCTCAGAAGTGTGTGTAACATTAAAGCCCCCTGGAAGCCTAAATAAACTGTTGATGACATAGCAGAGGTTGGATTTCACACCAGGCAAGGTCCTTCTGGACAATACTCGCATCTGATTCTCTTTGGGGCACTTGGCACCCATAGTACAGTGCAGGCCCTCACTGTACATGGGGGCAGAAGCTAAACAAGCTACCTTGCATTTGCCTGGCCTCAGCCAGCTCCTCACTACCAACCTGGCTCTTCCCCACTTTCTTGTGGCATACTTACACCTAGTTTCTGCTTCATCAGCCTTGTCCAAAGGGTTTCAGAAGAGAAGTCTACTCTAATGTATCACTTCCTCCAAGCAGTCTAGAGTTCACCTTTGCAAATAGAAGTCTGCTAGTAAAGACAAAGGTGCAAGTTATTATTTTCTCAGTTTGTTGGAAAAGTGTTTTATTGGTCTCCTGTCGTCCTAGCCTTAAAGTCATTTCATGGAGTCCCCAGTTGCCTCATTTTGAGCTGTGACACCTGGCCCAGCTTTAGCCTCTATGATCCTGGCAGTATACCCAGCCGGCTGTGACAGCTGCCATCTGGCCTGGCCTTTCACTCCTCTTGCATCAGGATTGACTCATGTGGCAGGAAAACATTCCCATTACCTTTTTGTGGATGAGGCATACCAATGGATTTACTTCTGTAGTGAAGGAAATGAGACCAAGAGAGAGATTTCCTTCCAGCCTATATTGCCAGAGAACATCACTGTGAGGCACTTGGGAAAGAAAATATCGAGCTACCTTTGTAGATGCAGAGGATCGATTCAGAGAGAAAATAATAAAAAAAATACAAAATTAAAAAGAAACACAATGTAAGGCTGTAATTGGAGGAGGAAATGTAATATCGCTCATACCGAAAACATCATTTCTGCAGTAATTTTCAATAAGTCAGTGAGAACATTGTAATTCTACTGGGATTTGAGATATGAGAAAAATGAAATAAATATTTGGAATAAGCCATTATGGAGAAAGGTCCCCGATGAGTTGCTATTCACTATAACTATACTATAATGATGCTAACACAGAAATCCTTTGGAACCTCCTTTTTGGAAGTTTTACTGAAGTACTGCAGTTCATTGTTCTCTTTCCCTTTGGGGGTAACAACACCCCAGGTAGACTGCGAGGGGTTTGATCAAGGTGGTGATGTTGCCTATCAACCTCTCTTTAAATCTCTGGCAATAGAACCTGCTTGTTTCCCAGGCGAAGGACCACAATTCTGAAGGGTGGCTATCACTGAGACAGCAGTTCCAGTGTTGCAGAAGCAAGTTGGTCGGTAATTATATGTTCTTATATAGATTGCTTTCAGAGATAGGTAATTATTGTGAAAGTGACCAGCTGGAACTCACAGTTAGCTCAGGTCTAGACTTCCCAGGCTACCAGCAACTACCTGTCTTTCAGACAGGGTAATCTTGGACATACATTGTTTGTTTCTCTTTAATATTATAAAACAAAAAAGCAATTAAAACAAGGTATGAGTGAACCCTTTAGAAAAAAGAACCTGTTATTAAAACAAAGTACAAAAGGAAATATTGTATCTTTTAAAAAAGCTTCCTTGTGGAGGGACAGGTAAGAAAAGGAATTGCTCTGAAACAATTGTGGCAGGGTTAAAGAGAAATGAAGTTCACTATTGAATAGTGAGAAAGCTATAAACTGCTCTTTTAGCCTCCAAATAGCTTTCCCTTTTTCCTTTCCCACTTTTATAACTCAGAAAAATGTATTGACCCTCTATAGCTTATAAGATCAATCCTAAACTCAAGCATGGTGCCTAGGTCCCTTCTCAGCCTGGCCTCAGTGTGCTTTCAGCCTCCTCTTCCATATAGTCCCCATACCCACCTCATTTCATCTATCTACATGACATTTATACAGAGGCGCCATGTACAAGACATCGCTAGGTTCGTTGTGATCTAACACACATCATTTTACTTCGGTGGGGGCTTTATTAGTTTACCATGCATCCTACATGAGCCCCATTAAAATATTATGAGGTGCTATGTGCCTGGGCTGGGGTTGTAGCAATAACCTGGAGGAAAAAAGGAGTCTAGGATGTGGTGGGAAAGGGAAGAGTTGAAACGATGAGGGAGTTTGAAAAAATACCATTGAATAACAAAAATGATGGGTATGATCTACCTCCTGTTTTTAATTTTTCGTGATTTTTTTCCAAACTCCTGTGAATTCGTCTAAAATTATGCAAGATGAAATTGGCTAAGCCAATGAAACATTGCATAGTTATGCGAAAATGTGCATATGAAATAATGCTATTAATAATACTTAACATTGAGTATTAATATATTATTTGCCAGGCACTGTTCTAAGCATTTTTATAAATATTTTATCTTGTAACCCTCAGAACAACCTCCTGAGGGTAGGTACTATTATTTTCCCAATCTTACAGGTAGAGAATCCAAGGTAATGAAAGTTTGAGTGACTGACTGAAGGTCACCCATCTAGCCTGTAGCAGAGCCAGGATTTCAAAGTACATGTATTCTGGCTCCAGAGTTCATGCTTTTAACTACTATAATAAATCTGTCTCTAAATGGAAAAGAATTTCAAAAAGTATGTAAATATATCTATGCACATATAGATACATTAACAAAGACAATTCAAATAAATAGATTTGAAATTAGACTCGTTCTCTGGTTGTTGTTGTTCCATTGCATTCGACTCTTTGTGACCCCATGGACTGCAGCACGCCAGGCTTCCCTGTCCATCACCAAGTCCCAGAGCTTGCTCAAACTCATGTCCATTGAGTCGGTGATGCCATCCAACCATCTCATCCTCTGTCGTTCCTTCTCCTCCTGCCCTCAATCTTTCCCAGCATCAGGGTCTTTTCCAGTGAGTCAGTTCTTCACATCAGGTGGTCAAAGTATTGGAGCTTCAGCTTCAGCGTCAGTCCTGATGAATATTCAGGATTGATTTCCTTTAGGATTGCTGGTAAAGAATTTTAAATTCATAAGAAAAGGAAAAGAGTAAGAATGGTTTAGTGTCAGAGAGGTCAAGAGAAAGCAATTGAGGAAGGAGGATATCAACAGTGTCAAATGTCAACTGAATTAGTAATTAACTGATTAACTTAATAACTTTAAGTAAGTCACTTAGCTTCCTTTGTAATTGTTTTCTCATCGGTAAAAATTGCTGTTGCCTTACAGCTATGTTTAGAAGATTATTGAGATAATGTTAAAAAAGTCTTTGTCGTTTCCTTAGATAATAAAGACTTTTTTGAAATACCCTCACATTATTGCAAGCCATGTCTTAACAGATAAAGCTAACAGCAGATTATGTGTGAATTTTCCAAGTCTTGTGCAGTAGTCTGAGGTGTTTTATGGGCTTCCGTGGTTTCTTATTGGTAAAGAATCTGCCTGCAGATGCAAGAGACACATGTTCAGTCCCTGGGTTGGGAAGATCCTTTGGAGAAGGAAATGGCTACCCACTATAGTATTCTTGCCTGGGAAATCCCATGAACAGAGGAACCTGGGGAACAACAAACAGTCCATGGGGGTAGCAAAAGAATTGGACATGTCTTGATCTTCACGACCAAGATAATCACGATGGTGTGATCACTCACCTAGAGCCAGACATCCTGGAATGTGAAGTCAAGTGGGCCTTAGAAAGCATCACTACGAACAAAGCTAGTGGAGGTGATGGCATTCCAGTTGAGCTATTTCAAATTCTGAAAGATGATGCTGTGAAAGTGCTGCCCTCAATATGCCAGCAAATTTGGAAAACTCAGCAGTGGCCACAGGACTGGAAAAGGTCAGTTTTCATTCCAATCCCAAAGAAAGGCAATGCCACAGAATGCTCAAACTACCTCACAATTGCACTCATCTCACATGCTAGTAAAGTAATGCTCAAAATTCTCCAAGCCAGGCTTCAGCAATATGTGAACCGTGAACTTCCAGATGTTCAAGCTGGTTTTAGAAAAGGCAGAGGAACCAGAGATCCAATTGCCAACATCTGCTGGATCATTGAAAAAGCAAGAGAGTTCCAGAAAAACATCTATTTCTGCTTTATTGACTATGCCAAAGCCTTTGACTGTGTGGATCACAATGAACTGTGGAAAATTCTGAAGTAGAGGGGAATACCAGACCACCTGACCTGCCTCTTGAGAAACCTATACTCAGGTCAGGAAGCAACGGTTAGAACTGGACATGGAACAACAGACTGGTTCCAAATAGGAAAAGGAGTACGTCAAGGCTGTATATTGTCACCCTGCTTATTTAACTTCTATGCAGAGTACATGATGAGAAACACTGGGCTGGAAGAAGCACAAGCTGGAATCAAGATTGCCAGGAGAAATATCAATAACCTCAGATATGCAGATGACACCACCCTTATGGCAGAAAGAAGAGGAACTAAAAAGCCTCTTGATGAAAGTGAAAGGGGAGAGTGAAAAAGTTGGCTTAAAGCTCAACATTCAGAAAACGAAGATCATGGCATCTGGTCCCATCAGTTCATGAGAAATAGATGGGTAAACAGTGGAAACAGTGTCAGACTTTATTTTTGGGGGGCTCCAAAATCACTGCAGATGGTGATTGCAGCCATGAAATTAAAAGACGCTTACTCCTTGGAAGAAAAGTTATGACCAACCTAGATAGCATATTGAAAAGCAGAGATATTACTTTGCTAACAAAGGTCCATCTAGTCAAGGCTATGGTTTTTCCAGTGGTCATGTATGGATGTGAGAGTTGGACTGTGAAGAAAGCTGAGCGCCGAAGAATTGATGCTTTTGAACTGTGGTGTTGGAGAAGACTGTTGCGAGTCCCTTGGACTGCAAGGAGATCCAGCCAGTCCATCTCCATCACCCAGGAGATCAGTCTGAGTGTTCATTGGAAGGACTGATGTTGTAGCTGAAACTCCAATGCTTAGGCCACCTGATGCAAAGAGCTGACTCATTTGAAAAGACCCTGATGCTGGGAATGATTGAAGGCGGGAGGAGAAGGGGCTGACAGAGTATGAGATGGTTGGATGGCATCACCAACTCAATGGACATGACTTTGAGTAAACTCCCGGAGTTAGTGATAGACAGGGAGGCCTGGTGTGCTGCGGTTCATGGGGTCGGAAAGAGTCGGACACGACTGAGCGACTGAACTGAGCTGAACTGAGGGAGCTTAGCTGATAGGCCACTGTATTCTTTACAAACAAGTTTTTTTGTGGTCATGGACATTATAACTAGCTCTTATGCAAGATAGTTTCAAATGCTTCTCCCTGCAGGCGAGACAGAAGTATGATAAAAAGAACAAAAGACTGGGACTGATGCGTTTTGGGTTTTTTAGTAGCTTCTCTCTAAGTTTCCTCATCTGTGAAATGACAGGCTTGATAGTCAGTAGGCCCAGACCTATTTCTATACCAGACTTACCTTGCTGCTGCTGCTGCCAAGTCGCTTCAGTCGTATCCGACTCTGTGTGACCCCATAGACGGCAGCCCACCACGCTCCCCTGTCCCTGGGATTCTCCAGGCAAGAACACTGGAGTGGGTTGCCATTTCCTTCTCCAATGCATGAAAGTGAAAAGTCAAAGTGAAGTCGCTCAGTCGTGTCTGACTAGTAGCGACCCCATGGACTGCAGCCCACCAGGCTTCTCCATCCATGGGATTCTCCAGGCAAGAGTACTGGAGTGGGGTGCCATTGCCTTCTCCGCCAGACTTACCTTAGGAATTTGTTAAAATGTGGATTCTTAGGACCAATGCCTAGAAACTCAGAGTTTATATGTTTGTAGTAGGGCCTACAACAAGCACCCCAGGAGATTCTGGTATCATAGATTTCCAGAGACACTGAATTCGACATAAGCAGAATTGATAAGAGGATTTTTATATTAATATTTTCACACTAGGCTTTTGTTTTCTGGAATTAGAGTTCTCGTTGTCAGGCCTAACTAGAACATATTGGTGAGGTTGTGGGTTCTGCCAATGTGCTGGAGTCAGGGTTGATTTCTAACCTGGGAAGGGGAGGTGAGCACTATGACACCATGATCTCAGGTCAAGAAATTGGCCTCCAAGGGTCTGGGGCAGATAGGAAAAAATGAAGAGGAGTAGAAGCCAACCTTTTATAGGAGTTGGTCGATTTGGAATGCGAGTAATTCATGGATCAAGAGGGGTAGACACCAGGGGAGAAGTGGAGAAAGAGAAGGTGAGACTGGAGAATAAAATCTCAATTCTTAGAATGGCTGATGGTCCATGCATTAGTAAAGGAAGGCTGTGACTGTCTACTTTTTGCACTAATTTTGGAGTATACTCATTGCTATAATGCTGTAAGAGGATTGCGCAGGCAAGTGCATGGACAGTGAGCGGAACAGAAATGTTTTTTACGTCATAAGGTATTAGAGATGCACCTGGCTCAGTATTCTTCTGTGCTTTGGACTGTCACTGCAGGGGATGAGGAAAATAACCAGAAAGGGATGATTGCCAGACAGTGTGAGCAGAGACAGGAAGATGAAGGTGGATCAGAAGGAGCCTGGGATGTTCCGCTCAAATGATCCAGAGAGATTTGATAACACAGAATAATGAGGAATAATGAAGGGTTCATGGCATTAGTAAATTTAAAGGACATGTTGATTTTCTGTGTATAAAACAATGATATGAATAGGTAGACTTTGCTACTCCAGTTGAAAGCCCAGAGAATAAAAGGATTATACAGTTGTTTGCCTTAATACTGGCTGTGGAACACTGTGGATCTCTGCATAGCAGGAGGCATGTGTTGTGTCATACCTGGGGTGACCAGGAGGGGGAGCAAGTCATTTGGTTGATACTTCATAATCTATAATAAGATTCTTTGAATGGTGTTTTGATCAGAAATAGCAATGACTTTAGTTTATAATATCTCCTCTGTTTTCTGCTATGTATATATTATGAGAAAGGTATATTTAGAGTAGATAAACTATAAAAGTAACTCTGTAATGACAACTCTAGAAGTTTAATGTATCACAGACTGAAAAAGGCTTCTTTGATTCAGTGGAAAAGATTTCTTTGACCATTGTTCACTGGGCTCACTTGTTGATATTTGCCATGCACACCACAGTTTTCCCATTCAGGGAGGCTTTTTAGTTTCCATTAATTTTTGTGGTCTTATCCTTTTGCAGGTAACCTTTAAAAATAGTTCTGGGCATGCATCTTTCTTTAAATCCCAAAACCAACACCCCCTTTAATTTTTTGTTTTGAAATAAATATAACTGTCATTCATCTGATATCATGAATTATGCCTGTGAGTTTCAGATATGTTCAGAGGTGCTTCTAAATAGGTTACTTTTCTGTTTCCAGGGTATCTCTTTTCGAAATGATGCCCTCAGTTTTGCTAAAGTCACCATGTAATTAATTGTTTATATTCAATCCTGTAATTTTCTTGTCAAAATATAAATACTTTTGCATTGTTGGGGAAAGCTTGTGTAGTCACTGACTCCTTCAAAATGACATTTTTTGCAGTCTTTTATGCCGATCTGGATTTTTCTTAACAATTAAGAGAGTTAAGCAAGCTAGACAAAGAATATGGTCTTGAATTCTGCTGTTAATAAGATGGTCAGTCTTATCTACCTGTTTTTTTATACCAAGCTTACCATATCTGGTAATAGGTAGTTGGGGCATGATAGCAGCTTGAGGCGGCCTCCTCAAGCACCTGAAAATATTGAAAATAAATTTCCCCCTAAAAGAGGTAAGCTAGGAAATCAACAAGTTATAAAGGAGAACAGAATTATGCAAATTCCCTTTGAAGAGAGTAAATTATAAAAGAAGAATGTCATCACATATTATTTGTATAATTTTTAAAGCATACATGTAGGAGAAAAGACTGGAAGCAAATTGGCAAAATTTACCTATTGTTGATAATAGTTCTCAGGAATAAAGGTGGTTATTACGCTGCTTCTTTGAATTTTATTTTTTAAATTTCAAGAAGAGAGAGAGCAGTATTGAGACAGAGACAGGTGGATTTAATGGCTCCTAGGGAAAAAGACCAGACAGTAGCCTGAGTGACCATGTTAACACATCTGAAGAAAGGATATGTCAATTAGGTAGTGGGAGTTAGGGGCTGTTAGTCATGAAAGCAGAGGAAAAGGAGAAAGTCACAGAGAAAGCTAGTAGCTCTGATCAGCCCACTCTACCCAGGTGGGAGACTGCCTTGTATGGCTCTGGAATAGGTGTCACAGCAATGAAGCAGCGTGGTTATGAGTGACGTCCCATAATCAGACTGAGCAGTGTTCATGTTTCATGCCTAACACTCCCTAGTTTTATGATCTTGGGCAAGTGGCTATATGTTTCAAAGCCTCAGGTTCAGTCTTTATTTTAATAATGTTACTTGCCACATAGAGCCTTTGTGAGAATAAAGGAAGATAATTTATATATTTAGCACAGTGCCTGGCACATTGTAATCCCTCAATAAATGTTAGCTGTTGTTGTAACATCTTATTACAAAATCCTAGTTATAGAGATATATCTTAACATGATGCCATTATTAAACATTCAAATCTTATAACTTGAGTTTATACTGACTCTATGTTTATTAAGCAAGTCTTAGATGATAATTTGGCTTCCAATGTTATTTACCAGGGAGATTAGTGAGGATCTGTCACGTTGTAAATTATATTTATCATTATAAATTTATACAGTGGCATTTAGCTTTGATAGAGCAGTCTTAAGAGGGTTTGATACTATGTGTTTAGTTAATTCAAGACATTGTCAAAATTAAGTTTGGAGTCTCCAAAGACTGGGAATTTAAAAATTTTACACACAGCCCTTTGTGAGCTTGGTTGATGTGAATCTACACCTGAGAGAAGTATTACTCAACTCTGGACCTAGTGAGGTTTCTCTGAAGCCAGTCTTCAGCATCCTCCAGCGAATTAACTCCCTCTGTTTCTATAAAAAATTCCACAGAAACAAAAGTCTACAAGCAATAAATGCTGGAGAGGGTGTGGTGAAAAGGGAACCCTCTTACACTGTTGGTGGGAATGCAAACTAGTACAGCCACTATGCAGAACAGTGTGGAGATTCCTTAAAAAACTGGAAATAGAACTGCCTTATGACCCAGCAATCCCACTGCTGGGCATACACACCAAGGAAACTAGAATTGAAAGAGACACGTGTACCCCAGTATTCATTGCAGCACTGTTTATAATAGCCAGGACATGGAAGCAACCTAGATGTCCATCAGCACATGAATGGATAAGAAAGCCGTGGTACATATACACAATGGAGTATTACTCAGCCATCAAAAAGAATACATTTGAATCAGTTGTAATGAGGTGGATGAAACTGGAGCCAATTATACAGAGTGAAGTAAGCCAGAAAGAAAAACACCAATACAGTATACTGACACATATATATGGAATTTAGAAAGATGGTAACTATAACCCTGTATGCAAGACTGCAAAAGAGATGCAGACATACAGAACAGACTTTTTTACTCTGTGGGAGAGGGTGAGGGTGGGATGATTTGGGAGAATGGCATTGAAACATGTATGATATCATATAAGAAATGAATTGCCAGTCTAGGTTCGAAAAAAAAAATCCACAGAATAAAAATAAAAATCACATTCCCTCTTTTTATTGTGTGAAATTTTAGTAATAGTGAATATGCCATTTCAAACTTCTCTCTTCTCTCCTTCTCCAAGGAGAATCAAGTCTCCCATATTTGGCATTAGAGAGAGGTGCTTAAGAACTTTGGAACCAGACAGACCGCACTCTGAATTCCAGCTGTGCACCACTTACTAGCTGTGTGGGCTTGGGCAAGTTGATTTTGCTCTCTGATCCTCAGTTTTCTCATCTTATAAAATGGGAATAATAATTGTAATGCCTATATCATAAGGCGGTTCTGAGGATTAAAATGAATTCATGAATGTAAAGGGCTTAGAATAGTGCCTAGTTCAAATGAATGTGTTAGGCAGATGTTGGGC
Organism: Budorcas taxicolor; assembly: GCF_023091745.1. NCBI lineage: Eukaryota > Metazoa > Chordata > Mammalia > Artiodactyla > Bovidae > Budorcas > Budorcas taxicolor. The sequence continues at coordinate 42,002,953 of NC_068935.1, read as the reverse complement.
CTCCCTGGTGGCTCAGGTGATAAAGAATCTGCCTGCAATGTGGGAGACCCGGGGTCAATCCCTGGGCTGGGAAAACCCCCTGGAGAAGGGAATGGCCACCCATTCCAGTATTCTTGCCTGGAGAATTCCATGGACAGAGGAGCCTGGTGGGCTACAGATCATGAGGTCTCAGAGAGTCAGACATGACTGAGTGAATGCATGCATACGTGCAGATATTAGTTGTTGTTGTTAGAATATTGTCAGTGTCATCATTATAGAACCAGTCTGTTGTTCAGTCACTAAGTTGTATCCAACTCTTTGCAACCCCATGGACTGCAGCACACTGTCCTTACTCTCTCCTGGAATTTGCCCACATCCATTTCCATTCAGTCAGTGATGCCATCTAACTATCTCAGGAGGTGGCAGAGGATGAGATGGTTAGAACCAGTCTGTTGACATGTTAACCAATGATACTCGACCTGGATTGTCAGTGTCAGCACTCACAGGGCTGTGATGGCATTCCTGAAACAAAATGAAATTAACTTTAATTTAAAGAGAAAAGGACACTTGATACGTATGGCAGTAGGGTATGATCATAATAGCCAAAATGAGCTACTGATAGAGATACAGTTCCAGCTAGGTTGGGACCAATTATGGTGGATCTTTTCACCAGGTTGCTCTCAGCAGCATACCTGTCTCAGCATTGGTCTGTGCTGGCAGAACACACCAGCACCTTTCTTTATGATCAGCACTGACAAATGTCTGCTCAGATGAATTAACATTCCCATCTGGCCTAACGCATTTTGTGGAAACAAGTTGGTAAGCCAGTGTATGAGCTGACCCACAAAACCTCTTAGCTTAAAAAAAAAAAAGTACTGTACTGTATATCCTCGTTGTTTAATCACGGTGTTGTGTCTGACTCTTTGTGACCCTACGGACAGTAGCCCGCCAGGTTCCTCTGTCCATGGGATGTCCCAGGCAAGAATACTGGAGTGGGTTGCCATGTCCTCTTCCAGGAGATCTTCCCAACCCAGGGATCGAACCTACATCTCTTACATTGGCAGGCGGCTTCTTTACCACTGAGCCACCTCAGAAATACCAATATCATTATACTTGTCGTCTAAGGAGTATTGAGAAATGGCAGATAAACTTTTGTTTTTTCCTTCTGTGGCCACATTTGTTGACCTCCAATTGGTGTTTTTGAGAGGCCCATAGAAAGAAAACTGAAAATTGAGTAGTGGAGGAGGAAAAGATCACGGGGAAGAGGGGCATCCTATAATTTGTCAGCATGAGTACTGGTCACTTGCTCCACAGTAAAAACTCAGATCCAAAAAGTCCTGAAAAGCCTAAACATATAGCACAGCAATGGGGCAGCCTCATCATGGGTCTATCACAGGGGCAATTTGAGCATCATTCACACTACTATTCCAATGAACCTTTGATGTTGTGTATGCCAGGACCACACCGCACTTCTATTTCCTTACCCTTCCCCTGCTAAAAGAATTGAGAGCCTAGGGAAGACCAGAAAACAATTCACTTCTCTACTTTGGTTTCAGTCATTTTGGACCAGAGTCATTGACCTTAGTGATTTCCACAGGCAGATTTTGGAAAATGAGAAAATTGAATTGTAATTCGTCCTTTTGTGGTACATGGCTCAATCGGGAACAGTAATGTTTTAGGGACTTGCCCTCAACTTTCCTTCTTAAAACACAGAGAATTTTCAGTGCTGTCAGCTCCAGGGTTCTAGACCCCATGGGATGGAATTTTTAAAATTATTTATTTATAATTGAAGGATAATTACTTTACAATATTGTGTTGGTTTCTGCCATACATCAGGATGAATCAACCATCGGTATACATATGTCCCCTCCCTCTTGACCCTCCCTCCCACCTCCCACCTTTTCCCACCCCTCTAGTTGTTATAGAGCCCTGGTTCGAGTTCTCTGAGTCATACAGCCAACTCCCATTGGCTACCTGTTATACATATGGCAGTGTATATGCTTCCATGCTCCTCTCTCCATTCATCTCACCCTCTCCTTCCTCTCCCTTGCCATTGACCATAAGTCTGTTCTCCCTGTCTGCATATCCATTGCTGCCCTGCACATACATTCATCATTACCATCTTTCTAGATTCCATATATATGTTAATATATGATATTTGTTTTTCTCTTTCTGACTTACTTCACTCTGTATAATAGGCTCTAGGTTTATCCACCTCATTAGGATTGACTCAAATGTGTTCCTTTTTGTGGCTGAGTAATATTCCATTGTGTATATGTACCATAGCCTCTTTATCCATTCATCTGTCGATGGACATCTAGGTTGCTTCCGTGTCCTAGTTATTTAAACAGAGCTGCAATGAATGTTGGGGTACATGTGTCTCTTTCAGTTTTGGTCTCCTTGGGATATGTGCCTAGTACTGGGATTGCTGAGTCATATGGTAGTTTTATTCCTAGTTTTTGAAGGAATCTCCACACTGTCTTCCATAGTGGCTGCATCAATTTACATTCCCACCAACAATGCAAGAGGGTTCCTTTTTTTCCACATCCTCTCCAGCATTTATTGTCTGTGGATTTTTTGATGATAGCCATTCTGCCCGGTGTGAGGTGATATCTCATTGTAGTTTTGATTTGCATTTCACTAATAATGAGTGATGTTGAGCATCTTTTCCTGTTTATTAGCCATCTGTATGTCTTTTTTGGAGAGCAAGCTGGAATTTATAGCTCAGTTGAGGACAGTTAGGTCAGTGGAGGAGGACACAGTGCAATTGTGCTGTTTCTTCCTTTGCAGTGGCATCAGAGCTGCCTGCAGTCCCGCAAGGGGAGCCCCAAGCATGATTAAGGGAAGTGCTAAGCAACGGGATCAGAAGGTCTCATTAGAGAAAGTGACTGTGGCTTATATTTTAGAGATTGTCTTTAAAATGCCCAATCACAAGATCAGCTTTTTCCAGGCATGTTGCCAAGTTACAGCAATGGACCAGTTTTCAAATGTCCATTTAAAATCAGCTCTCTTGAATGCAGCACTGTGGCAAAGGTCCTTCTGGCAGGAAGCCACTTTAGACATCAGATCACTCCATGCATTATTTTTGAATAGTGTCCAGGCCTTTTAGTAATTTAGGCACTATTTTCTTTGAATCCAGAAAATGTCAGTGTACCAGAAGCAAACCTAAGTGGTGCTGCCTAGCCAACATCTGGATTTCCTTTTGCGCAGATGTTCCCTTCTTGGGGCTTGAGCCTTGCTATTTGTTTATATTGCCCCCTGTCCATCTACCGCATGGAACTATCTTGATTCAGTCCTTCTCCCTATTCCCTCCTAGATTTAAAAATTAGGTTGAGTTTGTGGAGGTTTAAGAATAGAAGAGTTAAAGCGAAGGAAATTCACTGTGGCCTGTTGAGGATGACACTCCTAGAATATAAAAGAAAATCATCCTGCTGTGAGGAGGCGCCTGTGCTCAGCGCCCCACCCCCCACTCCACCCCCTTATCTGGCAAAGGGAGGCGGGATTGGCAAAGGCTGCCAGAGAAGTTTTCCAAAGACATTTCTAAAATCATGAGCTTGGATCTTCTTTAAATAAAGACCTGCAGTTTGTTGGAAGCTCATGGACAAATGGCCAGTCAAGGTGGCCCGTGTCTGGGATGCTGTAAGTAACTGAGGTACCTCTGAGTGGCTTGTTTCCTATTTTCTCGCTCAGGACCTGGGATTCTCTCACTGATTTTAATATTACTCCATATGATGGTTGCCAGAGGTACTCGGGCAACATGAAATGGGAAGCTGAATCAAGCATTTATGTTTATGGGAATGGCTGCTTGTCTTTCTGAGAGGGTACCTTTCTTCTTCGAGGTTGTAATTCTAGGATTACTTCAGTCGCCAGCTCTCCATTTTTATAACTCCCTGTTAAGGCCATTTTGCTAAAATAATCGGCTGTTCAGGATTGTTCAGGACGTCAGATTCCATTAGGTCACCTCGTCTTCAGTCATTAACATTGTTCAACAGTACAACACCGACAGCCCTCGTGGCTGGTGATGTCACACTTCTGTGGAAGGAGGGTGGTATACTCTTCTTGCATGCAAGGCATTCAGCATGTCCTTCATATATCTTCAAGAAATGTGCCCTTTAAAAACAAATATAATTATGTGTTTAATAAAAGATGTTTCTGTAACTAATTTCTTTGAATATGTACTAGAAGTTTCACCTCTTCAGATAGTTGCCAAAGCCCTCAATAACTGCTACAGACCAGAATTCAGAGAGCAGTCAAGCCTCGAAATTTAGCTCATTTGGTGCGAATAGGTACCGATTAATAATTTATGTACGCCTAGAGAGATGATGATGGAGGAGGGGATGGTTGGATGGTATCACCGACGTGATGGACATGAGTTTGAGTAGGCTCTGGGAGTTGGTGATGGACAGGGAAGCCTGGCGTGCTGTAGTCCATGGGGTCGCAAAGAGTCGGACACGACTGAGTGACTGAACTGAACTGAGAGAGATTAGATGACCTGCTTCATAGATCCTACGGATACTGTAGTGGTTTTTTTTCCCTACTGCGTTTCACCGTTCTAGAGGTCACTAGAACTGGTTCTTCATCCAAAGATTAAGGTGGAGAGGAGGTATGGAAGAGGAAAGAAATCACAGGCAGTACTCAGATAGGTTTACAGGTATTTTTGGATACATAACAATAATTTTCTTGTTAAACAAAAGAAAGGTAATGTCAAAAAAGAGATTATCAAACATCTATTTTTAGAAGAAAGAAAAGTGATTCGTGAGAATGTCCATGGAGTCACATTTACTTACTCTCATAGGAAGAATTATTTCCTTTAGGTCTTTGCTGCTAAGTAAATTGCAAAACACTTCCCTTTTTGCATGTAAACATTTTTTGACTTCTTGAGAAGCATCCAGCATTTATCAAACCCTCCTGCAGTCAAGTCATAGTTGCAAATCATAGTGGTTTCTCCAGTGCCTTGATGTCCTTGAGAATCTGAGGGAAACATAGACTACCTTGCCCAGCTTCACCAGGGACGTCTTCAGATATTACTGTATTTTTTTCCACCTGCTGGCTTTTTTTTGGTCAGGTTCTAACCTTAACCCTATAGATCCACCGCTTCTTCTGCCCCATTCTTTCACATAGGCACATACCAGATGCACATACAGTGTGAGTCAGTTCTAATGTGGAGGCAAAAAGCATTTTATAAAGTTGATAGAATATAATAGCAGCTTGCTAAAGTGAAATATTCCCTCCTTTTAACAAGTTCAGGGGATAGCCACGTGGTTGACCTTTGCTGGCATTCCTTGCCCTCCTCCCTGCTTTTGAATTCAGCTGAAGTCATTGTGGTGATTCTGACCTTCTGGCCAAGTCTTCGGCCACTCCCAGAGCCCGTTGAGTTCGCCCAAGCAGTGTTCTCCCCCTGAGTTTATCAAGGCAGCCCTCACCTTCCCTGTTTTGCCTGACCTGGAGTATCCTGCAGAAGGCTGATTCCCAAGAAACTGTGAAGATCCTGGCCCTTGAATCCTGTCTCTGCCAGTAGCACTTTGAAGGAACTGTGGGCTCAAGGGAGGGCCTGGCCTTTTTGCAAAGGCTAGCTTTTCAGTTAAATACCATAGTTTTATGATTAGAGCTGAGAGCTCTGAGATTTCATACCGGTATCGATAATCCCAAGGAAATGCATAGTATTGACCTTTTTCTCTTATTTTCTTATAATTTCCATTTCACTGTGGCTATAAGGCACTGCAGGCCATGTGTTTCTGGGGAATTTTTGTTCTCTGTAAGTAGTTGGAATCATTCAGGCTTTTGCCTTGTTCTCACATCCTAAGTTATGAAGTTATTTTCCTGAGATATCCTGGAAACTCAGTATAGCCAAACAGCTGAAATATTTTTTTAGTATTGAACCAAGAGGGAAAAAAAGGTAAAGCAAGCTACTTACACCTCAAGGAATTATTGCTTAGTGTTTTAGTGTGTAAGCTCTGGAGTCAAAGTGCTTGAATTCAAAGCTTGGCTTTTCTACTTACTGACTATATATCCTTTGTGGTAAGTTACTTAACTTCTCTGTGCCTCAGTTTTCTCATTTTTAAAATGGAGATAATAGTATACTCACCTCATAGGGGGGTTCTGATAATACATGAAACACTGCAGTGTTTCCTATTTATGAGGCATTTAATGTTTTTCAAAGTATATAGTAAGAAGATGCTCGCTCTTCCTACACATAAAACTAATCTTTAAGTGCTATGCAATAGTTTCCTTGGAAGGAGATGGTAATAATGGCAAAAAGCATTGCACAGATAGTCAGGAGTCCTGTGTTTCGTTGCTGTCAGCAACTGCTGCATAACTCCATGCAGTCATAGTTTCAGTTATCTCAGCTGTGAAAGTGGGCCTGGTGATAGTTCCCATCACTACGCTTTGCATACATGAGTGTGGGCACACACACAGACACACACAGATACACACACACGCATGCACATTCACTTTCCATGATAGAGAAGGAAGAGAATTAAATGAGAACACAAACGTTAAAACTCTGGAAGGGCATGAAACACTTCAGTTATGGTGATTGTGTTGCCATTTATACTATGTATATTTAAGCTATAGTATTCTCGGAACAAAATTACTTTCATATCTATAAGGTATTTTATGCTTTTCAAAGAAAATAGGCCATCCAGTATTTTATCACAGCTGGCTGCTGCAAGCCTCTAGGGCATAAGGACCCTGTTTACTTGGTATATTCACAGTACAGCAGATAGTGTACATTCAGTAAATGTTAAGTGGAAAAAAATGTAATTTTATACAAGTGCAGTTGATCTAATGAGAGAGGTAAGATGCCTCGAAAATGGTCTTTAAATAGTTTTCTAGCAAGTGGTTATTGTTGTTGACTTCACATAATGTCAGGGGCCTGTGATAATTTAGGTTTCAAACAAGTTGAAATTTGGTTGACGTATTTTTAGAGACTATGTTATGGCTCAGCAGGAAAAGCCATAGCCCAAGCCTCTGAGGCTTGGAAACTGCTATTCCAGATCTATCTTATCTTTCACTCGAGAGTAGACTGTAGCCTTTTGGCTCTATATGTGTAAAAAGCGAAAAATTGTTACAAAGAGTGCTCTGTGAATACTTGTTGAGTGCATGAATGAATAAGACCTTGGCAGAGTGTGTGAATAAATTTAAACCAACTCAAATTTGGTACTTCTCATTAGTGTGAGAGGAAGGAGGTTGGGACTGCATCTTCCAGTAACCATGGGGAAGAGGAGTCTGTTTCTTTAATAGTCACTAAAGTGATGGCTGTGAAGCACTTGGAGCAATATAAAGTGCTATGGAAATTCCTAATAACAGGTTACAGACAGAACTCTTTTGTTGCATAGACTACTGACAATTAACTTTTCTTAAGTTACTCATTTAGTGTCTTAGTGGTTAAAGGAGGAAAGATCAAATAAGAGTGAGACTGTATCAAACAAATACATTAATTGTCCTAATATCAACAGAAAAATCCCCTTGTTGTGCTCTTTCTTTTCAATATATAAAGGTATATTGAAGAGTAATATAGATTTTTATTTTTATTTTTTATTTTTTTGAAATATAGGTTTTTAATAGATAAAGGTACTATCAGAGTCTTTGCATTAAAACCTTTAAATGAAGCTATTCCCTCTTTATTCAGCAAAATCTTTCATTCAGTAGTTCCATAAAAGACTATTTTTATTTTCTTCAAGTATGGTTAGTAACAGTAGGAAGTTCAGAAATTCTTTATCCCTGATTCATGGAATTATGGTTCAGTTCAGTCACTCAGTCGTGTCCAACTCTTTGCAACCCCCTGGACTGCAGCACACCAGGCCTCCCTGTCCATCACCAACTCCTGGAGCTTACTCAAACTCACGTCCATCGTGTTGGTGATGCCATCCAACTGTCTCATCCTCTGTCGTCCCCTTCTCCTCCTGCCCTCAAATCTTTCCTAGCATCAGGGTCTTTTCAAATGAGTTAGCTCTTCGCATCAGGTGGCCAAAGTGTTGGAGTTTCAGCTTCAACATCAGTCCTTCCAATGAATATTCAGGACTGATTTCCTTTAGGATGGACTGGTTGGATCTCCTTGCAGTCCAAGGGACTCTCAAGAGTCTTCTCCAACACCACAGTTCAGAAGCATCAATTCTTCAGCTCTCAGCTTTCTTTACAGTCCAACTGTCACATCCATACATGACTACTGGAAAAACCATAGCTTTGACTAGATGGACCTTTGTCAGCAAAGTAATGTCTCTGCTTTTTAATATGCTGTCTAGGTTGATCATTACTTTTCTCCCAAGGAGCAAGCGTCTTTTATGTTTATGGCTGCAGCCACCATCTAAAGTTTTGGAGCCAAAATAAATAAAGTCTGTCACTGTTTCCATTGTTTCCACACCTATTTGCCATGAAGTGACGGGACAGAATGTCATGATCTTAGTTTTCTGAATGTTCAGTTTTAAGCCAACTTTTTCACTCTGCTTTCACTTTCATCAAGAGGCTCTTTAGTTCTTCTTCACCTTCTGCCATAAGGGTGGTGTCATCTGCATATCTGAGGTTACTGATATTTTTCCCAGCAATCTTGATTCGAGCTTGTGCTTCATCCAGCCTGGCATTTCTCATGATATACTCTGCATAGAAGTTAAATAAGCAGGGTGACAATATACAGCCTTGACGTGCTCCTTTTCCTATTTGGAACCAGTCTGTTGTTCCATGTCCAGTTCTAACTGTTGCTTCTTGACCTGCATACAGACTTCTCAGGAACCAGGTCAGGTGGTCTGGTATTCCCATCTCTTTAAGATTTGTCCAGTTTGTTGTGATCCAGTCAAAGGGTTTGGTGTAGTCAATAAAGCAGAAGTAGATGGTTTTCTGGAACTCTCTTGTTCTTTCTATGATCCAATGGATGTTGGCAATCTAATCTCTGGTTCCTCTGCCTTTTCTAAATCCAGCTTGAACATCTGGAAGCTCACAATTAATGTACTGTTGAAGCCTGGCTTGGAGAATTTTGAACATTACTTTGCTAGTGTGTGAGATGAGTGCAATTGTCTGGTAGTTTGAACATTCTTTGGCGTTGCCTTTCTTTCGGATTGGAATGAAAACTGACCTTTTCCAGTCCTGTGGCCACTGCTGAGTGTTCCAAATATGCTAGCATATTGAGTGCAGCACTTTCCCCACATCATCTTTTAGGATTTGAAATAGCTGAACTGGAATTCCATCACCTCCACTAGCTTTGTTCATAGTGATGCTTCCTAAGGCACACTTGACTTTGCATTCCAGGATGTCTGACTCTAGGTGAGTAATCACACCATCGTGGTGATCTGGGTCGTGAAGATTTTGTTGTAGAGTTCTGTGTATTCTTGCCACATCTTCTTAACATCTTCTGCTTCTGTTAGGTCCATACGGTTTCTGTCCTTTGTTGAGCCCATCTTTGCATGAAATGTTCCCTTGGTATCTCTAATTTTCTTGAAGAGATCACTAGTCTTTCCCATTCTATTGTTTTCCTCTATTTCTTTGCACTGATCACTGAGGAAGGCTTTCTTATCTCTCCTTGCTATTCTTTGGAACTCTACATTCAAATGGGTATATCTTTCCTTTTCTCCTTTGCCTTTTGCATCTTTTCTTTTCTCAGCTATTTGTGAGGCCTCCTCGGACAACCAATTTGTCTTTTTGCATTTCTTTTTCTTGGGAATGGTCTTGATTACTGCCTTCTGTACAGTGTGACGAACCTCCGTCCATAGTTCTTCAGGTACTCTATGAGATATAATCCCTTGAATCTCTTTGTCACAAAAAGAAAATTTCACAAGCTGAGAAGATAATAACCAAACCTAGAATGTCTTAATGATTTTTTTTTGTTTGGCTAAGACATAAGCCATTCTTGTGACTGTTTGGAGCAATCCATGTCCCATAAACTCTTTGAGGTGGGGGGAACTTTTATTTTTACTAAAATATTTTCGTTAAGTAGAATGATTTGGTGAGCTCTGGGGACTTTAATAAAATAATTGTGGATTCTGGGAGGAACTACATACAAAACTTGACTTCCTTGGATACTGTCAGACTTTCTGTTGTAAAGAGTAAACTACAAGATCTAAGAACGTGACCCTGATGCCTCTTTTTGTAGGAGTCATTTATTAGCCATGGCAGCCTTGAATATGTAAGAATTTTTCCTAATTAATCAAGGATTGGCTTCTTCAAGTGAAAGCATGGGAGACAGAAAAATGAAAAAGACTAAAACTTGAGTCTTAGAACTTACTCACCAAGATGAAGGGGAAGGTATGGTCTAGCATGAAAAATGCTGGACCACAAGATTATCACATAAGAATCAGAGTTATTCTTGGTGTGTCCACAGTAAAATGAGTTCCAGGAGAAATTATTCTTAAACTCAACATCTGGAATTCCCTTATATTCTTCTGTTAAGCCACTTTCCTGATTTCTCAAGGGTGGCTTGTTCCTGAATCCAATGTGAAAACAGACATATTCCAAGCCATGGTGAAGTCAGCCTTGTTCATACCTACCCAGCTTCAACATTGTTATATATACTTGATCAACGTTTTAAGATATAATAAAAGGGCAGAAAGATAAAAGGTTTTGAAAGGATCACATATGCAGATTGAATCTCAGGCCCTGACAACTGTAAGGGAAGACAGTGTTGGCCTGCTAATGAGCCCCTGGGAAGTGTCTGGCATTTATGAATACAAACATTTCTATCATTGCTACTAAAACTAAAACTCACAAAAATACATTGTTGAAATAATATTTTGTCTTGAAGTAGTAGGTATAGCTGCTCTTTTTCTGCTTCTCCTTATTTATCTACCTACCTATTTATTTATATCCTACCTTCTCCTTTTTTAATCTCTTTTCAGAGTTTAAAGTACTCTACAAAGGGGCACATAGTAAAAGCAAGATCCAATGCAACTAAAATACATGGGAACAATTAGGCAAAGGGAAGAATACAGGTAGGGAAGTAACATGGAATGAGGACTTGGGTTGTGACACAAAATGCATGACATGAAGTTTACTATGCTTGATAGAGGTAGACCACAAATTTGGTCTATGCTTTCAACCAACATATGTGAGGAGAGAAAAATGATTGACTACATGAATCAGAATGTACAGAAGGTTAAAACAAAGTAGTTTTTCAGAAAAGCTAATGGAGGGTGAAGAATAAGAACTAATTGGGCAAAAGGTGGTCAACTGTTACAAGAGTCATAAATTTCCTCGTAGCTATGGATATTCATCTTTGTTTCTGGAGATCCTTTGAGTGAATCATTTTAATTGTCTTCTCTGGTCTGGAATAGTCTTTGGGGGGAAAATTCATCATATCTATCTATGTATATATCTATCCATCTATCTAAGAAATGATATATATAATAGCCCTTAAAAAATGTTTCCTTCTTGTTTCTTTCATTTATTTCTTTATTTCCAGTTCATGTACCTTGTATTGATATTTAGAAGTCTAGCATGTGAGACTTAGAATGCAAGGCTACATGCATTTACAGTCTGGTCATGGACCTGCACCAGCCAGTGGTTCATGTGTAATAGCAACTTATTTCTAAGCTTGTCAATTCTATCTAAATTAATGTGGAACATAAAATTCCAGAAAAGTTCAATAGAAATTGCAGCAGAACTTCTAGTATCCTCTATATTAACTACTGCGAAAAAATGTGGGAGCCTTTCTTACCACCTAAACTTGTATTTTTATGTGGTTGATTTAAAAAAAATCATTCATTATTCAAAAGTAGCATTGACATGTGTTACGTATTTGGGTATTTTGGTCCATTAACTTTTTCCAGTGGTTTTTCCAATTAAAATTACACTGATGCCATATGACATCTATTTGTATGATACAACTCCCTAACTCTTGAAAGAAATGTCAAAGCAGATTGAGCAGAGGGAGTGAGTTAACACTTTTCAGTGGTTCTAGTCACTAGTTCGATCAAGTACTAATTTCCAAGGTTCAGTTTTTCTCATTTGAAAAATTAGTAGACTTTTTTAAAGAACAGTTTTACATTCAAGCAAAAGTCAAGCAGATAATACAGAGGTCCTATTTGCTTCCATTTGCTTGCACACAGTTTCCTCTATTATTAATATTATTAGCATTAATATGTTATATTTCTTGTAATTAGTGATTATCAATATTATTATTTATTGAAGTCCATAGTTTACTTTAAAATTTCCTCTGTTTCACAATTCTGTGGGTTTTAACAAATGCATTGTGTCTTGTATCCTCGATTAGTATATCGTACAGAACTCTGTTACCATCCTAATAATATTCATGCTTCACCTATTTACTCTTTCTTCCCGCCTCTCCACCATCCTCAAATCCCTGGTTACTGATCGTAATTTCCCAATAGTTTTGCCTTTTCCAGAATGTCAACTAGTTGGAATCATATGGTATACAACTTTTAAAAACTGGCTTCTTTTACTTAACAATAAATGATCTAAGACTCTTCCAAGTCTCTTTGTGGCTTGATAGCTCATTTCTTTTTATTGCTAAATAGTATTCCATGGGTGGATATACCACTGTTTATCCTTTGAAGGGCATCTTGCTTGTTTCTAGTTGATTATAAATAAAGACTCTATAAACATTCATGCATAGCTTTTTGTGAACTTGTTTTCAGTTTGATCCAACAAATATCTAGGAGCACAATTGCTGGATCATAATTTTATTTGTAATAAACTGCCAAACTGTCTTCTACAGTGACTTTGCTACTTTGCATTCCCATCAGCAGTGTTGTGCTGCATCTTCGTCAGCATTTGGTATTGTCAGTGTTAAGGATTTTAGCCATTCTAATAGCTGTGTATTGGTATCTCATTGTGGGCTTAGTTTGCAGTTCCCTAATGGCATAAGATATTGAGCATATTTTCTTAGGGTTATTTGCCATCTACATATTTTCATTGATGAGATGTTTGTTCAGATCTTTTGTCTGTTTTAAAATGAATTGTTTGTTTTTTTATTGTTAAATTTTAACAGTTTGTTTATTTTGGATATAAGTCCTTTATCAGATATATTTTGCAAATATTTTCTCACAGGCTGTGATTTGTTTTTCCATTCTCCTAACAGATGTTTGTCTCTTTATTCTTTTAACAAAACAAATGTTCTAAATTTTAATAAATTCCAGCTTATCAATTGTTTATTTCATGTATTGTACTTTTGATATTCCATCTAAAACCTAATTGCTAAATTCAGAATAATCAAGATCTTTTCCCATGTTATCATCTACAAGTTTTATAATTTATATTTAGGTCTATAGTCCTTTTTGAGTTAACTTTTATGAAGAGTGTAAGGTCTGTATCTAAGATTTATTTCTTTGCATGTAAGTGTCTTGTTGTTTCAGAACTATTTGTTGAGAACACTATCTTTTTTTCATTGCATTGCCTTTCTTCTTTTTGTCAGTCTATTTCGAGGTTTTGTATTCAGTTCCATTGATCTATTTATTTATTCTTTTGCTAACACTCTGTTGTCTTAGAGGCTTCCCTGGTGGCTCAGACAGTGAAGAATCTGCCTGCAACGCAGGAGACAGAAGAGACCCAGGTTCAAACTCTGCGTTGGGAAGATCCCTAGAGGAAGGCATGGCAACCCAACCAGTATTCTTGCCTGGAGACTTCCATGGACAGAGAAGTCTAGCAGGCTACGGTCCATGGGGTTGCAAAGAGTCAGACACTACTACTTAACTAACACTTTAGCTTTATGCCATCTTGATTACTGCTGCTGCTGCTGCTGCTAAGTCCCTTCAGTCATGTCCGACTCTGTGCGACCCCATAGATGGCAGCCCACCAGGCTCCACCATCCCTGTGATTCTCCAGGCAAGAACACAGGAGTGGTTTGCCATTTCCTTCTCCAATGCATGAAAGTGCAAAGTGAAAGTGAAGTCACTCAGTCGTGTCTGACTCTTAGTGACCCCATGGACTGCAGCCCACCAGGCTCCTCCACCCATGGGATTTTCCAGGCAAGAGTACTGGAGTGGGGTGCCATTGCCTTCTCTGGTCTTAATGTGTTAGGTAGGACTTTAAATACGATATTAAATAGAAGCACTAAAAGGGACATCCTTGCCTTGTTCCCTTATCTTAAGTTAGGGAGCAAGCCTCTAGTTCCTCACCATTAAGTATGATATTAGCTGTAAATTACTTTATCAAGTAGAGAAATTTCCCCTCTATTTCTAGTTAACTGAAAGTTTTTATCATGAATGGTGTTGGATTTTGGTAAATGCTTTTTCTGTACCTATTGGTATAATCATGTGATTTTTCTTCTTTATAGCCCTTTAATATGATGGATTATATGAGCTGATTTACTCATATTTTATTGTGGGTGTTTGCATTTATATTTGTGAGAAATATTGGTATCTAGCTTTCCTTTCTTCAGTTCAGTTCAATCGCTTAGTCGTGTCCAACTCTTTGTGACCCCATGAATCGCACCACGCCAGGCCTCCCTGTCCATCACCATCTCCGGGAGTTCACTCAAACTCACATCCATTGAGTCGGTGATGTCATCCAGCCATTTCATCCTCTGTCATCCCCTTCTCCTCCTGCCCCCAATCCCTCCCAGCATCAGAGTCTTTTCCAGTGATTCAACTCTTCGCATGAGGTGGCCAAAGTACTGGAGTTTCAGCTTCAACATCATTCCTTCCAAAGAACACCTAGAGCTGATCTCCTTCAGAATGTACTGGTTGGATCTCCTTGCAGTCCAAGGGACTCTCAAGAGTCTTCTCCAACACCACAGTTCAGAAGCATCAATTCTTCGGCGCTCAGCTTTCGTCACAGTCCAACTCTCACATCCATACATGACCACTGGAAAAACCATAGCCTTGACTAGACGGACCTTTGTTGGCAAAGTAATGTCTCTGTTTTTGAATATGCTATCTAGGTTGGTCACAACTTTTCTTCCAAGAAGTAAGCGTCTTTTAATTTCATGGCTGCAATCACCATCTGCAGTGATTTTGGAGCCCCCCAAAATAAAGTCTGACACTGTTTCCACTGTTTCCCCATCTATTTGCCATGAAGTGATGGGACCAGATGCCATGCTCTTAGTTTTCTGAATGTTGAGCTTTAAGCCAGCTTTTTCACTCTCCTCTTTCACTTTCATCAAGAGGCTTTTTAGTTCCTCTTCACTTTCTGCCATAAGGGTGGTATCATCTGCATCTCTGAGGTTATTGATATTTCTCCTGGCAATCTTGATTCCAGCTTGTGCTTCTTCCAGCCCAGCGTTTCTCATGATGTACTCTGCATAGAATTTAAATAAGCAGGGTGACAATATACAGCCTTGACGTACTGCTTTTCCTGTTTGGAACCAGTCTGTTGTTTCCTATCCAGTTCTAACTGTTGCTTCCTGACTTGCGTATCAGTTTCTCAAGAGGCAGGTCAGCTGGTCTGGTATTCCCATCTCTCTCAGAATTTTCCACAGTTTATTGTGATCCACATAGTCAAAGGCTTTGGCATAGTCAATAAAGCAGAAATAGATGTTTTTCTGGAACTCTCTTGCTTTCTCGATGATCCAGCAGATGTTGGCAATTTGATCTCTGGTTCCTCTGCCTTTCTAAAACCAGCTTGAACATCTGGAAGTTCATGGTTGACGTATTGCTGAAGCCTGGCTTGGAGAATTTTAGCGTGTGAGATGAGTGCAATTGTGCGGTAGTTTGAGCATTCTGTGGCATTGCCTTTCTTTGGGATTGGAATGAAAACCGACCTTTTCCAGTCCTGTGGCCACTGCTGAGTTTTCCAAATTTGCTGGCATATTGAGGGCAGCACTTTCACAGCGTCATCTTATAATGCCTTTATCTGGTTTTGGTTTTAGGGTAATGACGATCTCATGAAATGAATTAGGAAATGTTCTCTCTGGTTGTATTTTCTGGAAGAGATTGTATAGAGTTGGTATTCTTTCTTCCTTAAATGTTTGATAGAATTCACCTGCGATACCCTCTGGACCTGCATTGCTTTTGGAAGTTTATTAATTGATCACTTAATTTCTCTGATGAAAAGAGAATAATTCAGTTTGCCTATTTGTCATTTTGTAAGTTTTGGTGGTTTTTGTCTTTTAAGCAATTGGTGGTACATTTTATCAAGTGTACCAAGTCCTGGGACATAGAGTTGTTCATAATATTCCTATATTATCCTATTAATATTCATATGATTATTAATAATGGCCCCTCTTTCATTTCTAATATTAATAAATTGTATCTTTTGTTTTATTCTTGATTAGCCTGACGAGATATTTTAAAATTTTGTTCATCTTTTCAAAGAACTAGCTTTTTGTTTCATTGGATTTATCTATTGATGTTTATTTTCAATTTCACTGAATTTTGCCCTAATTTTTATACTTTGTTTTCTTTTACTTGCTTTAGGTTTATATTGCTCTTAATTCTCTAGTTTTGTTTGGTGAAATCTTAACTTTATTGATCTGAGATCTTTTTTCCTTTTCTAATATAAGCATTCGATGCTACAAATTTCCCTCTAAACACTGCTTTTGATACCTCACACAAATTTCAGTAAGTTCAATGGTCATTTTCATTTAGTTAAACATTTTTTAAAATTTCTCTTAAGACTTTTTTTGTCCCATATGTTGTACTGAAATGTGTTGCTTAATTTGCAGAGGATTGGATATTGTCTTACCTTTCTGTTACTGACTTGTAATTTAAATTCATTGTGGGCTAAGAACATTATTTGTATGATTTCTGAGCTTTTAAATTTGTTAAGGTGTATTTTATGGCCAAGTGTTACGGTCTGTTTTGCTGAATGTTCAAAGTAAGCCTGAGAATGTATATTCTGCTGTTGATGGATGAATTATCCCATAAGTGTCGATTAGATCTAGTTCATTGATGATGCTAATCAGTTCAACCATGTCTTTAGTCAGTTTCTGCATGATGGATTTATTAGGTATTGATAGATGGGTGCTGATGTCTCCAACTATAATTGTGGGTTTGTATACATAAGAATTACATCTTTTTGGAGAATTGACCCTTCAGATTATGTGACACTCTTTTATTTCTGATAATATTCCTTCTTCCAAAGTGTGCTCTGAAACTAATTTGGCTATTCCAGTTTTTCCTGTCTAGTGTTAGTATGATATGTCTTTCTTCATCCCTTTATCTGTATCTTTATATTGAAGATGTATTGCCTTAGACAGTCTCTAGTTGGGTTTTATTTTTATGTTTATTCTGATCATCTCTTTTACTTTTTGTATTTAAACCATTCACATTTAAAGTGATTAGTGAGGTAATGTGTTAATATTCATCATTTTTAAATGCTTTTTGTTTACTGCACATGTTATTTGTTTTGGTCATTTTTAATCTTCCTCTCTTCTTTTGCCTTCTCAGGCTTTAACTGAAGCCTGAGAAAAATGATTCCATCTTTTTCTGTCCTTTTAGTATATCAATTATGCTTCATTTTGAGCATTTTCAGTGGTTCCTATCCAGTTTGCAATATTTTTTTAAACGACTTTAAGTCCACTTTCAAGTCTACACTAAATTGCTTCACTGGTAGTTGAGTGCCTTATAATATTCATTCTACTTGTCCATGTACTATAATCACCAATACGTTATTGCTGTTATTACTGTGAACCAAGTTATATGTTATATCATTTTTTAAAAAAAGGTTTTATTTTGCCCTTATGTATATGCCTTCTCTGATGCTCTTCCTTTCTTTATGTAGATCTGATTTTCTGGCCTATATACTTTTCTTGAAAAACATATTTTTTACATTTTTTTACAAGCCATGTCTACTGATGACAAATTTCTTCCATTCTTGTTTGTCTGAGAAAGTTTTTTTGTTTTCCTTTTTGATGGTACTTTTGCTGGAAAGAGAATTCTAGCTTGTTGTTTTTTCTTTTAATGCAAGATATTTCCTTTTCCTCTCTTCTTTTCTTGCATGATTTCTGATGAGATGTTCAACGTAATTCTTACACTGTTCCTCTATAGGGAAGATGTTTTTTTTTCTTCCTCTGGCTTCTTAGAAGATTTTCTCTTTGCCTTTGATTTTTTACCATTTGAATATGATATGCCTTAGAGCAGGTACTTTGGAATTTAACCTGCTTGTAATTCTCTGAGTTTCTCTGTGGATGGTATCCATTATAAATTTTGTGAAATTTTTGGTATCATTTCCTCAAATATTTCTTTTGCTCTCTTTTGTCTTTCTTCTCTTTCTAGAATTGCAATTATACATACTTTAGAGTTTTTGATTTGTCCCACAGTTCTTTGATGTTCCTTTATATGTCGTTTGTTTTTTTCTCTCCATATTTTCATTTGGGAAGTTTATATCACCATTTCTTTAAGCTCACTGGTTCTTTCCTTGGTCGTTTCTAGTATACTGATAAGCCCATGAAAGGCATACTTCATTTCTGTTTGTGTTTTTGATTGCTAGCATTTCCTTTTGATATTTATTGGCATTTCTGTCTCTGTATTTACATTATCCATATGTTCTTTTATGTTGTCCATATGTCTTGTATGTTAAGAGCTATTATATTAATGCTGCTGCTGCTGCTAAGTAACCTCAGTCATGTCCGACTCTGTGCGACCCCATAGATGGAAGCCCACCAGGCTCCTCTGTCCCTGGGATTCTCCAGGCAAGAAGACTGGAGTGTATTGCCATTTCCTTCTCCAATGCATGAAAGTGAAAAGTGAAGTCGCTCAGTTGTGTCCAACTCTCAGCGACCCCATGGACTGCAGCCTACCAGGTTCCTCCGTCCATGGGATTTCCCAGGCAAAAGTGCTGGAGTGGGGTGCCATTGCCTTCTCCAACATATTAATGCTAGGTATTCTAAGTTCTGTGTCTGGTATTTCGAAAATCTGTGCCATATCTGAGTGTGGTTATGATCATTGCTTTGTCTCTTTAGACTGTTTTTTTTGGGGTTTTTTTTTTTTTGCTTTTTGCATGGCTTATAATTGTTTGTTAAAAGCAGGATATGATATTGGGTAGTAGGAACTGAGGTAATTAGACTGTTAGTGCGAAGTTTTATGTTAATGTGATTTGAAGTTGGGCTATTTATTGTTTGCTGTAGTCATAGATGCCAGAGACTTTCATTTCCTCTGGTGTCTATTTTTTTTTTTCCAGCTATTTTTGGTGTATTTCTCTAAGAACTCCTTCTTAAATAGAATTTATGTCTTTCTGATGGTAAGGTATGGGGGGAGTTGAAGTGATGTATAATATTACAATTAATCAGCCTTTTAGTGGGCTTAAGTCCATGGACTGTAACCCTCATAATAATTTTCAGCCTTTTTTCCCTCCCTTTAGGTGTTACAGAAAGGCTAGAGGGGACTGGAGTTCTCTAACTGCACTTCTTCTAGGTTTATTCAGCTCTGGTAAAGTTATGTCCCTTGGAAAACAGGCATTTGTTATGGAGAATGCTTATGGTATATTTCTAAATTATTACTTTTCCTCTGCCAAAAAACAAGATTTTTCTTAGATCTTAACCATGAGAACTCTGTGTGTTTTCTTGAAGTAAATCCCATGGGAATGTGGGAGACCCAGAAAATTGGGTACCCAAGAGTTTTTAACTCTCAAGTCAGTTCCCGTTCAGCCTCTAGCAGTTTGTCTGAATTACTGTGTAAGTGTTCTGAGTAGTTGATGGCTTCAGTAGTGTCTGCTCCAGGTTAGCAGATCTCAGCCGTGGTTCTCTGTATTTGCCCTTCTTTGCAGATTTCAAGGTAGCAGTTTGCCCTGTGACCTCAGTTCCCTGAGGAGTCTAAGCATAATTGATTTTCAGTTTGTTCATTATTATCTTGTTGAGAACGGGAATGACAATTTATAATTTCCAAGCTCTTTACATGTTGTAGCCAAAACCAGAAGTCTCCCAATGTCCAGTTTTCAAGACTGGAGCATGTTGTGGAATTAGCAGGGATATTGGTGTTAAGAATGACTACATTTACATTTAAGCCATGGTATTCATCTAGCGATATTATCTTGTCTGAGTCACTTAATCTATCTGAACCTCAATATCCTCACCAGTCAAAATAGTTCTAAATACATAGGGTTGTGTTAAATTTAAATAAGAGAACATATGTGAGCAGGTTCATCATAGATCCTGGCATGCACTTTACAAGTATCTCATAAATGTCAGTTTTATTTTTACATTAAGGTACCTGTGTTTGAAAACCAAGACTGTTTGGAGTCCAACCCATTGTGTGACATTTATCCTAGAAATTTAAAAAGTTCTTATGAAGTCTTTGGCACTCTTAGAATGCTGGAAAAACTACCTTGAAAAAAGTAACTTGTCTCTATAAGACTGCTTTATTCTTAAGGCCTTGAAGAGAACCCAATGGTTTGGATTCCTCTCTCCAAACTGCAAGTATACTCTCCTTTAAAAAAAAGAAGTCTAGTCTTCTACTGAAAAGACCCTAGAAAGCACATTGGTTTTTGGTCTGGGTCTGAATAAAGAAACATCTGCACCAAGTACTAAGGACAGTCATTTTGCTCTGGTGATAGGATATACGTCCTGGGTTAATAGGGGAGAAGTTATTGATTCATTTAAAAAGAGGTGATAGTTTGATTGCACACTTTACATATCAAACCATATTGGAGAGTTGTATCCCTTTTGGAGGAACATAATTTAAGAAGGAAGTTGGTAACACTAAAGTGTGTCCAAAATGGGTGACCAGGTAGTGATAGGGGCATTAGTAAATCTAGAAACCTTGGTATATTTGGATGTGTATTAATTTATGAGATGTATTTATCTTTATCATCTGTCTTTCTATATATATTGTTAAAAAAAAGAGTGTTTTCTGTTTGGTGCCAAATTTTTCATAATATCTCTGATTTTACATTGTTCCAATTTTTCCTGGATATAATGCTTGACTTCTTCCCAGGAAAGAGACAGAGGAAAACTTCCCCTAGCATAAGTGTACATTATTATCTGACCAAAAAAAATCAGTGGGCTGGACATTTTTTGCAGTGATTCTAGCTCTTGGCTTCATTTCAGGAAACCTCAAGTTGCCAACTTCAAGCTGAGCATCACTTTTCACCTAGGGTTGGTTCCTATAAGTCCCCAAGGAGTCTTTGCTTGAGTAGTTATGGTTTAGGCTGTTGTCCTGTGATATAGAAATAAGGGGGTTGGGTAAAACCCAGAGATGTGCTAAGTGGATTCTGAGGTGTGAAAGTTGGAGCAGGGAGCACATGTGAGTTTGAGGTTGAATATGAACCCCTAGCCCTTTCCCCCTGCAATATGTGTTGTTGTTATTATTTCTGGAGAAGAGTTCATGATCTTTTCTAATTTTCTTTTGCTATTGATCCAGCAGTGCTAGTAACAGAAACTTAAAACAGTTATGGCATATAGTGTAGGAATTTCACTGTCATATATCTTGCACATTAGAGAATAAATGCACTGTGCCAAAGATGAAATTTGCCTTGTAGAGAATTCATTTTAGGGTAGCTTCAGTGACTGAGATCCACAGGGTAGCATCTCAGCAGCCATCTTCCTTCTCTGACCTTATGCAGCCCCAAGACAAAGGTGAAAAGACAATTGGCTTTAGCTGCAATTTCTCCCAGTACTTTTCCATTTGGAGAGGAGAAGCCGATAGAAATATAATGAGCTTAAAAATGAACTTGACTTTCAAAGACTTTCGAGAATGTGTGTGTTTGGCCATATGGCTGAGGGCAGCTAGAGTGAAACCATTGCTGGGAGACAGTAGTTTGAGTTGACTACTTCTGCTTTGCATGACTGTGGGAAAGTGCTTAAATTCTGCCTGCCTCAGTTTCATCATCTATAAAGTGGGGATTGCAGAACCAAACTCAGAAGATTGTGGTAAAAAAGTGGATATTGTAATATACTTGGAAATGCTTTGTAAATGCTATGCATGCGTTTTCAGTTGCTACAGTCGTGTCTGACTCTTTGCGACCCTAGGGAATGTAGCCTGCCATTCTCTCCGTCCATGGGATTCTCCAGACAAGAATACTCGTGGGTTGCCATCCCCTTCTTCAGGGGATCTTCCCAACCCAGGAATCGAAGCTGCATTTCCTGTCTCCTGTGACTCCTGCATTGCAGGTGGATTCTTTACCACTGAGCTACCAGGGAAGCCCCACTTATGAGGTATATAGTATAGCATTTAAGGGCTTCCCAGGTGGCACTGAGCCACCAGTAGTCATATATGGGTGTGAAAGCTGGACCATAAAGAAGGCTGAGCATTGAAGAATTGATGCTTTTGAACTGTGGCACTGAAGTAGACTCTTGAGAGTCCCTTGGACAGCAAGGAGATCCAGTCAGTCAATCCTGAAGGAAATCAACCCTGGATATTTATTGAAAGGACTGATGCTGAAGCTGAAGCTCCAATACTTTGGCCACCCATTGGGAAGAACTGACTCATTTGAAAAGACCCTGATGCTGGGAAAGATTGAAGGCAGGAGGAGAAGGGGACGACAGAGGATGAGATGGTTGGATGGCATCTCTGACTCGATGGACATGAGTTTGAGCAAGCTCCAGGAGTTGGTGATGGACAGGGGAGCCTGGTGTGCTACAGTCCATGGGGTCGCAAAGAGTTGGACATGACTGAGTGACTGAACAACAGCAGGTGGAGCTAGTGGTAAAGAATCTGCCTGCCAATGCAGAGTTCAATCCCCAGGTCGGAAAGATCCCCTGGAGTAGGAATGGCTACCCACTCCAGTATTCTTGCCTGGAGAGTCCCACAGACAGAGGAGCCTGGTGGGCTACAGTCCATGGGGTTGCAAAGAGTTGAGCATAACTGAAGCAACTTAGCATGCGCACACATACCTTATACTTTCAAGGCAAGGATAGTGTATTATTTATTTCCATCTACCTAGCATTTACATACCCCTAGTACCTAGCACAGAGTCTAGTATTAATAAAGGATTGGTAGCTAAAATTAATGAATAGTTTTAAATCTTCAAATTTCTGATGATTTTGAGGAATTAATTGACTGGTCCTTTGGATTGTATTAGAAAATCTCTTGAGTTCATTCAATGTTTAGATTCAAGGACTGAGATAGTGTATGAAGTTAAGAAGAGATTGTTATAGATAAGCTTTCCAAGAAGTTCTTAATATTCTAAACAACAAAAGTCACAAATGAACATTTAGCAATTGATGAAAATGAAGATTAACTTTCTCAAGCGGGCTTGGAAACCCAGTAGAATTGCTCTGGCATCTGCTCCACATTTCTGAGCGTGGTCATAAACCAAGGGAAGAATCTAGTATGCATGTTCTACTTTGTGAGGGATCTGGGGCAGATGGTGGTGGTACAACCTAGAGCTCACTTTTGCCACAGATGAGTGAGATGTTTGGCTAAGTGATCCCAAGGAGCAGTTGGAATGCAGTCTCTCTAGGTAGTCTGAAAATGGTAATAATTTGATTTTTCAAGGCTCCTGAAATGGCATCATTTCAGGGTACATCTGTTGTGGACCTCTGTTCTTTGGAAGGAAATGAAGGAAAGTGCTAAGTTAATTTTAAAAGTCTTGGGAAACTTGTTTATTTTTGTTTTTAAACTATGTCTTATTTCTTGAAAAATCTGTTATTGTTGTTTTCCTTTCTCGCATAAGAAATGCAGAACTCTGATTATTTGGGATAAATTGTGTTTAGAGGGCTTCAGATTGGAGAAAATGGGATGGTGACATTATTACTTTCTCTCTCAAACCAGTGACACTAATCAGGCCTTATGCCAAGGGTTAGGAGCAGCAGATGTAATCCTGAACCCACAGTCTCTGTAGAGTGGATAAGGCTTCCAAGCCATGTGGAAGCTGAACTTACCAAGGAAGCTTAGCTATTATCCTTCCAGATGTTCAGCTTGCAAATAGCAGAGGTGTTATTTTCAGTATCAAATGTATAGATAAGTACATGCCTTGTTTTTTTCATCCTGATACCGTTTAGGGGATAAATTCCATTTTCAGGTCTGGCAATCTGTCAGATAGCTCCGTTTAAAGTTATCTACCAAAATGATTAAATTGGTGATAGCTTTTATTCTTGGCTAAGAACTTGCCTTTCCTCCAGAGATGAACAGGCTTAAATCGTTATGAGTTTATATAGTATATGGTTGGTTGTCAAATATTTATCTTTGTCTAAAAATGAAATGTCTTGAAATACAATTTCTTTTTAACTGAATAAATCAATGAGAGAACTTCTCATTTAGCCATTTTTTAATCGCTATTTTTATGAGAGGCCAGAATGTTAACTGAATCCTGACTTTCGTCATTTGAAATATAATTTGTGTGTTTAAGAATTTATGTACACATCAAGGTTTGGACTTCATGTTCAGAAAGGAAAATTGATTTATAGGAACAAACAGCTGCAGGAGTTGAGGCAATTGCCAGAAGTAAACACGAGTCAATTATTTAAGGCAAATGGGACCTTAATCACCACAGCAATAGAGAAATCTCAAATTCAATTAAATACTGGACTTTCATGGTTTAATTTGTGGGCATTTCTATGTCTCTTATTTTACAGAGGCCTTTGAAATTGTTGTTCGCCACGCCAAGAACTACACCAATGCCATGTTCAAGAACAACTATCCGAGCCTGACCCCACAAGCTTTTGACTTTGTGGGTGAATTTTTCACTGATGTATCTCTCTACATCCTGGGTTCTGACATCAACGTGGACGACATGGTCAATGAATTGTTTGACAGCCTGTTTCCAGTCATCTATACCCAGCTAATGAACCCAGGCCTTCCAGAGTCCACCTTAGACATCAATGAGTGCCTCCGAGGGGCAAGGCGTGACCTGAAAGTATTTGGGAATTTCCCCAAGCTTATTATGACCCAGGTTTCCAAGTCACTGCAAGTCACTAGGATCTTCCTCCAGGCCCTGAATCTTGGAATTGAAGTGATCAACACAACCGATCACCTGAAGTTCAGTAAGGACTGTGGCCGAATGCTCACGAGGATGTGGTACTGCTCTTACTGCCAGGGACTGATGATGGTGAAGCCATGTGGTGGCTACTGCAATGTGGTCATGCAGGGCTGTATGGCAGGTGTGGTGGAGATTGACAAGTACTGGAGAGAATACATCCTGTCTCTGGAAGAACTGGTGAACGGCATGTACAGAATCTATGACATGGAGAATGTACTGCTTGGTCTCTTCTCTACGATCCATGACTCCATCCAGTATGTCCAGAAGAACGGAGGAAAGCTCACCACCACGGTGAGTACCATTCTACCATTTTCCAAGGAATTGGATTCTATTGGGGGTGTGATGGCATGGCCAGTAGAGGTGCCGATGGAGAGAACTAAGAAAAATATGGGCAGGGATGATAGAGGGCCTGAATGTCATCACAAAGCTGGGCAGTGCATTAAATCCACAGGTTATGGAGTCCAAAGCCTGGCTTTGCATTTTAGCTCCATCTACTTTCTTGTTATCGGACCTTGGTCATGAGGCTCTGTATGAGCCTCATCTTGCTGATCGATAAAATAAGGATTAAAAAGAATACCTTCTTCATTGGGAGTAACATGGGTTACAGTTCTTCAGTAATTATTAGTTATTATTGCCACTGCTGTTAGTTAACACAACATTCTTGACAACCCTGTGAGGTATGAGCTATTATCTCCATTTTGTAAGCGAGGGAACTGAAGCTCAGGGAAACTGCAACTTGACCAGGGGCACCCAGCTATAGTTAATGAAAGAGCCATGATTCACAAATTGGTCAGGTGCCTTTTAATTAGGTTATCACCAGTTTCACTGATTCTGATTTCACTCTTGTGCTCTTAATCACATTACTATTTTGAGTAGCGGAGAAGGCAATGGCACCCCACTCCAGTACTCTTGCCTGGGAAATCCCATGGATTGAGGAGCCTGGTGGGCTTCCGTCTGTGGGGTCATACAGAGTCGGACATGACTGAAGCGACTTAGCAGCAGCAGCATTTTGAGTAGTTGATTTGCGATGTTAGTTTTGATTTACATTTTGAGTAGTGACTTTGAAAGTAGGAAACCCAGCTAGAACCCACTAACTAAAGCTACAAATGAATGAGGCAAAACATTCATATTTTCCAACAGTTGTTTTTGCAGCCTTGATTTATACCAGTGTAAGCCTGATGGTATTTGTATTGGGGTGGGACAGTTGTGTGAGGGAGCAGCTTGCTTGGTTTCAGTCAAACATTATTAGTTACACATTGTACCTCCTAAGCTAGGATGCACACATTCAGAACCACAGGAGCACACACTTTTCAATACAGAAAAGAACATAGAGCCAAGAGCTATCAGTTAGATCTCACTAAGGTTATAATGACTGATTCCTGAATGTTGCCAGCTTTGTTGAAGGAGATGGCAGAATCATCTAATACACCAGCCTTGTTGGGATCCTACCACATTTGAAGTGCTCTGCTGACCAGTTTACATAAAATTATGTCACAGTAATCTATGGGATAGATCCTAATATTATCCCCATTTTACACAGGAGTAAATGAAGCCAGCTTCAGAGCTGGCTTGAGTAAAATAAAAATAACTAAGGTCATGGCATCTGGGGCCATTACTTCATGGCAAATAGAAGGGGAAAAGGTAGAAGTAGTGACAGATTTCCTCTTCTTGGGCTCCAAAATCACTGCGGACGGTGACTGTAGCCATGAAATCAGAAGATGATTGCTTCTTGGCAGGAAAGCTATGACAAACCTAGACAGTGTGTTGAAAAGCAGAGACATTACTGTGCTGACAAAGGTCCGTATAGTCAAGGCTATGATCTTTCCAGTGATCACGAATGATTGTGAGAGCTGGACTGTAAAGAAGGCAGAATGCTGAGGAATTGATGCCTTCTGTGGTGCTGGAGGAGACTCCTGAAAGTCCCTTGAACAGCAAGGAGTTCAAACCAGTCAATCTTAAGAGAGATCAGCCCTGAATATTCACTGGAGGGACTGATGCTGAAGCTGAAGCTCTAGTATTGTGGCCATCTGACACTCACAGGTGACTCATTGGAAAAGTCCCTGATGCTGGGAAAGATTAAGGGCAGAAGGAGAAGAGGGCATCAGAGGATGAGATGGCTGGACGACATCACCGATGTGCTGAATGTGAACTGGGGCAAACTCCAGGAGATGGTGAGGGACAAGGAGGCCTGGCGTACTGCAGTCCATGGGGTTGCAAAGAGTCAGACACAGCAACAAGATGAAGCTTAGTGGCTCAGCTGGCAAAGAATCGGCCTGCAGTGCGGGAGACCTGGGTTTGATCCCTGGGTTGGGAGGATCCCCTGGAGAAGGGAAAGGCTACCCACTCCAGTATTCTGGCCTGGAGAATTCCATGGACTGTATAGTCCATGGGGCACAAAGAGTCAGACACGACTGAGTGACTTTCACTTCACTTCACAGAGCCTAAATACCTTGCCCAGACATCAAAGCTAGTTAAATGGCAGTGGGGAAACTGGGATTCCAACCCTGGCTTGTTGCCTTGCTTGATTCATGCTCTTACCTTCTATACAGTGTAGTTGCTGTGTACTCTGAACCATCGCTTACCCAGAATGTGGAGGGCAGATTGGGCCATTTAGCCCTGTCTTTAAGCTCTGCAAGTACGAAATGATAGAGGTAATTGGTTTCTTTGGTGAATTAAACGAGAAAGGAGAACAAAAAATGATGCAACCCACAGGATGGCTACTCACGGAGCTGCTCTAATTGTCCCATTCAGAATGTTAGCCATTTAAAACACATTTGCTGAGAAAATATTTTATAGTAAAATGAACAGAAATGTCCTAACGATAGTGTTCTTCAGTGGTTAATTATTCCTCTGATTGCTTTATAATTCGAGGCCAGATTCTTGGGCCTTAAACAAAAGTAAATCTCAGAGAACTAGAAAAATGAAAAGCCAGTGCATTCATATGTTCATTTCACCTGATGTTCGTTGAGGGCCCTCTATGTGTCCAACACAAAGCGAGAGTGCCAGGGGTGTGGAAATGTCTTCAATAAGAGAAAAACAAGAAGATAACATTAAAGACAGAATATGGGAGTGTTTAAAGTTTGCCTCTGATATTGGTCACTTGACAGCAACATTTTGAAAACTGATATTGGTCACTTTGACAACAACATTTTGAAAAACATGTTTTCTCCTCTGGTTATTTTCAACACAGAAAAATAGAGTGGGGGAGCTGGTAGTGGATTGAGTCCACTATTTTGATCAGGCTCTAGAAATGAAAGTTTATTTAGTGAATATTTCTTAAGCATTTGCTCTATTCATGGCACTTTGCCAGGTGCTGGGTACTCAGTTGCCCCAGACATAGTTCTTAAGTCTTTAAAAGGTCAGTTTAGCTTTGTTGACAGACAGATGTGTAACTGAATAATTTTCAGCACAGTGAACATCTCACTACAATGTGAATGTTAGAAGGCCTGAAAGAGATTACCTAGTCCAGTCCCTTTGATTTACAAATGAAAAAATAAAGTTCAGAGAGGCTTGCCCACAGTTGTATAGTTAGTGGAAGAGCCAGAAGTAGGGCCCAAGGTCTGCTGCTGCTACAGTCGAGCACTCTTACCACCACACTGATCTGTCTCCCATAAGACCCTCCCAAATTTTCACTCAAAAAGCTCCATTAGGATTCTGCAAAGACATCATGAACTTAAATTGAACAGCTATTTTGGGGGTGCCAAACCTGCTGTGTGTTAGGTGTACGTGGGCCCGTCTGTGTGTGTGTGTGCACACACACAGAGGGAGTACATTTCATGCCATTATCATTCAGGAAGAAAAGCCTTGGCTGTCAAGAGGTGCTCAGTGATGCAGTCAGGCCCTTTCTGTTTTGGCCATTAAGGGCCTGATTGCTCCCAGCTCCCAGCTGGTTATGAGAGCGTGAAGTCTGTCTTCCCCAGGGAATGCATAAACTAGAACAGAAAGCGTATGTAAACTCTGCCTTGTTACTGGTTTATGATTGCCAGCTCTAAGTAATGTATACCAAATGGTGGGGGTGGGGAATCATTGCCCAGGTGTGATCCAGCTATACTCTGTATGCCCCATCAAGGGGCCAGGTCATTTATGGGTGGTGAGGGGAAGTGAGGGCTAGGTGGATTACAGAACCCTATTCCTGTTAACAAAACCACAAAGTGCCCCCAAGCCTAAGCTGCTTGAAAACTAAAGCATTAATGAGATTCTGCTGCGGCACCTTCACCTTCCGGTTGTGATCAAATGTGAGACCCAGCCAGTTAGTCCTGATTGAGGTTAAGTTATGATGAGAGACCTCTTTGAAAATCAGCTCTTCCAGACCTCTGTTAGGACAGCATTTTTAGCTAGCTCTAAGCTATGCATGAAGTCTGCCATGGGCTTACCCAGTGGCTCTGCGGTGAAGAATCCACCTACAATGCAGGAGCCATGAAGTCTGCCAAGCAGGGACTTTGCTCATCTATCCCAGATCATGAAGGACATTTTGGTCTTATCTAAGTGAGTGGGGCACTGTGAATTTTTTAATAATTATGGCCTATTAGTGTTTTAGTTTTCCCTAAGATATTTTTCCATTCTTCAGACTACCAAATGAAGACATGTGAGTAAATGTTAGGATGTTGTTCCTTGCTGCACTCCTAGAGGTGGTAAGCATGTGGTTCTCAAAGTTGACTCATCACCACAATCATCTAGGGAACTCATTAAACAGATTCCTGGAGCCCCTCCCCCTGCCCTGGGGATTCTGATGCCATAGTCTGTGCCAGAGAATTTGTCACTTAAAAAGTACTCCATTTGATTCTGATACTTCCTTGGAAGCAAATCCAGCCACTTTGTTTAGAAGATAAGGCCCAGAGGTTGGAAGTGAATGACAATGGCAAAGCTGTGAGCACATCTATCAAATGGGGCTGATATATGGGAATGCATTGAAATGATAGGTTCAAAGTACCTGGCAGAGTTCGAGGCACACGGCCAGTATTAACTAAGCCGCAGTGCAGTACTCTTTCTACAACGTGTTTCTAAGTGCCAAATGGATAATGAGCTTTTCTTAAACTTGTTTTTAAGTGCCAGGAGGTTTCATGTTATTTTAACCCAAAGAAGTGAATAAAAATACCAGTATTTTATTGTGTGTTTATGTGTGAGAGAGAGAGAGAATGAGAGCAGAGGTGAGAGGAAGGTAAGGAAAGAGAAAAGTTTTACTGAAAAGTATTAATGATGGGAATGTAAATAGATCCATCTTGGTTCTTCATCTACATTTGTGAACAAGGTTAAATATCATGGTCCCAAGTGAGTACTGAGTAGATCTTTAATAGTATTGAGGCATCCTTTGGGTAGTATTGAGAGTATGATTTTTAAATTTATCAGCACATTATTGAATTCCATACCTTATGGATGTGCTCAGTCCTTCAGCTGTATCTGATTCTTGGCGACCCCATTGACAGGATTCTCCAGGCAAGAATATTGGAGCAGGTTGCCATTCCCTTCTCCAGGGGATCTACCTGACCTAGGGATTGAACCCGGGTTTCCTGCATTGCAGGCAGATTCTTTACTGTCTGAGCCACCAGGGAAGCCCAATAATCAGCATGTTGGATGTTTATTACTAATTCAGAAATTTTCCCAAGAATCTCTATGATTGTACTTACTTTCTTTACCCCCCTAAATTGCTCATATGTCCTCAACATGGCTGTTTGCACTTTTATTTTTCCATTTTTACTTATGTACTTTCTTTATTGATTCATTTCAGAGTTTCTCAGCATTAGTGTTTCCTCTCCCACAATTTCATTACTTGACTAGTTATGTGCTTCATTGAATGTTGTCCAAAACTGCGACCTTTTATACCTTCTTTGTTTCTCCCCTTCTTTCCTCACTTCAGTTCACTCGCTCAGTCATGTCCAACTCCTTGTGACCCCATGGACTCTTCCCTGTCCATCACCAACTCCTGGAGCTTGCTCAAATGCATGTCCATCAAGTCAGTCATGCCATCCAACCATCTCATCCTCTGTCAGCCCTTTCCCCTCCCAGCATCAATCTTTCCCAGCATCAGGGTCTTTTCAAATGAGTCAGTTCTTACCAACAGGTGGCTGAAGTATTGGAGCTTCAGCATCCGTCCTTTCAATGAATATTCAGGACTGATTTCCTTTAGGATGGATTGGTTTGATCTTGCTGTCCAAGGGACTCTCAAGAGTCTTCTCCAACACCACAGCTCAAAAGTATCAATTCTTCAGCACTCAGCTTTCTTTACGGTACAACTCTCACATCCATACGTGGCTGCTGGAAAAACCATAGCCTTGACTAGACGGACCTTTGTCAGCAAAGTAATGTCTCTGCTTTTTAATATGCTGTCTAGGTTGGTCATAGCTTTTCTTCCAGGGAGCAAGCATCTTTTAATTTCAAGGCTGCAGTCACCATCTGCAGTGATTTTGGAGCACCCCCAAAATAAAGTCTATCACTGTTTCCATTTTTTCCCATCTATTTGCCATGAAGTGATGTGACCAGATGCCACGATCTTAAGTCACTCAGTCGTGTCCGACTCTTTGCAACCCCATGGACTGTAGCCCACCAGGCTCCTCCATCCATGGGATTCTCCAGGCAAGAATACTGGAGTGGGTTGCCATTTCCTTCTCCAGGGGATCTTCCTGACCCAGGGATCGAACCCAGGTCTCCCGCATTAGAGGCAGACGCTTTAACCTCTGAGCCACCAGGGAAGCCCTGTTGAGCATTAAGCCAGCTTTTTCACTCTCCTCTTTCACTTTCATTAAGAGGCTCTTTAGTTCCTCTTCGCTTTCTGCCATAAGGGTGGTGTCATCTGCATATCTGAGGTTATTGATATTTCTCCCAGCAACCTTGATTCGGGCTTGTGCTTCATCCAGCCTGGCATTTCGCATGACATACTCTGCATATAAGTTTAATAAGCAAGGTGACAATATACAGCCTTGATGTACTCTTTATCAATTTGGAACCAGTCTTTCCTCACTATGATATTCATTTTAGCACTGTCTGAAATAGCATTCTTCTCAGGGAACATTTAGTGAGTGTCCAATTGTGGAGCCACTAACAGACAAGGAGGTGCAAGAAGTGGCTGGAAAGATGACCGTGACCGTTGCTGTCCTCAGAAATCATTTGGCCAGGAGGTAGCAGAGCTGGGATTCAAAGCTGGATCTGTCAGACTCCAAAGCACATGCTTCTCACAATTTCTCTACATTGCTCTTTCAAATAGGTTCACTCTCTTCTCACCAGAATTTTTATTCCTTTACCACAGGCTATGTGCGTCTTGATTATCTTGTTTAATATCCTGTATTACTCTCTACTATTTTTACAGCTGCACAATCAGTTTGTGAATTCATTCTCCCTCCTTGGAGATTTCTCCTATAGTATTCCTCAATCAAGTACTACAAAACATGAGCTTTTTTGTCTTTGTAACATTTAAAGGCACAGAATAGTTTCTAGGGGAAGAATGAATGTTTTTGTAGGTGATGGAAGACCCAATCACATGGTGAAATGACTTTGCCTAAAATCTGTATGCACTGTGCCGACAATGAGGTATAGATTATTTTGCTGCTGCAGTGTTTGGAGTCTGTCTGTTGGATCAACATACAGTTTTTAATGCATTTGTCTTTGATTCTGGACCTCAGTACACCCAGATCTCCATTATGGAGTCTCCTTAATATTAGTAACACTGCCTACTGAGTACCTAACATATTCCAGTATTCAGGTACATCCATTTTCTTTGGTAGAATTTCTGAAGATAGCTTCAGTGAAGTCAGTATTTATTTATGTGTGCTAGGAAGCTCTGGGGAAGATTCTCTGTTGATCCTCAATAATAATTCACTCTATCAAATTCTTATATTTTGCTGTCTATGTGAGTGACTGTAGCTCATCAGAATTTCCAAGATTAGCCCTACGCTTTTGAAGGCTGAGGTTATTTCTCAGGTGTCAGAATGTCAGTGTTTTTCTCCTCACGCCATCACTTTGGACTTTCATTTTTTAGTCTCATATAGAGATACCTTGTCTGAATTCAGACAAGCTGTTGTCAGTAGCAAGTGATTTCAAAGTGATAAAAACAAGTAAATGTCTCACTGCCTAATTACTGTCTGCAGGTCAGCATCTAGAACTGTGGCAGGCAGCTTTATTTGCATGAGGTCCATTTCTGGAGAGAGAAAAATGTTTACAGGATGCCTTCTTTTTTTCGTTCACAATAAAAATAGCTTTAGTGATTCCCATGGGGAAAATATATAGTTTTAAAACATAGAGTACCTATTTATTGGCAAGCCAAATACAAATGAAAAAATCTACATCACTTTCAGGCACCTAATGTTAATTTTCGGAGAAGTTTCAAACAGTAGTCACACAAGGGAAGCTCTTTATAATGCTTCACCTTGAAATTATGTAGATTATGGGTCATATTAAGGAATCCAATGGGCTCCTCACAAATCTAGAATTACTTGCCTTTGCCTTGGCAAGAGTGGCAATGTGTTACATGTTCTGAGTCTTTAGAAAGAAGTCTTCCCCCCTTGCTGTGGTCTCTGGAGTAATGTGGCAAGAAAGTGTCCTCAAGAACTGTGAAACATCAGAGATTTTTACCCTGATTGCAAACTAACAAGTTACCCAGCCAGTATCGTGGATGCTGGATAAGGAGAGGAGACTCCGGCTCAGGGATGCAGCACGGTTTACTTCTCACAATGAGAGCAGTAGCCTGAGTATCAGCATTTGTGCCAGGTCCCCAAGCCCCAGCTCCCACGGGGAAAGGCAAAGAGAACCAGATGACTCCTACACACACACAGTGAGCTGCATTACAGGAGAGGAAGCTTGAGCTTCAGTTCAGTTCAGGCTCTCAGTCGTGTCCGACTCTTTGCAACCCCATGGACTGCAGCATGCCAGGCCTCCCTGTCCATTGCCAACTCCGGGAGTTCACTCAAACTCATGTCCATTAAGTCAGTGATGTCATCCAACCATCTCATCCTCTGTCGTCCCCTTCTCCTGCCCTCAATCTTTCCCAGCATCAGGGTCTTTTCCAATGAGTTAGCTCTTTGCATCAGGTAGCCAAAGTATTGGAGTTTCAACTTCAACATCAGTCCTTCCAATGAATACTCAGGACTGATTTCTTTTAGGATGGACTGGTTGGATCTTCTTGCAGTCCAAGGGATTCTCAAGAGTCTTCTCCAACAACACAGTTCAAAAGCATCAATTCCTCAGCACTCAGCTTTCTTAACAGTCCAACTCTCACATCCATACATGACTACTGGAAAAACCATAGCCTTGACTAGCCAGACCTTTGTTGACAAAGTAATGTCTCTGCTTTTGAATATGCTGTCTAGGTTGGTCATAACTTTTCTTCCGAGGAGTAAGCGTCTTTTAATTTCATGGCTGCAATCACCATCTGCAGTGATTTTGGAGCCCCCCAGAAATAAAGTCAGCCACTGCTTCCACTGTTTCCATCTATTTGCCATGAAGTGATGGGACCGGATGCCATGATCTTCGTTTTCTGAATGTTGAGCTTTAAGCCAACTTTTTCACTCTCCTCTTTCACTTTCATCAAGAGGCTCTTTAGTTCTTCTTCACTTTCTGC
The DNA here is from genome assembly GCF_023091745.1 of Budorcas taxicolor. Classification (NCBI taxonomy): domain Eukaryota; kingdom Metazoa; phylum Chordata; class Mammalia; order Artiodactyla; family Bovidae; genus Budorcas; species Budorcas taxicolor. The sequence continues at coordinate 41,968,686 of NC_068935.1, read as the reverse complement.
CATAAGGGTGGTGTCATCTGCATATCTGAGGTTATTGATATTTCTCCCAGCAGTCTTTTTTTTAAAGTAATTTATTTTAATTGGAGGCTAATTACTTTACAATATTGTGGTGGTTTTTGCCATACATTCACATGAATCAGCGATGGGTATACATGTGTTCCCCATCCTGAACCCCCCTCCCACCTCCCCCCCCATCCCATCCCTCAGGGTCATCTGAGTGCACCAGCCCTGAGCACCCTGTCTCATGCATCAAACCTGGACTGGTGATCTGTTTCCCATATGATAATATACGTTTCAATGCTATTCTCACAAATCATCCCACCCTCGCCTTCTCCCACAGAGTCCAAAAGTCTGTTCTTTACATCTGTGTCTCTTTCGCTGTCTCACATATAGGGTCATCATTATCATCTTTCTAAATTCCATATATATGCGTTAATATACTGTATTGGTGTTTTTCTTTCTGACTTACTTCACTCTGTATAATAAGCTCCAGTTTCATCCACCTCATTAGAACTGATTCAAATGCATTCTTTTTAATGGCTGAGTGATATTCCATTGTGTATATGTACCACAGCTTTCTTATCCATTCATCTGCCAGTGGGCATCTAGGTTGCTTCCATGTCTTGGCTATTGTAAACAGTGCTGCGATGAACATTGTCTCCAGCAATCTTGATTCCAGCTTGTGCTTCATCCAGCCCAGTGTTTCTCATGATGTACTCTGCATATAAGTTCAATAAGCACTGTGACAATATATAGCCTTGATGTCCTCCTTTCCCAATTTGTAACCAGTCAGTTGTTCCATATCCAGTTCTAACTGTGGCTGCCTGACCTGCATGCAGATTTCTCAAGAGGCAGGTAGGGTGGTCTGGTATCTCTTGAAGAATTTTCCATACTTTGCGGTGATCCACACAGTCAAAGGATTTGGCATAGTAAATAAAGCAGAAAGAGATGTTTTTTGAAACTCTATTGCTTTTTCTAAGATCCAAAAGATGTTGGCAATTTGATCTCTGGTTCCTCTGCCTTTTCTAAAACCAGCTTGAACATCTAGAAGTTCATAGTTGATGTACTGTCGTAGCCTGGCTTGGAGAATTTTGAGCATTGCTTTACTAGCGTGCGAGATGAGTGCAATTATGTGGTAGTTTGAGCATTCTTTGGCATTGTCTTTCTTTGGGATTGGAATGAAAACTGACCTTTTCCAGTCCTGTGGCCACTGCTGAGTTTTCCAAATTTGCTGGCATATTGATTGCAGCACTTTCACAGCATCATCTTCTAGGATTTGAAATCGCTCAGGTGGAATTCCATCACCTCCGCTAGCTTTGTTCATAGTGATGTTTCCTAAGGCCCTCTTGACTTCACACTCCAAGATGTCTGGCTCTAGGTGAGTAATCACACCATTGTGGTTATCTGGTCATGAAGATCTTTTTTGTATAGTTTTTCTGTGTCTTCTTGCCACCTGTTCGTAATATCTTCTGCTTCTATTTTCTCCATACCATTTCTGTCCTTTATTGTGCCCATCTTTGTGTGGAAAGTTCCCTTGATATCTCTGATTTTCTTGAAGAGGTCTCTAGTCTTTCCCATTGTATTGTTTTCCTCTATTTCTTTGCATTGATCACTGAGGAAGGCTTTCTTATCTTTCCTTGCTATTCTTTGAACTCTGCATTCAAATGGGTATATCTTTTCTTTTCCTTTGCTTTTGGCTTCTCATCTTTTCACAGCTATTTGTAAGACCTCCTAAGACAACCATTTTGCTTTTTTTGCATTTCATTTTCTTGGGGATGGTCTTGATCCCTGTCTCCTGTACAATGTCACGAACCTCCGTCCATAGTTCATCAGGCACTCTGTCTATCAGATCTAATCCTTTGAATCTATTTCTCACTTTGACTGTATAATCATAAGGGATTTTATTTAAGTCATGCCTGAATGGTCTAGTGGTTTTCCCTACTTTCTTCAATTTAAGTCTGAATTTGGCAATAAAGAATTCATGATCTGAGGCACAGTCAGCTCCTGGTCTTGTTTTTGTTGACTGTATAGAGCTTCTCCATCTTTGGCTGCAAAGAATATAATCAATCTGATTTCGGTGTTGACCATCTGGTGATGTCCATGTGTAGAGTCTCTTGTGTTGTTGGAAGAGGGTGTTTGCTATGACCACTGTGTTCTCTTGGCAAAACTCTATTAGTCTTTGCCCTGCTTCATGCCGTATTCCAAGGCCAAATTTGCCTGTTACTCCAGGTGTTTCTTGACTTCCTACTTTTGCATTCCAGTCCCCTCTAATGAAAAGGACATCTTTTTTGGGTGTTAGTTCTGGAAGGTCTTGTAGGTCTTTATAGAACTGTTCAACTTCAGCTTCTTCAGCATTACTGGTCGGGGCATAGACTTGGATTACTGTGATATTGAATGGTTTGCCTTGGAAACGAACAGAGATCTTTCTTTTGTTTTTTAGTTTGCAGCCAAGTACTGCATTTCAGACTCTTTTTTTTGACTATGATGGCTACTCCATTTCTTCTAAGGGATTCTTGCCCACAGTAGTAGATATAATGGTCATCTGAGTTAAGTTCACCCATCCCAGTCAGTTTTAGTTTGCTTATTCTTAAAATGTCAACATTCAGTCTTGTCATCTCCTGTTTGACCACTTCCAATTTGCCTTGATTCACAGACCTGACATTCCAGGTTCCTATGCAATATTGCTCTTTATAGCATCGGACCTTGCTTCTGTCACCAGTCACATCCACAACTGGGTGTTGTTTTTGCTTTGGCTCTGTCTCCCCATTCTTTCTGGAGTTATTTCTGCACTGATCTCCAGTAGCATACTGAGCACCTACTGACCTGGGGAGTTCATCCTTCAGTGTCCTATCTTTTTGCCTTTTCATAATGTTCGTGGGGTTCTCAAGGCAGGAATACTGAAGTGATTTGCTCTTCCCTTCTCCAGTGGACCATGGTTTGTCAGAAATCTCCATCATGACCCATCTGTCTTGGGTGGCCCTACATGGCATGGCTCATAGTTTCATTGAATTAGACGAGGCTGTGGTCCATGTGATCAGATTGGTTAGTTTTCTGTGATTTTAGTTTTCAGTCTGTCTGCCCTCTGATGGAGAAGGATAAGAGTCATATGGAAGCTTCCTGATCGGATAGACTGACTGAGAGGGATACTGGGTCTTGTTCTGATGGGTGGGGCCATGCTCGGTAAATCTTTAATCCAATTTTCTGTTGATGGGTAGAGCTGTGTTCCCTCACACAAACTTTTAGGGAACTCAAATCTTTTCTCATAGATACAAAGACTGTCCGCTGCTTTCTCTGACAGAGATACCATTACTATCTTCCAAGACTATTTGCTATAGAAAGATACTTGATACAAATAGTGTGGGGGTGGGGAGCGATGTGCCTCTGTTTATAAGACATGCAGAAACACAAGAGGACCATGGAGAATTGTCTTGCAACACATGAATCCCCCAACCTTGGATGGCTGCCAAAACTTCTCAAGTTCATGATGCTTCTGGAGGATCTGTCAAGGAAATAAGAAGTTGCTGAAAGACACTTAGCTCAGCCATGACTGGTTAGTCAAAAGGCGGGATGCGTGCCAACTGTTGGACGCTAGCAGAAGGAACATCAAATAGATGGCAGCTGTTTTCTCAGCTCTTCAGAGCATACTTTACAAAATATAAAAGGGGCATTTGAGTAGTTGCCTCTGGTTAGGAGTAAACTCGCCACTTTGGGCCTCCACCTTCTTACTACTCTATTGCTGTCTCTTTCCATCTCCAAGCTCTTGTTTCCTTTCTTGCTTGTTCAGGCTCTGGGTTTGGGAGTTTTGTGTTGCTAAGTAGGTTGCCTGAGAGTTTTCTCTCTTACTGCAGTTCCATGATGAAGCAAGTGATAACCACAGAGTAGTCAGCAGATGCTTATCCATGTCTGTGGGAGTGCTGTGGAGGACAGATTTGTGCTTGGAATATATTCAGAAAGGTTAGAAAGTCAGGAATATTTGTTCAAGTGGGCAGTAGTCTAGGAAGGCCTCACTGATGACCTGGTATTCAGAGAATCCATATGTTCCCATGATGAGAATGAGGGAGTCCAAAATGCCTTTTTAATGTTGGGTGGCCCGGGAATCAGAGCAGAGGGAAGGCAGCCTTCTATCTGGTGAGGGTAGAAAAGCTCTCGAATACTTGCTTCCTTTTTTTTTAATTGCAAAACCTTAAACACCTCAGAAAACATGGAGTCATGTACACAGTGTGATTCCTCTGATTCTTTTTTACCCACTTGGAATAAGGTTACTGTTGGCAACTGTAGGGCTACAGCGTTCACTTACGGTAGTGCCTCTGCTATGCATTTTGCTGTGTTTCTCAGCTCTCAGGCAGAAAATGCTTTCTACTTGGCCTGTTTCTTAGAGGGCTGTCACTCCGCCCCCACATTAAAAAATAAGCATGTATTATGAACATCACAGAAGCATTTTTAAACGAACTTACACTGTAGTATAGTAATTTTCTCCAGGAAAGGGGTAGTTATAATATTTGTTGTAATAAAGAATTTAACAAAAGGCCACAATGACAGAATTTGGGGCACATTTCTTCCAGGGTGTTACAGCCTTCATAAGATAAAACACAAACCTTCGTCATCACCATCAGCCACAACTTTCTGAGTCCTGGTACTGGGTACTGTTCTACGTCTTTCTGTTTGCCATTATTTTCCTTACTGGGGAGACTGTTAATCAGTTCAGTTCGGTTCAGTTGCTCAGTTGTGTCCGACTCTTTGTGACCCCATGAATCACAGCACGCCAGGCCTCCCTGTCCATCACCAACTTCCGAAGTTTACCCAAACTCATGTGCATCGAGTCAGTGATGCCATCCAGCCATCTCATCCTCTGTCGTCCCCTTCTCCTCCTGCCCCCAATCCCTCCCAGCATCAGGATCTTTTCCAATGAGTCAACTCTTCGCATGAGGTGGCCAAACTGTTGGAGTTTCAGCCTCAGCATCATTCCTTCCAATGAACACCCAGGACTGATCTCCATTAGGATGGACTGGTTGGATCTCCTTGCAGTCCAAGGAACTCTCAAGAGTCTTCTCCATCACCACAGTTCAAAAGCATCAATTCTTCAGCACTCAGCTTTCTTCACAGTCCAACTCTCACATCCATACATGACCACTGGAAAAACCATACCCTTGACTAGACGGACCTTTGTTGGCAAAGTAATGTCTCTGCTTTTGAATATGCTGTCTAGACTGTTAATAGAGTAAGACAAATAAGCTTTGTTTTGGTGACGGTACAGAGTTCTTAATGTCCTTTAAAATGTCCGTTTGGCAATAGGGATTCAGAATGCATCAGTAGTGTTAGTCGCTCGGTTGTGTCTGACTCTTTGTGACCCCATGGACTGTAGCCCGCCAGGCTCCCTCTGCCCATGGGGATTCTCTAGGCAAGAACACTGGAGCGGGTTACCCTTCCTTTCTCCAGTGGATCTTCCTGACCCAGGGGTCGAACCCAGGTCTCGTGAATGGCAGGGAGATTCTTTATCATTTGAGCTACAGGGAATGCATCAGACTTCTCAAAAGGAATGCTAGAACGGGCATGAGGGATCTTACTGGGGAGATGAAAATGTTGCCAAACAGGTTTCTCATGGTTGCACAACTTCATAAATTTAGTAAAAATCATTACATTGTACACTTGAAATGGGCGAACTGTATAAATCCAAAATTACACCTGAATAACAACCAGTCCATTCTGAAGATCAACGCTGGGAGTTCTTTGGAAGGAATGATGCTAAAGCTGAAGCTCCAGTACTTTGGCCACCTCATGCGAAGAGTTGACTCATGGCAAAAGACTCTGATGCTGGGAGGGATTGGGGGCAGGAGGAGAAGGGGACGGCAGAGGATGAGATGGCTGGATGGCATCACGGACTTGATGGACATGAGTCTGAGTGAACTCTGGGAGTTGGTGATGGACAGGGAGGCCTGGCGTGCTGCGATTCATGGGGTCGCAATGAGTCAGACACGACTGAGCTACTGAACTGAACTGAACTGAACATTGTGGGAAGAAGGACTTTGTAAAATTAAAAAAACTGTAGAATTAACATATAAAGCATTTCAAATACAACAGTGTATCAGCATATTATAAAACACCTAGTAAAATGACACATGTGTAAATATTAATCATATCATTCCAATAAATTACTCTCGTGAAAGACTTCAGCCCTTTCATCCCAGTTGCCCGGCCTCAACCTCTGACCACCCTCTCTTCTAAGCCTATAAAGTAAACAAAAACAAATAAAAGCAGTACTAGAAACTAGAAGGTTAAAAAAAAATCTCTTTGGGAAGTGCACCCTCCATCAAGGTGGCTTTCTTGTTTTATATGGAGGGGGAGTGAAAGCTGGGGGAGGGTTGATTCTGACTTCCTATTGCCCAAATTCAAATCCTTTCTGAAGAACATTCAGAAAGTGAATTAATTTTTCCTTTTTTTCATTCCACTCAGAATGCCTAAAACAGATAAAGTAGGAAACAGAGTCATTATATTTGGGTGCTGTCTATTATCATTTACTGGCTGAGAGTCTATCTAAGCCTTTCTGCTTTTTGCAGATAATTAATTTTGTTCCTAAATGTAGGAAAGAGTGATTGTAATCAGTATGTTTGTACTTTCAGCCACAAATAGAGCCCATCAGAGATATGCAGTCCAAATAAACCTCATATAATATGCAGCCCAAGCAATGCTTGAAGTGAATGTTTTATCTTTTTTTTCCAAAGAAAAAAAGTAAATGTATGATTTTTAAAAGTCGTTCTTGGTATTCTTGTGTAGTTAGTAGATGAACCCCTCTTTTTCTAACTCAAACCTACACTGTGTATTATTTTTATCATTAAATTTCATGAAGTAGAGCTGAAAGAGACTTTGATTTGGTCCAGAAATCACCTTGTCAGCATACACATATCTCTGAGTTCTGGGTGCAGGTTGCTTTTATGCTTCTAGAAAATTATGAATAATCAGATCTAAGTTCAAGGCTCAGGTTCATGCGATAAAACCTAAGAACGTAATGTTTGTGAATGAAGTTGAAGTCCCCTAAACCCTCCTGAAAGACTTTAGCCCTTTTTTCCCAGTTGCCTGGCCTCCACCTCCGACCACCCTCTCTTCTAAACCTATCCCCCCTCCCTCTTCTTCAAAATTATACCTTTCTCAGTGTCTCGTTCATTCAGGGTCTGCATTTGGTTTAAAATGATGTTTAATCACGGTTTAGTCATCACAGGAAGTCTATTTCTACTTTTGCTTGTTCTCTAATGTGTTCCCTCTCCTGAGACAAACCCACTTCACTTAACAAAATTTTATATCACCAAAAAACTCTTCAAAGGGGTTATTAAAGCTGGAGATCTCAGGTACCGTGACACAGCTGTAGGGGGAACTATTTAAATGTGTGAGGGACCTTTCAGTGCTTTTGAAATCACCTGCTATGCATCGTAAAGGGGAAATGACATCAGTTCAGGAATCAGAATATTGATATAGAGTCTGTGCCTTGTGTTACTACAGGAGACTGGTGTTGGAAAAGCAACTTAATCTGTACAGTGAAGAATGGAATGACGATGAAAGTGATTATTTATTAAGCACTTGCAGGTGCCACACATAGCTCTAAGCCCTTTATGTGGATTAACTCATTTAATGTTTATGACAATCCCAACAAGGAAGGAAAAATTATCATTAGTACCATTTTTCCAGGTTAAAGAACTGAGGCAGAGAGACTGGGAAGTAGGTGACAGCTACAAGGTTGCTTTGTGCTGCAGGAGCTTCTTACGGTCTTCTCTTGCCCAGAGCCACAACCAGTCTTCAAGTGTGAAAGTGGAGCCTGGCTCCCTCTGCAGGTGGACACAAGATGACTTATTTGGTAGAAATGAGGCAGGGAATTGCTAAGGGTCTTTCATTCCTGCTTGCTCTCTGTTATCATTCATCCTGTTTCCTATATGTGGCCTTGAAAACAGCATGGGAACCATTCTTATGGGCTTAGCTTTTATTCTCTGCATTTTCTCATACTTAAATAAATCCTAATTAGATTTTTCCAAATCTGTTTAGAGCTCAGACTTCCCCCCAGGATCAGGGTCTATTCCATTTACCCTTTTAAAAAAAAATCCATTTTTGATAAGCTTAGGTTTAAGAGATACTTTAAAAGATAATGGCACTTAAGGTTCCCCCTTTTCAGATCAGAAATCCAATGAAATACTTAGTTCTGTGCCTTTTTTATTATGCATTAAACCCTGCAGTGATCTCTTTCCAAACAGGGAAAGGGATTCCATAGTAATTGAGTTTCTTATTTACTCTACTGCCCCATTCTGCTGAACAGTTCTTAATGTAAAGTGAATAGGCTTCTTGACTATAGCAGCCTCCTAGCAGATTTTTTAAAAATTATGAACACTTTAAATTACCCTCGGACAGTCACAAGTTTTCTAGACAAAGTACTGTGGACAAAAGAGCAAGAAACTAAATTAGTGCCCTTACTCTGATTAAAAATAAAACAGTAATTGTGATAAATTGTCATAATCAAACTTGACAGATGGAAGCTATAGAGTGCATGTTATATTTCCTTCCAGCAAGCCCTGGATCACAGAGGGTGAAAGAATACAGTACTTATGGGAATGTTTCCCTCACACATCTGTGTTTATCAAGTTTAAAAGTCCGTTTCTTCCTCCATCATTTCTTCTGAATCTGTAATCCATTGATTTTTCTTTTTAAAAATTAATGCATGACTCAAACCACTCTGCTGTGAAAAGCCCCATTCAGAATTGTCTCAGCTTTGGTAATCATTGACCAAAGGCTCTTCAAGAAACCAGGGATAATAAATTGCAACATTCATTTTGATAGCACCATAGAGATTTTTAAGAGCAAAGCTTTCAAGATGGAAATCCAAGTCAATACCCTGCACAGGAATGGGCCAGCCTGGTATTGCAAGGAGCAGGGTAAAAAAAGGTGCTGTGATGTAGTAGAAGGAACACAGGCTTCAGGAGTTACGGTGTGAATCTCTGCTCAGCCAGTCCTTATCTTAGTGACACTGAGCATAGTGTATAATCTCCCTATTCTTAGTTGTATCATCTGTAAAATGGGGAGGAAAATGCCAACCTCTTAGAACAATTATGCAAATTAGCAGTGATGCCTAGCACCTAGTTGCACTATAAAATCTGACATGTAACATGATAGATTTCATATGCTGTGATACCAAGTGGCCTTTTCTTCCTAGGTCTTTCCTCACATGGGGGCATTAATCTTTGGAATCCTCTCATTAGCAACACCATCATTGATAAATATTTACTGAGCTCTTGTGACAAAAACCCTGTGACAGAAGCTGGTAGCACAAATATTAGGCTGCTGTTTCAACAGATGAAACCAGTTGGGTTGGAGCAGAATTTCTGGATTCTTTTCCTAACACTAGGATAGCTCTGTCGGGTGAGGTTGCTTGTCTAGGTACTCCACGTGTCTCTGAGGACTTGAAGCTCCTACAGGTCTTTTCATTCAGAATTTGGTGTGTTTTATTTGTTTGTTGATTTATTTATTTTTATTTTTGGCTGTGCTGGGTCTTCGTTGCTGCGTAGGCTTTTCTCTAGCTGTGGCGAGTGGGGCTTGCTCTCTAATTGTGGTGCACAGGTTGCTTATTGCAGTGCCTTCTCTTGTTGGTGAGCACGGGCTCTGGGGTGCGTGGGCTTCAGTAGTTGTGGTTCACAGGATCCAGAGTTGTGGCATTTGGACAGAACTGCTCCAAGGCATGTGGAATCCTCCCAGACCACGTATCAGACCCATGTTCTCTGCATTGGCAGGCAGACTCCTCTCCATTGAGCCACCAGGGAAGTCCTTAGTGTGGTTTTGAATAAGTTCATTCAGCCTGTATGGCTATAGGCCTCTCCTTCCATTTATCCAGTGCTTGCCACTAATAACCAGGAGGATCAATCATGTTCCCCCAAGCATTCAGGTGAGTTGATGCCCAGCCAGGCAGATCAAGTTGAACATAGAAGTTTTCCAGCTGCTCAGAGAGGTCTTCACAGAAGACTCATGAATAAAGGGCAGTGTGATATGTCTAGATTCCCAATGGGGATTTCTAGCATTCATTGAATTTGTTTGGGTTTAGTGTTGAAATACTTGGGAGTGGAGGAGGACTCAAGCTGTGTTGATGGTCCCTTTGTTTTGGAGTGTATCTGATGCAGTATGATGCTAAATTGCTTTTGCTGGGCACCACTGTTAAATGATGATTAAATTTAGGTTGGTAGAAAAATAAGTAGATTGGCTATACCTCAATACAAAATTAAAAGTTCAAAAGGAAAAAATAGATAGATACCAAGTACATGTCTTTGGGATAATTTAGTGATATCCTCTTGTTTTAGACATTATACTTTTATGAAATCCCCCAATTTTGTTGTCTGTTCTTATCCATCCTGCCTACTCAGAGTCTCTTCCCCCACTTTGTAATGAATGGTAACTACCTTTATGATTTGGGGGATTTGGGTTTTCACTCTATTTCTTTAGACATAGGGAAAAGAAGAAAACAATAGGGAGGAAGTGAAGGGAGTTTTAGGAGACAAACAGGAACATGGGAAGTGAATCAAACCATTTGAAAATGTTTTTTTCTTGGCACATGTCATCTGCAGTATTTATTTAATATAATCATTGCTCCACTCATGCTGGCACAATACAAATAAGTCATAAATTCTGGATTTAAAAAATACAGTGTGTATCAACTATGACTTACCTGACATTTTCTTGATTGCATCAGTTTTAGCATATGACTACCATTCTCTCCTCACCTCTAGTCTTACATAGGGTAGGGATTTCATTTTTCTCTTAAATCAAGCTAAAGGGGAATGGAGTCCCTCCTTGGGATAGTGAGAAGCCATCAAAAGTATTGTTGTTCAGTCACTAAATCGTGTCATGTCTCTTTGTGACCCCATGGACTGCAGCATGCCAGGCTTCCGTGTCCTCCAGTATCTCCTGGAGATTGCTCAAACTCATGTCCATTGAGTCAGTGATGCTATCTAACCATCTCATTCTTTGCTGCCCCCTTTCTCCTTTTGCCTTCAACCTTTCCCAGTATCAGTATAGAGAGCATGAATCTCCATCCACAAAATCAGAAGTATAATAAAGTACATTTTAAATGCTTTAAAAAAAAAAAAAGACTATTTACAGGCACTTTTTAGGTTCACAGCAAAATTGAGCAGAAAGTACCAAGATTTCTCATATATCTCTTGCCTCCTCAATATCCACAGCCTCCCCTACTATCAATATCCTACACTAGAGTGGTACATCTGTTATAATCGACGAGCCTACACTGATATGTATCATTATCACCCAAAGTCCATCCTTTATATTAGGGTTCACTCTTGGGCTTCCCTGATGGCTCAGAGGTAAAGAATCTGTGCACAGTGCAGGAGACTTGGGTTCGATGCCTGGGTCAGGAAGATCCCCTGGAGAAGGAAATGGCAACCCATTCCAGTATTCTTGCCTGGAGAATCCCATGGCCAGAGAAGCCTGGTGGGCTACAGTCCATGGGGTTGCAAAGAGACACAACTGAACGACTAACACATTACTTAGTGTTATACATTCTATTGGTTTTGATAAAGGTACAGTGACATGTATCTACCATCACAGCATCATACAGAATAGTTTCACTGCCTTAAAAATTCTCTGTGCATGCCTATTCATCCCTCCTTTCTGCTCCACCCCACCCTTGAACCTCTAGCAACACCTGTTATGTTTTACTGTCCCCATAGATTTGCCTTTCCCAGAGTGTGATGTAGTTGGAATCATACAGCATGTAGCCATTTCAGATTGTCTCCTCTCTCTTAATAGTATGCATTTAATCTTCCTCCATGTCTTTTTGATAGCTCATTTCATTTTAGGCCTAAATAATATCCCATTGTCTGGAGTGTCTTATATTTTTAAATCAATTTAAATTCCAGTCCAAATCCTTGTTGCCACTGAGTTAGTGGTAAATCCCACATCATTACTTTTTTTCATTTATTGAGATAAAATTCATATAGAATACATTTACCAATTTACCCATTTAAAGTGTACAATTTAGTGGGGTTTAGTATATTTGTGGAGTTGTGTAACCATCACCAAAAATCAGTATTAGTACAGTTTTATCTTTCCAAAAGATACCAGTAAGTTGTCACTCCCTATTCTCCCTCCCCACCACCCACCTAAGCCCCTACCCTGAAAACCACTGATCTACTTTCTGTCTCTGTGGATTTGCTTGTTCTAAACATTTCATATAAATGGAATCATACAAGTCCAGTCTTTTTTGTCTGGTACCTTTCACGTAACATAATGTATTCAAGGTTCATCCATATTGTAGAATGTTTCACTACTTCTTTCCTTTTTAATGCCCAAATAATACTCCATTGTATAAATATAGATGGGCTTCCCCTGTGACTCAGTGATAAAGGATCCACCTGCAATGCGTGGAATGCAAGAGACATGGGTTCAGTCCCTGGGCTGGGAAGATCCCCTGGAGGAGGAAATGACAATCCACTCCAGCATTCTTGCCAGGAAAATCCCATGGATAGAGGAGTCTAGTGGGCTACAGTCCATGGGATCTCAAAGAGTCAGACATGATTGAGAGACTGAGCACAATGACTATTGATGTTGAGTAATTTTGTTGTGATTGTTGGCCAAAGAAGATGTATATCTTCTTTGGTGAAAGGGTCTATTGAGATCCTTTTTCAATTTTTAAATTGGGTTATCTGTCATTCCATTGTTGAATTGTAAGGATTATTTGTATATTCTTGATATGATACACTTACCAGATGTATGATTTGCAAATATTTTCTCCCATGGTGGGGGATGTCTTTTCATTTTTCTAATAATATCCTTTAAAACATAAGTTTATAATTTTGTTGAAGTCTAATTTATATATTTTTGTGTGTATATCATATCTAAGAAATCATTGCCTAATCCAAAGTCATGATGATTTACACCTATGGTTTCTTCTAAGGATTTTTTAGGCTTTGTTCTTATGTATGGTCCATTTTGAGTTAATTTTCTATATTTGGTGTGAGATAGGGGTACGACTTCATTCTTTTGCTTGTGAATCTCCAGTTGTCACAGCTCCATTTGTTGAAAATGCTGTTTTTTCTCCGTTGAATGGTCTTAACAACTTTTTCAAAAATCAATTGACCATAAATGTATGGATTGAACTTTCAGTGAAATGGCAAGAATGGACATCTCTGTCTTTTTATTAATCTTAAGAAAAAAAGTCTTCAGTTTTCCCCATTAAGTATAGAGTTAGCTGTGAGTTTTTCATAAATGCCTTTTATTAGTTTGAGGAAGTTCCTTTGTATTACTAGTTTGTTGATTGTTTTTATTATCAAGGTATATTGGGTTTTTTAATCAAATTCCTCTTCTGCATCTAATGTATATGTGTCTTTTATTCTATTAATGTAATAAGTATACTAAAGTGATAACAAAAATAATAATTAAACTAATTATTATACTAGATGTTATACCTCCCTTGCATCTCTGGGACAAATATCACTTGGTTGTGATATATGATCCTTTTAATGTATTGGTGGGTTTTGTTTTATACTTTTTTTGTTCAGGATTTTGGTATTTATCTTCATGAGAGATATTGGTCTATAGTTTTCTTTTAGTCATTGTCTGGTTTTGGTATCAGAGTAATATTAGCCTCATAGAACAAGTTGAGATGTGTTCCCACCACTTCTGTTTTTTCAAAAGGGTTTTATAGGGATTGGCATGAATTATTCTTTAAATGTTCGGTAGAATTTGCCAGTAAGGCCATCTGGTCCTGGGCTTTTTTTTTTTTAATGGGAAGATTCAGATTGCTAATTCAATCTCTGTTATGAATTCACTCAGATTTTCTGTTTCTTCTTGAGTCATTTTTGCTGTTTTAGGAATTTGTCCATTTAGCATCTATGCTATATAGTTTGTTGACATACAGTTTTTCTTAGTAATTCCTTAAAACGTATTTTGTTTATAAAAGACTGGTACTAATGTCCCCTCTTTCATTCCTTATATAGTAATTTGACTCTGTTTTCTGTCAACCTAACTAAAGGCAGATTGATCTTGTTAATTTATTTCACAGAACCAACTTTTAATTTTGTTGATTTCTTTATTTTTGTATTCTTGATTTTAATTTGTGCTCTAACTATTTTCTTCCTTCTCTTTTGACTTGTGTATCTAGTGCATTTATATTTAATGTAGTTACAGATATGGTTGGATTCACATCTGCCATTTTACTCTTAGTTTTCTGTATATGCCTCATGTTTTTTTGTCTGTGTTCCTCCTTTGTTTCCTTCTTTGCCATTAAGTTTATATTTTTTAGTGTAACATTTTCATTTCTTTGAAGATTTTTTTCCACTTCTTTTGTTATTTTCTTAGTAGCTGTTCTAGCACTTACAGTACACAACTTAAATTGTCAGAGTCTACTTAGGTTTATACTAACAATTCCAGTGAGATATTGATATACCAGTGCTTTGGTTATTTTTCAATGCCCTGTCCACTCTGGTGGCCAAATAATTGTCTGCTTGTTGTTCTAGAGTTTGAGACTGATTTGTTATCTGGAAAAGGCCCTCTCACAGTTCTACTTTCAGCTCTGCCAACTAATTCTGAGGCTTATTTTGCAGTCATCTGCTTCTTTTGTGTTTAGTCTTCATGGAATTTTAATTTTCCTTTCTCCCTACAGTTCAATATACTTTGTACTTTCCTTTGACAACAATGTATCTCAGTGTGCTTTCCAAGTTAGTACTGCTCAAAAGAAGTATAATGCAAGCCACATAGTAATCTTAAATTTTCTAAATGCCACAGTAAAAAGCTGGAAGAAATAGGTGAATTTAATATTTTTATTTAGCCTAATTATGCCCCCAAATTAGCATTTTGGCATGTAATCAGCATTTTACAAATTGTTAATGAGATATTTTACATTGTTTTTCATCTCAACTTGGACTAGTCACATTTCATGTGCTCAATGGTCACATGATACAGATTGGACAGTGTAGTTCCAACCTCCCCTCTGGGAAGGAATGTAGTGACAATGCCAGTCCCACCCCAGGAAGACTGCTTTCCACAAATAAAACTAATTCAGTTCAGTTCACTCAGTCGTGTCCGACTCTTGGTGACCCCATTGATCGCAACACACCAGGCCTCCTTATCCATCACCAACTCCCGGAGTTCGCTCAAACTCATGTCTATTGAGTCAGGGATGCCATCTGACCACCTCATCCTCTGTCGTCCCCTTCTCCTCCTGTCTTCAATCTTTCCCAGCACCAGGGTCTTTTCAAATGAGTCAGCTCTTTGCATCAGGTGGCCTAAGTATTGGAGTTTCAGCTTCAACATCAGTCCTTCCAGTGAACACCCAGGACTGATCTCCTTTAGGATGGACTGGTTGGATCTCCTTGCAGTCCAAGGGACTCAAGAGTCTTCTCCAACACCACAGTTCAAAAGCATCAATTCTTCAGTACTCAGCTTTCTTCACAGTCCAACTCTCACATCCATACATGACTACTGGAAAAACCATAGCCTTGACTAGACGGACCTTTGTTGGCAAAGTAATGTCTCTGCTTTTGAATATGCTATCTAGGTTGGTCATAACTTTTCTTCCAAGGAATAAGCGTCTTTTAATTTCATGGCTGCAATCACCATCTGCAGTGATTTTGGAGCCCCCCAAAATAAAGTCTGTCACTGTTGCCACTGTTTCCTCATCTATTTGCCATGAAGTGATGAGACCAGATGCCATGATCTTCGTTTTCTGAATGTTGAGCTTTAAGCCAACTTTTTCACTCTCCTCTTTCACTTTCATCAAGAGGCTTTTTAGTTCCTCTTCACTTTCTGCCATGAGAGTGGTGTCATCTGCATATCTGAGGTTATTGATATTTCTCCCGGCAATCTTGATAACAGCTTGTGCTTCTTCTATCCCAGCATTTCTCATGATGTACTCTGCATATAAGTTAAATAAGCAGAGTGACAATACAACTAACTGCCCTTCTAAGTTGCCCTGCTGAGAAGTGCTCACAAGTAGAAGAAAGTAACTCAGAAGAAAGTGTGTGGTCTCTCTGACACACAATTTCTCATCCAAAACATAGTTGCAGGCAATGAAAAATTAATTTGAGGGAGCTAGTTTATATTTTGAGGAAGGCATGTCAAACCACTCCAGTATTCTTGCCTGCAGAATCCCTATGGACAGAGAAGCCTGGCGGGGCTACAGTCCAAGGAGTTGGACATGACTGAGCAACTAAGCACAGCACAGTTAATATTTCAGTTAATGATAGTTTTTTGTGTATATAGAAAATAAAGGGTAGCAAGCTCTTTAATACTAACATTCTGCGGTGGATACCCTATATAGGATTGAATCAGGCCTAAGCAAGGGGAAAGCCGCACAGTAACAGTACAAATTTGAGCCATTTCTAAGTGCCATTTTGGGTGATCCAGTCCCTCCAGACACCTCTCCCTCCTGAAGAGGGTATTTTTCATTGTTTTGTTTTTGACTGGTGTTTGGGAGGTTGTGAGATGAATAGAAGCATCTGTATATTTGCCCAAATCTCTCCCTCTATCCTTTCATCTGATTTGGACGATAACTGGTTTCTTGCCACTTGAATATTGCTTATTCTCAGCTTACTTTTGGTTTTTAAGGAAGAGTTACTGCTTCTTCTCTCATTTAGTTGTTAACTTTTCCTGTTTCATGTGGTTTTCTTTCCTTACTTTTGGCTGTGCTGTCTTTGTTGCTGCGTGGGTTTTTCTCTAGTTGTAGTGCGTGGGCTTCCCACTGTGCTGGCTTCTTGTTGCGGAGCTTGGGCTCCAGGCGTGCATGCTACTATAGTTGTGGAGCATGGGCTTAGTTGCCCCATGGCATGTGAGATCTTACTGGACTTCCAGGGATTGAACCGCATTGGCAGGCGGGTTCTTTACCAAAGAGCCACCAGGGAAGTCCAATTCTTAATTTTTCTTAGTCACTCAATTTGATATCTACCCTTTTTGCCTCAGGTTTGGGAACAGTGCAGATAACTAATTTAGGGCTCTGATTTTTTATAAGGTTTTTCATGTTCTCTCTGGCTTTGACACCTTAGGATTCATGTTCCCTCTTTGTTAATTCCATCTATCTGCCATTCAGACTCTTTGCTCAGATGCTGCTGTCGTCTTGTCTAGACTCTGTTATCACGTCCCTGGGCTCGTGTTTTCTAGATCCTTATCTGGATCCCTGAAACTTGTGGCCTGAATCTAGTGGCCATCAGGCTTATCTGGATCTAAATTACTTGCCTGTTTCTCCTTCCATTCCTTCACTCCCCTCTCAGTACAGCATCTAAATTTCCTTGCTTAGATTATTAGTCAGAAACCTCACTCCACACCCATGCCAGCCAACCCTCCTGGACTTGGCCTTGGATTTCAAAGTGACAGAAGAAGAGGAAGAAAGAAACACTCCTTTTTTTTTTCTTTTACTTTACAATACTGTATTGGTTTTGCCATACATTGACATGAATCCACCACGGGTGTACATGCATTCCCAAACATGAAACCCCCTCCCACCTCCCTCCCCATAACATCTCTCTGGGTCATCACCATGCACCAGCCCCAAGCATGCTGTATCCTGCGTTGGACATAGACTGGCGATTCGATTCTTACATGATAGTATACATAGAAACACTCCTTGAATGCAACTTTCAAGGCAATACACAGCTTTTAGGAAGTAACAAGTGAAGACTATATGGGGAGCTTAACTCTGCAAAATTGAAGACCCTATTGGATAAAAAAGGAAAGAAACCTATCAGCCCAGCAGCTACAAAGAGTTATCATAGGGGAGACATTTCCTTGTTTTATCTGTCAAGCCAGAATGGGGAGATTTAGTTGATAGAATGTGGTAGACAAATCAGCAAG
This sequence comes from Budorcas taxicolor, assembly GCF_023091745.1. Classification (NCBI taxonomy): domain Eukaryota; kingdom Metazoa; phylum Chordata; class Mammalia; order Artiodactyla; family Bovidae; genus Budorcas; species Budorcas taxicolor. The sequence continues at coordinate 41,950,866 of NC_068935.1, read as the reverse complement.
ACAGAGAAGCGAGGATTAGAAGTACAGCAAAGTAAGCAAATATGATATGACTGCCTGTTGTAAAGACTGGAAAAACAAATACTAAGTGGGTATTTTAGTAGCATCTGTAAGTTCTGGGATCAAAGGAAAAATTCATAAATACTTCAAGATGTTTGCTTTGTACTATTAGGCTAATTGGCCAAATGTAATATCAACTTATAGGGGAAAGTTAAACACTGAAGTGTAGAAATATAGACAAATAGCCCAGATTAGCACAAGCATACATGTCCATAAAAGAAGACCACAAAAACCTGGAACTTCATTCTTGGGATTGGCCTCCCGTCAGTTTTAAAAAGCTGAGGTTCTGCTCTTGTCAGGGATGCCACAGGAAGTATCCTCCGAAACCACAAGCTTCCTTTACCATCTGTTCTCAAAAACATCCTTGGGAAATGCTAACCGTGGGTTAGGACTTCTGTTTCTGTTATTGAAACCTCTTGATCTCTGATCCTGGGAAAAGTTCTCACTTGGTCTATCTTCCTTCTTTGTTCTGTAGGTGGTATAAAGTTATGCATTTTTTTCAGTTATATATTCTTTTCCATTATGGCTTATCACAGGATATTGCATATAATCACCTGTGCTGTACGATAGGATCTTGTTTATCCATCCTATATATAATAGTTTGTATCTGCTAATCCCAACCTCCCAACTCCCAAACCTCCTCTCTTGGCAACCATAAGTCTGTTCTCTATGTCTGTGAGTCTGTTTTTGTTTCATAAATATGTTCATTTGGGTTGTATTTTAGAGTCCATGTATAAGTGATATCATATGGGATTTGTCTTTCTCTTTCTGACTTAGCTCATTTAGTATGATCATCTCTAAGTCCATCTATGTTGCTGCATATGGTATTATTTCATCCTTTTATGGCTGAGTAGGAAATGGTAACCCACTCCAGTATTCTTGCCTGGAAAGTTCCATCGAGAGAGGGGCCTGGCAATCTACAGTCCACGGGGTTGCAAAGAGTCGGGCACGACTGAGCACTCACACAATATTCCATCGTATACATGTATCACATCTTCTGTATGCCTTCATCTGTCAATGGATATTTAGGTTGTTCCATGTCTTGCTTACTGTAAACGGATCTGCTTGGAACATAGGGATGCATGTACCTTTTCAAGTTGTAGTTTTGTCTCAGTACATGACCAGGAGTGTGATTGCTGGATCACATGAGAAGTCTATTTTTAGTTGCTGGTGTTTTTTAAGGAAACTTCAGACTGTTTTCCATAGTGGCTGTACCAGTTTACATTTTCACCAACAGTGTAAGAGGATTCCTTTTTCTCCACACCCTCTGCAACATTTATTATTTCTAGACTTTTTAACAGTGGCCATTCTTTCTGTTATGGGGTGGTAACTTAATGTAGTTTTGATTTGCATTTCTCCAATAATTAGTGATAATGAGTACCTTTACATGTGCCTATTGACTATCTCTATGTCTTCTTTGGAAAAATGTATATTTAAGTCTTCTGCCCATTTTTCAATTGGGCTTTTGTTTACTTGTTATTGAATTGCACTAGGTGTTTGTATGGTTTGGAAATTAAGCCCTTGTCAGTTGCATCGTTTTCAGATATTTTCTGCCAGTCCTTTGCTTGTCTTTTATTTTGTTTATGGTTTCTTTAGTGTGCAACAGCTTGTAAATTTGAGTAGGTTTTATTTGTTTATTTTTGTTTATTTTTGATTTTTTTCTATTGCCTTGAAAGATAGACCTAAGAAAACATTTATATGATTTATGTCACAGAATGTTTTGCCTTTGTTCTCTTATAGGAGTTTTATGGTATCATGTCTTATATTGAAGCCATTTTGAGTTTATTTTTATATATGGTGTGATGGTGTGTTCTAATTTCGTTGATTTGCATGTGGTTCTCCAACTTTCATAACACCACTTGCTGAAGAGACTGTCTTTTCTCCACTGTATACTCTTCCCTCCTTTGTTGAAAATTAACTGACATCGGTGTGTGGGTTTATTCTGTTCCATTGATCCATTGTCTGTTTCTGTGCCAGTACTACCCTGTTTTGGTTACTGTAGCTTTGTAGTATTATCTGATGTATGAGAGGGTTATACCTCCTGCTTTGTTCCTTTTCTTCAGGTTTGCTTTGGCAATTCTGGATATCTTATGGTTCCATATAAATTTTAGGATTGTTTATTCTAGTTCTGTAGAAAATTTCATGGGTCATTTGATGTTGTTATTGTTGTTTGGTTGCTAAGTTGTATCTGACTCTATTGTGACCCCGTGGACTATAGCCTGCCAGGCTCCTCTGTTAATGGGATTTCTCAGGCAAGAATACTGAAGTGGGTTGCCATTTCCTTCTCCAGGGGATCTTTCTGACCCAGGAATCGAACCCACATCTCCTGCATTGGCAGGCAGATTCTTTACTACTGAGCCACCAGGGAAACCCGGGTAATTTGATACAGATTGCATTAAATCTATAGAGTGCTTTGAGTTGTGGCCATCTTAACAATATTAATTTTTCCAATTCACAAGCATAGAACATCTTTCCATTTCTTTGAATCCTCTTTCATTCCTTTATTAATGTTTTTTCATTCTCAGCATATGTCTTTCACCTCCTTGGTGAGATTTTAAAGGGGATTGTTTGCTTACGCTCCGCTTCTGATATTTCATTGTTAGTATAAAGAAATGCAACCAATTTCTGTGTGTTAATTTTGTATACTGCTACCTTGCTGAATGTATGCGTTCTAATAGTTTGTGTGGAATCTTTAGAGTTTTTGATATACAATATCATGTTTCTTCCCTACTAATTTCAATGCCTTTTATTTCTTTTTCTTGTCTTGAGTGCCGTGACTAGGACTTCCAATACTGTACTGAATTAAGTGATGAGAGTGGGCATCCTTGTCTTACTTGAGATTTTAGTGGGAAGGCTTTCAGCTTTTCACTGATGAGTATTATATTTGCTGTGGGTTTGTCATAAATAGCTTTTATTGAGTTATGTTCCTACTATACCCATTTTCATAAGAATTTTTATCATGAATGGATGTTGAGTTTTATTAAAGCTTCTTTTTTAAACCAATATTCCACTTTATATTTAGAGTTAGAAATAACCCTCAAAGATCTACTCTAGTCTCCTTACTTTGAAGATGAGAATACTGAGGCATATGATTTGGGGCAAAGGATTTTCCAAAGATGAACCAGTTAATGTCATATTAGGGTGTAAAACCTATGGTTTCTGACAAACACGCCAGTATTCTTTCTAAAATACTATCTGATTCTTTGATAGGACATAGTGAGTATGCTAACTTTCATTATTGGACATGCAAACATATTCGCATCTTTGAAAGTTCACAACTTTGAAGGTTCATATGGAGGGGACTTACTGTATTTTCTCCTACCAAAAAATATCCAAAATAACACCTAAGATGCTTCTTGATTCTCTTTGTTTCTTGATTATAGGATTCCTAGAAATCACAATAAATGCATGAGTGTGGATTTCAATGCACAGACTCTTAGAGCCTTTTTTCCCATATGATCTTTTTAATTTTATTTTTAATTTATTTTTTAATTTGAGGAAAATTGCTTTACATTGTTGTATTGGTTTCTGCAATACAACAACACAAATCAGCCATAATTATATACTATGAGCATTTTTATGTGAAGAAAATTAAAATAGGCAGAGGATGAAGTTTCTTGCCAAGGTTTTCTGGATCTATGTATTTATAAGTTACCTGAGAAATTCTTTATGCAGAAGGAATCAAATACAAATATGCAGTTTAGACTTGGAGAACATCTTAAAGATGGCTCGCTATAGATGATGGCTCGCTGTATAAATAGTGAGTAGAAACTGTCAGTTGTTTCTCTTAGACTCTTGCAGAAGTCTAAGCAAATCATTATGAAAGTGTTGCTCAGAATGTGCTCCAGTTATAGCCAATTAAAGGTCAGCATATGTAATTTACACAAAATAAATGAGCAGGAACAAAAGGTATCTCTTGTGCCATGAGGAATGATTCTGTTTCATCTGCAGATGACTACTAAAAAGGTCATTGAAAATACAAGATGCAAATCATTATTTTTTTTTCAATAAAACATTTGTTCTAGGTTTGGTCTTTCAGCCAGTTTTATTCTCTTGTTTGCATGCATGCCATAGTCATTAGTACAATTGAATTATAGAATGACCTACACCATTAGACTGTTAGGCTGCTTGATTGAAATTATCTTTATAATGGAAATCAGAGAACACTTTTAACCTTGTTAGAGCACCACTGTACCGTTGATTAATATATAAAGCAAGTCATAAATTTCATAGTGAGCTATTTATTTCCAGACTATCTTGTGAAAGCAGTTTGGGCTATATTACAGAAACTTTCTTCATACCTTTGTCTAGCTGACACTAATGATCCTGATTATTTCTAGGACTTTCAAAGCGTCAGTATTAATTAAACTAATGCTTAAAAATAGGGGTAAAAAAGAACATTTGACTGTTATATCTTCAATGTTTGACAATGTGTGTGTATTTCTTTTGTTAGGTGGTTAATTTCAGAAAACTGACTTCATTTGATAAGGTTTTTCTCCAGAAGCAAATACTTGCCTGATTCAGTGGTAATAACCAATATTACCAAGGTCACAGCTTTATCTATATATCTAATGAGTGTTTGTTGAGTACTTTAGGTATGTTCTGTACGGGATTGTGTGGTATGAATAAAAAGATCTTTTAAAAAGTCGGTCCCTGCCCTCAAAAGAGTTCACGGTCTTGTGAGGGATACAATTGACAGAAACAGAGAGCATCCAATGTGCAATCTACGGACATAGGTTAAGGGGCTTCTAACCTAGCCTGGGTGGAGAAGGCAATGGTACCCTACTCCAGTATTCTTGCCTGGAAAATGCATGGATGGAGGAGCCTGGTGGGCTGCAGTCCATGGGGTCGCTAAGAGTCGGACACGACTGAGCGACTTCACTTTCACTTTTCATTTTCATGCATTGGAGAAGGAAATGGCAACCCACTCCAGTGTTCTTGCCTGGAGAATCCCAGGAACGGGGAAGCCTGGTGGGCTGCTCTCTATGGGGTCGCACAGAGTCGGACATGACGGAAGCAACTTAGCAGCAGCAGCAGCAACCTAGCCTGGGAAGCTGTCACAGAGAACTTCCCCGTGAATAAAGGCTCTTCCAGCCAGTGAAGAGGTGAGCACCAAGTTTGTGGGGAATAGATGATTATTGACAAGGAACTGTAGAGGCATGGAACTTAGGTGGGGACTAAGGAATATGGAAGGGAGAGGGTCTTTCTTTCTTTTTTTTTTTTTTTTGAGGGTCTTGCTTACTCACTTCCAGAACTCATCCTGTGGCACAGACTTCTGTCCTAAGCAGTAGCAGGCCACCCGGGTCCTGAGACCCTGGATGGACTTTGGAAGAAAGGAGTCTGATATACTGCCTTTCCCCAAGGCCCACTGTAGCTGGCTCCAGCAGCAAGAGGGCAACATGGGTGCTGGAGAGGTCAGGCCTCCCACTCTGGACCAGTCACCTGCATATATGGGAGGTTTGGAAACAGGAGCTTGGATGTCTGGGTGGGCCTGGATTGTTTCCAGAAAAGAAAACAGAAAAGGTTTGTGGGGAAGGGAACTGGTCCTGTTTCTAAAGAAACCACTTCCTATAAAATTATACCCTTGCTTTTAGACTCTTATTAAGGGAAAGTAGGACTAATTAAGAAACCTGAACATCATTAATAATTTTTCTACTTGAGTTTTATGAGTAGTAATTTTTTAAAAAACGCTCATGAAGTCACTAGTAGAAAAGCTAATGCACAGCTTTTTAGCAAATGCCCTTGAAGACTCAAGTTTTATTCAGTCATAAATTGCATACAAATAGCTAATTGCTAGCTTCCAGAATAAAATGTACTTATTGTCTCAAATTGGATACATAGCTTTAAAAGTCAAGCCATAGCCAATCTTTGTTTTTAGAGAACATTGCTAAAGGAGATACCAGACCAAATGGCCTGGGTGATACCATGCTAAACCCTCTAGGCTGGATTGGTGTACTTTTAGTTCGTGGAAACAGAATTGGGTAAACTCATTGAGTACATGATGGTTTCAAATAAACTATGCAACAGCAGAGATTTATAGGAAGATTCCTGGTTCACTTGAGAATAATAAACCCTAATAGGTAACTTTGTTTCTTGTCTAAATTGTCCTTCATCTTCTGCTCCTTCTCTTCATTGCTTTCCTTCTCCACTTCCTTCTCCCTCCTCTTCCTTCTCAATTCTTCTTCTCCAATAAAAATGTAATAGTGAGAACAGATTGCAATTTCCTTTTATGGGAAGACCTGCTACACGAAATTTTATCTCCAGAGGCAGATCTTTAACTGAAGAAGTGAAGGCAGAGGACGGGCATTGATTGCCACACAGGCCACAGAGGCCACTGGCATAGGCATGAAGCAGTTTGCTTGTGGGGAGAACTAGGGCTAGCCTTGTGCCTTTTTATTGCCTTTTAGGACAGTTTTCAGGTCTCAAAGTGAAAACTCAATAAAACTTTCAGAAGCAAATAAATAGAACCTAGAAGGCTTGTTTCCCTGGGGATGGGGAAGCACCATATGTCAGTTTCATGCTTTTAATAAAAAGGCCATGGCTTCAGCTAAATTGTAGTAAGTGTTTGCTTTTCAGAGATTTTCATTGAAATGACAAATAGAGTCTGTTTCTTATGCACTTTTCCCTGACCAGAGAAAAATCCAGTTCAAAATAAAATACCCACAATAATTTCCTATTGGACAATTTCCTGTATGATGTGCTGTCATTATCCAATCTATTTCTGAGGGAGTTGTTATAACAGTTGTTTGCCCAAGAAGCATTGGAACCCAGACTGTGGCTATAGTTGTGCTGTTTGCAACCCTTAGAGCTTGTTTAGTCCATTCATATTCTTGTACCAGTGAGGAACCAGAGAACCAGATTGGAGAGGAGAGATGCATATAGAGGAGAACAGGAAGCTGGAGATAACCATGGTAAAAGGGAGTGAAGAGGAAGAACAGAAAGTATGTTCAGAAGTACCCTCTGTCACTTTTTAAAATTTTAGGTAAGATTATAGAGAGTGGAGTGACAGGGTGGGCATACAGTACGCATTGGAGGAAAGGAAATTGCTGTTTTTTGAGTCCCTTTTATATACCAAGCTTAGTGCTGGGCACTTTGTATAGATTCTTTCTTTTAACCCTCACCACAATGACATAAAGTGAAACTTATTATTGTCCCCATTCTACAGATGAGGAAGCTGAGGTTGAGTGGAGTGAAATCCCATATAAGAGGCAGGAGGGGACTTCCCTGGAGGCTCAGTGGTTAAGATTCTGTTTTTCCATGGCAGGGGGTGGAGGGGCAGGTGTGGGTTCAACCCTTGGTTCAGGAACTAAGATCCCACTTGCCATGTGGTACAGCAGAAAAGAAAAAAAAAAAAGCAGCAGCAGGAGACCTGGGATCAGATGTGTATGTTTTGAGGGCTCAAGTGAAGCACTTTACCTCCCGTCCCATGTTGTGAAGTCTGTAACCTGAGTGAATACAAAGACCGACAGGTCAGTCATGAAGTCAGTACACAGAGAGGGGCAAATCAGAGGTAAGATCTGAAGGGAATTCTTGATAAGAAGAGCACATGAGTGTCAGCGTTTTCATTGGACAATTTACAAGGCCACCCAGATAGGGAACGATTTCTTTGGAAGACACATTTCAAGTAAAATCCTCCTTGCAGAGTAAACAGAAAGATTTGTGAGCATGGAGGTGAGTGGGGCGATGGAGAGAAGGACTGTTTGAACACATAAGAGTGAGAATAGGCAGACAGACAGGTGACTGTCTGCTGAGAGGGGAGCCTGTGAGAAGAGGATGGCCGATTGATACATCAGAGAGGTGAGTGACCAAGAAAGTGAATGAATAGGTGACTGCAAGACTCCATGGAGCTCCTCATAGCCTGTTTGCTCTTTGGACATTTGTGTAAGGACTATTTTTATGGTGTGACCCATAAAACTGAATGCTGACTTCATGCAGTATTCTACTTCATGTGTTTTTCTTATGATTATTTAATTAGTTGCTTTTTAAGCATTTATTTTTACTCAGTAATCCAGATTCCCTGTCTCAGAATTGATATTTGAGGCGGTGTCTGAAGGGAGACCTACTTAGTAGCCTTTTGCAGGGGAGCTGGAACCTGAATGTCGTTGTGTTCTTTTGTTGCTGAACTGCCAATGTTCAGATCAAAACAATCCACTTCTGATTCATGTATGTTATTAGCTCTGGCAGGATAGCAAGACGTGAGGCAGATATTATTTTATATGTTAGGGAAACATAGATAAGGAAACAGAATGAAGAGACTGTCTTTATTCTTTATTAGAAAAGCAATCTTTTGTGATACATCTTAGCAGCAAGCAGTGAGTTTTTAATAAAACTGAGCAGATAGAGCACTCATATGTCCAGCCTTGCTCCCCCTCTTTGGCTCCAGAAACATATGATTTCATGACACTAGCAAGAGGCCTGCTGATTTGTCAGTTGATCAAAAGTTGCTGAAGGAAAGTCAATACAAAAACGCTGCTCATCATCTTGTCTTTTCCCAGTAACTCTGTTGGACTTCCAGTGTCCACTTGCCTGTTCTCCACAGCAGTGGTACTAACAGTAGTGCCTGTACCTTTGTTGTAAAGGGTGAGAATCTCATTTTGTTTCTTTTCCTCTTGTTAAAAGACTGGGGGCTGACTCCCTGGAAGATCTGGAAGAATTATTATCACCAGCTATGTGTAGTCAAGGGTTGCTTTTCTTCCTTTTCTTCTTCAGTCATTTTCACAGTAATTCATTTCTTTATCACACTTGCCCTCCTCTGGGCATATGTCTTAGAAGCCCTGCTCTTACTCCCTGTGCTGCTGCTGCTGCTAAGTCGCTTCAGTCGTGTCCGACTCTTAGCGACCCCATAGACTGCCCCAGGCTCCTCCATCCATGGGATTTTCCAGGCAAGAGTACTGGAGTGGGGTGCCATTGCCTTGTCCGCTTACCCACTGTAAATTGATTCAAAAACAAAGCCATTTCATTGTTCTTCAAGTAGAACAGTATGTTTCAGGTGTCCCCAATCCGAGTGGGTTTGCATAGCTGCCATGCATGCTGTGGAATCAGCATAATTGCCTCTACCGATATTTTGTAATAGACATCACTAATTTTGTGCAGACAATTCCCACATGGGCAGAATCCGATGTTACAACAAGGATTTTTGCTAAAAGTACCTTTGCTCCTTGGAACAAACTTGTTTTGCAATTCTCCTGTGTTATGTAGAAGCTAAATGATTTGTCTTAGGGGTCTACAGCTGACCTGAGAGTATTTCTATTAATAATTCTGGGTACCATTGAAGGGCCTTTGAAATCAGTGGGCGATTCTCTGTGACCTGACCTACAAAGGTGCTCTGAGCCCCAGCTGCCCAAGGTAATATGTTCTCCTGACAGGTTGCAGACTCTCTGATCTGACGGTGCCCATCAGGAGCCCCGTGTATGCCCCTCAAACTTCTGTTTATTTTTCATTATTAGTTGTCACATCACTATGTTAAATTATGAAATCTGTTAAAAGATCATGATACAGTGAGCAAGCTTCTTGTCCAAGTCTTACTTAACTTTATTATAGCGGCTGCAAAACCATGAGGAGGGGAAAAAAGGCAAAATGATGGGCAAGGAAGGAGACAGCCTCTACGTTCAAAGGGAAATGACTCCTTTTTCCTGGCACCATACCTGCTCTTAGAGCCATAGAATTTTAAGATGCCACAGTTGGGAGTGCTTATTTAATCAATCCCCTTCATCTTGTAGATGAGAAAACTGAGGCCCCGACAAGACCTTACCAAGGGCACAAAAGTCCCAATAGCAGAGCTAGGGCTAGAATAGGCCTTGGATATTCACCCTACTAATTCAGTAACTCATAAAGAATAAGAGATGGGTTTTAAAGTTCAGATCTGGGGTACCTAAGACACATTTCAAGTGAAGTCCTTATTACTCTTCAGCATAAATCAAAAATAGGTCCCATTTTTCAATCACCATGTCCAACTGGACAATGTGGGTGTCACTTGAGACCATTTTTGTTGTTAAGAAAGAAATACAGGAAACACTTGGCCAGGGTTATTTCTGTTGCTACTCATTTTTTCCATCTTCTTGAAAACCACAGTTTCTTAAGTGTCAACTTTGAACTTGGTGAATCTTTGATTCTAAGTTACTCCCAAACAGTTTCCTCAGTAGGGACTATAAAGAAGCATGTTAGAATTTGGAGTGTTAGGTCCTGGTTTAAAGGCCCTTTTTTGTCCCTTATTAGCTGTGTGGCCTTGAGCAATCACTTAACTTCTTAGAACCCCTCTTGGTAAAAATAGGCATAAGATCTTCACAGACCTGGTTATAAAGCACCTATGTCATAATGTAATATGGACAAGTGCTTTGTAAAGAGCAAAGGGCTATAACTAACCACAATGTTAGTTATTAGAATGCTTACCATACAGATTTCCTGAAACTGGCCTGGAATATCCTTCATTCTTGAATGATCTATAAGCAGTAGATCCTTCAATTTCAATAATTTCTCGATTATTCACACTAATGTTAGGGTGGAGGAGCACAGATGATACAAAACAGCAATGCATTTTGATACCATTTCTGTTTGAGTTTTAGTGTATTTGGGAAAGCTTCTGAAATCTCTTTGCAGAAAGCAAAATTCAACCGAGATGAATTCTGTGGGCACATCCAGCACTTCCAAAAGCTGGCCATGTGTAAATCCTTGACCTTCTCTGGACCTCAGTTTCCTATCTGTAAAAGGAAGAATTGACCTAACTGATTGCATGGTGCCTGCCAGCTCTGATATCCATGTGTCTGTGAGTCTAAGCATATTGAAGGCAGCAGGTGAAAGCCCATTTTAGATGATGCCCAAAAGTTCTGTGGGGTGGCTGGAGCTGTGCAAATACTAGGGAACAAAAAGAATCACAAGCTGACAAAATGGCACTACCTCATTAATTTTTTTTGATATATGAATTTTAAATCTATTTATATTTGTTTTCAAATACGTATTCACACCCTGATTTAGATCAATGGTTTAGTCATTAGATACACATAGATAAATAGACTTTAGAATTTGAGGCTTTATATTACCGCATTAATTGCATAGGCAAGGACAGAAGCCAATCCAGGGTGTAGGAAAACCATGACTGACATTTAAGGAAATGACCAAAAGAAGAGATTGGAGGAAAAAGTGAAAATAACATCTATAGGCAGAAAGGGTTAGAATGATAGCAGTGTTCAACACTGCTGTCACAGAGGAAACGCGCAAGATGAGTCTCTTTGTGCTATTTCTGTTCAGAGGTCACAACTCTTCTCAATTCACCTGATTTTTTTTTCCTCTCTTTTCAATCATGTCCTTTTCAAAATTCATCTCAGCAGTATTTGTGAACCCTTCTGATTATATCTTTTGCTAAAACCAATCAGCAGAAGTCTGTCTACAGTGCAGGGCAATCAGCAGAGACTCCAGGTATTGGTCAGAGACCATGTCTTTATTTAGATGGACTGTGGCTAGTGGGTTTGGCTGAAGTGACAGTAGGAACAATCCTGGAACAGTGCTGCTGCCATCTATCAGTACATGGCTTCCCATACAATTTTAGGAGTAGTGCCTGGCAGTACAGTGGTTTTTGAATATTTGCATGAGAAATGGAGTATATACATAATGTATGTGGTACTCTAATATTTTTTCTTTGTAACCCATCTAATACTCTACTCCTTCAGCCTCTCAGAATTTAACAACAGTGATAATCAGAGTGAGTTAAAGAAAATCCAAAATTCAGCTCTCCTGACATATTGTACTATGTGGTGGTGGCCTGTACCTGGGATAGCATGGACATTGCTGTATGTGATTTGGAGTTCTGTGATAGAGTGGTAGGTAATGTTGCATGATAGTCAGCCCCAGTTTTACATACTATGCATTCCCATTACATACTATACATCTTACGTCAGACTCAAGTTTTAATTGCACATAGTGAATAGGAAGTGAAAGTGTTAGTCGCTCAGTGGTATCCAACTCTTTGCCACCCCATGAGCTGTAGCCCTCCAGGCTCCTCTGTCCATGCGATTCTCCAGGCAAGAATACTGGAGTGGATTGCCATTCCCTTCTGTAGGAGATCTTCCTGACCCAGGGATCGAACCTGGGTCTCCTGCACTGCAGGCAGATTCCTTACCCACTGAGCCACCAGGGAAACCCAGTAAATAGGAACAGACACATGAACAGCAACAAGCTATGAGAAATGAAGATGCATAATTAGTATCAGGTAAGTGACAGACTATAAAAGGGCTAATCAGATTATATGCATGTATTTAATATTATTATTATTTTATTGTTGAGTCATAAGAGTTCTTAAGTGTTCAGAATACTAGATGCTTATCAGATATATGATTTGAAAATATTATCTCTCACTCTGTAGGTTTTCATTTCACATTCTTAATAGTGTCCTTTGAGGCATGAAAGTACTTAATTTATATGAAGTCCAGTTTATCTATTTTTTTCTTTTGTCACTTGTGTTTTTAGTGTCATATCTAAGAAATCATTGCCAAATAAATCCAGTGCCACAAAACTTTATGCCTATATTTTCTTCTAAAAGTTGTATATTTTTAGCACTTAAGTATAAGTCTTTATGAGGTAGGGTTCCAAATTCAGGGCTGTGTTACTAGATGCAGCTTGTTAGAATTTTGTTGAGGATTTTTTAGTCTATCTTCATAAGTGATATCTTTCTGTAGTTTTCTTTTTTTGTGATAGCTTTGTGCAGTTTTGATATCAGGCTATTACTGGATTCATAGAATGCTCACTACTCTTTCAGAGGTTCAGTCATTTTCTTGAATAAATACTCCTTGGATCTTTGCAGTCCTTTTGTTAATTTCTTGAGCTATGAAAATGTTGATTCTGACATTTTTTTCCAGTTTTTTCACAGCTTTTTTGAAGGAGAGATTTCTCCTAGATCCGTATGCAGAAATTTTTGTTGACGTCCTGTGATTGGTATTTTAATACATATGTTATATAACATTTTATTGCTTAATTTATTATTCATTCAACAAATATTTATTAACCACCTAATAAGTAGAGAGTTTTTCTGAGCACTGGTAATTCAGTGATGAACAAGACTGCTTTTGTCTGTGTCCTCGTAAAGCTTACACCTTTGTGGACAGACAGGCTGAAAGAAGTAATGTTACAATGCGGTGTCATAAGTACCATGGTCAGGGAAATATAGAGGACTGTAGGAGATTATAGAATTAGATCAAATCCAGACTTTGGGGGACAGGAAAAGTTTCTGGAAGGAAGTCAAATGTAAATTGGAACCCAAAGAACAAGGGGATGGTTTCCAGGCAGAATGTAGAGCATGTGTAAAAAGCTTGTGATGCTATGAAAGAACTCAGCATAGAATGTGATGGGAGGAGGGAGACACAAAGCTCGGAGTTTTGCAGGAACCAGATCATCAAGGATATTGTAAGTGAAGGTAAGATATCTATTTTATCCTAAAGGCTATGGGAAACCACTGAGGGCTTTTAAGCTGATGGCAGATAGATGGGGAAACAGTGGAAACAGTGTCAGACTTTATTTTGGGGGGCTCAAAAATCACTGCAGATGGTGACTGCAGCCATGAAATTAAAAGACGCTTACTTCTTGGAAGAAAAGTTATGACCAATCTAGATAGCATATTCAAAAGCAGAGACATTACTTTGCCAACAAAGGCCCGTCTAGTCAAGGCTATGGTTTTTCCAGTGGTCGTGTATGGATGTGAGAGTTGGACTGTGAAGAAAGCTGAGTACTGAAGAATTGATGCTTTTGAACTGTGGTGTTGGAGAAGACTCTTGAGTGTCCCTTGGACTGCAAGGAGATCCAACCAGTCCATTCTGAAGGAGATCAGCCCTAGGTGTTCTTTGGAAGGACTGATGCTAAAGCTGAAACTCCAGTACTTTGGCCACTTCATGTGAAGAGTTGACTCATTGGAAAAGACTCTGATGCTGGGAGGGATTGGGGGCAGGAGGAGAAGGTGACGACAGAGGATGAGATGGCTGGATGGCATCACCAACTCAATGGATGTGGGTTTGGGTGAACTCCGGGAGTTGGTGATGGACAGGGAGGCCTGGCGTGCTGCGGTTCATGGGGTTGCAAAGAGTCGGACACAACTGAGCAACTGAACTGAACTGAGCTAATGATATTATCTTTCCTGTGACTCCAGCACTCAGAACACATTTTGTTGTTGTTTTGTTGCTAAGTCATGTCCAACTCTTTGCAGCCCTATGGACTGTAGCCCACCAGACTCCTCTGTCCATGGGACTTCCCAGGCAAAAATACTGGAGTGGGTTGCCATGCCCTTCTCCAGGGTATCTTTCCCACCCAGGGATTGAGCCCGTGTATCCTTCATTGAAGGTGAACTCCTTACCACTGAGCTACCTGGGAAGCTCTCCAGACACAGTAGATAAATAATGCTTTCTTTACTATAAATACTTGGTAATTTACTTATAAATTATTGTTTTCTGATTATTCTTGGTGTTAGTATGCAGGAAACCTTTGTTGTCAGAACTCTTTTTCACTCTTAAAAAGTATAGAAGCCTCCAAAGAGACTTGCTTATGTGAATTATATCTATTGTTATTTATTGTTAGAAATTAAAACAAGATTTTAAAATACTTATTTACTATTTTATTTTAAAAATAATAGGGACTTCCTTGGTGGTCCAGGGGCTAAGATTCTGTGCTCCCAATTCAGGGGACCCGGGTTCGATCCCTGCTTAGGTAACTGGATCCCACATGCTATAACTAAAGATCTCCCATGCCGCAACTAAGAGCTGGTGCAAGCCAAATAAATACAAATGATTTTTTTTTAAATAGTAAAGTCATCATGCTCACATATATTTTTCTAAGAATATAGGTATGTTTTCCAAAGCAAAATCTTTTAATGGGATGAGTGGCATTGTTTTACATTTTGTAAATCTCTTTCTTTTGACTTAATAGTAGACTTAATAATCCTTAATAGTAGGATTATCATATCTGCTTCTGCACTCGGAGTGGTTAAACTGATGAAAATTTGATCTCACACAGATAAACAGTTGCAAAAAGAGCAGTGTTTTAATATGCTTTTAAGATAACTAAGGCTATATTTCTCTGATATTACATAAAAATTTGACAAGTGACAGTTTCTTAAAGGTTAGCTGCAATATGGAACCTGAAACATATCAATTAACTTTGTATTTTCTGTTACAAAAAAAAAATCTTCCTTGCCGTTTTAGTGGATCTTTAGCCATTATGTGATTTTGTATCATTTGAAAAATGGGGTTCACTGAGTTACACAGATGTGCCAAAGGTTAACACACTTCACTATACAATATCAAAATACCATATGCATTAATATCACCACAGCCTCATCAAAAGCTGTAAAGCTCATAGTGGAAGAATTAAGTTTTACCAAATCCTGATTTTTACTTAATAGTGAAAGATTTCTTTTATTGAAAGACTTTATTGGGATTTCCCTGGCCGTCCAGTGGTTAAGTCTCCACACTTCCATTGCAGGAGGCACTTGTTTGATCCCTGGTCGGGAAACTAAGATCCTGCATATTGCACAATGCGGCAAAAAAGAAAGGTTTTATTTTTTAGAGCAGTTTTAGGTTTACAACAAAATGGAGAGGAAGGTACAGAGATTTCTTATATAGCCCCTGACCTCACAGATGCATAACTCTCCCCATTATCAACATCCTTTACCAGACTAGTCCTTATTTTTTTTTCTTTTTAAAAAATTTTTACAAGGATGAACCTATACTGGCACATCATTATCAACCAAAGTCCATAGTTTATGTTAGGGTTCACTAGATATTATGTGTTTTATGGCTTTGAACAAAAGTATAATGACATATATCTATCAATGTAATATAATACAGAGTACTTTTACTCATCTCAAAATCCTCTATCCTCTGCCTATTCATGTCTGCTCCTACCCCCGACCCTGACAATCACTGATCTTTTCACTGTCTCTATAATTTTACCTTTACCAGGATATCGTCTAATTAGAATCATGTAGTAAGTAGCCTTTTTCATATGGGCTTTTTTCACTTACTAATATGCATGTAAGTTTCCTCCACGTTTTTCATGGCTTTATAGCTAATTTCTTTTTAGTGCTGAATTAAATCCCATTGTCTGGCTGTATCACAACTTGTTACTGATTTCACCTACTAAGGGACATCTTGATTGCTTCTGAGTTTCAGCAATTATGGAATAAAGCTTCTCTAAACATCCTTGTGTGGGTTTTTGTGTAGACATAAGTTTTCAGCTCCTTTAGGAAACTAGGAAGGAGTGCAATTGGTGGGTCATGTGGTAAGACTGTGGTTAGTTTTGTAAGAAACCACCAAACTGTCTGCCCAAATGGCTGTCCCATTTTGCGTTCCCACCAGCAATGTATGAAAATACCTGCTTCTCCACATCCTCATCAGCATTTGGTGGTGTTAGTTTTACAGATTTAGGGCATTCGAACAGCCAGAATAATTCTACAGTCCTTCTAATAGGTGTGTAGTGGTATCTAATTTTAATTTGTTTTTCTTTTATGACATATAATATGAAAGATCTTTTCATATAATGTCTTTATTTGGGGGGCTTCCCCAATGGCTCAGCAGGTAAAGAATCTGCCTGCAATATTGAAGACCCAGGAAACTCCAGTTCGATCCCTGGCTTGGGACGATCCCCTGGAGAAGGAAATGGCTACCCACTACAGTATTCTTGTCTGAGAGAAGAAAAAAAAAACCATGGACAGAGGAGCCTGGCAGGCTACAGTCCATGGGGTTGCAAAGAGTTGGACACGACTGAGCGCACAAGCATGTTCATGTTCATTAGCTATTTTGGTATCAATGATTTCCTATAGTGAGTGAAGAGGTATTCCCTTTCCTTGTATCCTGTGAAAGACATTGTAGAGAATTGGCATAATTTCTTCTTTAAATGTTTGGTAGAATTCACCAGTGAACCCTTCTGGGCCTGGTTCTTTCTGCTTTGGAAAGATATTCATCATTGATTGAATTTCTTTATTAGGTGTAGTTCTAGTCAGATCATCTAATTCTTCTGTAAGTTTTGGCAGATCATGTCTTTAAAAGAATTGGTCCATTTCATATAGGTTATCAAATTTGTGGGCATAGAGCTGTTCATAGTATTCCCTTATTTCCTTTTATTTTCATTTCTGTTATTAGTAATCTGTGTCCTCTACGTTTTTCTTAGCCTGACCAGAGGATTATCAATTAAATCAGTTTTTACAAAGAACCAGCTTTTGGTTTTACTGATCTTCTCTATTGATTTCCTGTTTCCAGTTTTATTGATTTCTACTCTAAGTCATATTATTTCTTTTCTTCTGCTTGCTTGAGATTTAATTTGCTTGTCCTGTTCTAGTTTCTTAAGGTAGAAACTTATGATTTTAAAACTTTCTGATTTTTTAATTACATATTTAATGCTATACATTTCACTCTGAGAACTACTTTCACTGCACCCCACAAATTTTGTTAAGTTGTACTTTCATCTTCTTTTAGTCTTCTTTGACCCAAGTGTTACTTAGAAACATGTTATCTTATCTTCCAGTATTTTGGAATATTCTAGTTGTTTCTGTTATTGATTTCCAATTTCATTCTTTTGTGGTCAAAGAGCAGATATTATATGTTTCCTTTGCTTTTAAACATTTTAAGATGTGTTTATAGCCTAGAATGTGGTCCATCTTGGTGAATGTCCCATGTGTATTTGAGAAAAATGTATGTTCTGCTGTTGGTAGATGACATAGTCTATAGATGTCAATTATATCCAGTTGATTGATAGTGTTGTTAAATTCCACCATGTCCTTACTGATTTTCTGCCTGCTGGGATTTGTTTATTTCTGAGAGAGGTGTGTTGAAGCCTCTAACTATGATAGTGGATTCATCTATTTTCCCTGGCAGTTCTATCAGTTTTTGCCTCATGTGGCTTAATGGTCTAATGTTATGCACATACATGTTAAGAATTGTTGGAGAATTGGCCTCTCTATCACTGTGTAATGCCCTTTTTTATCCCTGATAAATTTTCTTACTTTGAAGTCTGCTCTATCTGAAATCAATATAGCTATGCCTGCTATCTTTTGATTAGTGTTAGCATGGTACATTTTTCTCCACCCATTTACTTTTAATCTCTATGGGTTTTTATATTTAAAGTGGGTTTCTTGTAAACAACATATAGTTAGGTCACATTTTTGATCTACCCTGAAAATTTCTGTCTTTTAGTTAATTCATGTAGACCACTGACATTCAAAGTTAATACTTATGTATGCATTAATGTTTACTATCTTGGTCACCATACTTTCTATTTGCTGCCCTTGTACATTGTTCTTGGTTTTGTCTTCCACTCTTCTGCTTTTTGTAGTTTTAACTGAGCTTTTTATGTGACTCCATTATTTTCTCCTTTCTTAGTCTATCAATTTTAGTTCTTTTAAGCTTTTATTATTGGTTGCCCTGGAGTTTGCAATATACATTTACAACTAATTCAAGTTCAGATTCAAATAACACTACACCACTTTGCAGGTAGTGTGACTACCTTATAATAATGAAATAATCCCAATTCCTTCCTCCCATTTCTTGTATTATTGCTGTCATTCATTTCATTTATATATAACTGTGTATATACCTTGAACAAACTGTTATCTGTTAGTTTAAGAGTAAGAAAAGAGGTTTTTTTTAAATTTCATCTTCACTTATTCCTTTTTCAGTGCTCTTCTTTCTTCATATAGATCCATGTTTCTGAGCTATATTATTTTCCATCTCTCTAAAGAACTTCTTTTAACATTTCTTGCAAGGCAGGTCTACCAGCAACAAACTCTCTTAATTTTTGTTTGTCAGAGAAAGTTTTAATTTCTCCTTCACTTTTGAATGGTAAGTTTTCAGATTACTCTTAGCTTTCTAGATTGGTGATTTTTTTTCTCTCCGCACTTTATTTTGACTCCACTCTCTTCTTGCTTGCATGGTTCCTAAAGAAATGTCAGCTATAATTATTATCTTTGTTTCTCTATAGGTAGGATATTTCCCCCATCCCAGATTTCTTTCAGAAATTTTTCTTCATCTTTGATTTTCTGTATTTTGAAAATTGTATGCCTATGTGTGGGTTTTTTTCTGGGGTGGGGGCACATTTATCTTGCTAGATGTTCTCCAAGCTTTCTATATCTATGATTTGGTGTCTAACATTAATTTAGAGAAATTCTCAGTCATTACTATTTTAAATATTTCTTCTGTTCTTTCTTCTCCTTCTGATAGTCCCATTATGTATATGTTACACCTTTTGTAATTGTCCCACAGTTCTTAGATATTCTATTATTTTTTGTCTCTTTTCTCTTTGCTTTTCTGTTTTAGAGCATTCTGTTGACATATCCTCCAGTTAGTCTTTTCTCAGCTGTGTCCAATCTGCTAATAAGCCCATCAAAGGCATACTTCATTTCTGTTAGTAGTTTTCTGTTTAGTGTTTATTTTTGGCTTTCTTAAAATTTCCATCTCTGTGCTTACATTGCCAGTCTGTTCTTAGGTACTGTTTACTGTATCCATTATTAATAGGTCATAGTTGTTTTAAATTCCCAGTCTGATAATTCCTACATCTTGCTGTCTCTTTAATTTGTCCTTTTTGCCTTTTAGTATGCCTTGTAACTTTCTTCTTGATAGCTGGACATGATCTATCGGTTAAAAGGAACTGCTATAAATAGGCCTGTAATGATAGTAAGGTGTAGGGAAGAGGAGGCAGTCTACAGTCTTATATTTAGGTCTTGGTCTTTTAATGAGCCTAAGCCTCTGGAGCATAAGCCTCCCAACTGTTTCTCAGTTTTTAAAATTCCACCTCCACTATTAGCGGGGACAGGATGGCTAGAGTAGGCTGGAGTTGGGTATTTCTCTTGCCCAGGTGAGTTAGGTTCTGAACATACTCGATAGCATTATGCCGGGAGCCAGCATGAGGAACTCCACCCATGGCAAAGGTCATGAGGAAGGAGGCTTCGGCATACGCAAAGGCGGGATCGAGCCTCAGGAAACCCCCTGTTCCCGAGCATCTACCCCCAAAACCAGAGTCCTACTTTACTGTTTTATGCTCTCACCTATACCTCTGACTTTACGGAGGGCTGACCCCCCACCACCTCTCTTGGAGAAGGAGTAAACTTGCAGCTCCAGTCAATAAAAATTACTGGGCGTGACAAGGGTATCCCAGGTCAAACCTCTCTGCTGGCAGACTAGCTTGTGTGACAGGATTATCCACACTCCTGCCACTACACACATGATTGTTTACTACCTCTCAACCATAAACAGCATGGAGAGTTTGGAGTATTTTGAAAATCTTAATTAGCATAGGGCTTTTCTCATTGTTGAGTCAATGATTGACGCCGGGCCTCCATATCCTTAGGCAGCTGGGAATATATTAATGTATTTTGAATATAGAAAAGGAAATATAGTAGTTTTTGATGTTAGCAATACTAGACTTTTTGAGTCAATGAATTTTCTCTTTTGTTATAGATCACTGTACTTTGGTATAAATCACTGTGTCCTTGCTATGTAAAAATGTAACTTTATCACTATCTAAAGACAAAATAGATCTTAAGGGGAACAGTGGTGAAGGGTTTTCATTTGTTGAGCCAATATTTGCTGCTAAATCTCCATATTCCCTGCCCTTATAATGAATATAACTAGCATATAGGAGAAATAAGTATTAACCTTTAAGACTAATCATGTTAACCTTAGGTTAAATAAATTCCTTTCTTAGTTGTAACCCACTACACCCTCACCCTATAGGAATGCAACTTTATCTGCTACCTTCAGAGGGTGGAGCCTGGTTTAAGAAAAAACACCCTTGGAAAAAATAAGTTTTCTGATTAACTGACCGTTATCAGAAAGGGTCATAAAATGTCAGCAGGCCTCATGGCCAGAAGATGATGTAAAACCCCTAAGACCTTTTTTTTTTTTAATACATTTATGTGAAGCACCTGATTTTTATAACGGTCAGGACTGCTGACCCCCACGTGACTTTAAAATTTCCATTTGTCTCAACGTGTAACAAAGGGTATATAAGCAAACCTAAAAAATAAAGAAATCGGATCAGTTTCTGGAAAGACTGATTCCCCCGTGTCATTCTTATTTTCCCCTTCTGGCTGAATTCCCATCTGAAGCGTGGGTACTCACCACGCTTACTTGCCCTGGCTTCTAAGATCCCTGAGAGAGGGAGCCCAAGGCGGGGCACCCTCCGATATTCAAATGGGTGGGTGCCAGTGGCCCAACGTAGATGGTGCAGATTCCTTGTCTTAGAGTTTTTTTGGTATCCCACGTAAACCAAGTTATCCAGCCTCTTTTTCTCCACTAATATTTCCTACTACACTATCCGTTTCTAATCTCTCTATATATCTGTAATTAATTAAGTTTTTTCCTAGGACGCCGATTCCGTCTCCCCTTCGAATTACCCTGGATCCACCGGGGCTGGACCCAGGCAGCATTAGGCTTTAGTTAATTGGTTTCTGCTGAGGGCAAGCCTTGTTGAAAAGAACAGAGTGCTCTGGTGTATTTCAGAATGCTTCCTTTCCCCTTCTCCATGCTGGAAGCATGAGGAATTTTTTTCTCAGACATTTACTATGGGAATCTGGTCAAACTTCTGAAGGTAAAATTCACATTGTTGGGGTGGCTTTATGACTAGGTATCTCTGGAGAGTTTAATTTTCAAAGTTGTCTTTGTTGAGCCTCCAGCAGTTTGCCAGTTACAGTTTGTTTTCCTACTCCAGCCCTGGGTTCCCAAGGCAGTTTCTGCTCCTAAGTCTGTGTTTTGTAAGCCCTTACTCCCTCTATTTGCTACCTGTTTCTCTCATCTTGGTAGTAGTAGTTTACCATCTCTCCCCTCCTCTCTTATAGATCTGGAGAGAGTTGAATTTTTAGTCTTTTTAGCTTCTTGTTTTTTGGATGGCAACTTCCAAATTCCTTACCTGTGGAACTGGGAACCCTGATAATGCAAATTTTATTATTGGTTACAAACTGTCAATTGTTTTCTTTAAAGTAACCAACTTATTTTGTTCCTTTCCAAGGGTGAACATTTACTAAAATTTTTACTGTTTCTTCAAGTGCATTCTTAAGTGAAACTGGCTTTATTAAAAACTGGAAGTGCTTAGCAGTGGGAAGTACAGTGACTGCTATTAAGAGTTTGGTGCCTCTAACCTGACTCATGCTAAGCTGCCAGCAGTTTTACCTACTATATCTTTTGCATCATCAATGTCAATGCCCTCATAAGTTTTTGAAGATAAATCATGAATTTCAACATTATTCAACACAGTATTTCCACACTGCTCATGTTTTTCCCCCAAATTCTCCTAGATCTTTGATGATTAGTTATACTGGATGGATATAAGCAAAATAGCAAGTCCAACTCATGACTGGAGATTTGTCCATTTGAAAGGCAAAAACTCAATTCTGTTGAGGAGGTGTAAGTCCACCTTTATGTTTGCAGCTAAATCTTTAATTTGGTGAGTTACCTTCTTTCATTGGAAAGTGGTGTAATTTTTTTTCCTACTGAGTCTTCATCCAATAGACATTGAGCAGATATCAATCCTACAGTGTTTATTCGTTTCTTCACCCCATGTGTACCTCTCCAGCTATTGTATTATAACTGCTTACCCTAAACTGTGCTTCAGTTATTTTTCCTTTTCTATTTTGAAAAACTAACAAATAATTTTGACTTTTAAAGAGCTCATAACATCTTTAGAATGTTTAACTCCTTCTTTTACTCCTTTTTCTTTAAACTGAATGATTTTCAACACTACAACTTAGCTCACACTACAATCCTATTCTGAAATGTTGAAGCATACGTAGTAAGATGAATTCTTAATGTATATAAGGTCAAAGGAATGAGGTTTCGTATATTTGTTTATAGTCAACCTTAATACTTTTTCAAAAAATGTTTATTATTGCAGATAAGACTACAAGCTGTAGTTACTTCCTGTGTTTTCACATAGACACAAAGTATCCAGATTTTAAAATTAAATGATAATGAAGTTACAAAAATTATAGTAGGCATAACCTAAGTAGATAGCCAATGAGAGCACTAAGGACTGAGAATAAATTAATCTCTGAAGTAAAATATATTTGTGCCCTAAACCTGCTATCTCAGTTCAGTTCTGTTGCTCAGTCATGTCCGACTCTTTGCGACCCCATGAATCACAGCACGCCAGGCCTCCCTGTCCATCACCATCTCCCAGAGTTCACTCAGACTCACGTCCATCGAGTCTGTGATGCCATCCAGCCATCTCATCCTCCGTCATCCCCTTCCTCTCCTGCCCCCAATCCCTCCCAGCATCAGAGTCTTTTCCAATGACTCAACTCTTCACATGAGGTGGCCAAAGTACTGGAGCTTCAGCTTTAGCATCATTCCTTCCAAAGAAATCCCAGGGCTGATCTCCTTCAGAATGGACTGGTTGGATCTCCTTGCAGTCCAAGGGACTCTCAAGAGTCTTCTCCAACACCACACTTCAAAAGCATCAATTCTTCGGCGCTCAGCCTTCTTCACAGTCCAACTCTCACATCCATACATGACCACAGGAAAAACCATAGCCTTGACTAGACGGACCTTTGTTGACAAAGTAATGTCTCTGCTTTTGAATATACTATCTAGGTTGGTCATAACTTTTCTTCCAAGGAGTAAGCATCTTTTAATTTCATGGCTGCAGTCACCATCTGCAGTGATTTTGGAGCCCCAAAAATAAAGTCTGACATTGTTTCCACTGTTTCCCCATCTATTTCCCATGAAGTGATGGGACCGGATGCCATGATCTTCATTTTCTGAATGTTGAGCTTTAAGCCAACTTTTTCACTCTCCTCTTTCACTTTCATCAAGAGGCTTTTTAGCTCCTCTTCACTTTCTGCCATAAGGGTGGTGTCATCTGCATATCTGAGGTTATTGATATTTCTCCCAGCAATCTTGATTCCAGCTTGTGCTTCTTCCAGCCCAGTGTTTCTCATGATGTACTCTGCATATAAGTTAAATAAGCAGGGTGACAATATACAGCCTTGACGTACTCCTTTTCCTATTTGGAACCAGTCAGTTGTTCCATATCTGGTTCTAACTGTTGCTTCCTGACCTGCATACAGATTTCTCAAGAGGCAGGTTAGGTGGTTTGGTATTCCCATCTCTTTCAAAATTTTCCACAGTTTATTGTGATCCACACAGTCAAAGGCTTTGGCATAGTCAATAAAGCAGAAATAGATGTTTTTCTGGAACTCTCTTGCTTTTTCCATGATCCAGCGGATGTTGGCAATTTGATCTCTGGTTCCTCTGCCTTTTCTAAAACCAGCTTGAACATCAGGGAGTTCATGGTTGACGTATTGCTGAAGCCTGGCTTGGAGAATTTTGAGCGTTACTTTACTAGCATGTGAGATGAGTGCAACTGTGCGATAATTTGAGCATTCTTTGGAATTGGAATGAAAACTGACCTTTTCCAGTCCTGTGGCCACTGCTGAGTTTCCCAAATTTGCTGGCATATTGAGTACAGCACTTTCACAGCATCATCTTTCAGGATTTGAAATAGCTCAACTGGAATGCCATCACCTCCGTTAGCTTTGTTCGCAGTGATGCTTTCTAAGGCCCACTTGACTTCGCATTCCAAGATGTCTGGCTCTAGATTAGTGATCACAGCATTGTGATTATCTGGGTCGTGAAGATCTTTTTTGTACAGTTCTTCTGTGTATTCTTGCCACCTCTTCTTAATAACTTCTGTTAGGTCCAGACCATTTCTGTCCTTTATCGAGCCCATCTTTGCATGAAATGTTCCCTTGGTTTCTCTAATTTTCTTGAAGAGATCTCTAGTCTTTCCCATTCTGTTGTTTTCCTCTATTTCTTTGCATTGATCACTGAAGAAGGCTTTCTTATCTCTTCTTGCTATTCTTTGGAACTCTGCATTCAGATGCTTATATCTTTCCTTTTCTCCTTTGCTTTTCGCCTCTCTTCTTTTCACAGCTATTGGTAAGGCCTCCCCAGACAGCCATTTTGCTTTTTTGCATTTCTTTTCCATGGGGATGGTCTTGATCCCTGTCTCCTGTACAATGTCACGAACCTCATTCCATAGTTCATCAGACACTCTATCTATCAGATCTAGGCCCTTACATCTATTTCTCACTTCCACTGTATAATCATAAGGGATTTGATTTAGGTCATACCTGAATGGTCTAGCGGTTTTCCCTATTTTCTTCAATTTGAGTCTGAATTTGGCAATAAGGAGTTCATGATCTGAGCCACAGTCAGCTCCTTGTCTTGTTTTTGTTGAGTGTATAGAGCTTCTCCATCTTCAGCTGTAAAGAATATAATCAATCTGATTTCGGTATTGACCATCAGGTGATGTCCATGTGTAGTCTTCTCTTGTGTTGTTGGAAGAGGGTGTTTGCTATGACCAGTGCATTTTCTTGGCAAAACTGTATTAGTCTTTGCCCTGCTTCATTCCATATTCCAAGGCCAAATTTGCCTGTTACTCCAGGTGTTTCTTGACTTCCTACTTTTGCATTCCACTCCCCTATAATGAAAAGGACATCTTTTTTGGGTGTTAGTTCTAAAAGGTCTTGTAGGTCTTCATAGAACCGTTCAACTTCAGTTTCCTCAGTGTTACTGGTTGGGGCATAGACTTGGATTACTGTGATATTGAATGGTTTGCCTTGGAGACGAACAGAGATCATTCTGTCATTTTTGAGATTGCATCCAAGTACTGCATTTCAGACTCTTTTGTTGACCATGATGGCTACTCCATTTCTTCTGAGGGATTCCTGCCCAGAGTAGTAGATATAATGGTCATCTGAGTTAAATTCACCCATTCCAGTCCATTTTAGTTCGCTGATTCCTAGAATGTTGACGTTCACCCTTGCCATCTCCTGTTTGACCACTTCCAATTTGCCTTGATTCATGGACCTGACATTCCAGCTTCCTATGCAATATTGCTCTTTACAGCATCGGACCTTGCTTCTATCACCAGTCACATCCACAACTGGGTATTGTTTTTGCTTTGGCTCCATCCCTTCATTCTTTCTGGAGTTTTTTCTCCACTGATCTCCAGTAGCATATTGGGCACCTAATGACCTGGGGAGTTCCTCTTTCAGTATCCTATCATTTTGCCTTTTCATACTGTTCATGGGGTTCTCAAGGCAAGAATACTGAAGTGGCTTGCCATTCCCTTCTCCAGTGGACCACATTCTGTCAGACCTCTCCACCATGACCTACCTATCTTGGGTTGCCCTGCAGGCATGCCTTGGTTTCATTGAGTTAGTAAAGGCTGTGGTCCTAGTGTGATTAGATTGACTAGTTTTCTGTGAGTATGGTTTCAGTGTGTCTGCCGTCTGATGCCCTCTTGCAACACCTACCATCTTACTTGGTTTTCTCTTACCTTGGGCGTGGGTTATCTCTTCACCGCTGCTCCAGCAAAGCACAGCCGTTGCTCCTTACCTTGGACAAGGGGTAGCTCCTTACCACCACCGTTCCTGACCTTCAACTTGGGATAGCTCCTCTAGGCCCTCCTGTGCCTGCTCAGCCACTGCTCCTCGGGTTGCTCCTCCCGGCCGCCGGCTCTCGCCTCGGGCATGGGTGGCTCCTCCTAGCTGCCGCCACTGGCCTCGGGCTCGGGGTGGCTCCTCAGGGTCACCGCCCCGGCCTTGGGCGCGAGGTGGCTTCTCCCGGCCACCCCTGATCTCGGACGTGGGGTGTCTCCTCCCGGCCGCCCCTGACCTCGGACGCTGGGTGGCTCCTCCCGGCCGTTCCTGCGCCATTGCAGCCTGGCACTCTGGGCCGCTGTCCCCGACTTCGGACGTGGGGTAGCTCTCGCCCGCGCTTAGTGCGCCAGCCCGCCACTGCCGCCGCCATTCCAGAGCAATGATGTCTTTATACAACATGATGTCTCTGGAAAATTATTCAATATATTTGTGAGGGACTAGACCAAATTATCTTAGTACTATTATCATAATAGATTTGATCTCTAGGACTTCCTGAGAGGGTCTCAGAGAACTGCTGTTAAGGGAATGAATTTGTTGTTCAGTTGCTCAGTTGTGTCTGATGCTTTTCAACCCCATGGACTGTAGCATGTCAGGTTCCTCTGAATTGGAAGAGGTCAAAACTGAATGTTGGGAGGCCAATTAAGAGGATGCTGGGCTCTTTTATGTACTAGTGGTTTTCCAACTTGAAGTGTATCAAAATCCCCTGGAGGATGGCCAGGGTTTTTGATTCAATAGGTTTAAGGTCAGGCCTTAAAATTTGCATTTGTAATGAGTTCCCAGGTGATACTGATGCTGCTTGTTTTGGAGCCACACTTTCATAACCACTGCCCATGGACCTTCGGAGAAGGCAATAGCACCCCACTCCAGTACTCTTGCCTGGAAAGTCCCATGGATGGAGGAGCCTGGTAGGCTGCAGTCCATGGGGTCGTGAAGAGTTGGACACGACTGAGCGACTTCACTTTCACATTTCACTTTCATGCATTGGAGAAGGACATGGCAACCCACTCCAGTGTTCTTGCCTGGAGAATCCCAGGGATGGGGGAGCCTGGTGGGCTACCATCTATGGGGTCGCACAGAGTCGGACACGACTGTAGCGACTTAGCAGCAGCAGCAGCCCAAGGGCCTTGCTGCTCATCCCCGACCTCAACCCAGGTATACTGTGTGTGTTCGAATCTAACTGTGTAGGATTCCCAGGTGATTTGTATACATATCCAAGTTTGAGAAGCACTGCTCTAAGAGGCAATTTCAGTTCAGTTCAGTCTCACAGTTGTGTCCAATTGTTTACGACCCCATGGACTGCATCACACCAGGCTTACTCCCAGAGCTTACTCAAACTCATGTCCATTGAGTCAGTGGTACCATCCAACCATCTCATCCTCTGCTATCCCCTTCTCCTTCCCCTTCAATTTTTCCCAGCATCAGGGTCTTTCCCAGTGAGTCAGTTCCTCGGATCAGGTGGCCAAAGTATTGGAGTTTCTTGAGGCAGTTTATGGTATCCTAAAACCTGAGTATGGAGAAAAGCCCAGAAGTTTAAAAGTTATATGAGAGGAGGAAAAAAAAAAAAGACAGTGGCTGGACATAGAGAAGTGAAAGAGAGGGAGAATTCACCAAAAATGCTTTCATTTCTTCTGGCTTGAGCAACTGTGAGTAGAGGTGATGATTCCTATTCGCTGGGACAGGGAACACAAGCAGATGAGTACATTTGGAAGAGTGGTGTTTGAATTCAGTATTGAGTTTATTGACTGCATGGAGTTCTCTTTTAGCCCCAACAATATTGGCCATATGTGATTAAACAATAAAGTCCTAGGCTCCCAGTGCTGGGAAGGGATTGGTATTACATAAAAAACTTTAGGCACACATGCAGGGTTCTATTTCTTCTCAAAATCCACTTTAGAAGTTATAAATTAGTAAAAATAAAAGTCTCTTCCACAAAATGATTTTTTAAAACCTGTCTTGCCTCCTCACAGCATTCATTCCCATGGACACAAGTAAACAGGTTAGAGACACAAAGTAACTGGCAAAGATCATGTACCACCCATCAATAATTGGAACCCTGAAGAACAGAATGGGATATTCCAGGTGTCCCAGAGCAAAACAGATCAGACTGTGATGCATGAACAATGTGGGCAAACTCAGTATGGCTCCCTTTCAGAGTGGGGATCCAGTGTCACCAAACAGTTTAACTAGTTCCCCAAAGTCCCCCTGTTAAAGAACTCCTCCAAATATTACTTATAGGTAGTTATATACCTGACCAGCTGGGCCAGGATTCTAATTCACAAAGAGGGTTGCCAAAGGTAAGCAGTTCTGCCTTATGGAATGAATGAGTCAGTTTTCTGTCTGGATGTGGGAGACATTTCACTTTCATCCATTATTTTATTTGATCTTCACACTACTGCCAGGTACAGCAGGCATTGTTAGCTTCAGTTTGCAGACGAGGAAGCTGAGTTTGAAGGTGATTAAAGGACTCTTCTAGAGTTATTGAAATGGTAGGAGGATGCACTGGGACTGGAACCCGGGTCTCCTGACTCCAAGTTGCATGCTCTTTTCACTGTAAGTGCTATAGTTCAACTAAACAGCAGAGTGATCTATAGGACATTAGTTGCGTTTTTTTTTTTTTTAATTCCAGCTTATTTAAAGAGCTGACTTGAATGAAATGTTCAAACAATGGCACCTGATATTTTTTTAATAGTTTGATTCAGAATACATTACAGATTATTAGTGAACTTTTATTTTAATGGTCAAGCAATTAATGATGAGTCACAGCAAAACTGTGGGAGCATAAAATGTTCACATTGTCCCCAGATCTGTTCATTATCCTCTGTGCTCTCTATCCTGATCAATCAATAGTTAATTAATAATTATGTGCTTCCCGAAGTACAAGGTTATAAATCAATTTAATACTCATATACATATATTCTGTAGGAAAAAATGAGTGGAAACTGCCTGCCATGCCCATCTCATTGTAAGAAAATGTATGTAATGATTACAAGCATATAATAAGAATGGTTGGCCCAGCCAAATGTTTGTTCATTTCTGTTAATCAGTATTCATTTGAGCTACTTCCATGCAGTTCATGGAAGCAGTGCAATCAGTTGAGTAGTGTGGCAGATTTAAATCAGTAATAAAAGCCCTGGGGAAATTAACAAGACAAAACATTAACCACAGGCTAAACATTAACATATATTAGCATTTTTATTATACCTGTAGAATTGTTAAATGGGCATAGTTGCTACTGTTTAAAAGTTTATGTTGTATATCACATAATTTCAATGTATATTTTGTTTTAAAACTTTTAAGATTTAATTAAGTGAAATTGAACAATGATACGATAGACAATTGAACAAAATGAACTGAAGTTCATTCTTTTAGTTTAACTGGAAACTTACAGCCTTTCCACGCTACCCTCTCCCCAGCCCCAAGGTTCCCTAAAACAAAGGCCACACATAATATTCCACCAGAGTGGACTGCAGGGTAAGAATCAATATTAAATTGTATAACCATATAGGATATTTTATTTTTAATTCTTCAGGATTCTGCTACATCCATCGACAATGGAAGACTAAATTTATATGAATTATTTAGCAACATTTCTCAGAGAAACACTCCTTGGGACCACAGTCATCAGCTGGATTCTAGCAGAGTAGTTATTCTGTCATTAAATAAAACTGAAAAGGTCCCCTAGAGGTCCTCAAGTCTTGGTGGCCTCAGGCACAGCTCTTGAGAGGAAAGGAACTGTACTGCTCACTGAGAACACGTCAGTGGGATATCCATCTTCCCAATTAGAAGCGGTCAGATTGCTGAGGGCAGTATGTGTCGTCCCTGGCTCAGCTCCCACCACTGCCTTAGTGATGGGAACTTTTCTCTTCACTTCTGCTTCTTCCTCTCCTTCCTCCTCTTCCCCCTTACCTCCTGCTCTTCCTTCTGTTATGGACCATATAAGTTAAGGCACACACACACCCACCCGCCCACCACCCCACCACCCCTCCTTAACTGCTTTATAAGAAAGAGAATGTAAATTCATACATCTGATGTTTAAATCGAGAGCAGTTAGAGCTACATAAGAGTAGGGGAGAGTCAGAGATACTCATTAATGTAGGCCATTTTAGCTAAAAGCCTAAACCTCTTGAATTCTTGTAGTCATAGGATTAACCTGGAATTTCCATTTGGGGAGACACTGTAAAGGATATACTCATGCCAGATACAAGAACAGACCTGGATTAAATTGTAGAAATTACAGAAGATTTTGTAGCCAATCCAAGAATCTGCCTTTAGGAGGCAGGGTCCAGGGATATCCTGCAGGCAGTAAGCAGCAGGCTAGACCTACTTGAGAACCATGTTCCCACATCCAACAGAACTTGACACTCAGTGCTTTGGTATGGTTATGAAATGAATCTTGTCTGGCAGGTCAAAGAGTTTAAATCATTCCGTGAGCAATATTTTCTGAAACTTTGGTTAAAATTGGGTATCACTTTTCTATTGATCTTTAAGAACAAGCCCTTCTTTGAAGTATAGTTTTAGAGGTTTCATAATCACTATGTTCCTGCAGTTATGGGTGGGATGTCCACATGACTACGGAACCAGGCCACACTAAGCCTCAGAGTCAATCCTCTTGATAGAAATCCATGGCATAAGGGGGAAAAGCAAAAACAAAAACATAGGTTTTAAAGTCAGACAGATCTGGGTGCTAGTCCCCAGCTCTGCCATTTACTAGGCATTTGACTCTGTTTTAGTTCCTTAAATTTTGTGAGCCTCAGTTTCCTTATCTCTTGAGATAGGGTCAATAATACATGTACTATATGCCTTGGAGCACTGTGGTAGGACTCACTGGATAGAATAGGGAATGGGTGGAAATACCCCACATCCAAGGTAAGAAAAACCCAAGTAAGATGGTAGGTGTTGCAAGAGGGCATCCGAGGGCAGACACACTGAAACCATACTCACAGAAAACTAGTCAATTTAATCACACTAGGACCACAGCCTTTACTAACTCAGTGAAACTAAGCCATGCCCACGGGGCAACCCAAGATGGGCGGGTCATGGTGGAGAGGTCTGACAGAATGTGGTCCACTGGAGAAGGGAATGGCAAACCACTTCAGTATTCTTGCCTTGAGAACCCCATGAACAGTATGAAAAGGCAAAATGATAGGCTACCGAAAGGGGAATTCCCCAGGTCAGTAGGTGCCCAACATGCTACTGGAGATCAGTGGAAAATAACTCCAGAAAGAATGAAGGGATGGAGCCAAAGCAAAAACAATACCCAGTTGTGGATGTGACTGGTGATAGAAGCAAGGTCTGATGCTGTAAAGAGCAATATTACATAGGAACCTGGAATGTCAGGTTCATGAATCAAGGCAAATTGGAAGTGGTCAAACAGGAGATGGCAAGAGAGAACACTGACATTCTAGGAATCAGTGAACTAAAACGGACTGGAATGGGTGAGTTTAACTCAGATGACCATTATATCTACTACTCTGGGCAGGAATCCCTCAGAAGAAATGGAGTAGCCATCATGGTCAACAAAAGAGTCTGAAATGCAGTACTTGGATGCAATCTCAAAAATGACAGAATGATCTCTGTTTGTCTCCAAGGCAAACCACTCAATATCACAGTAATCCAAGTCTATGCCCCAACCAGTAACGCTGAAGTTGAACGGTTCTATGAAGACCTACAAGACCTTTTAGAACTAACACCCAAAAAAGATGTCCTTTTCATTATAGGGGAGTGGAATGCAAAAGTAGGAAGTCAAGAAACACCTGGAGTAACAGGCAAATTTGGCCTTGGAATATGGAATGAAGCAGGGCAAAGACTAATAGAGTTTTGCCAAGAAAATGCACTGGTCATAGCAAACACCCTCTTCCAACAACACAAGAGAAGACTACACATGGACATCACCAGATGGTCAACACTGAAATCAGATTGATTATATTCTTTGCAGCCAAAGATGGAGAAGCTCTATACACTCAACAAAAACAAGACCGGGAGCTGACTGTGGCTCAGATCATGAACTCCTTATTGCCAAATTCAGACTTAAATTGAAGAAAGTAGGGAAAACTGCTAGACCATTCAGGTATGACCTGAATCAAATCCCTTATGATTATACAGTGGAAGTGAGAAATAGATTTAAGGGACTAGATCTAATAGAATGCCTGATGAACTATGGAATGAGGTTCGTGACATTGTACAGGAGACAGGGATCAAGACCATCCCCATGGAAAAGAAATGCAAAAAAGCAAAATGGCTGTCTGGGGAGGCCTTACCAATAGCTGTGAAAAGAAGAGAGGCGAAAAGCAAAGGAAAAAGGAAAGATATAAGCATCTGAATGCAGAGTTCCAAAGAATAGCAAGAAGAGATTAAGAAAGCCTTCCTCAGCAATCAAAGCAAAGAAATAGAGGAAAACAACAGAATGGGAAAGACTAGAGATCTCTTCAAGAAAATTAGAGATACCAAGGGAACATTTGATGCAAAGATGGGCTCGATAAAGGACGGAAATGGTATAGACCTAACAGAAGCAGAAGATATTAAGAAAAGGTGGCAAGAATACATAGAAGAACTGTACAAAAAAGACCTTCATGACCAAGATAATCATGATGATGTGATCACTCACCTAGAGCCAGACATCCTGGAATGTGAAGTCAAGTGGGCCTTAGAAAGCATTACTACAGACAAAGCTAGTGGAAGTGATGGCATTCCAGTTGAGCTATTTCAAATCCTGAAAGATGATGCTGTGAAAGTGCTGCCCTCAATATGGCAGCAAATTTGGAAAACTCAGCAGTGGCCACAGGACTGGAAAAGGTCATTTTTCATTCCAATCCCAAAGAAAGACAATACCACAGAATGCTCAAACTACCGCACAATTGCACTCATCTCACATGCTAGTAAAGTAATGCTCAAAATTCTCCAAGCCAGGCTTCAGCAATATGTCAGTCAACCATGAACTTCCAGATGTTCAAGCTGGTTTTAGAAAACGCAGAAGAACCAGAGATCAAATTCCCAACATCCGGTGCATCATGGAAAAAGCAAGAGAGTTCCAGAAAAACATCTATTTCTGCTTTATTGACTATGCCAAAGCCTTTGACTGTGTGGATCTCAATAAACTGTGGAAAATTCTGAAAGAGATGGGAATACCAGACCACCTGACCTGCCCCTTGAGAAACCTATATGCAGGTCAGGAAGCAACGGTTAGAGCTGGACATGGAACAACAGACTGGTTCCAAATAGGAAAAGGAGTACGTCAAGGCTTTATATTGTCACTCTGCTTATTTAACTTCTATGCAGAGTATATCATGAGAAACGCTGAGCTGGAAGAAGCACAAGCTGGAATCAAGATTGCCGGGAGAAATATCAATAACCTCAGATATGCAGATGATACCACCCTTATGGCAGAAAGTGAAAAGGAACTAAAAAGCCTCTTGATGAAAGTGAACGAGGAGAGTGAAAAAGTTGGCTTAAAGCTCAACATTCAGAAAACGAAGATCATGGTATCTGGTCCCATCAGTTCATGGGAAATAGATGGGGAAACAGTGGAAACAGTGTCAGACTTTATTTTGGGGGGCTCCCAAATCACTGCAGATGGTGATTGCAGGCATGAAATTAAAAGATGCTTACTCCTTGGAAGAAAAGTTATGACCAACCTAGATAGCATATTGAAAAGCAGAGACATTACTTTGTCAACAAAGGTCCGTCTAGTCAAGGCTATGGTTTTTCCAGTGGTCACTTATAGATGTGAGAGTTGGACTGTGAAGAAAGCTGAGTGCCGAAGAATTGATGCTTTTGAACTGTGGTGTTGGAGAAGACTCTTGAGAGTCCCATGGACTGCAAGGAGATCCAACCAGTCTGTTCTAAAGGAGATCAGCCCTGGGATTTCTTTGGAAGGAATGATGCTAAAGCTGAAACTCCAGTACTTTGGCCACTTCGTGTGAAGAGTTGACTCATTGGAAAAGACTCTGATGCTGGGAGGAATTGGGGGCAGGAGGAGAAGAGGGTGACAGAGGATGAGATGGCTGGATGGCATCACCGACTCGATGGATGTGAGTTTGAGTGAACTCCGGGAGTTGGTTGATAGACAGGGAGGCTTTGCATGCTGCAATTCATGAAGTCTCAAAGAGTTGGACACGACTGAGCAACTGAACTGAACTGAACTGAACTGGAGAGGTTTTCTGTGAAGCACCAGGCTGGAGAGAGAGATTATGTTACAAATGCAAGGCATTGGTGTTGATGAGAAGCTTAAAACATAAACTCTCTTTCTCTGCTCAGCCATCTGTAGGGAAGGATCATGTCTGAGTTTTTTGTCACCTGAGAGTTCCTAGAACCAACAATGAATGGGAGCCTGAGAATCAGTTTCATCAGTTGAGTATCTGCATTTCCTGACATGTCGATTATGGGGTGTATGTGTGAATTGCATCAAACCCAAATGCTTGGCATAGTTTCAAAATCTTTGGTAAAGTACTCTACTGGGAAATGAATCCCCACCTTTTTAAAGGAGCCCAGAATAAAATATGGCACTTCAAATACCACATTTTCCTCTTTTGAGACTAGAGTTACAGGTGGATTGAAACTATGGGAGGTCCAAAGGAAGTCCTTCTCTCAGTGACAGGTAGAAGTGGGGTTGTAGGCCACACTTCCTGATGTCCAGTCTACTGGGCTCTTACTTACAAATACCTTGCTGGGCCCAGCAGTGTATTTTCTTCATGTATGTGCAAAGTCAGTGCTTCTGGACTCTGGTTAGAGGCAAAGATCACGTCTGAGTTTTTCGTCACCTCAGAGTTCCTAGAACCAACAATGACCTGCTGGCCTGGATATACTCAGAGGCCCTGGCTTCTTCTAACACTTTGGATCTTATAACACTTCAGAGCACTGTTGCTTTCCCTGCCACAGGTTCTGGCACATACATAAAGGCACCATTAGGAATCACAATTCATGGAGAACAAAAAGGTTTTTTATTCCTGGTCTACTGATAGAGACACCTTCGTATCCAATAAATTCACTCCAGCTAAGTAGATTTAAAGGTAGTGGTATCCTTGACTAGGTACATTAGTCAGTGAAAAGAAATTGGACTGCACTTTTTATTTGAGTCTAAAACTCCTGGGCAGGATACTGATTTCTCAAATGACACTTGTGAGGCTGACTTCTTTAGCAAGTGCAGCTATAGAGTAAGAGCCAGGTCTCTGAGCATAGCCTGAGGTTTCCCAAGTAGGAAGCTGAAAGGACCTCTTTAATGTGAATACTGCATTCTTTGTAAATTATGTTTTCTTTTTATGTCTACTTCTCAAAATAAGCTCATAATATTCACCTACAGCTCACACAGTGTGGAGGAGAAAGATGTGGAGAGAAGGGCCCAAAGGGGGGTCTACATTTGACAAATGCTTTGTATATGAGAAGAATTTGCTTCATGGTAGATTTGTGGAAGAAAATACAGCCTGTCTGATAAGATGTGGCAGATTTCAGATGGGGTAGTAGGGGTGTTGGCAGGATACCATTGTTTGCCCCTTACCCCACACAGAGCCTTGGGAAGTCAGCTTGATAATGCCACATTGGGTGGCTTGGGAAGAAAGGTCAGACTGCAGGCTTGCTACATTCTCATTTGTTCTTAACCTTCCTACTTTTGCTTCAGCTGCCCCCCTTTCCAGTAGATTTGGAGGGACTAAAAACTTTAAAGTCTTGCTGGGGTCCAATTAGTATTCACTGATACAAAGGGCAGACTTTCAATGGCGAGGGAGATTTCACAGCTGTGGGTTGCAAGTAGGCAAGTTACTGTGCAAGATGTGTGAAAGATTTTTACTTTGGTGCTGGATTTGAAACAGGTGTCGATTAAGAAAGTGTGTCCTGTGCTCCTGAATGTGCTGATTAGAATACTTGGATCTCTATGAAATAAACTCTAACATTGATATGTGTTCACAGAGTCATAAATAGATATTTATGGAAGGAAAATCAAGATTTTGTTCCGTGAACGTTCATCTGCAGTTTAACAAAGAAACGCCTATGTGTCTAAGGACATAATTTTATGATGCACAGTCTGCCCTCAGTTATTTGTAGCTGCATTATGTAAGTTATTAGAACTTAACTCCCCAGTGCAGCCAGGCAGCCCCTACCTAAAGTACCCTACCAGCCTTCCACTAAATGGGGCGAATTCAGAGAATACAGACTCTTCATTTGAAGTTAATTAGCCCAAGTCAAATGGCATTACATAAACACATCTGAAAAATTCAGTATCATACATTCCAAAGCCAAATGGAATGTTTTAAAATGTCTGCAACTTTTGTTTTATTCTCATTAAGATAAACTATTGAGAAGAGGTAGTCTGAATATCATACTATATAGGCGCTGTCTTTCATAAATGGAGCTGATATTACTACTGATTCTAAATGTTTTATACTTCAAAAATTTATTTATATATGGATAACTTTCCAAAGCTATACCAGCTACATGCTATTTGTCCCTTTATTAAGAGATTGATAACTTAGTGAATATGATCAGGACCATCTTCAGAAATCCAAAAGCTGGGATTAGCATTCAGAGCCCATGGCCTCTCGGTGGAATGGTATGCCAGATTGGATACTAGGATTTCCCTTCAATTCACTTCAGTATGTCTTTACTAAATGCCTAACAGTTTGTACAATCCAGTGTGAATTCTATGGAGGTATAGAAGTTGACAAAGATATAACCTTTGTCTTCATGAGGAATCTCTAGTATTTTTCCTAAAGTATACGATCTATATTTAAACCTTGTCTATGTTTTTGAGAACTGGGAATTCTTTCTTATCCCCCAAAACATAGAATGTAAGCAACTGGAAACCAAGCATCGTCTTCTTGGAAGGCGATGTTGCATTAGCTTTGAAGTCAGACATGTGGGTTCCAAGTCAGACAGTTAATCCACTGCCTGTTTATCTCAGGCAAGTCACATAACCTCTCTGAGCCTCAATTTCCTCAGCTATAAAATGAGAAGTCTGAATCTGATTATGAATTGAAAAGCCCTTTGCCTTCTTAAAGTGGTGGTGCTAGTGGTGAAGAACCCACCTGCCAGTGCGAGAGATGTAAAGAGACATAGGTTCAATCCCTGGGTCAGGAAGATCCCCTGGAGAAGGAAACGATACCCCACTCCAGTATTCTTGCCTGGAGAATCCCCTGGACAGAGGAGCCTCATGGGCTCCAGTCCCTAGAGTCGCAAAGATCTGGACACGACTGAAGCGACTTAACACACAGTGAGTTGCCTTATTAAAATAACACACAAGGAAACGAAGCATAGCATCTGACACAGAGGGAAACATATGTTAATATTCATACTTACTTATATAGAAGTTTATTCAGGCTTTTGACTGAAAGTGAACAAATAACAAATCTACAAATATTTTCACCAAATAAATCATTTAGATTTGAGATAAGAAAGCTGATGCCATTTTTATCATTGCTATGAGTGTAATAGAGCTAAGCTTTAAATTCTAATGCTGTACACCTGAAATTTATATAATTTTAAAAAGAGCTAGCAAAATGCTCAGAAGAATCAGATCACTTTGTGTGCAGGAGGTTGCTCTTCTGTTAACAGACTACTCTGTACATCTCCCACACACGCCTTCACTTCCTACACCAAACCTTCCTAAACTTGGCAGTTTCCATTTGTGAACTTCCTAGGGATAAATATCAAGTGCCATTGAAAGGTATCATAAGTAGCATAAGTCCTGTGTAGAGAGTCCTTTCTAACGTGTACTTCACTAGAGAAATAAGGCATTTTCATCTTAGGAAATCTGTGAATAGACTGTGCTCAAAGTGCCCCCGCCAGTCTTCAGCCTTCCTTTCCACAGATGGTTCTTTGCCTTAAAAGCGTATCACCTTTTTTGACTCCAGTAATAGCTTCGTTCTGCTCTTTAAAAAGAAATTGGGGAAGAAATTGAAGTGCTTTTCAGAATTTGTTTCTACTATCATATCTGTGAAAGTATCATATAATTATATTGCATTTCTTTTTTCAGATTGGCAAGTTATGTGCCCATTCTCAACAACGTCAATATAGATCTGCTTATTATCCTGAAGATCTATTTATTGACAAGAAGGTATTAAAAGTTGCTCGTGTAGAACGTGAAGAAACCTTATCCAGCCGAAGAAGGTGAGAGGGTTTTTTTTTTTTCCTTCTCTATTTCAGCATACAATTAGCAATTGTGTTTTAAGGTCAAAAACCACTGGAGTGAAGCTTCTTAAATACATGTTATTTAGTTCTTCTGAGTAGAGTATTCAATTAATTAAATTCTATCCTCTGTTA
The DNA here is from genome assembly GCF_023091745.1 of Budorcas taxicolor. Classification (NCBI taxonomy): domain Eukaryota; kingdom Metazoa; phylum Chordata; class Mammalia; order Artiodactyla; family Bovidae; genus Budorcas; species Budorcas taxicolor. The sequence goes on along the minus strand of NC_068935.1, from coordinate 41,912,156 downwards.
ATGTTAAAAGAAAAAAGATATTGTATTATATCCAAACCATATTTAAATGTAAATTTACCATATGTAAATACCCAGTACAGCAACACAGAGTGGAATAGATTTCTCAAGATCTTTATTGATTAAACAAAACCTTTTTTATTTATGATCTGGTCTCACAATTCCATGGCTTGGTTTGTGTCTTTCCCAATTACTGACATTGAGTCTGGGGTGAGTTCACCCAAGAGAAACTGGCAAGACACTCTGATGTGTACACACCTACGGTGTGCACTCTGCACACTCTTTTAAGAATGATAAAATGAAGGATTTGGTTTCAGTTCCTTAAGACAGCAGTTGAGGGACCAAATTAAAGCTTCTTATTCTCTTCATTCCTCCCTCCCCCATCCAGATACCCTGCGTCCCTATTCTAGTTTCATGCTTACCTATAAAGGGTTAAAAACTGGATTGGGAAGTTCAGTGCAAATCTTGAAGAATTGATTTCCCCAAAAGGACTGCACCAGTAGCCAACCCTGCCACTGGCTTAGGAATAGCTAGACATGAGTTTAGCCTTGGATGACTTTGGGAGGATTGGGAGAGGTTGGCCTAGAGATGGAAAATTAAGAGATGAAGTAAGTAACAGTCTCAGATTTGGACTAAATTATTTTCTTTCATACCCATTTATTACAGGAGATTTTGAAATGGCAACTCTTAAGCATATATGATACAGTTTAGAGTGAGAGAGGGCAGTAAGGCCACTTGAGAGACAGTCCTCCAAAGCATTTCAGGAAGTCCCATTTTCTTTGTTGACTTCCAACCTAATACATTTCTAGTTTCCCTAGAGCAGCAGTTTTGAAGTGTGATTTGAGAACTCAGGGAGTCCCAGAAACTCTTTCAGAGGTGTGTAAGATCTTCCTTTTACTAACAACATATCTGTGTGAAGCTGGTTTTTATTCATACACTTCAACCAAAATAATATATGACAACACATTAAATACAGAAGCCAATGCCGAAATTTAGCTGTCTCCTGTTCAGCCAGGCAGCAAAGATATTTTGCAAAAACAAAAGCTTTACTGCTTTTCACACTTTTTTCATTAAAATGTTATTTATGCCAACATATCAAGACTCATTGTTGTTGGTTTAAAATTAATAATAAATTAAAATTTTTTTCCTGAGTTTTAATTTCTAAAACAGTAAATGCCACTAAATATATATCATGTAAAGAAAAGCTCTTCGGGGTCCTCAGTAATTCTTAAGAACCTTCTGGGTTGCGTTGGTTATCTAGGGATATATAAAAAGTGACGACAAAACATAGTTATTTAAAACAACAAACATTTATCATCTCCCAGTTTCCGTCAGGACTTTGGGAGCAGCTTAGCTGGGTGCTCCTTAGTCTCAAAGAAATTTCGGTCAAGGTGTTACCTGGAGCTGCAGTCCGCTGACAGGTGATGCGAAGCAGGAGGGTCCACCTCCAAGGGGACTCATTTACACGTGGAACAAGTTAGTGGATTGAAAGGAGGCCTCCGTTTCTTACCACATGGACCTTCTGAGTGTCCTTACAACACGGCTGCTGACTTCCCCAGAATAAGTGAGCCATGGAATAGAGCAAGGAGAAAGCCGCAATGTTTCTTACAACCTAGTCTCGGAAGTGATATACTGTCATTTCTGACGTATTTGATTTGTTAAAAACAAGTCACCAGTAGTCCACGTTCAAGGGGAGGGAAATTGAGCTCCACCTCTTGAATAGAGGAGTGTCAAAGATTTTGTGGACATATTTTTTATTTTGGCAGTGCCACAAGGCATGCAGGATCTTAGTTCCCCGACCAGGGATCAAACCTGCGCTCCCTGCAGTGGAAGTGTGGAGTCTAATCACTGGACCACTGACAAAGTCCTTGGACATACTTAAAACCATCTCAGGGGTCCTGGCACCAGAGTACTCTGAGAACCATTTCCACATAGCAAAGGGGTTCTTTGGGAAATTTTTGTCTTTCTGGGAAGATGAAATTAAGGCATTTCTCAAGGCCCTTTTTAGCTTCTGTCTGTCCCGTGTCCATTGTTCTCCATTGCTTTCACTCTGCCCAAACCACCTGAGAAATTAACATTACTTGTTGATCTTTAACTAGCAGAAATCTCTTGCATGTTGCACTGAAATGAGGAATTTATATAATATTATGTATTATTTATAAATAATACTTAACATGAAACAGAAATTGTAATGTTTGTTTCTGTTATATTTATTTTTATTTACAGCGTAATATAAATTAAATATGTAGCAGTGTGTATATGTGTGTGTGTGTATGTGTGCATGTATGTGTATATATATATTTTTTGTTGTTGCTGCTGTTGTTCAGTTCAGCAGAAATTTGGGAAACACCTATTATGTGCCAGAATGTATACTGGGCACTGAAAGTCAAAATACAGCCTCTGCTCTCCCAAGTCAGTCTAATGTGGAAATAGACTTAAGTACACATAATTTTTAACCAGTTTTATAAGTGCAAAAGAATGTGCAGAGTCTATGGAGGCAGCCAACAGGGGAGGAGAGAGCTCTGCCCAGATAGAGTGGAGGCTTCATGGGAAATGTGGTATATTAATGTGTAACAGAATCACATGTAAAGCTTTTTCAAAATAGCACACTATTCCAGTCACATTTTGAGTTTACTCTGTCAACCTAAACACACTTCTAAGTAAATAGGAGGTTTATTAAGATCCTGCTGCCTTCCATCGTGGGCTCTGTGAGATCTATTCCCTTTTGCCTTATTGGGAAGAGCTCTATGGGTGTTGATTCCTCCAGGGAAAAGAAAAAAATTGGTAAATGAGTTCCTGGCTGAGCACCCAGATTTGGCACTTTGTTTAGACTCATTTTTGAATTTGTTGCTATCCCCAAAGAAAAGAAAAGGTAGTGAGAAAAATGGCAAAACCTGTAGACTTGAGTAAGTTGTAGTCAGGTAGGACTCCTTGGGTGTTGGAAACATGAGCCCACCCCATAATGCTTCTCACCTTTTTTGCAAACTGAAGCAAAACTGAGATGGAGCCCTTCTTTCTGAATTCTCTGCCAGAATAAGAAAACAAAACAACAGGAGAGTATCTGATTTCATTTAACTCTTTCAAATAGGCATTGTAAACCCTCTTAGGGAGGGTGGAGAATTGAAGGTTAAGATGCTCTCTTGCTAAATGCACTGCCCCCTGCAATCTGATGTTATTAAGAGGGCTTGTTTGGGCAGAGTGGTAGTACCTTTGTAAATTTCTCTGTATGTTCTGCACAGCATTTCACGCTGTCCAAAGATATGTGCCTCTAGCACCCCTCATACCCATGCTCCATGGCCATCCTCTGATAATTGGAAAGGAACGCTATTGTAGCTTTCAGTTTGTGGAGGTTGTAAGCAAGCTGTCTGAATCTGATTATGAGTTGAAAAGCTCCATTGCCTTATTAAAATAAAAACACACAAAGAAATGCAGGATTCCTTTGGTAGCATTGAGAAATCATCTGTTTGTTTTGTCTGCCCCCAACTGGGTAGTTTGCAACACACAACTAATCTTAGAAATTGCTTAGTTCAATTTAAAGGCAATTTGATAACCCAACTGGTGGTCTAAGTATGGGACTCAGCAATCCTTGGAGATACAAATATTGAAAATATCTGTCATCAGATTTCAGCCAGTGAGAATAAGACAAGATGTACAAATAGGACAATCAGAATAGAAGAAATTATATTTTCACAGCCCTTTCCAACTCGAACATTTTCAGCACATCTCAGATGTCAGTCTGTCCCTCCTTTGCTTTCACCACTTCCCGTATGATACTACTTCCCTTGTCATTTGCATATCCCCCCAAAGTTTGGTATTTTATGACACGAGCACTATCTTTCCCTTTTCCAAATACAAAATCTGTAGTTGAATATAGTCCATTCAGCATCTACATACCAGGCTTCTGGCCCAACTGCTAACCTGTGAGAAAGTCACACGGTCCCTCTACCCTCATGAAATTACATCTTTATTTTCCAGCCTTCCTTGTCCTCTACTCCCCATCCTCCGTTTCCTCTCTGAGTTGGTCTAAAGGGGCAGTGGATTAGGTGACACTAGTAAATGACCTAGAAAGGAAAGAACAAAAGCTGATCTCAGCTCCCTGGTCCAAAATCAATGCTTACTCCCACTGCCTGTCAGATTGCTGCTCTGGTTTGGCCGGGCAGCTTTGTAAGCTCAGTGGTGCCCTCCACCCTCTGAACAAAACAACAAAACATGTCCTGAATGAATCAATGAGTTTCAGGTCTGGTACAAGTCATTCTGCCCTAAATAGAACTCTGCTGCTTTCAACATTTGTCAACACCGTCTATGTTAGTGTAAGGATTAGGCTCTGATAAATAGGAGGAGCTCCTAGCCTAGTTAGGGAGACAGAGACACACAATTTTGATACACTGATGGGTGAGTACCAAAACAGAGCTATGTAGAAAAGAATGGCAGCATCATAGATGGGAAAGTTAGCAGCTCTCTTGTGAAAAGGTAACTCTTCAAGTGGGCCTTGAAGGAAGAACAGAAATTCTACAAATGAAAGAAGGAAAAGAGTGTATTCCAGGCAAAGGGAACAGTATGAGAAAAAGTCTGGGCTAGTCTCTGGAATGGTAGAAAATGATAGTTTAGGGTCAGACTGTGAAAGGTTCTCTGCAGCAGAATTAAGCACGATTCTGCATCATTCTAATGATAATTATTTTAGCTTACATGCCTTTTTGTGTTTTCAATTTTTTCGAGCTCATATTATTTTATATTAAGAAAAAAAATCCTAATGATAAAGGAGAAAAGTTCAAGATCTGCAGTTGGGGATGAAAGGCTGTTTTTACTTGCGGTGGTTTCCAATTAGTGCTGCTTTGATGCCTGGCCCAAACAAATCATTGCAAGAAAGGCAAGGGAATCCCCTCCCCCACAACCCAAGAAGGGGACGCGCCTCTTGAGGATGGTAGGAGACCCCAGGGAAGATCACGTGTGCCCAGCTGCAATATTTCAAAATAGTTTGTGCATGCAAAGGGGCCCTCTCCTTTAGTTCCACATTTAACACATTGAAGAGACTCTTTTTCCTGAGTAGACTGCTGTGAGCAAGCACTGGGTTTGTCCCAAGCGAGAGCCTACAGCTCCACTATTTATATGTCAAATGATATGTTTGACATGTATGATTAGAATAAAGTGGAATTGGAATCAAAGAACATTCCCTTCAATTAAATTGTTTTTTTCCATTCCAGGCAACTAATTGTCCAAACTTTTTTCTTTTTTTTAACCAGAGACAATTCAGTTGAGCAGACTGCCTTATTTCATGAGTGGAGATTTTTTCATTGTCTGTCACGTGCTACTAGCTCAAAGAAAAGAAATCTGAACTGAGTCACACATGGGTAATTAATATGTCAGTTTAGTTTTAGGTATCTTTCTTTAAAGAAATAAAATATTCAACTCATCTCCTTCTAAACTTACTAGTATAAGCAGGGAGACAGAAAGTTATTTAAGAAAAGATAAAAGTAAAATCTACTTAGTTCCCATGCCAGAACAAATGTAGGAAGGAGTGATAAAGAAGAGGAGAAAGAGATGCCCAGTAAACCCAGTAGGCAGTAAACTGCTTCTGTCCTACTCTGCTACTTTGGGGGCATCAGTTTAGAAAGTTTTCTATCCTGAAAAATATAACATCTGGCTTTCTTTTAAAAAATCCAAGTGTTTGGAAACCAAGATTTATTTTCTCGGTCTTTTGGAACCGAAAGCCTGTACGGAGGGACTCCGAAGTATTGGCCAGTTTTCCAGATGCGCTAGAGCCCTGCTCCTTGTTCTCAGTGAGCAGCTACTGCCTCATCCCACAGGTCCTGGGGGTTACTTGAGAACAAGCATTTATTTCATCATTTTGGTGTTCTTTGTATACCAAACCCACCCTGGATTCTCGGTGGATTCTAATGGGGGTAATATACACTGAGAACCAAAAAGAACTCAGTGGATAGCCTATGAAGAAGAATAGGTTTTAGAGAAATAAAAGTAAAACTTTTCTGGAGAGGAAAGTCTAGAAAGGAAATATATCCAAATATTAACAGTGATTATCTCTGGCTGGTAGGACTATAAATAAGAGATTTTTTTTTCCCTTCTACATTTCTGTGTTCTATAATATTAGCAATGATTATCTCTGGCTGGTAGGACTATAAATAAGAGGGTTTTTTCCTTTCTGCATTTCTATATTCTATAAATTCTCAATAGTGAACATATATTTCTTTTATAATGAGAAAAAAGCAGCAGACTTCATTGTCTAAAATGGAAGAAATAGATTTTAACCAGTCTTTGCAACTCTTACAAATTTCTTTTCCCATGCCTCACCCTTATCTTTTTTTCAAGTCCATCCAAACTGGCTCTTTCCCAGCTCTCCTGACTGTCGCTTGCCACTATTTCAAGGAGTATCTCTCTCGTAGACAAGCCTTCTCTTTCTCTAAGACATATTTCACCTTGTAGCTTTTCTGGAGTTATATCTCAATAACAGCTTTATTGAAATATAATCCACACAGCATACAATTCATCCATTTAAAGCATATAATTCAGCTGTTTTTACTATATTCACAGAGTTGTACAACCCTCACCACAATCAATTTTAGAATATTTTTGTCACCTTCAGAAGAAATCCCATACCCTGTAGCTATCGTTTCCCAGCCCTCATCTGCCCCAGCCCAAAGCAACCACTGATCTACCTTCCGTCTCTCTACATTTGCCTATTCTGGACATTTCACATTAATGGAATCAATCATATGTGGTCTTTCATGACTGGTTTCTTTCACTTAGCATAATGTTCTTAAGGTACACCTCTGTTATAGAAATACTTTTTTCATGTTAAGACCGAATAATACTCCATCATATAGAATATGTACTCGTTTATCCGTTTATCAGTTGGTGCACATCTGTCTTGTTCTGCCTTTTGCTATTGTTAATAGTACTGCTGTGAGCAGGTGTGTACATGTACTTATTAGGAGTACTTGTTTTTAATTATTTTGTGTATATACCTGTTATAGTAGTGGGATTGCTGGGTCATGTGGGAACTCTATGCTTAACTTTGTGAAAAGCCACCAAACTATTTTCCGCAGTGGTTGCACTCTTTTGCATTCCCACCAGCAATGTGTGAGAGTTCCAGTTTCTTCACTTCCTGTCTGTTTTTATTATAGTCATCCTAGTGAAGTGGTATGTTCCTGTGGTTTTGATTTACATTTCCCTGAGGATTAACCTACTTTTTTATTTCAAAAAAATGTTTAGATTGTTTTTGAATCTCAATTCTTTTTTTAAATCGGCATATAGCTGCTTTACATTGTTCTTAGTTTCTGCTGTATAGCAAAGTGAATCAGTTATACATATATCCCCTCATTTTTAGATTCTCTTCCCATATAGGCCATTACACAGAGTATTGAATAGAGTTCCCTGTGCTATGTAGTCGGTTCTCATCAGTTACATATTTTATGCATAGTAGTGTATATATGCCAACCCTAATCTCCCAATCCATCCCTTCCCTCCTCCCTTCCCCACTTGGTTTATCCCACCTGATGATTAACCTACCTTTTAAAATTCAACATCAGATTCTTAGACACGAATCCTTGTGAAGGCCACCACCACTTTCCTACCAAGTAAAGACCATCCAAACTGCTATACGAGATTAGTCCAGTGATTTACCCAGTCCAATAGCTAGCTAGTCTCTGAAAAAGAGTAACAGGAAAAATATTTAGGGAGAGAACATGGTTGTACTTTTTAATACCCACTTTAACAGATGAAATATTATTTATCTTGTGCATATAAAGTTATCTGGAACTTGAAAAAGCTTAATTATCTTGCATACATAAGTTTATCTGGAATATAATATATATTTATAGAGATTATATATTTATATTCTACATGCTCATAATAATGGAAATAAATTGCCAAATTGGGGTATTATTCTGTGCCAGGTACTATGCTAAACACTTTACATGCATTGTCTCATTTGATCATCCCAGCAACCTATCATTTGCTTCATTTTAAAATAAAGAAACTAAGCCTCAGAGAAGTTTAGTCTGTCTAGTAAGGTTTTCCTGCTAAGTAAGTGAGGGCATAATTGGCATTCAAAACTCATATGAGTTAGACTCCAAAATCAGTGCTCTTAGCTACTACTCCTAATAGGTTTTAAGGGGGTGTCCTGAGAAACCAACCATCATTATATCATAGCTCCTAGATGATACTGTGTTCTAAATTCAAAATAACTAATTCAGGAACAAGTTTTAAAAAAACAGCCTCTTAGGTCCATCGTGTATGTCCTAAGGAGATAATGAGTACTCTGTGAAGTAAGATAATCTTTTATTTCCCCAGGTTACCTTGTTCAAGTGCCAGAGAGATTCCCTAAATTCTACAATTTTAATGAGCCAGACATTATTTACATTCCTTGTGGCTTTCTTAGACTTTTATCTTGACCCAACCAAGTAATATCTTTCCATACTAAAGTGGGAGGTCTTAGGTTTATCACAGCTCTTCGTCCCCTCAACACTTAGATCGACCCTCTCTGAATCTGCTCCAGTGTGTCAGTGATCTTTATGATCAGCCAAGAAAAAGACTCCAAGAGTTGGGAGGCTGGAAGCAGTTCAGAGTGTTATGCGGAGGTTTTTTTTTTTTTTTAACTTCTAGAGAAGTCAAATTGGAAGGCATTGCTATGAGTTCAATTTTTCTTGCCAGCGCTATGTTAGTGAAAGAGAATTTGGAGGTAGGAGGGGGCCTAAGGGAAACTTTCATTAAAGGGAGGACCATCACTTCTCATAGACTAATAGCCATATTCCATTTCCTCGTGTAAGGAGGGGAATTACTCGGCCTCAGCCTTTAGTCTTTCCATTTCCACTCTTGGGAACCATATTATTACCTTGTAAAACGGAGCATCTCCCCTATTAGCGTTAATTGAACCCATCTTTTTTCTCTGTGAGAAACTATAATGTTGACTTTTATGTTCAGAGCCCTATACTGAGCCTCTTCACTTTGGAGATTGACGAAGCGCAGCCACCAGGAGTAGGCTATGAGAGAGTTTGAGCATAACAGGAAGTAACTGTTGGGGTATCAGGAGTTATATATGTCTCAATAACCCTTCTCCAGTTGTTCTGTCCATCACCCTGGCTTTACTGTGACTCGAGCCTTACTGAAGATGTGCCAAGTATTGTAAGCACATGTTCTCTCTCTCTTCCTCTGAATCATTAGTTTAAATGTATCATCTTATGGTAATAGAATGGAAAATGGCATCAAATGCAAGAAAATAATTTCCACCAGCCTTCTTCTTTTAGCCAAATCTGAGAACAACCCCCAGAAGGCATTTCTGGCTCTCACCAGTGTCCAAATGAGATTCAGGCCTCTAGCTCCTCCAGAGGCCTATATATCAGGTCAGTCCATTCTTAGCCTGGAGACAATATTGAATAATTACTCCACTGCCAGGAAATTCCCTGGTGAGACTCTCTAAAAACTTAGTGGAGACTTAGGATAAACTTGGATATACAGGAAGTACTCTTTAATTTCCTTTCTATTGATACTAGAAATATTGCTTTAGAAAATAGAGAGTATTTTATTTTGGTTTGTTTACTACTGGACATCTATTGCATCGATATTTTAGTATTTCTTTATAAACATACACACTTCCCTCCAGTCTATAGTGTCTTATTTTGTGTGTTCATGTACATCTGAAAGAAGATAATAGGCCAAAATTTTGCAGGGTATTTATGGGTGTGTGTTTATACATATTTGCATATATAATATGTTCTCTCTCTCTCTCTAACACGCATTCCTATAACATGAAAGCCAGAGCAAATATATAATAAAATATACTAGGAGCCCTCCCAACCCCCTTATAGGAACCACAATATACAAACAAAGAACAAAGAAACCTTCCTCCTCTAGCAGATGTGAGTTTCTCTGATGACATTGTCAGGAGAATTTCATAGAGCTTATACTACTCTGAGCACCCTGCAATTCTGATCTGCAACTAATAGCCAGAGTCTATATGGAAAGGGGCCATCTCTAGGGTAATAGCATTGAAAATTACAATCAATGCACTCAATTACACTCAGAAGCCAAAAGATATGTAGCGCTTCAATGTGCCTTGTAATCAGCACCTTTGAGAATGTAGGTAACAGCATCTGAATGAAAAATGGAAGCTGAACGTGTTAGAAAATGGATGTTAGAATTAAATCATCCTTCTGATAGGAATAGCACCTTATATGGCAGGCAACTTTTTTTCCTAATATCATTTTATTGATTTAAAAAAAAAAAACCTAAATTGTGACCTTGTAGCCAAGAATGTCTTTTAAAATCATTTATTGCTCTAATCAGCCTGGCAGAGCCTTTCTGTCATGCTGATAAGGAAATTAAACTTTCCTCATACTGGGTTTACTTGCGTCTTATGCACAGATGTTTTGTTTTTCTTTCAGGGAACTAATTCAGAAGTTAAAATCTTTCATCAGCTTCTATAGTGCTTTGCCTGGCTACATCTGCAGCCATAGCCCTGTGGCTGAAAATGACACTCTTTGCTGGAATGGACAAGAACTCGTGGAGAGGTAATCTTTTTTGAATGTTAAATATAGCAGTATATGAGAAATACTCATCATATGCTCATCTCAGGCTTAGTTATGTCTTCTCTCCATTAATTTCATGAGAAAAATAATAGAAAAAAACATACACATGAACGTCTATGACATGGCATATGCTGTCTATGACTTACAGCCCTCATAGAACTTACAAACTTTGAAGCGCACAGAGAACTATGGATTCAGGAACATTTTACAAATTGTAAGCAGAAGGCAAGTCTTTTTTCTGTGGGTCTTTGGCTTCTTCCACCTTCTCATTATGTGGGCCCTTATTGATTGATTGATTTAAAGAAATCATATTTGTACTAATGGCTGTTATTTATGAGAATTAACTACATATCAAGCACCATGCTACATGCTTGTATGTGTTAACTCTCTTTATTCTTATGTCAAGCCTAAGAAATTGCATTATTTCCCCCTGTGTTATAGATGAAGATGGAGAAAAGAAGAAAGGGGAGGGAAGAAGGAGTACCATTTCACATCATTTTTATTGAAATGTTTGATTCTTTGAGTGTTTCTTAGTATTATCTGTACTAACATTTGTCATCTCTGAAGAATTTGCTTATCGCTGGAAAGGAAATAATATATATTCTTTTTCAGCAAGTATTTACTGAGCATTTTCTAAGTGCCTCTCAAGTACAAGTAAACAGAACAGGCAAATTTTCCTATCCTCAAACAGCCTTCATTCTAGCAGGCTAGTGATATTCCTGACCGCCATTGCTTTGTATGTGTAAAAAATGGCTTGCAATTAAATAATTAAATCAGGAGGGTACAATGCTTAGGAAACTCCATAATGGGGTTGATGAACATGCTTTCAAAAATGTTTGTGCAAGGGGAAGCATATTGTAGAGGGGAGTACAGAAGAGACCTGGATGCAAGTTCTGAATCTTTCACTGACCAGTTGTTTAACCCAGGGCAAGTGACTTGAGGCAAGAACTGAGGTGATTGGATTAAAGCACCACTAATTCTGACAGTCTGTGTGTTTTATTTCCTTATCCATTCATTCATCCATACCTTCAACATTTATGTTTTGAGATTTATGTTTATGATTATGTTTTGAGATACTATGCGTTAGGCATTGAGGTGAGTGCTAGGGGTGTGAAGATGAACAAGATGACAGGCAAGTTACTTGCTTTGAGGGCCTTTACATTCTAGCAGAACCCAATATCCAGACATAGGATAATTAATCATGATGCTAAATGGAATTAATTAGCGGTGTAATGCCATGGACAGAGGAACACTTTGGAGCCAGATGAACCTGGGTTTTCATCTCAGCTCTGCTACTGACTCGGTGTGGTCTTGGGTGAGTCACTTCACCTAGAAAGTGTCAGATCTTCTTCTGTAAGAAAGGGGTATCTCCCAGTATTGTAACTATCAGGTGAGAGAAAGCCCCTAGCGGGCAGGCACATACTGGAAGCTCAGTTCATGTAGTTCTCTTCTTTCTACCTTCCCCCACCACCCCTCCTCTTCCCAGGGCAAAGTAGAACATAGGCCTGAAAACAGCTTGTTTCTCAACTAAGCTTTGTACTGACCTGGAACAATGAGAATGGGATGTATATTTATCACGCTAAAAGTTCTATCAGGTACTGGGTAGAATCATGAAAATGTATCCAACTGTTGTGGCATATTCACTTAAATTATCAGAGAAGCAGTTGGTATTTGGTTTTATAAAAGGCAGATGCTTTAAAACAGGTATGCTGTTTAGTCGCTTAGTTGTGTCTGACTCTGTGCGACCCCATGGACTGTAGCCCGCCAGGCTCCTTTGTCCATGGAATTCTCCAGGCAAGAATACCGGAGAGGGTTGCCATTTCCTTCTCCATTAAAACAGGTATAAATGCTATCATATTTCAAAAAGAAAATTCCCACAGGTTCAATATGTGGTTCTTGTGTAAACTTGATGAGAAACCATCCCAATAACTTACCCACTGGTATATTAAGATGGTGAAAAATGAACAATTTTTCATTTGTTTTGAGCAGCATAACCATGGTTTTTTTTTATTAAAAAGCAAATTTTAGTCTATACTTATTTACTATTGTAATCGTTCATTCATTTATTTACTCATTTAACAAATATTTGAGTACCTGCTATGTATCAAGCACTAATATTTGTTTCCTCCTTGTTGTGATCATTTAGAGCAAATGTTGTCACTGCACTGGAAATATCTTCTGATATATCAGATGATCCAGTTTTAGTTATTTCTAAAGAGTTTCTTCTTAGGCAGTCCTATGTGTTTTGAATTAGTGGGATTTTTAAAAATTGAATTTTACTCATATAAACTATTCATGTTTGGTATACTTTCATGAAGGATGTTGTCCTGAAACTGAGAAAATCCTTTTCTATCAAATGGTGGAATCCAAAGCCTGCTAACTTTGAATGAGTCCAGAAGTTAACCAAGGGCACTTTTGCACCATTAAAATAGCTCTGCTAAACAAAAACTTTTCTGTTTAATTTGCCAGCTTTTAATATCGTAGGATATTGAACAAAATAATAAATATTATAGTATGGAGGAAAGCCATTATTTCAAACTCTTATTTGTTACTTCTGCAAAACCTATTTTTTTCAAAGCAACTTTTGTTTTTAGTATATATGATGCAGAAAATGAAGGAAGGAAGAGAAAGAAGGTGGGAGGAAGGAAGAAAGTCAAATGTTATTCGTAGACAGAATATGGGTAATGTAATCCAGGAAGTGCTTCTTCCATGGTTGGCAACCTTGGGTTATCATTAACCTGTGCTTTAATCACTGACCTAATGTAATGATTGGAGAAGGAAATGGCAACCCACTCCAGTATTCTTGTCTGGAGAATCTCAGGGACAGAGGAGCCTGGTGGGCTGCCGTCTACGGGGTCGCACGGAATCAGACACAACTGAAGCAACTTAGCATGCATAGCATGCAATGCAATGATGGGAGCAGAAAATAATCTTAAACTAGGTTTTTACCAAATTACTCAAGAATATACATTTAATAATATGAAGTTCTGTAGCCTGAGCATATGTGTGCTCCCTCTTTGCACCATTTATAAAGAGTAGCCTTGAGCTGCATGTATCATCTATAGTTACATCCCCTCTCTGAGGCTTTTCATTGAATTTCTCATTTAGTCTGAAGTAACAGTTGCCACTTCATATTGTCAAATGGGTTGTGACTTTGTTATCTTTATAGGTTGGGTTTGTGTTCCTTTGAAAATATTTTACTTTTAATCAAGAAAATTAATGAAAATCAAGGATCCTGAAAAAGAATAAGACTTGTCAGTGGAGACACATGATTAAAATGAAAATATTGATGTTAAAAAGCCATATCAGCTGGGTTATCATAGCTATTTATACCCTTCCACTCTGGATCTACCTATTTCTCAACTTTTAAAAAGTCAAATAAGTCACTGTCTCTCTAAACAGAGCCGTATCTCACATCCTTTCAGTTTTTATCTCTTCAGAATAAAATTAATCCAACTATGCAGGAAAAGAACGTTTTCACACATCTAGTCTCAGGGAGTACCACGTAAGCATCATTTGCCTTCTCACCTCCCCCTCCCTCCACTTCCTCCCCATCTTGGCTGGAAATAAATATTGGCTTCCAGGATTTCACAAAGAAGTCTTCAAATTAGCAAGCTTGATTCATGTGAAGTATACTCCATCATGAGAGCCAGCATGTATCCTACAGGCAAAAACCTCCTACCATTGCCAAAGGCAGAAAATCCTCCATCTTTTGCCTTTGTAGAACCACAGAGAATTTCAATTAGAGAATCCCTGAGACCAAGATAAATATAAAGGTGCCCGTGGAAGTAAGCTGACACTGGGCTTAAAAACAGCTAAATGTAGGCTTTGCCTGCAATGATGCTGAAAATACCCATATGAAGAGTGAACAATTTAGCAAATACATTCTCAAGCGCCTTTTTAGAACTGTTAGGGCAACTATCTGGCTGAAATTTTCATTCTTCTTTTAAACGATTTGATACCATATAAGCCCCCTTTTATTATTTAATTGTTTATTTTAAATTAGCATGAGAGAAATTATTTGAACCTATACATGTTCAAAAACCTTAGAAAAAATGCTGTTTTTTCCATTTAACATCTGGTAATTCAGGTTCCTTTAACAAAAGTTGAGCACTTAGTATGTCCTAGGCCCTGTGGGGCGTCAGTGATAGGTATTAGAAGCCAGTGCCTGCCCGTGCTGAGGGGTTTACAACTCAGTGAGGAGAAAAATAAGGGAAAAAGTCAGCCAGCCTTTTTTTCTCAGCAGTCCAGAGAGCACCCCCCTCAGAGGTGTCAAAACAGAGGCTCTACCCATCTGTATTGGGTATCTTTTCCTGCATAGTTCAATTAAATTTATTCACAAGAGATAAAACTGAAAGAATAGGAAATATGGCCTGTAGAGTAACAATCACTTGCTTGACTCTTTAAAAGTTGAGAGATCTGTGGATCCATAGTGGGAGGGTATAAATTGCTATGATAACCCAGCTGATACTAATTGACATTTTCTTCAACATCAGTATTTTCATTTTAATCAGGTGTCTCCACTGACAAATTTTATTCTTTTTCAAGATTCTTGATTTTCGTAAATTTTCTTGACTAAAAGTAAGGAACTTGACTAAAAGTAAGGAATTTTCAAAGGAACAAAAACCCAACCTATAAAGATAACTATGCATGCTTGTGTGTGTGTGTGTGTGTGTGTGTGTGTGTGTGTGTGTGTTGAGGTGAAATTCATATAATATGAACGCAACCATTTTACGGTATACAATTCAGTGACATTTAGTACATTCACAGTGTTGTACAATCAGCACCTCTGTCTTGTTCTAAGACTATGTCATCACCCCAGAAGAAACCTTGTACCTGTTAATGGCCACTTCCCATTCTCCCCTTCCGCCAGCCTCTGGCAACTAACCAACTGCTTTCTATCTCTAGATGTACGATATTTTGTATAAAGGGAACAATTCACTTAGCATAATGCTTTTTAAGGTTCATCCAAGTTGTAGCATGTACCAGCACTTCTTTTCTTCTTATGGCCAATAATATTTCATTGTATGGATATAGTACATTTTGTTCATCCAGTCATCAGTTTTCCACCCCCCCCCCTTTTTTTTTTTTTCCGGTTGCGCTGAGTCTTTGTTGCTGTGCGTGGGCTTTCTGTACTTGCAGTGAGTGGGGACTACTCTCTAGTTGCGTTGTGCGGGCTTATTGTGGTGGCTTCTCTTGCTGAGGAGTACGGGCTCAGTAGTTGTGGCCGCCGGACTTAATTGCCCCATGGCATGTGAATCTTCCTGGACCAGATATCGAACCTCTGTCCCCTGCACTGATAGGCAGATTCCCATCCACTGTACCACCAGGGAAGTCCCTCCACCCATTTTTATGTTAACCCTGAGCAACTATTGCTCTGGTTAGGCTTTTCCCACCCCCTCTGAATCAGCTTGGCTCACCCTTAACCTTGAGGATAAGAGAGCCAAAGCTTTAGGTCTTCCATCCCCATCATACTTGAGCAGCATTCCCGTGCTAGGCTCTCCTCCACCTGGCCTCATCTCCAGGTGCCTTTGCAGTCATTCTCCTCTGAGTCCTTTTTTCTCAGCGTTGTATGTATACTCACCTGGCTTCTCCTATAGTCAGCATACCTCCTACAGGAGTTGCTACTTCCCTAGTGACTTTGACGTTTATCAATTCCACATGAACAACTATTTGTGCTTTGTGGCACGACGCCTCAGTTCCCTCTCTGATCCAGTCCTAGCTGGTTTTGCTGCTCCTCTGCCATGTTGTTGGCCTCCATGGGCCTGGATCTAGATGTCAGCCCCAGAATATTGCTGTTCTCTTCTGGCTGACAGATCTACACACCACTTGTGTTCTTTGTGGATCAGTGTCCATTTTGCATTTCCTCATTGTGATGCTGGGACTCTCAGTGGAGTACACGGGGCACCTGGCATTAGGGAATAAACTCCATGAGATCCGCAGGGTCACACTGCAGTGAAGGCATGTCCTCTGCCTCTTACATAATCTTACCTTCCACTTCACCTGAGAAGCTATAGACACGTACTCTTAACTGCGAATTTTCCCTTGTTGCCACTGATCAGACAAGTCTTCCAATGTTTATAAGGCCTCTCCAGGATTTCTCTGCTTAATTGGAAAGGCAGAAGCAGGAATATACAAAGCAATTATTTTACTTCTCGAGGAGTTTTGTTCTTGTCTCGAAACCTTCTGAATGCTTCAGAAATGTAGGGTAATGAGACTATTTTTCTTCTGCTGGATTGGAGGGATAAACTGTGTCATAGCAACAAGTGGGAATGAATGTGAGAACCATTAACACCCAATTTCTGACATGTACAAAATAATTTTTTTTAATTTAAATGAACAAAATGGCTGGTTTTTGCCCTATATGCAGGAAAGATGAGGGAAAATAGTTGATTCTGTTTTTATAATGCAGTTATTTAAAGAACACTGTTTTGAGGATTTGAGGTAGGGGGAGGGGCCAATTTGTAACACTAAAAGGTTTTTCACTGGTTCACAGAGCAAGATGGAAAGACCTTCAGAATCTTCAATCTGGCAATCAATGATTAATTGCAGAAAAGACCTATGTGCAGGGTGTATAGATATTCAGACATACACATTTGCACAGCTCATTCCAATCACATCAGAACAGGCCAGCAGAATGCAGCAGTTGCTACATATAGCTCCCATACTCTCATGCTAAAATAAGTTATTAGTATTGTTTGCCTTCTGTTCATTTAGGATTATGTTGTAGTTTTTGAAGGCTCAAGGCCATATACATAGAATTTTAAATATGGTATAGCCAGTGAAAATGCCGATGGAGAAGCAAATATAATATTACAAAAAACAGAGCCAAGAGGAAGTGGGCAGAGGAAAGTAAACAGTGGATCATGGAAATCATATTGAATGATACTGAGTCAAGTCCTAAAGTCATTTGCTTCTGAGCTGGTTTAGGCACAAACCAGACTAAACTCGTGCTGAAGCCAGGGCTTATATCTCTTCTCAGCAGCCCCTGTTGTGATGGTTGGAGGATTATAATCTGAGGTGCAGTCTTCAGTATCCCAGCTCTTCTCATTGCTAGTTCTTCCTCTGCCCCCTATCCTGCAGGAAGCTCTGCTGGTGAAAGGCTGGTAGGAGGGAGAGAGGGACAAATAGGGATTTGGTTGGCTTTCTTTCTTTCTTTTTTTTTTTTTTGACCAGGTAAATAACTTTATTTTGTTAGGAGCACTGTCTGCCTCCACGGCTTCTTGGTCCCCTTCAGACATTTTTGGTTTTCATTTTATTCAGTTTTCCTGGAAGCAGAAACATGACACTTCAATTTTTTTCTGATTTGACTGTGTGTCCTAGAATGAAAGTACTGAAATATAGCTAGTATGGCAGCTTACATTCTAACTTGCTTTAGGTAAACATAATTGTTCATGGAAAAGTTTTGAAGGAAAAATAGATTATGTAGAGAATGGCTTAACTTGGTGTAGCATGAAATATTTGTGTCAGTGAAAGATTTTTTATAATCCTGATAAGGTAAGATAGATACATTTGGCATGCACCCCCGTGTAATAATTCCTCTAAGGGCTTAGATTGGCATATTCTCCATCATATATTTATTTCAAAACTTGCCTCCAGTGACAGTTATTTTTCAGGGCCTACTCCATGGCAATACAGTGACATTTATCCCTTAAGATTATAGTGTCACATACAGCAGCTCAACCTGCAGAATTGAGTGAGAAAAACCCAGCTTATCCTAGTGACTAACAGCATAATATGGTCTGCCGCATTCAGGATGGGCTTGTCAACTGTCAGGTCTAAAGCAGTGAGAGGAGACCCCCTCACGGCTCAGCACAGGTGTCTGCAGCCACCTGTTGAAGGCTGGATGACTTATTCTTGAAGCAGAGTGTGCCCTATTAGTACTTAAGCCAGCCCCACCCACGCTCAGTTGGATCATCTCATTATAAGAAGAGCATTTGGGCCTCCAAGACAGGTCCCTGCACATCCATACCCTCACCAAACCAATCTCACCACACAGCTTCCTCTTTGAAATGTGATTCTGAAGGTGGAGTAAGGCCTGTCTGCTATTACTGTCATTGCTCCCTGCACTGCTCCATTTTTACTTGGAAGGCTTGGGAGATGGATCCATGAAGGACTATAATTGCTTTTGAGAAACTGTTTATTTAACACATCAGGGCTTCTATGTGCTTGAGGCATTATTGCCTCCTTCAGAGTAGGCAACTTTAGTAGGTCATGGACTGACTTCACTGAGGCCACCAGTCCTCAAAATATTTTTTGACATCTTCTTTAGGAAAGGGTCCCTGATAGCTCAGTTGGTAAAGAATCCACCTGCAATGCAGGAGACCCCAGTTTGATCTGCTGGAGAAGGAATAGGCTACCCACTCCAGTATTCTTGGGCTTCCCTAGTGGCTCAGCTGGTAAAGAATCTGCCTGCAGTGCAGGAGACTTGAGTTCAATCCCTGGGTTGGGAAGATTCCCTGGAGAAAAAGCCTTGAGGGCATATGGTCAGTTTCCCAGTCTGCAAGTTGTTAGTGTTCAGCCCATTGATCATCAGTGATACAGACGGAGAATTAGAGAGAGAAGATCCTGAGAGGTTAGGATGCATGAGCCAGGTGATTGGTGCATGTCTGGAAGAGTGAGCGCAGACACTAGAATGATACAGGTGAAGGTTTTAATCTTGGTTTAGACATTGACTGTGTGCTTCTGGCAGGTCCTTTAACAGCACAACCTGTTCCCTTATTTTGAGATGGGCATAATTGTACCTGTTCTGCAGGACTCTTGTGAAGGGGTATGCTGACACATGAGTACGTGATCGCTGTTGTTGATATTGGCACATCACTAGAGTGTGGTTGAGCAGGACAGGTAAACGTCCAGGGCCAGGGTGAAGAGTTGTAGGCCATTCTTCCTGTCAAGGCAAACTGGATTTGAGGTAAATATCTGTAAGTCTTTTGGAACCAAACTGTTGAATGGGGAGGCTACTTAAGCTGTGTTATACCATTTGGGATCCATTTGGGATAAGAAGATAAAAGGAGCTGTGTATTTCTTGTGACACTTAAACTGGTTTTACATAGACTTTCCAGAGAGGCATTCCAGAAATGTTTTAAGTAACGTCAGAATCACTGATGGTACCCAACACAGTTTTGGCTGTATACATTCTGATTAATAGAAGTCTGCCATTGCTTTCTATTCACCCCTCTGAGAGCACGTAAGGGAGGTGGTGAATTGACTGAAACAAGGCTGCTGGGCGGGACAAGTGCCCTAGCCTTTTCTGTCTGAAGTGGACAGTCAGTCCTTGAGTGATAGCAGTGTTGCTTCATCAGAACGCCTTTGACTGACACAAGCAGAACCCACCTGAAACATTTTCATCCAGGTTCTCTGACCCAGAAGAGTTATTTCGGGCAGTCACTGAGCATCAAGAAAATGGACTCTTGAGACTCCGAGTTTGAAGGACAGGCAGAAGCCTGTTAGGGGAGCCTCTTGGGAGGCTCTTGCCAGTGGCTCTGCTCTTAGACCCCTCTGGCTACCTTATTGTTGGGGCTGCTGTGATTGTGCTATAGATTTTACTCGCTGCAGGAAACGATTGGCAGGTGCCCCTTCTCTACTGCCACTGGCCCCAGTTCTTGCCCCAGGGTAATCTTTTGGGGTCTCCCTTGCAAGAAACTCAGCTCTGCAGGGGTTTTGGTGTTTTTTGGGGTTTTTTTTTTTTTTTCCGCCCTTTTCCTCCTATACTTAAGCAAATGCAAAATATTGCTTGCGTTTCTCTGGTGATTTTTACTGATAAAGTCAAGCAGTTAGGAATTAACAAAAAGCACCCAGAGGCAAATTGCAAAGTTATGGGGCAATCGTAAAAGGCCATGGGGTAGTTGTTTCAATGCACAGCTTTCAGGTCAGCAAGCCTGGGTTTGGATTTCTGCTCCAGTAGGTATTAGCTCTTTCTCTTCTCTGAGCCCATTTCCACATCTGCCCAATGGAGTTAATAATTTCTACCTTTAATGAATTGTTGACAGGATTCAGAGAGATTGTGAATACAGAGTACAGTGCCCGAAACACAGTAGGCCCTCAAGAAATGGTAGCTGCTATTGCTGTTCTTCAATAAAATGAGCCTATAAAAATGGTCCTTCCAGTTCTTTACTGGGAGAGAGATGGAGCTCTGCATGACTTTAATTCCCTTCAGTAATCCATTTCTGAAGTTTTTTTTACCAACAAAGGTCCGTCTAGTCAAAACAATGGTTTTTCCAGTAGTCACGTATGGATGTGCAAGTTGGACTATAAAGAAAGCTGAGTGCCGAAGAATTGATGCTTTTGAACTGCAGTGCTTGAGAAGACTCTTGAGAGTCCCTCGGACAGCAAGGAGATCTAACCAGTCCATCCTAAAGGAAATCAGTCCTGAATATTCATTGGAAGGACTGATGCTGAAGCTGAAACTCCAGTACTTTCCAACCTGATGTGAAGAACTGACTCATTGGAAAAGACTGTGATGCTGGGAAAGATTGAAGGCGGGAGGAGAAGGGATGACAGAGGATGAGATGGTTGGATGGGATCACCGACGTGATGGACATGAATTGGAGTAGCTTCTGGGAGTTGGTGATGGACAGGGAAGCCTGGCATGCTGCAGTCCCTGGCGTTGCAAAGAGTCAGATACGACTGAGCAACTGAACTGAACTGAACAGGGAGACAACTTGACCCACTCCCTCTCATCTTTATCTTTTTTTCTTCTTCCTTCTGCAAAAATGTTAAAATCCTCACCCTTGCCCCTGTTCAGCACAGGTGGTGGGCATTTGGGTCCACTGGTGATAAAGTGAGAGTTAATTGCATCTATGGATATGTCCTGGACTAGAATGCCTACCTTCAATATCTTGTCTCATGGCAAAGGCCGTTTCAACGGTTCCACCTAGAACTTTTTAACAGTGATTCACTCAGGTAATCTTTCTATTTTACTTACATTAGAAACCAGGAAGGGTCAGGTTGCAGGGCAAATCCAGTTGCCTAATTCTCTGAAGTCCTTTCTGTCACCCTTGGGTTAACCTCTGTGGGAGAGGAGAGAGGTCATTAAAATCAATCATGATTGCCCAATTTCTCAAGCCAATGAATGTTACTTTTTTACATGAGTATGCCTTTGATCCTTGGATTTGTCACCTCTGTAATGAAGTTTCATTTCCCTCTGAAAGAAAATTTACTTTCATTTGTAGCTCCGGTGTCACAGGAGCTTCTACATTTTGCCCCCTGGTATTTTAGTGGCCCATGTGTCTCTGAATGGATGGATCTTAAACCACCATAGTTTGAGTTACTCGATGGCCCATTTTGTCCCCTTTCTTGCTTCTAGGCACAGCTTCAGGCCCAGAGCTGGGATAAGTCCCTCTTTAAAGAGAGCCAGAGTGAGCTGGCCTCACCTGAGGTCAGGGTGCACCAGCCTTGGGTCCGAGGGATGTGTAGAGGGTTAGGCTACACAAGAACTCAGGCTGGGGACTTCCCTGATAATCAAGTAATTAAGCCTCCGAGCTGTCAGTACAGGGAGTGAGGGTTCTATCCCTGGTCAAGGAACTAAGATCCCACATGCCATGCAGTGTGGCCCCCCACCCCCCAAAAAAAACACAGACTGAAAAGCTTAATGACCAGGACCAGAAAAGGCCTGAAGGGGCCAGAAAAAGCTGTTACTGTGGCCTACCCCTCCTTATCCTTGACTCAATGGCATCTCCTCTGAGGAGCCTGAATCCTTCTGCCCCAAGCGCAGTCTGAGTTAAGACCCTCAGCACATAGGTGTCCCTCTGGCACATCTCTAGTGAGCGCATTTTATCTAATCTTTCACTAGAAGACAAGCCCTGTGTCTTCTCTATGTATCCTTACTGTTTAGTTGCACCTGCCATAGAATTGACTATACTGTTGAATACTGTTGAATTCAATAAATGAACCAACAAACATACTTGTTGGTAACAAACCTGAGTACCAGATCCAGCTTTCTCATGGTATATGTGTCTGCCTTTGGACAGGTTTACTTTATGTTTCATTTCTTTCTTCTATGAAGTGGTGAAATTAATGCTTCCCCTGCTGACCTCATAGGGTTGTTGTGAGCCTCCAGTAAGCAAACGCATATGAAATATCTTTGTAAATTGTGAGACGCCCTCCATTTACTAGATGTTAATGTAGAAAAGTGCTTCCCAAGTGGCTCAGTGGTAAGGAATCCGCTTGCCAATGCAGGAGATGCAGGTTTGTTCCCTGGGTTGGGAAGATCCCCTGGAGAAGGGAAAGGCTACCCACTCCAGTATTCTGGCCTGGAGAATTCCATGGACTGTATAGTCCATGGGATCGCAAAGAGCTGGACACGACTGAGTGACTTTCACTTCACTTCACTTCACTTCGGGAAGATCATCTGGAGAAGGAAATGGCAACCCATTTCAGTATTCTTGCCTGGTGCAGCCCATGGGATCACAAAAAAGTCAGAGACAACTTAGGGACTAAACAACAAAAATGTAGAAAAGTAGATCAGACATGGAAGGAAGTTTTACCTTGAATAAATGGCATTATGTGTTGGCTAATTAGCACAGCATTACTGAACTCTCTTTATGAACACATAGATTTGAGCAGCTTCCTGAGTATCTCTCTCTGTGTGCATCTCTCCAGAAAGAGTACTTTTAAAAAAATTGGGGACTTCCCTGGTGATCCAGTGGTTAAGACTTCACCTTCCCATGGAGGAGGGGTGCAGTCCCTGGTCAGGGAGCTAAGATCCCACATGCTTTGCGGCCAAAAAACCAAAACATGACCCAGAAGAATATTGTAGCAAATTCAGTAAAAACTTTAAAAATGGTCCACATCAAAAACATCTTTAGATTCCTTTCTTCCTTAAGCAAATCCACCTATTCCCACAAACTTCTATTTTTAAACAAGCCATTCCATAGTGCTGAATAAACTGATTGGCCCTGCTTAAGGAGATACTTTGGGGGATTTGTAGCATCAGTTTAAATTAATGAAAAGTCTCAGTGACAGACTGTTTTAAAATAAATGCAGCTTTATTACATTCAAACACATATAACAACACCACTGGGAATAGAACTTGAAGAAAGCCTGCATCAGAGAATCAAAGTGAACAAATAAGGATCGTTGATAATGAGGCTATTGTTGTGCGAATGTCCTGCTGAAGACCAACATCCTCAAATGGGCTGACGTACCCCTGATGAAACCCTTCCCCTGCTCTTCATAGATATGATGAAAGTCCAATTAAAACCCCCTTCGCATGGCTCTGGATAACCCAGCTTTTCCAAAGCCCAGCGTATGGCATTTAGCAGGAGTGCTCCGTCCTCTGGTTATAACATAGTGATCCAGAACCGCAAACACCCTCTGGCCTCTATGGTGATCAGCTTGGTCAGATTTGCCCAAGGCTTTCTAATTTGGGCACAGAATGTCCCAAGTCCTGGGAAATTTCTCAGTCTCAGGCAAAGAGGGACAGTTGCTCATCTCCTGGCAACTATGCCCTTAAGAGCATAGGCGCTACCATAGGAGGTTTACACTGGATGGTTGAAGTGTTGCTGGGGAACTGCAGATCTGTTCAGCTTTCAGCCTTCACAGTTTACCTTCTCTTACCTTTTCTTCCCTGAGGCATTCTGAAACCTTCTCTCTTCCCTTTGCCTCCTCTAATTCCTGTCTGAGCATGCAGTGAAACTTCAGAAAGTAGAACTGAGTAGAGGTGGCATAGCCCAGGGGTAGAGCATTTGACTGCAGAAAGTAGGACTGAAACAGTGAAAGTCTTAATCAGAAGAATGGCTAACATATCTATAGTGCTTCTCATGTGTGCATTAAGTAAGTTAATTCTCACCACTGCCCTCTGACCTGGACATGATTGTTGTTGTGTCGCTCAGTTGTGTCCAACTCTTTGCGACCTCATGGATTGCAGCACACCAGGCTTCCCTGTCCTGCATCATCTCCCAGAGCTGCTCAAACTCATGCCCATCGAGTCACTGATGCCTCATCCTCTGTCGTCCCCTTCTCCTCCTGCCTTTAATTTTTCCCGGCATCAAGGTCTTTTCCAACAAGTCAGTTCTTCGCATCAGGTGGCCAAAGTATTGGAGCTTCAGCTTCAGCATCAGCCCTTCCAATGAATATTCAGGACTGATTTCCTTTAGGATTGACTGGTTAGATCTCCTTGCTGTCCAAGGGACTCTCAAGAGTCTTCTCAGGCACCACAGTTCAAAAGTATCAATTCTTCAGTGCTCAGCCTTTTTTATTGTCCAGCTCTAACATCCATACATGACCAGTGGCAAAGCCATAGATTTGACTATACAGACCTTTGTCTGCAAAGTAATGTCTCTACTTTTTAATATGCTGTGTAGGTTTGTCATTGCTTTTCTTCCAAGGAGCAGGTGTCTTTTAATTTTGTGGCTACAGTCACCATCCACAGTAATTTTGGAGCCCAAGAAAGTAAGTTTGTCACTGTTTCCATTGTTTCCCCATCTTTTTGCCATGAAGTGATGAGACCAGATGCCATGGTCTTCGTTTTTTGAATGTTGATGTTTAAGCTAGCTTTCACTTTCATTAAGAGGCTTTTTAATCCTTTTTGCTTTCTACCATAGGGGCGGTGTCATCTGCATATCTGAGGTTATTTGATAATTCTCCCTACAACCTTGATTCCAGTTTGTGCTTCATCCAACCCAGCATTTGCCATGATGTACTCTGCATATAAGTTAAATAAGCAGGGTGACAATATACAGCTTTGATGTACTCCTTTCCCAATTTGGAACCAGTCTGTTGTTCCATGTCTTGTTCTAACTGTTGCTTCTTGACCTGCATACAGATTTCTCAGGAGGCAGGTCAGGTGGTCTGGTATTCCCATCTCTTGAAGAATTTTCCACAGTTTGTTGTGATCTACACAGTCAAAGGTTTTAGTGTAGTTAATGAAGCAGAAGTAGATGTTTTTCTGAAATTCTCTTGCTCTTTCTATGATCCAATGGATGTTGGCAATTTGATATCTGATTCCTCTGCCTTTTCTAAATCCAGCTTTAACATTTGGAAGTTCTCAGTTCATGTACTGTTGAAGCCTAGCTTGAAGGATTTTGAGCATTCTTTGCTAGCATGTGAAATGAGTACAATTGTGCAGTAGTTTGAGCATTCTTTGGCATTGCCCTTCTTTGGGATTAGAATGAAAACTGACCTTTTCCAGTCCCGTGGCCACTACTGAGTGTTCCAAATTTGCTGGCATATTGAGTGCAGCACTTTCACAGCATCATCTTTCAGGATTTGAAATAGCTCAACTGGAATTCCATCACCTCCACTAGCTTTGTTGATAGTGATGTTTTCTAAGGCCCACTTGACTTCACACTCCAAGATGTCTGGCTCTAGGTGAGTGATCACACCATCATGGTCATGAAGATCTTTTTTGTATTGTTTTTCTGTGTCTTCTTGCCATCTCTTCTTAATCTTTTCTACTTCTGTTAGGTCCATACTGTTTCTGTCCTTTATTGTGCCTGTCTTTGCATGAAATGTTCCCTTGGTATCTCTAATTTTCTTGAGGGGATCTCTTCTGTTGTCTTCCTCTATTTCTTTGCATTGTTCACTGGAAAAGGCTTTCTTATCTCTCCTTGCTCTTCTTTGGAACTCTGCATTCAGATGGATAAATCTTTTTCTCCTTTGCCTTTCGCCTCTCTTCTTTTCTCAGCTATTTGAGAATAGCTCAGTCAACCATTTTGCCTTTTTGCATTTCTTTTTCTTGGGGATGGTTTTGATCAGTGCCTGTTGTACAGTGTTATGAATCTCCATCCATCGTTCTTCAGGACATGATTATTACCTTCATTTATTGATGTGGTTGAAAGTGAAAGTCACTCAGTCGTGTCCAACTCTTTGCAACCCCATGGAGTGTACAGTCCATGGAATTCTCCAGGCCAGAATACTGGTGTGGGTAGACTTTTCCTTCTCCAGGGGATCTTCCCAACCCAGGGATCAAACCCAGGTCTCCCGCATTGCACGCAGATTCTTTACCAGCTGAGACACAATGGAAGCCCCGATGATAAGGTTAAATAACAAAAAGAGCCACGGCACTATTAAGAGAGTTTGGATCCAAAATCAGGTAGTCTGTGCTCTCTTGTCCACGACACTGCCTGTCGCATGCTTGGCTTCTCTTCTTCCTGTTCTTGATGGAAAGCCTGATCTAAGCTTGTTCTCCTGTCCAGCACACTTGGGACAGGTGTTCTGTCTGGCTTTTCTTGCCCTGCACTGCTAAATTCTAACCTTCCCTTGGTCTATCCCCAGTCCTGGCCCAGGAAATTGCAGTTCTTTTTCTGCCTCTTGCACCATGCTTCTCAGCTTTCAGATTTTCTCAGGGCTGGAAGGTGGTATCCCCGGAGAGAAAGAGCCAATGGCCTTCACCTCCTTCTGAGGCCAGTCCTCCATTCCATCTCCCCTACACCGTGGCTCCTATGATAACCCCATTACCTATGACTGTGAAGCCCGTGCAAGCAGAGACCCCTTTAGCCCTAGACTGGAAGTCCAGCTTGGCTCTTAACTCTACCACAAACTGGTTTGTGTGACTTGGGCAAGTCACTGACCGCCAGTCTTTTATTTGTAAAATGGAGTTAGACAAGATGACCTCTAAAGCTCTTTCCAGCTCTAACAGTCCATGAGTTTCAATGGCAAGGATATTTGAGGGAGGGGGGAGCCTGAATGGAGGAGGATTGCCCTAAAGCCTCCTTGATGACATTGAATATCCAGTTCTTTATCTGATGGCTTCCCAAACAGACCAAAGTGAAAGCAATTGAAAAGGAGCCCGGGGGTATAATCATTCTCATCAGAACAGATCCTTTGGGTATCTTTGGGGCTACAGGGGGGCAGGTAGGTTGGCTGATTGAGATATTGTCAGAGTTCTCAGTTTCTGATATTGGAGAGTTTGGGGTGAAATTCATATAATTAAGCCTTAAAGAAATTGCCACCCCCATAGCACCACACGACCCCAGTGGAGCTTCTGAGCAAAAGAAATGGAATTCAGTGTCTGTTGCTCCAAATAATATTTGACACAACCACCCAGAATGAAAATGAGAAGCCCTCAAACCACAGCGCTCTATCAGTGTGGGGAGAGATCCATCGAGTGGAGTGCCAGAGGCTGAAGGGCAGGTCAGAGCAGAGGGATGCAAAGTGGCTGCGCAAACCCAGAGGAGGGAGACAATTCTCTCTTTGCTGAAACCATCCGGGCTAGAGAGCTAGGGTAATTTTTGACCTAGCTGTCCTTGTGTGCATTGCTGTGAGCTTTTATTAAGTATTTATGTAGCAGTTTATATTTCACCAAGTGCTTTACAATCACTTTTATTTGGCTGAGTAAAGTTTTCCTGGAATCCCATCTACTTTATGATCAGGAGAGGCACTTCTTGTTTGCTTAGCACCGCCCTGCACACAGCTTCACACAATAGGCCCCTTGTTCCGGCCGGAGAGCAGGTGCAAAGAGTCGAGGACCTGGAGGCACCTGCAACTGCTGGGGCGGTTGGAGTAGGGGTGGTTTACACTTCAGTTCACCTTTCCTTCCCTCTGTTACTCTTGAGTGTTATTTTATCGCTGGCGACTAGAGAGCGGCCGTGCCAGACTTGGGCCCGCCAAGGGCAGAGCTATTCTGCTATTGGCAGTGGTAGGGCCGGTGGCTCTGGTCTAGTTCCTCTGGCCATGCCCACCACGGGCACCGTCTTCCACCAGGGGAATACTGGAACACACTTCCACCAGAGTGTATTTCCTTCTGCTCCCCAGGGCCCTGACTGCAGCCTGCATCCTGGGGCTCTGGGACCAAGTTTAAGAGAAGGCAGCAGAAGTGGCAGTTCCGCTTTCTTCAGGCAGACTTTTTTAGTGTCCTTGGGCAAGTCTAACACCTTCTTGCTAGTTTCTTCTCCTCTCCATCAGCCACAGATGCACCCTCTGCTGGCTCTCTCGGTGTCATGATGGAGGCTGTTGTGTGTCCTCAGCTCATGAAGTGGTAGAGCTGCACGTTCTCAAGCATCAGTTTGCAGGGAAATCCCACACAGTCACTAGTTAAAGATTTCATTTTCTGAGGACCAGATTTGCCAAAGACCAAACAAGAATCTGGTCTGTGATGTCCAAACTGGGGATAGTGGGCTTAGAACACTGGACAGTTCAGTGTCTCTAACTCCCAGGGTTCTGTGACTGAGCACAGAGCTGCATAGATGCTTAATAGGCAAGTGGAGAATAGAAAGTATTTGCATTCTGTACTGACATGTGCTAAGTCGCTTCAGTCATGTCCGACTCTTTGCAACCCCATGGACCATAGCCCACCAGGCTCCTCTGCCCGTGGGATTCTCCAGGCAAGAATATTGGAGTGGGTTGCCATGCCCTCCTCCAGGGGATCTTCCCAACCCAAGGATCAAACCCAGGTGTCCCACATTGCAGGTGGATTCTTTACCATCTAAGCCACCACGGAATCACATTGACCCACCACTGGAATGACGGTGTTCACTGGGGCCTCAGGCAGGAACTCTGCCATCCCCTACCTGGCCGTTGTTTTCCAAAGTACTGCGATCTGGTGGCTTAGGACCCAGTGGCAGGTTTTCCTGGCAGGGCCCAGGCAGAAGTCCAGTATAATGCAGGTCCTCAGTCACTGGCTCCAGATTTGGGGGGAAGACCCCAGGGGAACAGACTGACAAGAGCTGGGCAGAATAGATCAGCTTTGGATGAAGTCTTCAGTCTCAATTCATTTCAACAGAGGTTTATTGACTGCCTGTTGTATGCTGGCCACTGGGTAAAGCAGAGGACTGACTCAGGTGACTATAAATACAGAAACCAGGATGGAATTTGGCCATATGGCCCAGGAAAATATACCTGACAAGACGAAGCCATGCCTGAACATGTAGGGTTCACCCCAAAAGCATGAAATACTGGCTCCAAGGATAGGTCAGGCAGCTAAGCTCTCACCTTTGTCTCCATTGGTTCAGGATCTCAGTAGGCCTAATCCCATGCACTGAAGATTTATTGTTGTTGTTCGGTTGCTAAGTCATGTCTGACTCTGTGTGACCCCATGGACTGCAGCACGCCAGGCTTCCCTGACCTTCACTGTCTCCTGGAGTTTGCTCAAACTCATGTCCATTGAGTCAGTGATGCCATCTAACCCTCTTATCCTCTCATCCCCTTCTTTTGCCTTCCATCTTTCCCAGCATCAGGGTCTTTCCCAATGAATCGGCTCTTATCAGGTGTCCACAGTATAGGAGCTTCAGCTTCAGCATCAGAACTCCCAGTGAATATTCAGGACTGATTTCCTTTAGAATTGACTGGTTTGATCTCCTTGCAGTCCAAGGGACTCTCAAGAGTCTTCTTGAGCACCACAGTTTGAAAGCATCAAATCTTCAGCACTCAGCCTTCTATATGGTCCAACTCTCACATCTGAACATGACTACTGAAAAAACCATAGCTTTGACTATACGGACCTTTGTTGGCAAAGTGA
Organism: Budorcas taxicolor; assembly: GCF_023091745.1. Classification (NCBI taxonomy): domain Eukaryota; kingdom Metazoa; phylum Chordata; class Mammalia; order Artiodactyla; family Bovidae; genus Budorcas; species Budorcas taxicolor. The sequence goes on along the minus strand of NC_068935.1, from coordinate 41,882,222 downwards.
TGTTTCTCCTCTTTAATACGTTGTCTTGGTTTGTTATCACTTTCCTTCCAAGGAGCAAGCGTCTTTTAATTTCGTGGCTGCACTCACCATCCACAGTGGTTTTGGAGCCCAAGAAAATAAAATCTGCCACTGTTTCTCCACATTTTCCCCATCTATTTGCCATGAAGTGATGGGACAGGATGCCATGATCTTAGTTTTTTCAATGCTGAGTTTTAAGCCAGGTTTTTCTCTCTCCTCTTTCACCCTCATCAGGAGGCTGTTTACTTCCTCTTCACTTTATGCCATTAGAGTGGTATCATAGGCATATATGAGGTTATCAGTATTTCTCCCTGCAATCTTGATTCCAGCTTGGGATTCATCCAGCCCAGCATTTTGCATTATGTACTCTGAATATAAGTTAAATAAACAGGGTGACAGCATACAGCCTTGACAAACTCCTTGCTCATGTCTGTTGTTTCATGTCTGGTTCTAACTTGCTTCTTGACCTGCATACAGGTTTCTCAAGGATTAGGGGCCTGTAGAGGACTGTGGCTTAGACAAACTGACAACAAAACAGTGACAGGAATGTTGAGCTTTCTTTTAAAGTATTTCAGTGGTACTCATTCATGTAAAAACAGTTTATCCTTTGCTCTCAGTCTTTGTCAGTTCATGAAATAAGGTTCAGCAAGACATCCAAAGCAACGTTTAGGAGGCTTTTCTTTGTGAATCGCAATGCAAGAAAAAAATCCACAAGTTACACTCTTCTCTAACTCAGACTTGCCTCTCCCTGAAACTCGTCTTGAGTCTGTAAAGTGTGATTGTAGGTAGAGTTTGAAAGTTCTCTTCTTCATTTTGAAGATCCTTGCATTAAAGAATAGATGTTTGTTCTGGATCCCACAGGGACCTGGGACAAACAAAGCAGTGTTCTGAAGAGAAAGATTTGAAAAAGTGTGTTGGTGTTTCCAAGAGCCATCTAATTCATTACTTGTGACAGTTATATGCAAAGTGGAAGCAGAATATTTTCTGTCACAGAGAGCAGGAACATGAAATGTGGAGGGAGGAGAGAGTGAAAAGGCTTCTGACACCCAAAGGTGATCACTCGGGAAACGTGGCTGTCTGCCCTGGGGCACAGGTCAACAGTGTCTTCTTCAGTGGACTAAAATAAATTCTGAACCGTCTGAAGTCCTAACCGTAAGTTCCCTGCCTCAGATGCCCCGTCTGCTGGCAGTTCTGTGAGGACCTCTCTGCTGAGGAATAGCCCCTTTCAGTCGGGCTTGCCTGCTCAATGCTGGCTGCTCACACAATGGAGACTCTTCCATTTCTCCAGTTCTCTCAGTACAGGGATGAGCAGACTTGAAGCTTCCCCGAAGTATTCATGGCAATATTTATTCATTCTACTTCAGAAAATCCTTTTCCAAATAACATTTATTGAACACCTATTTTGTGTTGGATACTTTCACAAAACAATACCAGTGCTCATAAATGTGTTGGGCCCTCTTCTAAACACTTAACCTACGTTATCTTAAATTTGCTAACAGTCATTACACAACTAATCCTCAAAACAAATGTAGGTGGCATTATCCCTATTTCAGAGATAAAGACACTCCAGTCCAGCAGAGTTTAGTTACTTGTCAAAAGTCACACAGTACCAGCCTTTGAACGTATGTCTTGACTCCAGGACCGGTGCTCTTCCCACCATATTACTCAGCCTTTCTAAAGTATACTGTCTTGGTTGTCTCAGTAAACTATGTAGACAGGACTGAATTTTACCTTTTAAAAATAAAATAATTATTGATCATTATTTTCAACATCAGTTACTTTCGTACAATGTTCTCGTGTGTGTGACCTTTTCTTTGACCTCTTCTTCTTGGCTTTTCTATTTGGGGGAGGTTGTGGCTCTAATCACATTCCATTAGCAGTGATACCAATAATAATTTGGATGGCTACTGTTTGGTCTCTCTGGGACTCAGTTTGCCCATCTGTAAGAGGGGTGCATTGCACTAAATGATTTCAAGGGTCCTTTATGACTCAAATATCTTTGAGTTAAAATCTAACTTTCAAAAAAAACTAAAAAAAGGTAAAAACCATTTCCTTTTGGTTTAACTCCAGTGGGACAAGAAAACATCTGGTTTTCTGGGTTACTTCTCTGGGCTAGAAAGTAAAAGTCACTCAGTCATGTCTGACTCTTTGGAATTCTCCAGGCGAGAATACTGGAGTGGGTAGCCTTTCCCTTTTCCAGGGGATCTTCCCAACCCAGGGATCGAACCCAGGTCTCCCACACTGCAGGCAGATTCTTTACGAGCTGAGCCACAAGCGAAGCCCAAGAAGATTGGAGTGGGTAGCCTATCCCTTCTCCAGTGGATCTTCCCAATCCAGGAATCGAACCAGGGTTTCCTGGTTCCTCATTGCAGGCGGATTCTTTACCAACTGAGCTATCAGGGAAGCCCACTCTCTGGGCTCGAGGGACTCCGTAAATGGGTTTGGGGTGATTTAATGATAAATCACCATTACACACCTTGTGCTGCTACATTATTGAACTTTGAATTGCATTTTTTTTTTTTTTTGCTATTTTTGGAAATCTTACACTGGCTCAGATTCCTCTCCTCCTTTGTATGTTCCCCTCAAGGACACCCCTCAGAGAACCCTTCAGCAGCCCTGCCCACCCTGGCCTGGTGTCTTGGCTGCCCGTGGTCAGGGCTCAAAGCCCAAGAGGCTGTTCTCACCAGCCTTCCCACACATCAGGCTCTGCCTATGCCGCGGTTCTCACAGGAATCGCTTTTGCTTCCTTATTTACTTTTCTCTCTCCTTACCTCCAGGCTCCTCTGTGGAGTTTGCCTCTTCAGAAAAACATTCAGGCATTTTCTCTCTGCCTCCCCATCTCTGCAGGAGGCTGTTCCCCACAGCGGGTGATATCAACTTCTCAAGCTTTCCTCACCATCTGGAAAATATTCTTTGCTTCTTGAGGTTTAAATGACTTCTTGATTATATTCCAAGACCAATCTTTTAGTCTCTCCTCACAGTGAGGTTTGAAACTAGGCTAAAAGCGGATTCTAATATAGCTATTCCCTTATGTAGATAATGTCCACTAGATGAGGTATAAATGGGCTTTCAGCCCCCTGATTTCTACTCTAAATTTTGCTTCCTTTCTGTTGAAATATATCCGTAATTTCTGAAAGTCTATTGTTTGAGAATCAAAGTAGTTCTCGGAGTCTGGTGGTCATATCTGTTTCTGGCACTCCCCTGTCTGATATTTGTTCTGAAGTGGTACTGCTGTACCAACAATTATGAAAACCATTTTTCTTTAGACTTGTGCATACATAAATGAGAAGCAAATTGCTACCTTCTTTATTAAACATATTTATAAAACTCAGCAATTTTTACTTTTGCTTTATTTTTCTGTTCATTTACGTAAATGAAGACTGCATCTTGGATAGAAAAAGAACATTTTCTTAGGCCTATTGATAAGGTGGGTTTTCTACCCTGTGTTCTAGTTTGTTTCTAAAGGTATTTATACTCTTTAAATTATGCCCCTTTTTCACAGTGATTGTTGCAGCTGGAGTGCTTTCCAAGGAAACAGTCTGATAAATCACTGTTTGGGCCAAGGGCGACTTGCAATACTGCAGCCTTTCCATAAGATGGCGCACTGAGAATGTGAGATCTGTAACTTCTCTGTAGATCATCTAAAACCCCAGCAGTAAATGAAACAAACTTCTGTGAAATTAAATATTTGGTGGGGGGAGGGGGCAAGTTGGTTTTTCTAAGACTTGCTTTCAAATACTTTCCAATAGTCTAATGCCTAGAAGAAGGAGGAAAGTGAATTTTCTAGCAACTTCTCTCTCCTGCACCCGTACTAGCAATGCTCAAAATCACCAATGTGTATTTAAGGAACCGTTTAAAGAAGAAATTTCTTCTAAAGGTGAGAGTTATGATACTAACTACCTGTGCTGCTGGGGAAGTCCCTCCCTGGGTCTCAGGTTCTTCATCTACACCATCAGTGGATTGGACAAGGGTGCTTCCTATTTGAAAGTTGTGTATTTGAATCCATTGATTTCCTTCCACTTCACCTGTGCTGCCTCAGCCAGCACAGAACCAGGAAGAAAAGATTGCCCATTTTACACATTTGACTCTATTCCTCTTCTACAAGTGTTCTCTTTGTGTCAGTTGTCCTAACACTATCACACCCAGATGTCCTATTTTCATTGGGTTCCTTTTCTCTTGACAGCTTTTGCAAGGTGTCCCCCTCCGTCCCTGCCCAGTCTGCCTGAACAGTATCTTCCTTTCACTTCACAAATCAAATTTGCTATTTTTGTGCTAATAAGCAGGTACCACACTGGATGGGGGAAGAAGACACCACAGGTAATGCTTTATGGGGACGCTTCTAACATCACGCATAACATGTCCAGTTAAGAAAAGTTTAGATTTAGGAGGCAGGAGCTCCTCTCTGTTTTTCTTCCTCCACTGGCCAGTATTCATTGCCAGAAGCATGTCAAAGCTTTAGGAAAAAGCAGTGTTCTGGAGAGAGGACAGTTAATCTAATTAGAGATGAGTGTTGTTAAGCAGATAACCCATCCTTAAAATCCCCCATGGCCAACAGTGTCCCCATTCCTGACACTCTGGGCAATCTGGGTGGGGAAAATTGTAGCTGCAGTGGCTCAGCCTCATTCAAAACCTGTCAGGAATCATTGTACACCAGGGGCACAGAGGAAGTGAGTGAAAATAAAACGCTGGATGAATGAATTAATTAATGCAACTCTACAGAGACACCCCTATCTGAGTCCCTCTGAGCTTAAAGCTTGGAGCATGTATGTACATAAAATTCCCTGGGGTTCCATTACATATGTCATATCGCTACATGGCAGGGAGGCCTTTGCCAACATTCACTTTCCTATCGTCCTTAGAGATTTCAGATCACCTGTGGTGTTTGTCTATACGATGGTGGTGGAGGAGGATTATTTATATGTCTAACTTCAATACCTTATCTTTCAAGAATGCAAATATTTCGCTGAATGGTGATGCTGTTGGATCCGTTTGGAAGAAGAAACTCCATACACAGGGCTCTCCCCAAGGGCTTTTACGGGGCAAGCCCAGGCATCCGCTGATTAGGTAAAGAGAGCTGTTGTGGCAGGCCCTGTTGTGAGCCTCGCAGACCGTCACCAGTAGCTGGCTAACTGTGTCATACCATGAATTGGGCAGAGTGGAATGGAAACGTCAAATATTTAGTCAGCGTGGGTTATTTCTAAGGAATAATAGCAGCGGAGCGGTTGAGAACAGAGGCAGCTGGACATAGACTCCAAAGTTCAAACTCTAGCTTTGCTATTGAGTAGCTGTGTGACCTTCGGCAAGTGGCTTCACTTCGTGCCTCAGTGTTCTTGTTTGCAAGAAGGAGCTGATGATAATACTGTCCATCTTGTAGGGCTATTAGGAGGACTCAGTGTGGTGCTGCGGGTTGTAGTTTTCCTCGTGCTTGGAACAGTATCTGGCGCAGAGAAAGCACTCAGTACTCCCAGCTGCTGTTACTGCCTGCACTAGGAGGTGCTTTGGGTGGTACACAAGAGAACTAAAGAGAACTAACCAAGCCTCTGCCTTCAGAGAGCTCACAGACTATACAGGCTGGCAAATGGAATGTATGTGAAAGGAGCACAAGCCACTCAGCATGGTACCCACAATGCACTTGGGTGCAAGAGCAGCAGTTCAGAATGAGTCCCAGGGAGGCCCTCAACTCCCGTCAGGAGAGGACTTTATGCATCTTCTGGGAAGGTGGACAAGAACTTGAATGGCTTTTTTGCCTCTCTTTAGAGACAGGGTCCTCATAATAATATACATTCAGTCACATCCTTACTGACTGTCCTTTTGATACAGGTTAGCATTACCTCATTGAAGAGTAGAAAACAGATAGGCTGTGTTTAACCTAACAAAGCAGAGTTTGTGGCCTGATGATAACCATCTGAGATGTGACGGAATTCCAGGGTGACATTGTGTGTATTGGCCCAAACATGTGTTCTCATAAGGGATCACCTTTAAGCTGGGGATCTAGTCATGGCCGACATAACTCTGATTAACAAGAAGAATTTCCCAGAGGCTCTGAGCGAGGCCTAGGAGTTAGGCCCACTTTTTATTTTCCTTTGGTTTGTTTTTTGTTGTTATTGTTATTGTTGTTTCATGTTGTTTTCTTTTGCCTTAAAAATAACTGCTATATAAATTTTCACTCATTAAAAATTATTGTAAAGATTTTAAAGTGTAAAAGATATAGAAGGACATAAAAAAGTAAAATTTCCCCCAATATCTTACTTACTGGAAGTAACTGCTTTTACCATTCTTTTTTTTTCTCATTAAATTTTTTAAGTGTCTCAAATTCTATGACATATTTTTAATCAAGTTGTTTCCATTAAGAAGTGCTGATTGTAAAGACCACTGACTTAGAACAGCCACACGAAAAATGAATGGTCCACAAAATAGTCTCCTTTCCTTCTGAAGGTTTATCATGCCCGGTTACCATTAACTAGTCTTTCACTATTGAGCTTAAATGGCCAGTTGAGACAAACAGTTCTGAGACCATTCTTCCACCACTGATTAAGATGGCAGGTATTGAGGATGTTGTTCATTGAGCCTTCTGAGCTTTCTGGGCAGACTTGGTGACCTTGCCAGCTCCAGTTGCCTTCTTGTCCACTGCTTTGATGACACCCACAGGAACCATCTGTCTCATGCTGTGAACAGCAAAATGGCTCAGAGGAGGGTACAGAAGCTCTCAACACACATGTGCTTGCCAGGAACCCTATCAATGATGGTAGCATCAACAGATTTCAAGAATTTGGGGCCATCTTCAGCTTTGTTCTAACTTTGTTCTTTTGATGTCTGCATAGTATTCCATTTTAACACTCAAGAATTTTAAGATTCTGCTCTACATTTTGTCTGGCTAAGGAGAAAAGGGTAGAGGTGTGAGAAACAGAACATAGTATTGGGGATGGGGGAGAGGTATTCACATGCCTAAATGCATAGGGGAAGAGCAGAGTTCCTGAATAGTTTTAAAATACTGCCACTAAATTCAAAAATAGGGCCACTAAATTTTAGCAGATGTAGACATCAATCGAACCAGTACTTTTGGTTACTGCTTTGTGGAGTAAATAAAATAAAGTTTTAGGTCTAAGCCATAAGCCAGCTCTTCCCAACACTTCTGTAACCAGAAACCATGCTTAATTTACTAAGTCTTTTGAGGATTTAAATAGCACATGGATAGAGCAAAATAGTGGATGCTATTTCAACTTTCAGAAAGTTTGGCAAGCTTTTAAACTCAAGGCTGTTTTTTAAAAATTGAGTCACCATGGGATTGGGGAGCAGTGTTTAGTCCTGGCTCCTTATCCAAGACTTGGAGGTAAGAAACAAAAAAAAAGAGCTGAAAGGGCATTTTTCTGAATGATAGGAAATAGACAGTAGGGCCACAAGGGATCAGCTATGGGACTAATTTGACTTAATATTTATAAATGATTTGGAAGAAGGAGTACAGGGCAAAGTCACTAAGTTGGCAGCTTTCTTTACCCTATTCCACTGAGGATAATAAACTTTAGAAGGAGACTTGTTTTGTAGGAGTGGGCAGGCTTCAATAGGAATAAGTCCAGGGACATGTCTCTAGGGACATGTTCCTAAAGTTCATTTTAGAACTGCTTACCTCTTTACCTGTGAATCAGGTGTCTGCTTCAGGTATCAGTAGATATAAAGAAAAAGAAGATGGAGTTGGTGGTCATCAAGAGGGAGATGATATTGAAACAGACAGCATTATATACAAGCGCACAAAAGGAGGCTAGTGGGGAGCTGATTCTCACCAGATATATACACAAAGAATTTCCCTTAAAGAAATGCATTACATTTCTTTAACACAGCCCCCAAAGGCAATTGGTATGTGGTGGGTGATCTGTATATTCACTGGAGAAGGACATGGCAACCCATTCCAGTATTCTTATCAGGAGAATCCCTTGAACAGAGGAGCCTGGCGGCTACAGTCTATGGGGTCACAAAGAGTCGGGCACAACTGAAGTACTTCACACGCACACACGCTGTGTATTTGCTAACTTTTAATGTTAGGTAAGCTAAATATGTTAGGCTACCATTTTAGAAGAAATGCAGTCAAATGTTCTCTTCAACATTCCCACAAGATATTTTCCTTCTCAGAAGATGACTTTTAATTATACAAGTCAGACCTAGATTTCCTGACCTCCTCTGCTATCATGCCTGGTAGCATCAATACTTTGGCCACCTCATGCGAAGAGTTGACTCATTGGAAAAGACTCTGATGCTGGGAGGGATTGGGGGCGGGAGGAGAAGGGGACGACAGAGGATGAGATGGCTGGATGGCATCACCGACTCGATGGACGTGAGTCTGAGTGAACTCCGGGAGTTGGTGATGGACAGGGAGGCCTGGCGAGCTGCGAGTCATGGGGTCGCAGAGTCGGACACGGCTGAGCAGCTGAGCACGCACATATGCATGCATATGCATGTGGAAACCTCTGGAAGAATATATATCAAACTTAAAGATGATTCTCTCTTGGAAGGATAAGATGATGCAAGAACTTGTGCTGTATGCTTTGATTATGTCTATATATTTTAATTGTCTTCAATGAGCAGGTTTTTTTGGTAATTAAAAATATGAGTAAAAAATATGAATTTGCCCTTAATTCAACTGCCCTATTGTAATTTTTTTTAAGTGTATAAAGTAGGGGCAAAAGCCCTGCAAAATTTCCCATTTCTTTAAGAAAATATTCCATTATCAGGATAAGGAAAACGAAAAAAAAAAAAAAGAGAGATCCAAACCTTTTCCCCCTTTGGTGACAGTGTTCTGGTCTTTCTACATGAGAAAAGATAAAGAGGAGAAAATGAAATCTGTTTCTTGTTTTTGTTTTGTGTTTGTTTGCCTTGTTTTGAAAGATGAGTAAATGCACAGAGGTCTGGAACCATGAAGCCAGCAAAGAAACCACCTCAGTAGTGAATTACTGTTCCAGTTGAAGTTGATAAAGCCCCACACTGAAAGGCAGAATTGCCCAGGATTGTAAATATCTCCCTTTCTCATGCTGGTGAGGATGTCCATAGATAGCTTGAAACTTCTATCTTGAAGCAAAAACCTATGTCTTATCCTGGGGGACCACGTTAAAACCTTCCCTTGAGCTGCTGGTCTGCCTCCCTGTAGAGAACAGAGACAGAAGCTGGCAGGTATAATTTATGCTGCAAATGGGTTGGGAAAGCCTTTTCAGGAGGAGCTGGACTGCCCAGACTTACAGGAAACGATGGGAGGAGGAAGTGGAGAAGGAGGAAGAAGTAAAGAACATGTAAGAGTCTTTTTCCTTCAGATGAATAGAAAGCACACTCAGAATTAAGGACCCTCCTGTGTGATTCCCTGGCCAAGACCCAGCACCTCCCTTAGTGCTCATCTGGACTCTACGCTAGACGGAGGGCAAAATAAGGGCAGAGACCTTGTCTCTGTCTTGTTCATTGCTATATCCCCAACACTGAGAAAAAAGGAATGGTGAATTAACACTTGTTGAGTTTTTAAAAAAAACTTCACAATATTGTATTAGTTTTGCCATACACTGACATGAATCCGCCCCGGGTGTACATGTGTTCCCCTCCCACCTCTCTCCCCATCCCATCCCTCTGGGTCATCCCAGTGCACCAGCCCCGAGCACCCTGTATCATGCATTGAACCTGGACTGGTGATTCATTTCACATATGATAATTTACATGTTTCAGTGCCATTCTCCCATATCATCCCGCCCTCTCCCTGTCCCACAGAGTCCAAAAGACTGTTCTATACATCTGTGTCTTTTTTGCTGTCTCACATACAGGGTTATCGTTACCATCTTTCTAAATTCCATATATATGCATTAGTATACTGGATTGATGTTTTTCTTTCTGGCTTACTTCACTCTGTACAGTAGGCTCCAGTTTCATATACACAATGGAATATTATTCAGCCATTAAAAAGAATACATTTGAATCAGTTCTAATGAGGTGAATGAAACTTGTTGACTTTTGAATGAATGTTCTCCAGTACAAGTAGACTCTATCTGGAGTAGTCTACCTTTGTACCACGCAGTCATCCCACGGGCTGGAAGGCTAAAGGTAGCTTGTGGTCGGCTCGACCATGTGCCAAATACAGTCAACTTGCACTTTGCTTGGGGCTCTCTTGTGACAAACCTTTCCTTTACCTTCATATTTCCAGATACAGCCAAAAGGCAGCGAGGAATGGAATGAAAAATCAGTTCAACCTCCATGAGCTGAAAATGAAGGGCCCTGAGCCAGTAGTCAGTCAAATTATTGACAAACTGAAGCACATTAACCAGGTATGTATGTATCCAGCAAAAACAGATATGGCAAAAAAATTGAGCAATGGATGATGCTGTGTTCAAACTATATTCTTGGGCTTTTGGAAAGGCAGCCATGTTCATTTTCTTCAGAGTCTCTCTGCTAAAAAGGACTTCTGACCTTTGTTTTTCACCCCATTTTTAAATTATAAAGAAAATACTGCAACATAAGAGAAAGCTTGGAAAACAGAAGGAAAAGTATTTGTCTCAACCCCACTAGTCCATCCTGTTTTCATTTTTACGTATTCTTTTTTAAGATTTGCTCAGAAAATCACACATAGGCTTTTTACATAATTGGAAGTATATTAGTGATTTCTGCTTCTTAAAATTAACACTCTATTGGAAACACTTTTTCATGTTGCCACAAATCTGCATTCTAATCATCTTTTGTGGCCCCGAGAGATTCCTTTGAGTGTTAATTATAATTAATTTGCTTTTGCTATGCATTCAGACTGCTTCAGATGTTTACCGTTAAAGAAAGCGACCTCCTGCATAGTGCTGTCTCCTGATCTTAGATCAATTCGTTAACATACTGGAGTTATGGGGTTAAAGGATATGAGCATTTTACCGCGTGTTTCCAAACTGCTGTCCAATGGGGATGTGACAGCTTTCACTGCCACCAGCAAGATACGAGAGGACCAGCTTCACTGCACCCATGCCAATTTCTGAGTCACTGCCATGCACAGAGCACCCACAGATTCCCTTGACTTCCACACAGTTTTTCTTCTCAGGAGTTTAGTAACTGAGACACAAATAGAAGTTAGTTGTACCATCTGCTTGTGATTGCTTTGTGGCCACAGTTTAAAAAATGCCATCAAAAATGCCACCAGATACCAGAGTGGCAGTGTTCCTACCCTATGGTCCCTGGGTGGGAGGACCCTGGCACCACTGACTTCTATTCATAGCTGAGGAAGGACTTAATGAAATTAAACTCCTTCTGCAAGGACAGAGGCTTCTGTAGGATGACATTGGCATGATTTTGTCTTTTCCTGTGAAGTTTAGCAGTGAAATCTTTATGGTTTTTAGGAAAAATGTTTGGAATGGCTTCCTAATAGTGACATATTTCATGGCGAATGGCATTGTGAAAGTATTTACTACGCTTTTGAGTGAGATTCCTCCAGAGGCTAATAAAGTGCTCTGCTCTCCGTGAGCACTTAATAATTAGTTGTTACTGCTTCTGAGCACAGAATAGTGGCAGTATTTGCATAACAGAGCCTTCTTTTTGGTGAACTCACAACCTCACTAAGTTCTATAAAGCCTGGTTACTTACAGGATGTTTCAAAACACATCTCTGAAGAATACAGAGCACAGTGTAAACCTCCCATTGCTGATGGTGTGCTTTACCTGAGGACAAAGGCAGTGTTTCTTTGAATTATTTCTAAATTATCTCAAACCAAATGTGTCTGGGTGACTCCACTCGACTGGTTAGATCCAAGCACTGGTAAGGCCAGAACCTTCATCTCTGTGCCCCTCCTTTTAAATGAAGAATAGTGTCAACAGATGTCTTTGGTCACCAGACGTGAAGGAATACCTACTATGTGCTCAGCCAGGTGCCAGGGAGTTTGAGGATTCAAAAGGAGTCTGGCCTGTTTTCATACCTTCCTTGGAGGAGAAACACATGTTTAAATACAACGAAAAGGCAGCCAATAATGAAGAAGAGCTAGACAGGGCTGTTGCTCATCAGTTTTGGGGTGATTTGCTTAGGCCTGAGTTGGGCTGGGCTACTGTGAGAAGGATTTCGTAAGAAATATCAGGGAAAGACCTGTGGATGGAGCCCCACCCTGTAAAAAGGGAAAGCTGCATCAGAGCATATGATCTGGCAGTCACTAAAAGTGACTATTTATAGCAAGCCCCTCAGTAAAGACTTTGGGTGTTTAATACTAATGCTCTGGGAGACCATGTCGTATAGTGAATAGAACATGGGCTTTGAATCCACGTGGATCCCAATTCAACTGTGGGTCTTACTAGATATATAACTTTGGACAAATCATTCAACCTCTCGGAGCTTTAGTTTTCTCATCTGTAGTATTTAGAGTTAGCAAAATAGTTCCTTACAAAGTTATTGTGAGTATAAGAAATTATATCTATGTATCTATATTCATATCCCATTATATAAAATGTATGTATAATTATACATTTTATATATATGCATGTATACACACACACACACACACACACACACACACATAATTGCATGTGCATGACACAGTTAAGGTGATTACTATAGTCAGGATGTCCTCTGTAGTCAGGACTTGCATGAGTCTGAAAGAGAACAGTATTCTAATACTTTTTCCCAGTCTAATTCTGCCACCCCAATTTTGGGTGGATCAAAGAGATCCCTTTGATACATCTTTCTCTCCCATGTTGTTTCCTTCTTTCTCTTCCTGCTAACTTTCAGCCACAAAAGATGAAGCCTCTTTATAGGTAGGGAGGTGTATATTGTCAGTGTCGGAAAGGTCACCATTATAATTACTTTCTCCTACCTTTGCCATGGACATATGTGTGGACATTTTTGGTTCCTTTATAAATACCATTGAGCAACCAATTAATTCTCATTGATAGACCAGTTTTACCTGTTTAAGTTGAGCTGTTAAAATTGGTTGGGCTCCAAACACCCATGCTGGTTTTTTCTTGTCTCATCTGTATTGCTTTACATGGCCAAAACATATCTTCTTTCAGACCTTCAGTAAAATTCATATTTTGGCCATGGTTCAATCTGAAAGTGAGACACTTTAGGGAAGTCATAATGAAGAATGGGATGATGATGATGATAATGTGTTGTATTTGTATAGCATTGAACCATATTTCAAAGTGCTTTTATGTCCTAAAAGTCTAACTGCTCGTATTACGAAAAAAAATATCCAGCCTGGAATTGTATAAGATACAGTACTGTCAAAGAATCATTCTTTTCAGGAACTCATTGTTACCCTTGGGTATTATTTCATCCTCACTGCCTCCTGGGAGGTAAGTGATAATGTTTGTACCTTTTTTTATAGCTAGGGAAACTGAGGCAGAAAGCCATTAAGGGCTGTGTGGGCATGCTGCCAAAACATCCAGTAAGTTCAGTTGAAAATTCAACCAATCATCCAGATGTTGTTTCCTAGTCACTGCCAAACATCTGGATTCACTGAATGCCTGGCTACAATTGACCTAAAGTTATACTGATGAGGAGGTAGAATCAAGTTAACTTGCCTCAGTTCACGTGTAAGTGAGTGGAGAATCCAGGAGTATGTTATTTTCCTAAGCTCCTTGCTTGGTGCTGCAACTGTTGAGCTACAGTAGGATGCTCCAACATACGCAACTGTAAGTACAGAGCTACTTTTGTCTATGCATGCATGCCCATGTGTGTCCATCCAGATGGACTGTGGCTAGGCCGTTTATGAGCACATCCCCAAAGACCTCTTCACTTTCTTCCATGGAAATTCTCAGCTGCTTCCTTTCAAGTTATGGTTGCTGTTGATAGGATTTGAAATAATATATTCACTGAGGGAGTAACGTAACATTATTTCCGTATTGACAGTCCCACGATGTAACCTGGAGGGGACGTGTTCAGGGTCAGGCCCGGGGCCCCTTTCCTGGGAAGACCTGCAGGTGTGGAATATCCTCCCTTCCTCCTTCCAAACCAGAGTTCTTGTGTAACATTCCCACGATTGGAAATGAGGACCCTTTTATTTCCTTTTCGGTTTCTAATTTGTGTGTGAGGATTTATTGTCTTGTGTTAGGAGAGGAATTGAACTCTTAAGTCCTCAGTGTCAGTCCTGGAATTTGCTGGGCCATGTTGTTTTAAAAGAAAAATTGTGTTTTTCTTAATATCCTGCTTCAAGGCTCCTGCATGGAGAGAAGACCCCACAAATCCCAAGAATGATCATGATACACTTACCCATAGGCCACTGTGACCTATGTGTCCTCTAACTCAGTTTGTTGGTAACAGTTTCTAAGAGTCGCTGTGTCGTTAGCGTTAATGTTGCAAACCTTAAACTACTACAGAAGCTATTGTTTCCAAGAAAAACCTAGCTGTTTATTATTTTCCCTCAGTTTTAGTTCGGGTTCAAATGAAATTCCAGAAATTGTTTTCCTGCCTGTTAGAAACAGTTGAAGCCAGAGCAGTCAATACCTGCTCATTTGGTGTCAGAGCTTTTCATTCAAAGTTGGATAGTCTCATCTGTTTGGGATGGTTGAAATGTCCTGCTGAATGGTGGGGGTGTGGACGAGATGGCCTCTTAAGATTCCTTCCAGCCGTGTGATTCAGTGATTTGTGGCTCAAGGTCAGGCTTTAACCCAGCACCCTCTTGTGAGCAAGTCTTGTGACTTTATTCTCTGCCCTGCCACTCTTTTTTAAACACCCTGTTGCCAGGTCACCCCTTTCTACTTTGTAACCTCTCATCTTTTCAGAGATTCTTCCCTTCCCACCAGTCTTCCAGCCTGGGCAGATGGAACTTAAACTTGCCCTTCCCCCTACCCAATTCTTCTGTTCTCCTGCCTTGTTCTCATTAGGCCATGAAAACATTAAACTACAAAAACATTGTGCATTTATCACCCTCCTCCAGAACCAGATAGGTGATCTGTCTTCAGATCTTGTTAGCCTTGTGACTCCATATGAATGATAATAATTCTGCCATCAATTTGCGCTGCACAATTCAGTTTGTAAAGCTCTTTCATGAACATTACATAAACTGATCTTCACAGTGACTCAGAGAAGCAGACATTATTACCTAGATTTACCAGATGAAGAACCTATGGGCACTGGACATCTAAGTGACCTTCATATAGTAAGTGGTCAAACTAGAGCTAGAATCCAGGGGGACTGATTTCAGTCTCCGTGCTCTTTCCTTCTATGTCTTTGAAGACACAGCATGCCTTGCTATGGTTAGCGTGATCCATATATAAAAGGATGTGCAGAAAGAAGTACAAATAGCAGAAACTCCTTAATTTGTCTAACGATTTCCAAGTCCCTAATGTAGTAATGTCTATGGTCTGAAGCTCTAAAATCGGCAGCAGAGAAAGAGTAAGCATGTTGTTTACCAAGCGTCCACTGGGAAGAGCCCTGGAAAACTGACCACAATTATGTATGGTGTGGAAACTGAGGCACTTGGTGACATAGACAGCAGACAAACTTTCTATTAGCTATCTCTAACTCATAAAATGATTTTAAATGGCCAAAGAAAATTTTAAATGTCAAGCAGACAGTGGAATGTCTCCACTTCCATCCCTCTTCATAAATACATGAAAAGTATTTTTAAGATGCCTGACAGATTATTTTGGTATCGTGAAAAGGCACTGACTTTGAAATAGAAAGTTGCAAGTTTAATAAATTAATTAATAAAGTTGTTACATGTCAGAAAAGTACCCAGGGCATACCTTAGCATGTAAGTTTTAAAAATCTTTAAATGAATCTCAAGCATGATCAAAAATTCTTTGAGTAACTTTTTTTCTCACGATAAAACCAGTGAGAGTCATAAAATGCTGGCCTACTCCAGTGGTTGCTAGAAAAGGTAACACTGATCTAAAATTTCTAAACCAAAGGAGAAACCTTTCGAGAGTCAAATTTAAATAAAAGGCCTTTCCAAATGAAATTATGTCCCAGTGTCTCTCACACTTCTTCACATACAAATAGTGTAGCAGAACTCTAATAATTGCCATTTCCATATGGAGTCAGAATGTGTGTGTGTGTGAAAGACATAGCATCTACAATGGCATGTTAACAACAGCCAATGAATGACTTCTGAGTTATAAAAGAACAATGCAAGTTGGTCTTCAAATACCAGACCTAGACTCTGTGGAGCTAAATATGATTTCATGAAGTAAAAGGGAGTTAGCTGATGCATTCCAAAACACATTTATCATTAAAAAATCTTCTGTCATTTTGCTTAATAGCTTGAAAAATAATTACAATGTCTGGTGGCTTTGGGGAGCATGTGTTTTTAATATCTTAATTACTATGTACAGTTTAATACTGTACCAAGATGAATTCCCAAGTATTTCATATTAAATTTCTTGAAAATGAACTATTTGCTTTTTTAGAGGATACAGGATTAAAGATACTTAAATTGGGTCATGTATTTTAATCTTTGCCCATTAAGTTAAATTATTCAAAAGCAGAAGATAAGTCAAGAGTGGTAAGCCAAAATGTTGATAGCAACAACATTTGCTGGTGATTGTGGCTTATCAGTGAAAGGAAATACATGATCTTTTTTCATTGCAGTATTGTACTCTTTCATAAGGTTTTTTTAGTAAGAAGTATTGGAAGTGTTCAGAGAAGGCAGTGGCACCCCACTCCAGTTCTCTTGCCTGGAAAATCCCATGAGCAGAGGAGCCTGGTGGGCTGCAGTCCATGGGGTCGCTAAGAGTCAGACACGACTGAGCAACTTCACTTTCACTTTTCACTTGCATGCATTGGAGAAGAAATGGCAACCCACTCCAGTGTTCTTGCCTAGAGAATCCCAGGGATGGGGGAGCCTGGTGGGCTGCCGTCTATGGTGTCACACAGAGTCGGACACGACTGAAGCAACTTAGCAGCAGCAGCATTGGAAGTGTTAGCTATGGAAAGACAAGTTCTACATATGAAAAGGAAATTCTATCAAACTATAAAGGCTATTGAGTTTACAAAGTTCAAAATATATTTCCAAAATATCTATGAAATCCATAGAGTCTCTTATTTACATCTTCCTGCTGGCCAAATACAACACAGCAAAAATAAATGCTTACAAATGATTGCTCTCTACCGCTGTAAACCTGTATTATAAGCAGTATATTGGTGCATGTATGTTCAAATACTATTCAGAAATTCAGAGACAACTTTTATCCTGATGTATTTATGAACATATATGTATCCTGCCGCTGGATTGTCAGCTCCTTAAGTCTGAGATCATGCATACAACTCTGTTTTCTATAGCACCTAACATAGTGGCATATACAGAAGAGTCCCTCATATACAGTATTTTATGCTGCTGCTGCTAAGTTGCTTCAGTCGTGTCCGACTCTGTGTGACCCCATAGACGGCAGCCAACCAGGCTCCCCCATCCCTGGGATTCTCTAGGCAAGAACACTGGAGTGGGTTGCCATTTCCTTCTCCAATGCATGACAGTGAAAAGTCGAAGTGAAGTCACTCAGTCGTGTCCGACTCTTCGCCACCCCATGGACTGCAGCCTACCAGGCTCCTCTGTCCATGGGATTTTCCAGGCAAGAGTACTGGAGTGGGGTGCCATTGCCTTCTCCACAGTACTTTATAGATCAGTTCATTCAAAGAAGTTAATCTTTGTTACCCTAAATTTATTTATGAACTTTGATTTAATTTAAGGTACTTTTCACATTCAATATTAACCAGTTTTTGTGCTACAGAAGAGGGTTATGTAAGTGCACTGTTACAGTTGGCAGGGATGTTTCGGTCATAAGGTCCAGCCCTTTGATTTTATAGACGAGGAAATGAAAACCTAGAGAGAGAAATGACTTGTCCAAAGTCACACTGCTAGTAAATGACAAAACTGGGCCTGGGAAACAAACAGATTGATAGTTTGTAGTGCCTTTGCTCTGCTTCCAAAGGCTCTTGTGTAATGCAAAACATGCTTGTAGACACGCAAGCACATTTTCTTACACAGAACTCCCAACCACAGCAGAAGCCCCTACTGAAGCAGTTCATCTTTGGAACAAAAATGGGCATAGCAAGAGACAGGAACTTGCTAATTATTTATCTCTTGTCATATCTATTAACTAGTGTTTGGTCATAACAAGCACGCCTCAGTGCCTTCTGCCTCATTAAACCCAGTGAGCGGTGGTTGCACATGGGCTCAGGGCCAGGGCAGGGGGCTCTCTGCTGGGATCACTGGACCCAAACCGGGCAGAGTCAGCAGGACCTATTGCTCGTGGTTTTATGCCCACTCACACAATCTGACTTGGGCTCCTGTCCACATTTAGGATTAGTCATTAGTCATCCGTTCACTCTCATGCTCGTATCTCAACTCCTCCACCTTCCTGGGTACCCTATAATGATTTATCCAGTGCTTCTCCCTCCTTCCAGAATGGCAAAATTAGCATCATATTAGTCAGTGGGCTTATGTGCCAGTTAGCTCAGTTGTCAAGGCGGTGTGTTCAGATTCTGTTCCACGGAGAGCAGAGATGTGGGAAACGTGCTGTGGGGGTAATTCTGCATCCCCCATTCCTATTTTAACCAGAGTGTCTAAAATCTGCTTTACATATGGGTCTTCTAAATAAGATTTCACTTAAACAAAGGGCTTCAACTGCTAAAACAATAAAAAGTCTCAGAGTGCCCTTGAAGCTAATATTAAAGGTTTAATCCCATATGAAGCCATTTCTTCATGTGAGCATTCACTCAGTGAATGTACTAAGTATCTACAATACACAAGGCAGTCACAGAATGCCTTCCAATCTCCATCTGCCATTCCTAAAATGAACTGTTAGTTAAAATGGAGACAATATGGAAAGTATGAATGGGTTGGTGGAGACGTTATTCCTACTGGAAATGATATTCCCATTGGAAGGCCCGTTATTCTCATACTGGTGAGACAAAAGTATCTTCTTTGAAGCTGAAAGACCAAAACAAAGTTTTCCTTGCCCATGTCATTAGGATTTTGACAAAATTCAATGGTAATAAAACTAACTTCTGAATAGACAGCAGATACGTTTGCCCCAGGATGCAGCCCTGTGTTAATTGGCTCAACCAAAAGTTTGGCCTTACTCCTTTATACCCATGGTTATTGAGACCTAGGGCTTCCCAGGTGGCATTAGTGGTAAAGAACCAGCCTGCCAATGCAGGAGACTTAAGAGACATGGGTTCAATCCCTGGGTCGGGAAGATTCTGTGGAGGAGGGCGTGGCAACCCACTCCAGTATCCTTGCCTGGAGAATCCCATGGACAGAGGAGCCTGGTGGGTTGCAGTCCATAGGTCGCAGAGTCAGACACGACTGAAGTGACTTAGCACACACACACACACACTGAGACCTAACCTTCAACTGTAAGCTTATTTGACATATGGCCAGGGATGTTTCCACATTCTGTGTAGGCTCAGTGTTAGTATTTAGTGAATGTAAAGTAATAATAATGGGGTCAGTTCTGTGTGCCTAACTATATGCTTTCTTTAGATAGCAACCACGGTAATTTTGCATAGCAATTTTTGATTGGAATATTTCCAGCAGAGTTGTAATTAATATTCAAAGTAAAAATTGTGTTATTATTCATATGTACTTCATTTTCTTGGATAATTTCCTAATATAGTTAAAGGTGGTCTTATTTGTTTAGTTGATCTGTGTTATTTACTTCATAGTCCATATCTTGCTAGCTCACCACTGCACTATGGGTAAGCAGTTGACAAGGCCAAAACAGCTAAGAGAATTGCCGTTGTGATAAGTCCTAGATAATGATGCCCAAGTTCAGATCAGTTTATATCTGATGATAACCTGAAGAGTCTTCTGGTTATTCTCATGGTATCACTATTAGCAAATTTTGAGTCATCACAGCAGAAGAAGAGCCAAAAGACTGGAGACAGGCACAAAGTTTTACCCTCACCTTGAATAAGGAGGGGCAGTTGGATTGTGGAAACCACACATCAGGGAACCTGGTATCACATCTTCCCTGAAGTCTAGACCAGAATCTTGGAGACTGTGAGCTTCCAGATACCATGGTGATGGTTACTAGGAGCCACTTTGGGCTCACTCAGAACAAATCAGACCACTTCCCCTTACTTATGGGTACATGTGATATAGATATGGTATACCTAGATTTCAGCAAAGTGTTTGACAGAAATTCCTATGATCATTCTTAAACAAGTGACACAAAATGTTGGCTTAAGTAATCATATGGTTTGGGGAATGTGTAGCTAATTCAGCATCATTCCTAAAGAGTATTTTCTTAATGTGTCAGTGTTAGCCTGGAGAGAGGCTTTTAGCTATTTGCTTTGACCTTTACTGCCTAAAGTTTTACCAGTGACTTACTACAGACAAAGAAGACATACTTCTAATATTTAGTGATGGCATGAAGCTAGGTGGGGTTAGCCGATGCCTAGATAACACAATCAGGATCTCAAAATAGCTCAGTAGGATAGAATGGCAGAGAAAACTAGCAAGGTGAAATGTTTCAAGGAGAAATGGGAAGTACTACATGAAGATTCACAAACATGATCTAGCCACTGTTTTGATGTTGTGGCCATTATTGGGGGGTGGGGGGAACGGAGGCAGGTAAATATATACGTATGTGTTGGAGTAGAGGACGGAGAGCATGCAAGTAAGTAGCTAGAGAAATACTATCTATCCTGTTTAAAGGTTCAGAAGAACTCTTTGAGGATTGTAAGGTTCACTATTCCACATGAGTTTTTAATAAACCAATACTACCTGTTTCCGTTGTAAAGTCTTACTGGTATGTGACTTAGAGTCATAATGAGAAATTGGAGGGCCACAACACTATATAATCCAGTTTGGGGGAAAGTACAAAGGCTTTAGAACCGAACGCAGATCTATGTTTAAGTCCCAGATCTGTCACTTTGTGATTGCCTAGCTTATGGCCGAATTAGTTAACCTCATTGTACCTCAAGTCCCCTAATCTGTGAAACAGCTATACTGCAATCTATCTTGAAGATTTAATAGAAGTGTTAGAGATAATACATGTAGTAGCACAGTAAATCATTGGTCTCCAACCTCTTTGCCACCAGGGACCGGTTTCATGGAAGACAATTTTCCATGGAGCGGGGTTGCGGGGGAATGGTTTTGAGATGATTCAAGTGCATTGCATTTACTGAGCACTTTGTTTCTTTTTAAAAAATTAATTTATTTTAATTGGAGGCTAATTACAATATTGTAGTGGTTTTTGCCATACATCGACATGACTCAGCCACGGGCGCACATGGGTTCCCCATCCAGAACCCCCCTCCTACCTCCCTCCCCATCCCATCCCCCAGGGTCATCTCCATGAGTACTTTATTTCTAATCTAATGCTGCCACTGATATGATGGGAGGTATGGGTCCGTGGCCTGGAGGATGAGGACCCTTGCAATAAATTATAGCTACTCTTTTTCTTCATGTTATGATAGTCTGAAGAGTTAACATAAAGGAAAGTCACAGGTAACCTTTTAAGTAACTTGATTCACTGTGCCTCAGTTTATCAGTTTTTGGAATGTAGAAACTATAACTTTTCTAGGTTGAATTATTGTTTAAATGATTTTAAATATAATTATCTCAACCATAAAGATTCATGGAAAAATATGTCTAGCTCCTTGACAGATTTTTTAACTAATGTTCAGTTTGGCTCAAGGTAACTGAATGGAAAATGAAGATGATAAATTTAAAAATTATATATACATACATATGTATTAATATGTTCATATGTGTATGTACACACACACACACACACACACATATGAAGGAGCGTGTGTTTAAATTAAGTTCCTCAGATTTTTCCAAGTTTGAACTCTGCCCTAAAGTGTAGGATCTATAAATAGGCAGGCTATCCTTAGAGTATAACTTAGAGACCATGATCCAGAAGTCCGATTTTAATCTTCAGCCCCACCAGGACCTTTCATGGAAGGATGGTATCAAGTGAAAAGACTTCAGAGCTATAAAGTTCAGGGCAAGTTAATCTGCATTCCTTTTGAACATCTTGCTCTCTGGTTAAAGATGGTGAGCAGTTCCTATATTTAAAACCCGGCTGACATGTTATCCTTATTGGCAGATGTCTCACAGGAGGTATTTAGAATGATTTTGAGTGGCATATAATATGTTCATGAATGTGTGTGTGTGTATTTCACATGCCGACAGAGCAGAAAGAATTCACAGGGCTTGGGGTTACTGAGCTTTCTTGAGACATCATCACTTTCAGCTGTCGGGGTGATGTCACAAATGCCAGGAACACTGCCTAGGCCCAGATTCCCAAAGCTCAATTTTGCATTGCAGAGTCTAAGGCAGACAAGACCCCTTCCATGGGCTCTGCCATCTAAGAACCATGGAATTTGTTAGATACACGCTGGGACCAGCCGCCACTTGTTGTCAGGCAAAAAGAGAGCTGCCCCCTGCTGCCTGAGCCTTTATCCCTGCCTGGGATACCATGGAAAATGGGGAAGGAATCCAGACTCATTAATGGGCTGGTACAAAAGATTAAGCCAAGCTAGAGGCAGTTTGTTATAGCTGCATATGGATTCTTGAAGGCAGTTGAAGGATCTCCAGACCAGAATCCAGTGGCGCTGTTGCCTTTGTTCGCCAGACCCAAATATATGATAAGGGTGTCCCTGTAGGGAGCAGTTTTCTTATTGCTAGTTTCTATTTTACAGAATGTCATTCCCCCGGCTAGTGTAGCAAATTGGTTGATCAATAATTGCAATCTGATATCCCACAGTACCAATTATTGTTAAAGCTACAGGTTTTATTGTAAGAGGCTGAGAGGGAGCTCAGGTCTAAGCTTCTACTTGGATGAACAGTCTTTGTTCTTATCTGTTGTTCTTGGAAATCAGTTAAACCATGATTGCTGCTATGACTCCTTTTCAAAATGAAACTCAATCAGGAAAAAAAGTAAAACATATATATAATTTATATTTTATATATATATATATATATCTCCTCACTGTTCATTTAGCACTTATTTATTGAATGCACACCTTAAGTGCAATGCTGAGTCTGGTGGGCTCTGTTGTTAAGATATAGAGAATTCCTCCTCCTTGTATAGACTTCTCACATACATGTGTATCATTATCATTTGAATTCATTTGTTCACTATTGAGCAGCTCTATGTACTGGAGGTAGGGGCTGTGGACAAGGATATAGGAATAAGTTTAAGCACAATTCTTGCTTTCAAGGAGGGTGATGAAAACATACCTACATAACTATAATCCAATGCATAGTGTAAGTGTCACTAGACAAATATAAACCAAGTACTCTGCTCACCCAGAGAAGGGAAGGATTAATTTCAAGACTTCAAAAATAGGTAGCCTTTAAGCCTTTATGGCTTTGAAAGATGAGGAGAATTTTGACAGATAGAGGTTGGTGGGAAGGATCTTCCTGGCAGAGAAAC
This sequence comes from Budorcas taxicolor, assembly GCF_023091745.1. NCBI lineage: Eukaryota > Metazoa > Chordata > Mammalia > Artiodactyla > Bovidae > Budorcas > Budorcas taxicolor. Next base: position 41,858,889 of record NC_068935.1, on the reverse strand, counting down.
GTGGCACAAAGACATAAAAGTGCATTGATAGCCAGAGTGGAAGAGGATGTAAGTAGTGAGAGATGAGACTGAAAAGATGGTATACTGCAAAATTTGGGAGGGTCATGAATAGTATAGAGAATCTGAATTTCCCTCTGTTAGCAGTGGAAGTTGGGGTGGGGGGCCATGCAAGTAAGTAGCTAAAGAAATACTATCTATTTTCTTTAAAGGTTCAGAAGAACTCTTTGGGGATTGTAAATTTCACTATTCCACGTGACTTTTTAATAAACCAATACTACCTGTTTAATAAACCAATATTCCCTGAGCTAGTGCAGGGGCTGGAGCCAGAGTGACGAGGTCAGATCAGTGTTTTATGATGTTAACTCCACGAGGAGCATGAAGGGTGGCTTGGACATCAGAAATTGGAAGCAAAGAGTTCAGTGAAGCTTGCTCAGGTTCACGAGGCAAAGATGCAAAGCTTTCTACTAAAAATCATTTACCTTCCTTTCCACACAGTTCAGGGGATGAAAACTGCTCTGTACCTAGTCGAGCCAGTCATCTTCTGGCTGTTAGCCAGGACATAGGGAGGCTGGAGCGTGCATTGGTTCGGGCTTCAAGAGTGAAGGTAGCATGTGTGACCTCACAGCAGACCAGTACCTAACTCAGGTCTCACAGAAAAAAAAATTATTTTTAATTCTGGTATTTCATTGAACCTGAAGTAGAAGTTCTCACAATAGAGTATTTCGAGTCCCTGGTGAATGTGTTAACTATTACTTTTTAATCAATTTGTTACACACTTTTTTATTCAGGATTCCAATTAAAAGTGGCTCCTTGGCTGTTGAATGTTGAGCGTCATCCATTCACCGAAGCCTCAAAAATTACCAAAACTGTGAGAAAGCGTGAGAGAGATTATAGTGGTTTTTCTTCAGCTGCCACCGTGGGTGCTTAGATGTGTTGGAGAGACGACTGTGTTTCGTGACAGCCTCACAAAGAGCAGGGGGGGGATCCCGAGGGAAGCGGTGACTGTTCGCCTTCTCCAACCTCCTTAAAACACAGTTTCCCATTTGTTACCAACTCCTATGTCTTTCTAATTATGGCAGCTACTTATAGTTTCTGCTGTTTCCCTAGAATGGGCTTCAAGAACTTTATACACTTTATAAAGTATAGGGCCCTGCTTGTTCATTTTACTCAAACGTCTGCTGACAATGAGCTGAGCTGACCTGACCTTTTCGCTGAGGCTGTCTGGCTGGCAGGCACTCGATACCACTTTTTCTCTCCACCTTAGCACTCTTGTGCCCTTGCTGGTCAGAGCAGATACAGAGAAGGCAGGCAGTGTAAAAGCTTGTTTATAGCACTTCCATAAGGGTAGGGTCTTATCTGCCCCACTCACCACTGTATCTTCTGCTTCTAGAACAGTGCCTGGCACATCTTAGGCAATGACTTTTTATTGCGTGAATAAGTGAAGTATTCTGTTCCAGCTTTTGAACCAGCTGTTTAACTCCAGTGTAGGGAGTCTGTAAGTTTTATCCTACGCATTTCACCATGGAATTTTGGGAGCAGAAAACTCGCTTTCTAGTTTCACAGCCACACAGACAGAGGGGAAATTCTGACCTAGAATGGACCATGTGCAATGTCTCACTAGTACTTGATTGAGATGATGAGATTTGGAACTTTTCAGCTAAGATGATTAATGAGATTTTTGGACTTAGAGTTGAGTCTGTATTGGGTTGAGACTTTAAGGAATATTGGGATAGGGCAAATGTATTTTGTTCACAGGGAGATAGTGTGCATGCATGAAAGAGAGAAAGCAGGGGCATGCTTTCCAGCATTAAAAAAATTATTAAATATTACATTACAGTTTCACCTTTAAAGTATGTACAGGATATGCTAAATCTGCCAAAACCATCTAGAATAGTGCTTCCTTCAATTTAAAATTTTATTTTACTTTTTCCAGTTTTATTGAGTATAATTGACATATAACATCGTGAAAGTTAAAGATGTACAATGTGTTGATTTGATACACTTCTATATCATAAAATGATGACCACCATAGCATTAGCTAACATCTCCATTCAATCACATCATTGCCATTTCTTTTTTATGATGAGAACATTTAAGGTCTCTCTTTCTTCACTTTCTTGAGAAACATGGTGAAATTGTACCGTGTCCACCCCATGAGTCCTCTATTCCATTTGTTCAGAACTTGGCAGAACTTGGAAAATTCATGATCTCACTGTTCTGTCTTCCTTTGTTGACCTTCATTTGGTGGCTATGCCATGGTTCCCATCCAGTGCAATGATTTTTGACAGAGACCCCAGGCTGTGGCCTGCTCTCTCCTACTATGCCTACTCTGTCTCTCTAAAATACAGTATTGAGAGGAGATGGGAAACCTACTTTATCTGCCAGAGCCTGAGTAACAGGAACTTCATTTTCTGGCTGTCTCCTTTCTACTTCAAGCTCAGCTTGTTGAGGCTTGAAGAGCTAAGGTGAAATTATAATTCATGTCCTTGTTTTATTTCTCAACTCATCTTCCTGGATTCTGAAGACTGTGATGGTTTCTGCCTCAGGTATATGTAGGAAACTTTCTTATTTGCAGGCTACGAAAGTGAATCAAGTGATCAAAATGTTTATCATCATCTATCCTGTTTACACATATTTCTTGTGCTTTTCTATAGGAAATAGTTTCTGTAAGGGAAGACAAATGGGTCTGTAATCTTATCTAGTCTCAGCGTCATCTAGTCCTGATCTCTCTTCCCTGAAGCCCGTCAATCACCAAGTGCTTTCGTGTCGTTCTTTGTAACCTTCTTTGTCTGAGATCCTTTTCTATCTGTATACCAACACCCTTACTCCAGGCCTGCCTTACTTCACTTCCAGTCCCCTGCTGGGCACAGTGACTAGAAAAATCGATGAGACACTCACTGCCCTTGGCTTCTAGGGATGGGCAATCTTTTCTTTTTAAAACATCTTTGTTTTCTTATAGCACTGAAGTCTCCAATATGACTTTACATTTCACTTTATATTTTTCTTTTGTTGATCCATTTGTGCAACTTCTGTCTCTACCACAAATATACTTGTTGCTTTCCTTTTATAAGTCCCCCAAATATGGGACTTGACTCCCACTTATGCCATGCTACCTTCTCTGAGATGAGGAGTCTCTTTGCCCACAACTGCTCGTGTCTCATCTTCCTATCCACCCACTCTCATATTCCATAAGTTAAAATTTTTCTTATAGGTTGATTTTTTTTCTCTATGCCCTTAGTGATGATTCTGTCTTTAATAGAAAGTTAAAAGATGACTCCTGGAGAAAGACAGTGATCAAGACTACATAGCATTTATCAAGTACTTGCTGAGTGCTGGTACTACTGGGTGTTTCAAAACATCTAATTAAGAAGCACCATGTTTGCTATATGCTCCTTCTAGATTTTTAAAAATCTATAATCTATAAATGCTTTTGGCTTGAGAACCATACTTGCTATGTGCTCCTTTCTAGATCAAAAAACCTCCATAATCTATAAATGGTTTTGGCTAGTGATAATGAACAGCAGCACTTTTTATTTCAAAGCGAAAATACCAGAAGTTTGGAAAGGAATTTGCAAGTTGTGTTGTAATGCAACTGATCTCTTTCTTCCTGAGAAAGTTGGTTTCTTGCCAGAGCGTTCACTTCAGGCCCACGCAAACTGCGTGTATTTATAGAGGGCTGAAGGAGGAAGAAAACATGATAAACTTTTCTCCCTGGTACAGCAGACAATGGTAAATAATCACCAGGTGAGTACCACATAGCACACAACTTGGGGAATCAAATCCCATCTTGGTATATGGCAGCCAGACATCTACTAGGTTGAAGGGTTCCCCCTTGCCCCTGTAGGCAGACAGTTGAGGTCTGGAGACTCAGAAATGCTATTCTGGATGATGGCAGGCCCTCAGAGGTTTCTTTGAGCACTCTTAGTGTAGGGGACATCTAGGAGAATATACTCCCTAAAAGTGCCTCCAAATTTTTCATATAAAATGTTAAGAAAATCAGAATTTCTGCATTTAAAGTGCTTTAAGGGGCTTCCTTGTTAGCTCAGATAGTAAAGAATCTGCCTTCAATGCGGGAGACCTGGGTCAGGAAGATGCCCTGAAGAAGGGAATGGCAACCCACTCCGGTATTCTTGCCTGGAGAGTCCCGTGGACAGAGGACCCTGGTGGGCTACAGTCCATGGGGTCACAAAGAGTCAGACACAGCTGAGAGACTAACACACACAAAGTGCTTTAAAGTGTATGAGGCTCTTTAATTTACATGACTGTGTGTATTTCTCACAAATATTCTGTGAGCTGGTTATCATTCATTTCGGTTCAGTTCAGTCACTCAGTCGTGTCCGACTCTTTGTGACCCCATGAATCAAAGCACGCCAGGCCTCCCTGTCCATCACCAGCTTCCGGGGTCCACCCAAGCCCATGTCCGTCGAGTCGGTGATGCCATCCAACCATCTCATCCTCTGTCGTCCCCTTCTCCTCCTGCCTTCAATCTTTCCCAGCATCAGGGTCTTTTCAAATGAGTCAGCTCTCTGCATCAGGTGGCCAAAGTATTGGAGTTTCAGCTTCAACATCAGTCCTTCCAATGAACACCCAGGACTGATCTCCTTTAGGATGGACTGGTTGGATCTCCTTGCAGTCCAAGGGACTCTCAAGAGTCTTCTCCAACACCACAGTTCAACAGCATCAATTCTTTGGTGCTCAGCTTTCTTTATAGTCCAACTCTCACATCCATACATGACTATTGGAAAAACCATAGCCTTGACTAGACGAACCTTTTTTGACAAAGTAATGTCGCTGCTTTTTAATATGCTGTCTAGGTTGGTCATAACTAACTTTCCTTCCAAAGAGTAAGTGTCTTTTCATTTCATGGCTGCAGTCACCATCTGCAGTGATTTTGGAGCCCAGAAAAATAAAGTCAGCCACTGTTTCCCCATCTATTTCCCATGAAATGATGGGACTGAATACCATGATCTTAGTTTTCTGAATGCATTACTATTCTCTTTTATAGATGAAGATATTGACACTCAGATTTTAAGTGACTAAATGGTTGCATTTACTCTAAGTTCTGTGATCTTTCTTCCACTCTTTGGAGGGAAGAAGAACCATTAAGACAGTCTTAATATATGGCAGGTCATTGGAAGTAGCCTGGAACCAATAGCTCTACCTGTAGCAATTTCTGCCAGGGCAAGAGTGTGACAGTCCACAAAGATGTGTGTATAAGGATATTTCAATGGTGGTGTTTGCATGGAAAAATAAAATTATGTGAACTATGCCATTTTTATACAATGGAATAATCTGCAGCCATTAAAATATTGTTAAAATTTTGTTATAGATAGAAAGCTATCCGTGATATCCTGTGAAGTACAAAACGCAGGTGATGAGACAGTACTAAAGTACAATCCAATTTTAACAAAAAAATAGCACATGTATAAAGGTGTGTACGGGGAAAGAGTCTGTAAAACTACATATCAAAACATTAGCAATAAAATAGTTTTCGTTTTATTTTCTACTTCTCTGTTCTCTTCCCAAGTACTTTTTAAAAATCATCTTTAAATCTGAAAAAGCAGTGTTCTGAGACACAGACTATAGTTACCCTACCCATCACAGCTATATGAATTTCTCTCATTTTTCCCATTAGCCTTCATCTTTTCAAACTCAGGGTGTCAGTGATTTTCATCTGTCATCATATGGCTTTGCTTTCTTCTCCACCTTTTATTATCTTACTTCCCCTTCTCTGGACATTTTCCTGTTACATTTTGCCTTTAATACACCATCAGCAGAGGGTAATCCCAAATATTCTGGGAATAAGGTACAGTAGCACATATATAGTAGCTCTAAAATCAGTATTGCAGCTTCGAACCAACATCTCTCTTAGTAGGTTGCTAGGTGCAGACATTCAGAAGTTGAGCTTTCACTGGGAGAAGAGTAGTAAAGAGCCGTGGATGCTGGTTGTTTTCAGTTAACTCAGAGATGCGTATGTGGTCTCCATTGCATGTTGTCTGTTACACCAGCATCCAGCTAAACCCTACTAAGTTTGATTTGGGGGGAAAAAAAAAACCTTTCAAATCTATGGAATAAATGTTGATTCCAGATATAATATCCAGACTCTATGAAATAAGACAGCCCTAATCTTTCAGAGACCAAAGATAAGGCCATCTGACAGCTTTGCAACGTCAGAGATTTTTCACTCATTCCTTTACACACATGTAAAACCTTCAGACTTTCTTGCGAAAATAATCTTTATTTCAAAAACTAGCTTTGAAGTTTGAAAATCAAAGCAGACCAGCTGTTTCTCAGCACAGAGAGGACTTTTCTGAAACTGCTAGAAAGCTAATAAGGATTTCAAAGGCCGGTGATAACTTAACTCTAATACCCAGAGTACAGGGAGCACCAGGGGTGGGTACAAGCTGTTTACTGCAACTGAGACATTAACTAGGGAGTCTGCCAAGCCTAGCTCTTGTTTTCCCCTCTTTTCCTTTCTCTTGGAATCTGTTTTTCGACTTCCTTTCACAATCTCCTGGCTTCTTTCTTTGCCTTACCTTTCATTTTTTCCCTTATTTTCCCAATTTTTCTCTTATCTCTCCCTCCACATCTTTTTATTTAACCACCTCTTTGTCCAGACTTGCTGTAGCATAGACCTGTACTATATTTTAATCACTTATTATATCTTTTGAATGGAGTTTTTTTTCCCCCCTCTGTAATTTTTCTAGAGGAGATGAAGTGAATATTTTATATTTATTCCACAAAAACAAATACAAACTAGACTAAATCAAGTGGTTTCTTACTTGTGTGTGGCCCCCATTGATTTTTTTCCCTCTGTGGGTCAGTGGCCCTTGGGAGGATAAAGGTCCCCACCCTTGCACTAAGGGGTCTTGCCAATTTAATTCTTCTTCAGAAAAGGAGATGAATAACAGTATGGACAATTAGTTACTGTGGGTGGGAGAAGGAATTTGACTGGAGGCCATTTTCTTTGGAAAGAGATAGGAAAGCACAAGAGGTTGCAATAGTTTTACTTGTGAAAACTAGAGGGTATGAAACGACTTGGTGGAAAGTTCAGCTGAGAACAGGAACATCTGGGGCTTATTCATGGTTTTTCAGAAGTTTTTGAAGTTTTTTTATTAGCTGGGTTGACCTCAGATTGAGGAGGAGATTTTTCAACTGTTAAACAGTTTTTTCTTTGCATTCCTAAAGTCATATTGTGCTCAGCTTGTTAATATCTGCACAGGGGGCCTTGGGCAGAGTCGCCGAGCCAAGCGGCATGCTTTTGGGACATATTTCCCCAGAGCTGGTATTTCCCTTTCTTGTTGAGGATTTGCATGTGTCCCTTTCATCCATGCACACAGCAGATTCCTCTGCAAATAATTGCATTTGACATCACAGTTGTTGGAGAAGATGCGGGGAGGGGGGAAATCCCCATTTCCCCTACACTGAGACAGCTGGAGGGAGGAAGCAGGTTAGACAGGGACATACATAAACAAACCTGGAATGCAGCAGCAGGTAATTCTGTCTGTGTTAGTCATGATAATAACTTGCATGTTGGAATATCAACGACATAGATTCCAAGATGTCTAGAATTCAGAAAGGGGGAAAAAACCACCACAAATCGACACCTAGCATCCCACTGATTTACTGGGCCTGATGCTAGAAACACTGGCAAACCTGTTTAGTTAGTATCAGTGGAGCATGTTCCAAGGCACTTTTCCCTAATTTTTTCTAGGGAAGGATTGTAGGTCATTTATTTGGAGCTTCTGGCGGTCACAGCAAGAACATCCTGCAGGGAGACCACCAGCCACCCCACCCAGCTCCCGATAGGCTGAAGGGGAGGGGATGTCCTCAGTAGGGGTTCCTATTATTTGGGACCCTCAGAAAGGCAGACTCCCCAAAAAAACAGTGTTTGTTCAGGGCATGACAGTGCTGACAAAAGTGAAAAATAATCTATGCCCTAACACTGTGACCAGAAATAACTTTCTGTGTTAGAAATTAACCAGTACTGCCTAAACAGAAGCCTTCATTCTTAATGTCTGTAAAATGTTCTGTGGCTAAAACTCTTGGAGATAAGTCAGTGATTTTTTTTTCTATTAACTGCCAGGCCCACAAAGGTTTCGTGCAAGCAAAAGAATTCAAACAAATTTCCAAAAATTTGACATTTAAAAATTTGGGGAATTATTCTGACACAGATGTTCTGTGTTCTGTATTGGGTTTGTGGTCTATGCCAGGCTCCTTGATTAACAGCTAGAAGACATAGACAGTTCAATAAATCAACACATAGTACTTGAGCTCCTATTCTAAATGCTTATTGTTTCTTTAGCCACTGAGTACCAGGCACTTGGCTAGGCCCTGGGAATCTGTAGAGGCACAAAGATGAATCAGACACAGTTCCACCCTCAAAAAGTCGTTAGTCTCATAGAGGAGACAGACAGAGACACAGATAATTTCAATACAAGGCAGAATGTGATTGGGATTTTAAGACAGGCCCAAACAAAGTGTTGTGGGAGCACAGATGAAACAATTAGATTCAGCTACAGAGACATTACTTTGCCAACAAAGGTCCGTCTAGTCAAGGCTATGGTTTTTTCAGTGGTCATGTATGGATGTGAGAGTTGGACTGTGAAGAAAGCTGAGCACCGAAGAATTGATGCTGTTGAACTGTGGTGATGGAGAAGACTCTTGAGAGTCCCTTGGACTGCAAGGAGGTCTAACCAGTCCATCCTAAAGGAGACCAGTCCTGGGTGTTCATTGGAAGGAACTGATACTGAGGCTGAAACTCCAATACTTTGGCCACCTCATGCGCAGAGTTGACTCATTGGAAAAGACTCTGATGCTGGGAGGGATTGGGGGCAGGAGGAGAAGGGGACAACAGAGGATGAAATGGCTGGATGGCATCACTGACTCGATGGACGTGAGTCTGAGTGAACCCCGGGAGTTGGCGATGGACAGGGAGGCCTGGCGTGCTGCGATTCATGGAGTCCCAAAGAGTCGGACATGACTGAGCGACTGAACTGAACTGAACAGGAATTGGGGAAGAATCTGTGAAGGAAATGACGTATGAGATGATTCTTGGAACATACATAGAATTTTAACTGAGGAGGTTACACAAGGCTAAGAGTATAGCATGGACAAAGCATGGAGGTGTGAAACCGTATGGTGTATTTGGAAGACGGGAATTAGTGAAGGTACCTGGAGAGGGTTGTGAGAGTTGGAGGACTCACTGGAAGTGTGGCTTGGGCAGTTATGAACTTGAGTTAGCAGCCTGAGAGAAAAGTCTAACCACAGATTTTATTTTTTTAATCTGAACCATATCATTCCTTTGAAGCCAGGTCCCTTGGAGTCAATATTAGAACTCTGCCTCTACTCTTAGGATCCACAATTAAATTTAGAGGCAAGGTTTTCATATATACCTACACTAGAAAACAGAAAGACCTACATAGTGTATGATACAGTATGCATGGACACCAGCTGAGGAGTGGGAGGAAGAAATCACAAGGTATATTATTGGTGATTTATTCTTGAGGCCAACTTGGAGCCTTGGTATATCCCCCACCCCATTCAAATATCACACCCTTCCTAGATAAACACTGCCGCAAACCACAAACAGACTTCATTTATCAACACTAATGGATGGGAAGGAAGGGGAACAGAGGAGAAAAGGCTAGTGGGTGAAGGAACAATCAATTCATTTTTAGGTTGGAGAGTGAAAAAATTAACTGATCATAAATTCCAAGTGATTGGTTTTTCTCCTGTTTTATCATGAATAAAGGATCTGTTCACATTTTTAAAGTAACACCTCATAGTACAAAATGGAATAAGCAGGTAGGCCAGATTCCTTCTTTATGTTTGTAAAGGTGTGAGAATAGTAGTTTGTCTAACACACATCTGGACTCCCTAGGGGACAGAAACCCTTCTCGTCATGTAGGAACACACAAATATTTGACACTTCCTGCTGTATTGAAAATAGATTCAATTAAAATATCTGGTAATGACTCATTTTGATGACTAGGTGCTTACACATCCTTATTATTTTGCCTTCAAGAATTTAATAGATTTGAAAGACGATCCCTGGGTGAATTTATGTTGCCCCTAGTAGAGTTTCTTTCTGGACATCATTGTGGAAGTCGTCATGGATGGCCTGAGAGAGGAAGACCTGGGGAGAGTGGAGTTCACTAAGAGTGAACTTCCTTACTCTCCCTTCGGATCTGGTTGGCTAAGGCATCTGTTGCCTTTTAGAGCATCATTCTTCCCAGTACACTTCCATTGCCCTACACTACAAGCACCAGTGCACCTGTCTTGTACTGGAAAGGAAATAAGTGTCAAAGTGAGAACAAAGTAAGGACAATTGGCTTATTCCAAGTTCATGTGGGACTGGAGTACAACTGCTCTCCCAGCATGCTGGAAGCAGGAAAGGCAGCCACATGGGGAAGGAGTATTAAACTGTGGCTTGTGTCCAGATCCATTCCAGCTATCATCCCTTTAAATCATTCCAAAATAATGCCAAGTTCATATTTAGAAGTGAATTTTCCAGAGAGCCTACCTTCTGAATAGCAAGGGGAGATCTCCTAGTAAAACCATGTGAGTCCCCCGACTCCCAGTCAAAACTAGATTGATGCAAATGCAAAGGGTCAGGGCTCCAGAAGTTTCTGCTTTGAATAAGATGTGATGCCAAGGTTGCAGTGACTTTGGGGGCATTAAAGGTCCCATGGCACTTCTTAAAGGAGAGTTTGCCCAGACCGCCTTGGCCAGAGTTCACATCTGGTAATTGCTTCTGTTGACACTGGCTTGCCTTGTCCTTTCAGCAGCATACAGTATTGCCTCACTTGCATCCTGTCTCAGACCCTTGCATAGTGTTGCTATATGCTGTTAAATAGCAGTTGCATCTCACCCAGTGGGGAAGGCATGTGGAAATCCTTCAGGGAAAGTGGTGCAATAGAAATGTTGGATCGACAGTGTTTTTCTTTCGTAAGCCAGGAAGTGTTGTTGTAAGAAACAGATTCAAACACTGTGCAGCCTAACCGTTAATGTGTGCAGCAGAGTAAGAAACCACCATATGCAAGGCCAGATATGTCAGGGATCAACAAGACCCCTTAGAGATAGGGAAATGAAAGCAATGTTTTTTGAAGTAATCTTGGGGCATGCCCTATAAGTTCAGAGTAACATCTAAAGAATTTTGGAGTTTCTGGAAAGTAGAAAGCTTCTATTGGCTTAGGTCTCTGCAGTTTACAAAGTCCTTTTTATATGCACAAGCACATTTAATTCCCATAACCCTGTGAGGTAGGTATTACTGTTATCCTAATTTTATAGCATAGGAAACTAGAGATGTGTGAGGTTCAGAGATCTGTCGAAGGTTTCACTTCCAGTAAGTGGAGGAAACAAAGGAGATAGGAATCCAGGTCTTCAGACTCCAAATGCTTTACTCTTTGCAATATGCCAGAGCGTAATGAATGTGTTGGTTGTGGTTTGATGAACAAATCATGGGTCTGGCATATCATCTTGAAGTGAAGTGAAGTCGCTCAGTCGTGTCCGACTCTTTGCGACCCCATGGAGTGGGGCCTACCAGGCTCCCATGGACTGTAGCCTACCAGGCTCTTCCCTCCATGGGATTCTCCAGGCAAGAGTGCTAGAGTGGGTTTGCCATTTCCTTCTCCAGGGGATCTTCCTGACTCAGGAATTGAACTTGGGTCTCCCACATTCCAGGCAGACGCTTTAACCTCTGAGCCACCAGGGAAGCCATGAGGTCCTAAATTTCTTGGGAATACTGGAAAGCCCAGGTAGTTTTGACACCTCAAAGTTAGGGCCAAAATTTCAAAATGTTAACTCTTTTTTTATTTTTTTTTTAAAGAAACCTTCTAAAATAGACTTCCTTACCTTTTATGACTACGTTGTACTATAGAGATGCTTTAAGGTGTCGCTTCAGTGTCCAGGACTCTTCTTGGCTACCTCCGCCTTTGGTTTAGGGCTTTACCTGGTAGCTTAGTGGTAAAGAATCTGCCTGCAGTGCAGGAGACACAGGAGATGCGGGTTCGATCCCTGGGTTGGGAAGATCCCCTGTAAAAGGGCAAGACAACCCACTCCAGTATTCTTGCCTGGAAAATCCCACGGACAGAGGAGCCTGGCAGGGCCACAAAGAGTCGGACATGACTAAAGCACGCACACATGCAGTGCATTTGTCTGATGCCAAGTCCTCCAGTCCTCACAGAGTAACTCAAAGAAGTATTGTCTAGCTGGCCTATTTTCATTTTCTGGTCACTTCTGCATTGTTGGATAAATAATGATATTTTGCATCCATACAAGAGTGAGTATAGATTGGAAATCACTAGTTTTACAAGTAGTTCAGTTATCTGTTGGGATCTGTCTATTCCAATATAAATTCATTGCTATGAAATACTGACTGTAAGAGCCATGAGCATTAGGAAAGAGGAAGAGAAAAGAGCTCATGTAGACTATAGAAGGAAGAAGTGTGTATAAATTGAGCAAAACAACACATTTCCGGGGGGAACAACATAAAACAAATATTGAAAAAACTGAAAGACATGGGATGGAAAAGAGAAATCTCAGAGGAGTAGTAATTGAGTTTTTAAAAGTATCAACTTGAACTTCCTGTAGTTAATGTGTCTCCCGGCTAATGGCATGATTACAGTGGCTGAAAGCTAGGATAAGAAAGGAATCTGGGAAGACATTGCTGGCTTCCTATTGGGTTTTGATTCCAAGGGCATGCATTTTCATCAAAGCTTGTTTTTCTCCTTTGTCACATTGACTGGCATTTCTCCCTTTTTTACAAAGGGATTTTTAACCACTTTAGTGAAATATAATTTACATTTAATAAAGTTCACCCATTGTTGTTGAGTCGTTCAGTTGTGTCCGACTCTTGGCAACCCCATGGACTGCAGCACACCAGGGTTCCCTGTCCTTCACCAATTCCTGGAGCTTGCTCAAACTCATGTCTATTGAGTCAGTGATACTATCCAACCTTCTTATCCTCTGTCATCATCTTCTCCTGCCCTCAATCTTTCCCAGCATCAGGGTCTTTTCTAATGAGTCAGCTCTTTGCATCAGGTGGCCAAAGTATTGGAACTTCAGCTTCATCATCAGTTCTACCAATGAATATTCAGAGTTGATTTCCTTTAGAATTGACTGGTTGGATCTCTTTGCAGCCCAAGGAACTCTCAAGAGTCTTCTCCAGCACCACAATTCAAAAGCATCAATTCTTTGGTGCTCAGTCTTCTTCACGGTCCAACTCTCACACTAATACATGACTACTGGAAAAACCATAGCTTTGATTATACAGACCTTTGTTGGCAAAGTAATGTCTCTGCTTTTTAATATGCTGTCTAGGTTTGTCATACATACAGTCTGAAGAGTTTTACTAAATGTGTACAGTTGAGCAACTATCACCCCAATCCAATTTGGAACATTTCCATCAGCCCAACAATTTCTCCATGCCTGTTTGGAGTCACTTTCTGTACTCATTCCCAGCCCCAAGCAATCACTAAACTGCTTTCTTTCCCCATAGATTTACCTTTTCTGAATATTTCATATAAACACAATTATATAAAATATGGTCTTCTGTGTCTGCCTTTTTTCACTTAGCGTAATGTTTTTGAGGTTCATATATGTTGTAGCATTTATCAATATTTTGTTCCTTTTGATTGCTGAGTAGTCTTTCAATGTCTGGATATATACCCCATTTTGTTTATCCATTCAGCAGTTGTTGGTGAATGTTTCCGGATTTGGACTACTATAAATAATGCTGCTATGAACATTCATGTAGAAGGCTTTGTATAGACATATGTGTCATGGTCTGTGTGCAGATTGGAAAAGAATTTCCAGATACAGTATTTCAGAAAGGATTGAGTTTATGAAAAACAAAGATTAGAGATAATCAGGGCACTGTGAGCTCAGGAGGCTGACCTCCTGACACACCAGGGAGAGCTGACTGTTGGAACAGCAAGCTGGCTCAAGGGAGAGTTGACCCCTTTCATAGGCTAGCAGCCAGTTTTTATAGCTTCAAAACAAATAAAATTCCTGCTGGAAGGGTGGCATTAGGTGATTGGTTAGGGTGGACATTTTTACCTAATATGGGGTCAGGGAGCTGGCCAGTTTAGATCAGGGTGGCTCATGGCAATGGCTGCTGTGGGGTTCAGTCATTTCCAGAGATGACCTTATTCTGGGCTCCATGTCTGTGGCCTTGGAACAAGGCCTCACACCTGTGACCTTGGTCTGGGACTCCACAGTATGTTTTAACTTCTTCTGGGTAGATACCCAGGAGGGTCATATGATAAATAAATGTTTAACTTTTTAAGAAACTCTAAACTGTTTTCCAAAGTGATTGTACCATTTTATAGTCCCACAAGCAATGTAGGAGAGCTCTAATTTGTCTGCATCCTATTGAACACTTGGTACTGTCATTCTTTTGAGTGTAGACTTAAGTAGATGTGTAGTAGTATCTCATTGTGGTTTTAATTTGTGTTTCCCTAGTGGGTCGTGGTGGTAAGCACATTTTCATGTGTTTCTTGGCAATTTGTATATATTCTTTAATGAAATGCCTGCTCAGTCATTTTGCATGGATATTTTATAGTTTAAATAAGAGAGGATAAGGGGAAAAAATGTGACTCTGCTAGGAGATTATACACTCCTCTCTTCTACATATTAATTAGCTTGTTTCTCTTTCAGTTGTTTTGGGGCTTTTGTTTGTTTTGTTTTGAATAAGTGAAGAACTAAAATGGTCCATAATAGTTCCCTGGGTTAAACAGAATTTCTGAAGATACTGATAATCTTCTAAGTAGAGTTTCTCTGTAGTGTGTGTCTGAAGATCGCTCAGTCATGTCCAACTCTTTGCGACCCCATGGACTGTAGGATTCTCCAGGCCAGAATACTGGAGTGGGTAACCTTTCCCTTCTCCAGGGGATCTTCCCAACCTAGGGATCAAACCCAGGTCTCCTGCATTGCAGACGGAATCTTTACCAGCTGAGCCACCAAGAAACTTACCATAAATTACTATGGGTGACATATTACAAAATACTTTTACATGTATCATCTCATTGATTCCTCACAGTTGCTCTATTAGGTACTATAGTCAGTCATCTACCTGAAGTTTCCACATCTGTGGATTTGACCTACCTCAAATCGGAAGTATTCAGAAAAAAAAAAAGTTCCAGACAGTTCCAAAGAGCAAAACTTGAATTTGCTGACCATGGGCAACTATTTAGAGAGCACATTACATCACGTTTACAACTGTATCAGATATTGCAAGTAATCTATAGATGATTTAAAGTATACAGAAGGATGTGCATAGGTTGTATGCAAATACTTTGCCACTTTATATAAGGGTTTTGAGCACCTGAGGATCCTGGTATCCACATGGGGAACTAGAATGAAAACCCCATGAATACAGGGGGATGACTGCATTTTAATCTGCTTAGTACAGATGAGACTGATTAGGGAAGTGATTTGTACATGTGTAATTAGTTGGTAAGTTGGTAGAGCTGAGTTTTGACCCCAGGTCTAGCTCCCAATCCTCTGCTCTTTCCACTCTATCAGGCAGCCACACATAAAGGTCCACTTTGGTTTTTTGTATCAGAATTTCAGCAAAGCCCAGATTAGTAACTTCAGGATGTCACTTGTGGGAATAGCTGTTTGATAAACTTGCAGGAAGCATTTCCTCCATTACCTGATTGAATGGTTTTGCCCATTTTCCCTTGGCCCAGATGTTTGGATTTCTGTATTATGGACACTTGATTGTAATCTGGAAACAATGAGGACTCAGAACATCTGTTGAGAGGAGGAAAGCTAATAGATGAGATGGCATATTCTGATTGGATATTATTTTAGGAACAAGTCAGTTTACATAAAACCAATTAAACAATGTTTGACAAAATGCTAAGTTGTAGGATCAAAATATTGTCTAAAAATTAAATGGGGAAATAAGAATACTAGTGTCTATAATATTGGAGAAATTATTGTTTAATTTCTTATATTCAGTGTCCTCTAAGGTTTTAAGAATGTTTTATTATTGGGTTTGGGTAACAGTTCTGCATCATTCAAGAGCATACTTTTAAACATTTGTCTGTTTTGCCTCATAAATCACTGAGAATACACCAGAATTTCAGTATTATAATATTCATATGAAGACTCCCAAACTGCTTCATGTGGTCAGATACCACATGAACACAGAGAAACACATCCTTTGTTAGATGATGTGGCTTGTTAGGGTTGGGAATTGTGGCTATTATTACTGGGGTATGCAAAAGAAATGTAAAACACAGTGCCTTCCCCTAAAGATCTTGCAAGTATTGAAGCTGTCAATATTCACGCACAGAGAATAATTAGCAAATGATATAAGTCAGAACCTAAGAAACTGCTAAATGGAGCACAAGAACATAAAAATTGTGACAAGAAAAGGATCATTGGAAGCTGAGTGCTATGGCTAAAACAGCTAGCACAGTGCTGCACTCTAGCTATTTATCGTCAAGTATACTAAAGTTTGGGTTTCCCTGGTGGGTCAGATGGTAAAGAATCTGCCTGCACTGCAGGAGAGCTGGATTTAGTCCCTGGGTTGGGAAGATCCCCTGGAGGAGGAAATGGCTACCCACTCCAGTATTCTTGCCTGGAGAATTCCATGGACAGAGGAGCCTGGCAGGCTATCATCCATAGGGTCACACAGAGTCAGACATGACTGAAACTACTAAGCAGCAGCAGCATACTAGAGTTTAAAAATTACTTAATACAGGTTAATTGTAGAAATTTAGAAATTACATAAAAGTAAAAATAAATTAATTCACTCCTAATCCTACCACCCAGAGATAATCACTGTTTGGACACATACTAACTGTATATGTGTTACCTTCAAACTAGTAAATATTAGCTGCTCTTAAAATAAATGGACAAACACTCCTCTATCCTGAAAAGCAGTCATTATCATTCATCTGCTCTAGCAATATACCTCTGAGTGTGTTTCTCAAAAATTTTATTGACGTGGTGTAAAAAAAAAAAAAAAAAGTTCTTTCAACAGGCAGATGGAAATATGCTCGAAATCACTAATCATTCAGTTCAGTTCAGTTCAGTCACTCAGTCGTGTCCGAGTCTTCGCGACCCCATGAACCGAAGCACGCCAGGCCTCCCTGTCCATCACCAACTCCCGGAGTTTACTCAAACTCATGTCCATCGAGTTGGTGATGCCATCCAACTATCTCATCTTCTGTTCCCTTCTCCTGCCTTCAGTCTTTCCCAGCATCAGGATCTTTCCAAATGAGTCATTTCTTCGCATCAGGTGGCCAAAGTATTGGAGTTTCAGCTTCAGCATCAGTCCTTCCAATGAACACCCAGGACTGATCTCCTTTAGGATGGATTGGTTGGATCTCCTTGCAGTCCAAGGGACTCTCAAGAGTCTTCTCCAACACCACAGTTCAAAAGCATCATCAGGAAGATGCAAATCAAAACCACAGTGAGATCCACCTATTTGGGTGCCTTGTTGTTGTTTAGTTGCTAAGTCATATCTGACTCTTGTGACCCTGCCAGGCTCCTCTGTCCATGGAGTATTCCCAAGAATACTGGAGTGTGTTGCCATTTCCTTCTCCAGGGTATATTCCTGACCCAGGGAGCAAACTCTAGTCTCCTGCATTGGCAGGCAAATTCTTTACCACTGAGCCACCAGGGAAGCCCATTTGGGTTCCTACTGTCAATAAAAATAGTGAATAACAAGTGTTCTCAAGATGGTGGAGAAACTGGGATCCTTATGACCTGTTGATGGGAATGTAAGATGGTGCAACCACCATGGAAAACAGTATGGTGGTTCCTCAAAAAATCAAATATTAAATTACCATATGATACAGCAATTCCATTTCTGAGTATATATGCAAAAGAATTGAAAGCAGAATCTCAAAGAGATATTTGCACACCCACGTTCATAGCAGCATTATTTACAATAGCCAAGAGGTAAGAGAAACCCAAATGTCCATCAATGGATAAGTGGATAAACAAAATGTAGTATGTGCATGCAATGAAATATTATTCAGCCTAGGAGGAAATCCTCTCACTTGCTATAACATGGATGAACCTTGCAGGCATTATGCTAAGTGAAATAAGCCAGGCACAAAAGGGCAAATACCATATTATTATACTTACATGAACTATCTAGAGGAGTCAAATTCATAGAGACAGAAAGTAGAACATTGGTTAGCAGGGGCTGGGAGAAGGGAGAAATGGGAAGTTGTTGTTTAATGGATGAGAAGTTTTAGTTTTGCAAAATGAAAATGTTCTGGAAATTGGGTGCACAGCAATGTGAGCATACATAACACTAAGTGACGTCGCTCAGTCGTGTCCGACTCTTTGCGACCCCATGGACTGTAGCCTACCACGCTCCTCTGTCCATGGGATTTTCCAGGCAAGTACTGGAGTGGGTTGCCATTTCCTTCTCCATACTAGTCAACTATATATTTTTAAATGGTTAAGATGGTAACTGTTATGTGTATTGGACCACAATTTAAATTTTTTCAGAAGCATTCCATATGCTCACCTAAGGATTAAACAGTGGATGAAATAAAATTTGTTTACATCAGGACTTAGAACCTTTACTATGCTAATATGCATTATGACACTTCATGAAGAGATGTAACATAATGTGTTTTCCCAACTTATCTGACTATAGATCTCTTTTTCCACAGTATTATGGAACAA
Organism: Budorcas taxicolor; assembly: GCF_023091745.1. NCBI lineage: Eukaryota > Metazoa > Chordata > Mammalia > Artiodactyla > Bovidae > Budorcas > Budorcas taxicolor. Next base: position 41,840,226 of record NC_068935.1, on the reverse strand, counting down.
GGTAAAATACGGATTTCACCCTAGGAAATATTACTACAAAGTGTTGGTGATTTAATAACTTACCTCTCCAACAGACATTTTATTTCAGGAAGACACCTGAGATGATCAATGTTTATCCCAAAGGAATGTGTCTCTAGAGTTGGAATGTCAAGCCTTGCAAGTGCGTAAGAAGGAAAAGATTTGGGAACACAGTGCCACCCAGCACCTCTCAGATCTCTGCTTGTCCACAACCAACTCTTCTGCCTGCTTGCAAGTTCAGCCCTGAAGTTTGGCAGTTGAGAGAGGAGGCCATCAAGCATAGAAAGTATTCTTAGGGAGGGGACAATCTTTTGTATCTCTAATTATGAAGTTTCATGGTTTCATTGTGACTTCCCTGGTGGCTCAAATGATAAAGTGTCTGCTTACAGTGCAGGAGACCCAGGTTCAATCCCTGGGTTGGGAAGATCCTCTGGAGAAGGAAATGGCAACCCACTCCAGTACTCTTGCCTGGAAAATCCCATGGTAGGCTATGGTCCATGGGATCGCAAAGAGTCGGACACGACTGAGCGACTTCACTTCACTTCACTTCATGGTTTCATTAAGACATCCAGTCATTCTAGTATAGACAGCAGGCCCTCCTAAGCAGGAACTTCAATGCAGTGCTGGAACCTTTGGATGAACTGGATTCAGGTCAAGGGAAAGACAATTCTCTGGGTTGAATATCTTGCTGTGTAATTCAAAACGAGAGGTTGCTAGTAGGTTTAAATGTAGTGTAGTTGAGTTAAAGGAGGATGTCATAGTTAAAAGCCAAGAATTTCCTCTAGGAACAGGTGAAAAAACAGCTGACATTCCCGATTGTTTTTCTAAGTGTTTAAAATGACTTTTCCAGACCTAAAGCCTGTAAGCATTTTATTAACATTTGATTAGCAATTATTCCTTACTGTGTTGAAGCTAAAATTAGATCAGGTTTCCTTGCATTGCCACACACACAAAAAAAATCCTGAGTCCCCAAAACTCAAGTCTCTTTCACAAAGAATCATTCCAAAATAATTTCCCCTTTTCCTGTCCTTAACTCTTCTTAACAATCTCTAAAAATCATAGCCTGTCAGAGCTAGAAAAGACTTGAAGCTCATGCAGTCCAAACCCTTCGTTATATATGTGGGGAAACCAAGGCTCAGAGAAGGGAAGAGATTTCCCCCAAGACCCAGAGAGTGTCAAAGACAAGAAGACCTGCCTGTCCTTTGCAGTACACTGTGCTACCCCATTAGAAGATGATCTGCAGGGGCCCAGTATAGCTATGACTCCAGATCAAACTTGTTTATAATTTATTAGACAGACAGATAACAAGGGCTTTTATTTGAAAGCCAGAAGGCAATTTCTCTTAGGTAATACAATTTGTAGGCTGAACATGGAACTTAAAACCTGAAATAAATCAGCATTCATAGCATGTAAGAATGTACAGTCAACTATAATGTGACATTTTGTTTTATGTGTAAACATATAGCAATTAGGTCAAATATATCCGCTGGAATTACTTGGTGGCTTTGATTTGTGCGGATGCCTATAGCACATTTATTCAGATTCTGAAGGGAATTGTTATTGTGAATTACCAGGTTTTATAGGAACTCTGTATTTGTAAATGATACACAGGCTATGTAGCTTAATAAAAACCAGGAAATAGTTTACTTGATCGGAATAATATAGATAAAATGTATGTTGCATAAAAAATGGGGGTGGGGTACTTTTTGGTAACGTTCATATTCACTTGCTAATTAACATACTGGTATGTATGTATTTAGGGTCATGTGCCATTAACCAGTTTAAGAGCTATCAACAATCAACCAGTTATTAGGATGACGCTTCTGATGTCAACCTTGGGAGTCATTAGTCTGTAATCTATGGGACTCACACTTGGTAGCTCAGATGGTTAAGAATCTTCCTGCAATGTGGGAAAGCCAGGTTCAGTCCCTGGGTTGGGAAGATCCCCTGGAGAAGGAAATGGCAACCCACTCCAGTATTATTGCGTGGGAAATTCCATGGAAAGAAGAGCCTGGTGGGCTACAGTCCATGGGATCACAAAGAGTTGGACATGACTGAGCAACTTACTTGGGAGTCTGATGTCACCCAGTGGTTTATTTCATTGTTCTCTTCAGGGATTCTTAGTATATTAGAATAGTTAGAATTGGGATATGTGGGTTTCAAGAGTTTCTTGGGAGAAGCCATCAACTACATAAACAACCCCAGTGCAGGTGTTGAGATAGGTTCAGTTCAGTTCAGCCACTCAGTCATGTCCAACTCTTTGCAACCCCATGAATCGCAGCACGCCAGGCCTCCCTGTCCATCACCAACTCTCGGAGTTCACTCAGACTCACATCCATCAAGTCAGTGATGCCATTCAGCCATCTCATCCTCTGTCGTCCCCTTCTCCTCCTGCCCCCAATCCCTTCCAGCATCAGAGTCTTTAACAATGACTCACCTCTTTGCATGAAATGGCCAAAGTACTGGAGTTTCAGCCTTAGCATCATTTCTTCCAAAGAAATCCCAGGGCTAATCTCCTTCAGAAGGGACTGGTTGGATCTCCTTGCAGTCCAAGGGACTCTCAAGAGTCTTCTCCAACACCACAGTTCAAAAGCATCAATTCTTCGGTGCTCAGCCTTCTTCACAGTCCAACTCTCACACTAATACATGACTACTGGAAAAACCATAGCCTTGACTAGACGGACCTTTGTTGGCAAAGTAATGTCTCTGCTTTTGAATATACTATCTAGAATGGTCATAACTTTTCCTCCAAGGAGTAAGCGTCTTTTAATTTCATGGCTGCAGTCACCATCTGCAGTGATTTTGGAGCCCAGAAAAATAAAGTCTGACACTGTTTCCCCATCTATTTCCCATGAAGTGATGGGACCAGATGCCATGATCTTTGTTTTCTGAATGTTGAGCTTTAAGCCAACTTTTTACTCTCCACTTTCACTTTCATCAAGAGGCTTTTTAGTTCCTCTTCACTTTCTGCCATAAGGGTGGTGTCATCTGCATATCTGAGGTTATTGATATTTCTTCCGGCAATCTTGATTCCAGCTTGTGCTTCTTCCAGCCCAGTGTTTCTCATGATGTACTCTGCATAGAAGTTAAATAAGCAGGGTGACAATATACAGCCTTGACGTACTCCTTTTCCTATTTGGAACCAGTCTGTTGTTCCATGTCCAGTTCTAACTGTTGCTTCCTGACCTGCATATAGGTTTCTCAAGGGGCAGGTCAGGTGGTCTGGTATTCCCATCTCTTTCAGAATTTTCCACAGTTCATTGTGATCCACACAGTCAAAGTCTTTGGCATAGTCAATAAAGCAGAAATAGATGTTTTTCTGGAACTCTCTTGCTTTTTCCATGATCCAGCGGATGTTGGCAATTTGATTTCTGGTTCCTCTGCCTTTTCTAAAACCAGCTTGAACATCAGGAAGTTCACGGTTCATGTATTGCTGAAGCCTGGCTTGGAGAATTTTGAGCATTACTTTACTAGCATGTGAGATGAGTGCAATTGTGTGGTAGTTTGAGCATTCTGTGGCATTGCCTTTCTTTGGGATTGGAATGAAAAGTGACCTTTTCCAGTCCTGTGGCCACTGCTGAGTTTTCCAAATTTGCTGGCACATTGAATGCAGCACTTTCACAGCATCATCTTTCAGGATTTGAAATAGCTCAACTGGAATGCCATCACCTCCACTAGCTTTGTTCGTAGTGATGCTTTCTAAGGCCCACTTGACTTCACATTCCTGGCTCTAGGTGAGTGATCAAACCGTTGTGATTATCTTGGTCATGAAGGTCTTTTTTGTACAGTTCTTCTGTGTATTCGTTCCACCACTTCTTAATATCTTCTGCTTCTGTTAGGTCCAGACCATTTCTGTCCTTTATTGAGCCCATCTTTGCATGAAATGTTCCCTTGGTATCTCTAATTTTCTTGAAGAGATCTCTAGTCTTTCCCATTCTGTTGTTTGCCTCTATTTCTTTGCTTTGATTGCTGAGGAAGGCTTTCTTAATCTCTTCTTGCTATTCTTTGGAACTCTGCATTCAGATGCTTATATCTTTCCTTTTCTCCTTTGCTTTTCACTTCTCTTCTTTTCACAGCTATTTGTAAGGCCTCCTCAGACAGCCATTTTGCTTTTTTGCATTTCTTTCCATGGGGATGTCTAGTTGTTTTAAGATAGCTAAACTTTATCTATACAACAACCTCAGATGCAAAGGTTATAAATGATATTAACAACAACAAAAATAAAGGTGGCGTTAACTATTGTTAAAATGCCTAACCCATCAAACTAAAAGGCAAACTGATTAAGCCGTATCTTCCCCTTGTCCTAGACTCCAGGTTCCTGGTATGATTGACAGATGTCAATAAGATGCAGTGGTGCAAACAAAAAGCCTAGTAGGCAGCTCCCTCATAAAGAGAATTAGTAGTTTCATAACTGTGTAGTACTTGGAATAAGCAGTACAGAATGGCTGTACTCCTACAGCCAATGCCCACAGGGCAGTCTGTTAACTCAGAGCCCAGGGAGGCAATCCCCATAGAGAGATTGTCCACAGAATCATTTGTTTTCCTTATATGTTTGAAATGTATCTAGAATTTACCATTTTTCTGTTTGTGTAAAACTAGGCTCCAAAATATTACATGTGGTGTCTTAATTTACCTATGGATTGGAACAGATAAAGCTTTGAATCATCCAACCAGGTTTAGAAGTAGGCTTTTGTTGAATTTGTACTTATAGAAAGCTAGCACTGTTAGTTTAAAGGAAAGAGTATAGCCATCTTCCAAAAGCATCAGATGATAATATTTCCCTTGTAAGATGAAACTGGAAATATGATGGAAATTTCAGAAATATAACAACCTCATTTACCAAGTTTCCCACTTGGTATCCAGAGAGTTATTCGCACAGCACTATTACTATTAACAGTAGGAGTGAATTCAACTCCCCCAGGAAACCATAATTTTCCAATACATTATTCATGGTTTAGGAATCATTTTTATTTTCTACCTCAAGAATTTAGCCAAATGACAACTGAATTCTTTTTCCCAGAGTTTCATCATGTGCTAAAACTCTACAGGCCCTTGTCATATCAGGACTAGCAATGTTGCTTCTCCTTGATGGCCCTTCTCCTCACATGACTTGCTTTCCATGGTCTGAATGAGTACTGAAAGCAAATCCATGAGAGATTCTTGTGGAAAATTGAGGTCACTGAGACTTGGTGTAATAAGATAATTGATATACTGTGCTGTGCTTAGTCGCTCAGTCGTGTCTGACTCTTTGTGACCCCGTGGACTGTAACCCACTAGGCTCCTCTGTCCACAGAGTAGAATTTTTCAGTGACCTTTTCAATTCTAGCAATAGAAAGTTTATTTCTAAATTTGGAGTTGCAAATTTTTCCTAATTAGTTTTTTCTCTTTTTGTTGAGAAATAAAAAACACATACTACAGAATTTATCTTACTAAAATGTATGGTCTCCTGGTTATTAGTATATTGACCAAGTTGTGCAACCGTCACCACTTTCTAATTCCAGAACATTTTCATCACCCCAAAAAAGAAAACCCATATTATTAGCAGTCACTCCCCATTCTCCCCTCCCCCAACTACTTTCTGTTCCTATGAATTTGCCTATTCTGAACATTTTATATAAATGGCATCATATAATGTATGGTCCTTTTAACTGACTTATTTCACTTAGCATAGTGTGTTCAAGGTTCACCCATGTTGCAGTATGTATTAGTGCTTTATTTCTTTTTCATGGCTGAGTAATATTCCACTGTTGTGGATACACTATATTTTATGTATCCATTAATTCACTGATGGACATTTGGGTTGTTTCTACCTTTTGTCTACTGTGAATAATACTGCTTTGAACATTTGTGTGCAGGTATCTGCTGGAGTCCTTGATTTCAGTTATTTTGGGTATATACCTAGGAGTGAAATTGCTGGGTTATATGGTAATTATATATTTATAATGTATATAATTTTATTAAGTTATATGTAACAATTTAACTTATTGAAGAACAGCAAAACTGTTTCAACCATGACTGTACCATTTTACATTCCCATAAGCAATGTATGAGGATTCCCCTTTTTCTATATCCTAATGTTATATTCTGATTATTATTGTTGCCGTCTTAGTGGGTGTGAAGTGATAGCTCGTTGTGATTTTTGATTTGCATGTCAGTAATGACTCATGATGTTGAATATCTTTTAATTGACCATTTACATATCTTTAGATAAATGTTTATTCAGATCCTTTTTACATTTTAAAAATCAGTTCTCTTTTCATTTTTTACTTATGAGAGTTCATTAGATAACCTGGATACAAGACCCTTATCAGATATGTGATTTTCAAAGAATTTTTCTCAGTCTGTGAGTTGTCTTTTCACTTTTTTGATAGTCTTTTTTGTCACACAAAAGTTTTTCATTTTGATGAAGTCCAATTGATTTTGTTTCTTTTGTCACTTACACTTTGCCTCACTGAAATTCACAAAGATTTACCCCTGTATTTTCTCCTAAGAGCTTTATAGTTTTAGGTCTTACATTTTGGCTTTCAGTCACTTTGAGTTAATTGTTGTATATGAGGTAGAGATCAAAAATCATTTATATGAGGTAGGAATCAAAATCATTCTTTTGCATATGGATATCCAGTTTCCTCAGCACCAGTTTATAATGTTGTTTAAGTCATTTATATCCTGTTGATAATCTGTTTCATTGCTCTCACCATTATTTAAAATAGGATATTAATATCTATAGTTATGAGTGTGCCAGTTGTTTTAATTTATTTTCTAATTGCAGGAAAATTGCTTTACAATATAATTTTATTTATTTTTGGCTATGCTAGGTATTCATTGCTGCTCAGGCTTTTCACTAGTTGCAGTGAGCAAGGACTCCTCTACAGTGGTGCACAATCTTCTCACAGTGGTGGCTTCTCTTGTTTTGGAGCATTGGCTCTAGGGTACGTGGGCTCAGTAGTCATGACTCCTGGGCTCTAGAGCACTGGCTCAGTAGTTACGGTGTATGGGCTTAGTTGCTCCATGGCATGTGAGTTCTTCCCAGATCAGGGATCGAACAAGTGTCTCCCGCATTGGCAGACGGATTCTTCACCACTGAGCCACCAGAGAAGCCCCTAGTTATTATTTTTAAATTGCTTACTTTTCCTTTCAATTCTGTCAGTGTTTACTTCATGTCTTTTCAAGTTCTGTTGTAAGATGCATATACATTTATAATTGTAAATGATTGGTATTGACCCTCAATGTTTTTAAAAAAGGAACTTCTTTGTCTATAGCACCAATTTTTGTCTTAAAATATATCTTATCTGATATTAGTATAACAATTCTAGCTCTTTTTAAGTTACTCTTTGCATAGTATATTTTATCTTTTTACTTTCAACCTATTTTTATCTTTGAGTGTGAAGTGTGTCTCTTTAGGCAGTTTATAATTAGATCTCTGCCTTTAGATTGGAGAGTTTAATCCAATTACGGTTAATGTCATATTGATATAATGGGATTCACATCTATCATCTTGCTTGTTTTCTACATATCTTATGTCTCTTTCTCTCTATTTCTCCATTACTGCCTTTTGCATTAAATATTTTCTAGTTTGTAATTTAATTCCCTTGTCATCTATTTTATCACATTTAAAAATTATTTTATTTGTAGTTTCCCTCTGGATTACAGTTAACATCTTAACTGTAACAATTGGGCTTCCCAGGTGGCGCTTGTAGTAAAGAATCAACCTGCCAATGCAGGAGACACAAGAGTCGTGGGTTTGATCCCTGAGTTGACCAATCCCTGAGTCAAGAAGATCCCTTGGAGGAGGGCATGGCAACCCACTCAAGTATTCTTGCCTGGAAAATCCCACAGACAGAGGACCCTGGTGGGTCACAGTCCATGGGGTTGCAAAGAGTCAGACATGACTAAGGGACTGAGCATGCACAGTGATAGTTTGGATTAATATTAACTTAATGTTACTACTATATAGTTTCATTCCCTCTCTCCTCTGTGCTGTTATTACCATACACCTTATATCTTTATAAGTCCATCCATGCATAATTGTAATTATTGCTTTATGCAATTTTTCTTTAAAAGAAATAGGAGGGACTTCCCTGGTAGTCCAGTTGTTAAGATTCTGCACTTCTACCACAGGGGGTGTGGGTTCAATCCATTGTACCATTGCATGCCACATGGTACAGCCAAAGAAAAAATTAATTGAAAATAAAAATAATAAAAGAAATGGGAAAAATATTTACCAAGTAAAAATTTAATAATAATAATCTATGGAGTTACTTTTTCTAGTTTTCTTCATTTCTTCCTACAGCTTTTGGGATATTGTCTAGTATCTTTTCATTTCAGCTGAAAGGATTCCCTTTACCATTTCTTGAAGGCATGTTTAATAGTGACAAACTCCTTTACTGTTTTTCTGGAAATGTCTTCAGTTTTTTGAAGGACTGTTTTGCTGGATATAGAATTTTTGTGTGCGTGCTCAGTTATATCCGAGTCTTTGTGACCCTATGGACTGTAGCCTCCCAGGCTCCTCTGGCCATGGGATTCTCCAGACAAGAATAGTGGAGTGAGTTACTATTTCCTTCTCCAGGGAATCTTCCTGACCCAAGGATTGAGCCCACAGTCTCCTACAGCTCCTGCATTGGCTGGTGGCTTCTTTACCATGGAGCCATCAGGGAAGCCCATAGGATTCTTGGTTGACAGGGTTTTTAAAATTTTTTTTCAGCGTTTTGAATCTCTTATCCTACTGTCTTTGGCTTCTTGGTTTTTGATGAGAAATTGATTGTTAATCCTATTGATTATTGCTTGTACATGATGAGTTGTTTCTCTCACTGCTTTCATAATTCTTCCTTTGTCTTTGATTTTAAATACAGAGCTGTTAGAAATAGTAGGTTTGGATAATTATTTAACATAGAGCTAGAAAGTGGAACTTCACAAAGCAATATAGGGAATGATTTGCTCCTGTAAAAGGGAGGTAGTGTAGACAAAAGTGAAGGATCTATTTTCCCCCCTGAGCTGATAGAAAATATTTTTTCTGGCTTGTGTAACTAGAATAAGAAATAGAAGTCCAGTTGGGGGTGGCCTGGACTAGGGTCATGTTTGGGAAAGGAGAAGAATTTGTTTAGCAGTAACAGCAGCTTCCTGCAAACCCCTAGGGCCCTCTAGGTTTATATTACTAATTAAGGCAGTTATGCACTTGTTTTCCATGAATTAAGGTATCTGCATAAGTGTGAGTACCTCAGTGTGTAAATTTGTTGAATACTTTGTCTCTGATGCTGTGGGTGATGTATTTATAGCAGAAAGTCTCTGCACTGTTAACTGACAAATAATAATGCTGGAATTTAGTTCAAACTTGTAGAATCACTACATATAACATCACTGACGGTTACACTACATATTCCTGTCTCTTTGTGGAACCATGAAAACACAAGATGTCGACCATCTGAAATACATGGTAGTCCCCAAACATAATTATTGTTTAAAGATATAAAGATTATAACCAGCCTACCAAACCTCATCTTCGGGACAGCAACACATTTGAAGTTTCAGTTTAGTTGAAAGCTACCATAACTTAGGAGTTTACCATTTTTTTAACAAAATGCTTAAATGTAATGAGAGTAGGAAACAAAATGAAATTATGTGTAATTGAATGCAAATGCAAGAATTTCAGTATGATTAGCCTCTCTAAGATGTTTTCAACCAGAATTATTTGGGAATAGACAGGAAGAGATGAATGGGAGAAAATAAAGAGGTACCAATACTTTGGCAGGTGAATTTATCTACCTAATCGGAAATGGATAAGATGAGGACTTTGGAAGGTGTTATTCCACTGCTTTTTACTTCTAGAGAACTGCTTTTGGACTGTATACTTCTTGAGGGCAGGCTTCATGTTCTATTATTACCCCTTACCCATGCCAACCTGGAAACTGGCTGCCAAGTTCTCAGGAGCTACGCTGTCTTCTTCGTAGCCTGTGCTTTGGCTACTACTAAGGATCCAGGAGAACGAACCTCATCACCCTCCTTCCTGTTTTTATTTTTTATTTATTTATTTTTTCGCGTGACCCCATGGACTATAAAATCCATGGAATTCTCTAGGCCAGAATACTGGAGTGGGTAGCCTTTCCCTTCTCCAGGGGATCTTCCCAACCCAGGAATCGAAGCCAGGTCTCCTGCATGGCAGGCTGATTCTTTACCAGCTGAGCCACAAAGGAAGCCCCTGTTTTTAAGGTCATTTTGCAAGTCCCTTTGCCTCTCTCCTACCTGCTGTCAACTGATTCTCCTGTGATATCCCCAAGGATTAGGCAGCACTGGTGTGTTGAAAAGCTCTACTAACAATTGTCTGTGTGGGATTGCTGTGCTCATCTGTAAAATGGGATTGGACCATATGATCTCTCAGGTCCTTTCGAACTCAATTACCATTCCAGGTCTATGACCTGATTCCCTTAGTAACAGGTTGAATATAATGCTGATGACTTTAGGGTGCTCAATACACCTAATATCTCCATTTCTTACATTGGACACCATTCTCTGAGAGGTAAGTTCTCTGCTTCCCAACCATCTCCTTACCTGTTGCATGGGCATATGAGCTAATTTCTTCAGAGATGAAAATTACCATGGCTGTATCCAGAAATGTGTTGAATAAACAGGATGTTCACAATGTGTGCATATTACCTCCTGTATCAAAAGAGGTTAAACATTGTGGGGGAGGGAAACAGGTGTTTATTTAACAACATGTTAATATGACTAAAAAGAGTCTCAGAAGATGGTGGACAAGTCCATGTTAGAACTGATAAAGCCATTCTTACTTACTGAGCTCAATGAAGAGAAACAAATAAAGGTGAAATTATAAATATGTGTTGGCTGCAGCCTGTCATAAACTGTCCTTTTCCCCTCCCACACTTACATTCTCCTATTCCTGCTACTCTATCACTACCATCACCACCAAATAGTTGTGTGAAATAGAGAAGGAACTCAGGTAAGATAGCCAGCCAAGCTCTTCAGTTATAGTAGCAAGCAAAATGTACCTACCCATCCACCAAAAAGCCAACGAGGAAAATAATTCATCATAATCTCTGGGGCATATACATCACCAAAATAACACAGAAACAAACTCTGCCCAACACTGAGTACAAATTAGCTGGACTTGGCTACATGGTGCTCTTCCCAGACCTTGTGGTTAAATTGTAGTGAGCTTTTTAGGAAAAACAAGGGGCCTGTCTGAGAAATGGATTCCTAGGCAGAGCCAATAGGAGAAATGCTTGATGAGGTTTGGAATTTAAGAATAAGAAGCAATGATTAGAGAAACCCAGATGGGGATGAAAATGATTATATCTGTGCTAGACTCCAACTCTGCTTATTTACTTCAGAGAAGTGAAATTAATCTAAGATGTGCTACCAAGTGGCAAGTATTTCCATATACTAAATGAGTGAGTGTTTTATTTAGGGGATGAAAGGTGAGTGTGAAGGATAGTTTAGCCAAATGATAAGTAGCAGTTACTTCATAAGTATATACAATCAACCCAGCAGAAACTTCTGCAGGTGGAATTTCTAAAAGTATTTCTGTTTTGTAAATAAGTTCATTTGTATCCTAGTTTACATTCCACATATAAATGATATCATATAATATTTGTCTTTGGGTTACTTCACTTAATATGGTTATCTATAGATTCATCTATGTTGGTACATTTTGTGTTATTTCATTCTTTTTATGACAAATATGCCTTTGTATGTATGTGTGTATATATATATATGTATGTGTATTACCACATCTTCTTTATCCATTCATTTGTCAGTGGGTTGCTTCCATGTCTTGGCTATTGTGAATAATGCTGCTATGAACATTGTTGAAGAGCACCATTCTTTTGATTCATCTATTTCAACCTTTAAATCTGTTGATTCATCTATTTCAACCTTTAAAAGTATGTGATTAGATATGATTATTAAAATAATTTTACTCATGTTTTCTGTTTCCTATGGGAGCCTCCTTCCCTCTTAGGAATCTACAGCCTAAAACTTGGAAAGGGAAGGGTTTAAAGCACTCTGATTTCCAAGGAAAAAATAACTAGAAACTCAGAATCTAGTTTTTCATCAAGTCCCAGCTAATTTACTTGTACCAGAGGCACCAGGCCATTTATTACACTTCAGAATAATACAATGCAACCTTAGTTATCTGAAGCATATTTGAAATTCATATTTTTCTAAGAGTACACCAGAGAAGGAAAACGGTTTTCACTGAAAACCTATTTATCAACCCTGATCTAGACCTCACCTTTAAAGGCAGGAAGCTCTCACAGGAAAACTAGAGCCATCTCACTAACCCTTGGTGGGCCTCCTTCTGAAAGATAGTGAACCCTCTACTCTTAAAGCCCTGTGCTTGATGACATAGCTGCTGTGGTTCATTCACAGAGGTTATTTTTAGAGGCAAGAATTCTCATTTCCCAAAAGTATAACCACAAAATATCTATTCGGAATGAGTCCCATTTATACACTAGGACAACAGTAAATGTGCAGATCATGTCTGTGTAACCTCAGTTCCCTGAGGAAACGTGATATCGTAGTATACCCTCAGCCTGGGGCCTTTACCCTCCGTCAGTGGCCCTCCCACATCTAACAAGGTGATTCCTTTGGAAACCAAGTAGGGCCATGGGGTTTCACAGATGTCTTCAAAGTAAGTTTTCATTCCAGAAAAGAAGATATATTTCATCCCTGAGACTTTTCACAATTTAAAACTGACATGGGGACAAAAAGGTCACTCATCTTCAACAACGGTGGTGGCCAGGGTTGAATGCCTTCTGAGGAAAACTGGTCTTGGCGGCCTGAAAGGTTACCCTGCTGTATCTGGATTTTGCGGCCACACTGGCAAATCAGCCCAATCTGGCTGGCTCCTGGAGGCTAGGCCAGCCTTGACTCCAGCCTTAGAACCAGAACTGTGTTTGTGGGGCTTTTGGACCCCTAAAATGAGATTTATTCTAGTATTGCTAGAGACACTAAAGGAGGTCATTACAGAGCACGGAACTGACCCCCATTAGGCCAACTAATCTAGAAACAGAAGACCCATCTGGGGATTGGAAGAGGCTCTCCAGGTAGCCTTAAGGAACCATGTTCAGCCCCTTAGTGCTTTGGTTGGTTTTGGCTACCTCCTTTGAATTAGTTGGTTCATTTGCTTAAAAAGATTAATTTCCTGCCTTCTTCTTTCACTTTATCCCACTTTATCAGAGGAGGGGGCTCCCTCAGCCAGGGGGGAGTAAAGGACCTGCTCGCAGTCAGTCACTCAGTATATCTGTACATCTGTCTACCCTCAGTATATCCAAGGCTCCCTGGCAGGAATCAGCTAAAATCATGCGAAAGCAATAGCAATGGCTTATCAGACCAGGGTCGAAGAGAGGGAGATTGAGAGAACCAAAATTCGGTGAATAAATTGCTTGTTTATTTGGTTAGCCCTTTGGTTCATTCATTCTTTCAATCACCAAGCATTTCCTAAGCACCTGTTATGTGTCAGGAACTGTGCTAGTCCCAGGGCCATACCCTTCCAATTTAGTGCTGGAGTACAAAAGCCTTCCCCCCTGGCCCCATTCCAAATCCTAACCACCTTAAAGTACCTTGAACTTTTTCAAGGTAAAAATGAGTACATTGCCTCACATATCCCTCAGCTCCAAGTTCTTTATTTAAAAAAATGAACCTAATAATACTTGCCCTGCTGCCTTACAGGGGTGTAGGATGGATCCACTGAGAAAATAGAAATACTTTTAATTATAAAAATAATGAAATGCTGATAGTAATGACACAATAACTAAGATTTATTGAGAGCTTATAGGCTTCCCGGTAGTAAAGAATCTGCCTGCCAATGCAGTAGACATGGCTTCGATCCCTGGATTGGGAAGATCCCCTGGAGAAGGAATTGGCAACCCACTCCGGTATTCTTGCCTAGACAATTCCATGGACAGGGGAGCCTGGTGGGCTACAGTCCATAGGATTGCAAAGAATCGGACATGACCGAGCGACTAAACAAGTGTTCCACAGAACAAGTCTTACCCAGGCCATAGCTGAATGTTAACTGGAACCAAAAATTCAGGATTCATGCTCTTCAGAGATTCAGATCTTATAAATGTATTATTTTAATATAAAATTTAATACACTATTGTGTAACTACTTACTATATGCCAGATACTAAGCTTAGTGCTTTACATGGATTACTTCATTTTATCCCCATGATAATGCAATGTGGGAGATAGGAATAGGTATTATTAAACACATTTTATAGATAAGAAATATAAGACTCAGAGAGGTGAAAGAATAACTTGCTTATAGTAACAAAGCTAGTAAATGATAAAGTCTAGATTTGAATACAAGTTTTCTTTCTCTGCTGCTGCTGCTGCTGCTGCTGCTAAGTCACTTCAGTCGTGTCCGACTCTGTGCGAACCCATAGACGGCAGCCCACCAGGCTCCGCCATCCCTGGGATTCTCCAGGCAAGAACACTGGAGTGGGCTGCCGTTTCCTTCTCCAATGCATGAAAGTGAAAAGTGAAAGTGAAGTCGCTCAGTCGTGTCCGACTCTTCGCGACCCCATGGACTGCAGCCTACCAGGCTCCTCCGTCCATAGGATTTTCCAGGCAAGAGTACTGGAGTGGGGTGCCATTGCCTTCTCCTTGCCTCCTCTTAGAAACGTGCAAAACTCTACAGTTCTAAGCTATTATTAATAAATAATATTATTGTAGCTATTTTTATTTTAAGGCAGTGGACAGCTTCCTAAAACTGCAGAGAACCTTTTCTACCACTAGGAGGGAGCCCCATAGGAATAGTTTTAATTTCATCCCAAGTTTGCTTCTCTCACATCCTGACTTGTTTTACTATCCAGGTACTTATTGAATTGGGAGGACTTATTTTCACACGTTTCCACTACATTAACAAACATCAAGTAAGAATCAGGGAAGCTAGAAGTGGTAGAGAAAGCATGTGCTGTGGGTAAGAGGCAGAAGTGGAAGCAATGCCCAGGCAAGAGTGTATCTGGGTGTGGGTGGCCTTCTGACTTGACACCACGTGAAAGCACAGCCTCTGACAGGTCCCATTGCTATTTATTACTGCACATTTCTCTCTCTGCATGCATCCTAGTGCACAGACCCTTATCTTCCTGGGAGCATCCAGAGGCTTTCCCCAGACTCTTAAAAATATTTCACCCACCCTCTCTCCTGGTGCCTCGGTATTTGGCCATGGAGTGTTATTTGTTTTGCTTCACAAGGCATCTGTAATAAGCTCTACATGGTGGCTACTGCGCCTGCTACTGCTTCTCCTCTTCCTCCCTTTCCTCATCTTTACAATCATCACCATCAACCTCAGCAACAGAGTTAACACTTTTGAGCCTTGCCAGGCAATGTGCTAAGCACTTTATACCCATTCTTCTATTTATTCATTCATCCATTTAATGAATATTTAGTAAATGTTTACTTTCTACCAAACACTGCACTACACACTGGTAATTGAAACAGACGGTTATTTCTTCTGTTAGTGGGGGTGCAACAGGGGACTATATAATTACAAACTGTGGAAAGTTCTATGAAAGAAAGATACATGGGACTATGAAAGGTGAAAGGTACTATTGAATTTAAATCTTCAACAACCCTGTGAAGTTAATAAATAGCATTATCCTCTATTTTATGGGCATGGAAACTGAGACTCGAAGAGGTTGAGTGACTTGCCCAGAGTAACACAGATAGTAAATAGACTGAATAGAGATTCAAATCCATGCTGGTCAGATTCCAGAGCTCACACTCTTAAGGGCTATATTTTATTGCCTCTCCAATGTGTGAAGTGCCTATATAGCCATTCATTCTAGCCCTATGCACTTTGGTTCTGGCTTCTTCTCAAACGTGTGGAGTTGCAATTGTTTCCAATTAGTTGTGGCTGTGGTTTGGTGCATTAGTTCAAAGAAACTGTGCACGCAAAGCAGAGGTCACGTGCCCTAGGTCTCGTGGATGTGCACAGCGTATAAATAATAATGGCATTCCTCCAAAGCTGGGATTCATTGGAGCCACTACATTTGTTTCCCATTAGCTTATGCTACTCAAATACAAACAGTAAAGCATGTATTTACATTGCTGTGGACATGGAAAGCTGAGCCCCCAAAGCATTCCTTGCAGGTTGTATAATGCTGAGCACCCAAATAGTTCAAAGTCAGTTTTGTAAGCCCAGCTCAATAGCTTTAAAAGGTAACCTGGATTCCAGATATTTTGAAAAATGCCTAGAGAGTGAGTGGCCAAAAGAGACAAAACTAGCTAAATCCTCAAAATATGTACCAAGCCCCATATTTGTAGTATCTACTTTGTTATTTGTCCTTTATTTTTAAAATGCTAAAGCGCTTGAAGTCAAGAAAACTCATAGCCATGTAGCAGCAGTGATGGAATTCTCCATTTTATTCTAACCAGCTGTCTGAAGCTTTTCAAAACAAACGTGTTTGTGATAAGATGGTTTGGTTCATTAAGACACAGGAGATGCGAGGCTGGGAAAAAAGCAGGAGGCATCCGATGTCATTATCTCTCCCTCCACCCCTGTCCCCCCAACCAGCTCTCCCAGCCAGTAACAGAAGGCTTTCCCATCAAGGTATAGTTCATGGATAGTATCTGAGAAAATGAGATTGAACTGGAAACTATCTTAGGTAGAGAAGTCAAGATGACAAAAAATGTGAGTGAAGGCCCCATTAGTTGATGGCTTTACCTAAGAGAGCATAGGTTTGTTGTTGTTGTTGTTGTTTTTTGAAGACCTGTGGACTTGGAAGCAGAAGACTAGTTTTAATGAGGACTCTATCACTTACTTAGTGCTTGGTCTAGTCTTATCTCCTCTCCGAGCCTCCCTTGACATGGGAAATGGGGATGGCAATCTTCCTTGTTTATACAAATTGATAGGGTGGATTTGAGGATTACATGAAAGAACATATGTTAAGTCCTAGCAAAGTGTGTGGCTGATAAGGTCCATATCTTTACAATCAAGAGAATTCCAAGAGGCACATTACTTATACCATATAGGCAGATCGAGAATTGCTGCTCTCTCTGGTATAATTTCAGCATATTTGATCCCCCTAAGAACAACAAGTACGTCGTTTGATCTTTGTTCTGTCAACCAAGCATGAAAAGAGCTTTGGCCAAATCACACTGTCCCATGCTGCAGTGTTCTTTTGTTATCTTGGCTATGGTTTTAAGAACATGAAATTGCTGTACTCTAGAAAGCCTTTTTTGCTCTGATGCGGTGGTTCTAATTTTCTTAAGTAATTGTTCGAGGCCTGTTTCCTTTTATCACACAACCCTGAATACCTGTTCCAAGGAAACTTAAATATTTCACTTTGTAATCCTGAAGTCACTCACTTTATACAAGAGTATTTTCATTAACTACAAAGACAAAAGGTCATGATGTCCATACCTAAGTAAAAAGGAAATCATCAGATTTTTAATAAAATGGCTTGAAGAACACGCATTAAGGATTCAGACACCTGTGGAGCTGAGGTGACTCTTGTCCAAAGACGGTGTCACTGGGTTTCCGGGAGGTAGAGTAACACTAGAGTAGCCCCTCTTAAAGTGTAGTCTGTGGTTCACTCACAGGAAGGTGGGGACAGGGCAGGGTGGGGCTGTGCTCCACCCGAGACCTACTCAATTAAAAGCTCTGTGGCTGGGGCCTGGAAGCTGGAGTTTTTAACAAACATCCTAGGTGATTCAGATGGAAATTGTCGAAGACTCACTCTCGTGGTGTATAAAAATGTACATACCATTTGACCCAGTAATCCTACTAATGGGAAACTAAGGAAATAATCCAAAATATGGAAAGAACTATTGAATACTCCTGATGATCCATCTTTATTTATAGGAGCAAAAGAACTAGAAGCAATGTAATATTTTCAAAGTTAGGAAAATGGTTAGGTCGATTTTGGTAGATCCCTGGAGGGCACTGTGTAGGTGTTTTAAACACATTTGAAGTATTACATTGATCACATTTATTCATTACAACAATTCTAGGAGACAGGCACTTTCCTCATTTTACAAATGAGGACTTTGAGGTTTAGGGAGATTAAACAGCAAAGTTAGTAAGTGGAAAAAAAGAAGTTAATAAGGGGAAAAGCCAGGATTCTAACTCGAGTCAGTCTAAATTCTAAAATGCAAGTTCAACTGTGTAAAAATACAGCCGTTAGAAACAAACCCTACCCTCGAAAACCAAACACTGGTTCTTAAAGTTTGGAAATTGGAATTTCCCCCTTATATCCCTTTCTTTCATCTTTCTATTTTAATACTTACATAATGAAAATATGACATCATAAAATAAAAACTGTATATTTAAGCAACTGTGAAAGTTTCATGTGAGTCAACAGAGTAGCAAGGGGGGTAGAAAATGGAAAAAGCTGCGCAGTGGAAAGGTCTCATGTACTTCTCGCTAAGGCCGGCCGAATGATGCAAGGCAGAAATGTCAGGTTTAGTGAATGTTTCAGTGGGGTCGTGGAGCAAAATCATCAGACCAGTGTTTTAATAAGATAGTTTACATTAATAATCATTATTCTGAGCCCTGGCTTTTAAAAAGCTAATAGGATATTGTCCTTTGAAAATGGCAAACAGTTAATCAAAAGCATTAGGCACCTGAAGTTAACTGTACACGGTCCTCATAACTTTCCTTTCATAAAGTGAGCGTTCAGTCTGGAAGACATTGTAAAGAGTGAGAGAGGGAACGAAAAGGTCAATATTGTGAATTGTAATTAGCTGATTTGATTTCTGTGCCAAATTCCAGGCTGTACTAAATTCACAGTCCTCACTGGCAACTCCTCATCACTGACACATTACCCTTCTTTCAACACTCTGGCGCTTCAGAGTCCTTTAAGACTTTTGCATTAACAATAGCTTTCTAGGTTTGGATTGGTTTTGTTAATGAGGGTTAGGCTCATCAACAACGTCTATGTAATATGGTTGGAAAGTGTGCTGTAATCCTTCTTCAATGCTGAAGTTGTCACCCAAGTGGGAGTAATTTAAGAACTAAAGAAGTAATTTCACTGGCAAAGTTTTAAAGTTTTTTTTTTTTTTAATTGCACTTAAAAATACCAGGGAATACTGGAGGCATTGTACACGAGGTTGGAAAACAGCCTCTCAAAGATTAGCTACAGATCTTAGCCAGGGTCGTCCAAAAGCCTTTAGCTATTCATTTACAAGTTTTTCTATAATTCATCTGTGCTTTGGCTTTCTCTTTTTTTATGAGGTTGTGGAAGTAGCTCTTAGAGAATGAAATATGCCATGCCACTTCCTTTTGCTTCAGTTCAATAGCACTGAAGTGCTACTGAATGCCTGTCATGTGCCAGGGGCTTCCCTGGTAGCTCAGTGGTAAAGAGCCTGCCTGCCAGTGCAGGAGATACGGGTTCGATCCCTGGGTCTGGAAAATCCCCTGGAGGAGGAAATGGCAACCCATTCCAGTATTCTTGCCTGGAGAATCCCATGGACAGAGAAGCCTGGAAAGCTACAGTCTATGGGGTCACAAAAGAGTTGGCTATAACTTAGTGACTAAACAACAACTATGTACCAGACACTGCCTTAAATGGTATGGGGTTCAAAGATAAATAAGGCATTCACTGTCTGGTGGTGGAGTGAAGCCACATGTACAATAAATAATACCAGGTTGCATTCATAAAGTGCTATTTGGGAGGTACAGATACAGGGAGCAGTGCTGGAAGAGGGAAAGGGAGAATTATAATGACCATCTGTGGTGGCCAAGAAGGCTTTATTAAGGAAGTGACATTTGAACTTGGCTTGAAAGGATGGAGTGCTTTCAATAGACGGAAATGAAAACAACTCACATTAGGTGCTCAATTAATGTTTGCTGAAGGGATTAATAAAAGGCACAGATGTGAGATGTGCTTGAGAAACAGCAAGTCCACAAAGCTGTATCTAACCACAGATTCCCCTTATGTGAACAATTCGAATTCAGGTAATCTGTGACATACATGAAAGATGTATTTTTCAAAATTGACCTTAAAACATGTATGTCAAAAGCAGTTTTCCCATACATTTCATAATGGTAATGGAAGCAATTAGGGTGGTTTGGTCAAACTGAAATGACATTATCGTCTAGGTAGTAGCACTCAAATAGTTAATGAACCCTGGTAATCCATGAAACCCAAGGATCCAGACAGTCAAAATGACTTGCACAATACTAAGTATTATTTGCCTTTTTCACTGTGCTGATATTTGCACTGATGGTACAGAAGCAATAGTGAGTACAACTGTTAGTACCACAGTATGAATCAAGGCAGTGATACCAAATTGTACTCGTAATCATTACACTTGCAGGAAAATAAAAGGCACTCCACTTAAGAATATCATTGCTAAAGCAGTAAAAATCATTAATATATTAAACCTTAACAATTGAGTGAACTTTAAAAAAAATATTCTGTGTTATGACATTTGACTTACGTGTAAGGTACTTATGCTACAAACTGTGTTGATACGTGTCTTAAGGAAAAGCATTTGTGAGATTATTTAAGCCATGAGCTAAATTAGCCTTTTTTACTGACTGACAAACTATGGTTATGCAGGCTTCAGTATTTATTAGACATTTTGTTTGAAAGGAACAAAGAGAGCCTGACAGTTAAAGGAAATACTGACAGTGTTTGTTGCCAAGGATAAAATTCAAACTTTAAAGAGTAAATTAAAATTTTGGAAAACTTGTATCTACCACCATGACCTTGAGAGCTTCCCAGTGCTTCAAAGACTTTTTAAATGAGATTGGAGGTGATGTTAATGAATGTGATTTTTAAAATATCATATAATGAAAGGTGTCAACATTTGGGATACCTGCAGAGCTCAGTGAACCAGTATTTTCCAGATGATCTGTGCATGATGAGACAGAATGGGTAAAAGGCCCATTCAAAATTCAAAATATACCAATGGATTTTAATGTAACATAACATGAAAAGTTTACTTATATGGTTTCATATTTAACATTGCAAGTAACCTTTTTCACTAGTTGAGTTTTTATGTAGTTTCAATGAAAACTATCCAGAATTATCTGAAAAGGCTACTCTTAATAAAATACTTCTGTCTTTTCCTATTACATACCTGTGAGAAGCTGGATTTTCTGCAGATGTTTCAACTGAAACAACATATAACAACAGATTGAAGGGAGAAGTAGATATGATAATCCAGGTATCATATGAAGCTAGATATTAAAGATACTTGGAAAAATGTAAAACTATGCCAGCCTTCCTTCTAATGGTTTTATGTCAGGGGAAAATATATTTCTTTTTCATTAAAAATGCTATTTATGTTAACATGTTATGGGTTTTTTATTTGCTATGTTTAAATTAGTTTTTAAATATTTCTTTTAATTTCTCAGTTGTAATTTCTGAGATGGTAATGTTGATAGATACAACTGTATAATTAAAAGTTCCCTGATATTCCCAATAAGAGTATAAAGGGGTCCTGAAATCTAAATGTTGGAGAACTGCTGGTCTAGCTTATCCCAGCCTTTGTGTCTATATTATATGTTTAGATGCGTAGGATGGGGGAAAGGGTAGAGAAGGAAATGTGTTTAGAGTTTGATGGTGGAGATGGTGCTGGAGTAGAAGATGATAGAGGGGTTGGCTTCACTGATACCATTAGAGGCTGTTGGCCAGGAAAGAACCAGCTTTTCATTGTGGATTTTTCTTTCTTTGCTTAGAAAGAGAAACAAACCTGCAGAGTCACATTTCTCTATGGTATATAGCTTGTTCCAAGTAGATCATGGTGTAACAGCTAAATCACAGGTGGAGAGCAGAAAAGTATATTTTGCAGGGACAGTGAACACAGTGAAACCCACGGCAACCAAAATGTGCCTGTGTACATATGCAGCGTTTCTTTTCTTGGATACCTGCTCTGCAATTGTGAAAGTCTCACTTTCTGCATATCCACATCTTTTGTTGTCCATTATTTAAAAATAGGAGGTGGACTGATATTTAGGACTAAACATGGATGGTGGGGCAGAAGCTACAGTAGGAATAGAGGGTGTTGGAATACAGCCTTGGAGAGAGATGGTGAGGAAAAGTAAAAGTGCCCTCAGAAGACCACTCATGCTGTGAGCTGGGCTTCTGAGTCTGTGGTGAGACTTTGGGAGGTGGAAGTCACCCTAAAATTAAAAAGGCCTTGACTGTGTGACTGAAAGGCCAGATACTGCACAGCAAAACAGGCATGCCTCTTATTAGTTATGTGATCTACAGTAAAGCAGAATGAATTTCAAAGCATCTTATTGAAACTGTAGAGGATGGAGATTTTAAGTTTTTCAAGTGGTCAGGGCATGGTATGGAACAATTAATTATAAGTATTCATCTAAATGTGTATAAAATGTCACTGCCATTTTCTTCATGTGGTGGGATGCATTTGCTGATTTAATTAGGTGAATGTAAATACAGATCTAGTGGACTTTCACAGGCATCTTTTCTGAACTTGGTGTTCTCTCAGCCTATAAATATGCTTTGCCTATCATCACTTAGTTCCTCATCAGTGACTTCTCCTCCCACGGAGGCTTAAGACATGGGAAAGTTTTGATACAATATTCAGTCTGGCTACTGATGGTGGAAGTAGAGTGGAAGAGTGGAGAATCATGTGAAATGCTATGGAAAGGTCCATAAGTATGCAGCTCTAAAGAGTATAAGCGATGTATGTCTATGTAAGTTTGAAAATGATTTTTAAAACTTTCTGTGTAGCTCTTTTTCCCATTTTAAAATGCTTCCCGTTATCAACACACTGTCTTAGACCTACCTGAGAAATACGGAAAGTTGCTGCAATCCTGGTTGTTTTCTTTCAGCTCCTGAGGACCATGTCTGTACCCAAAGGCAGAGTTCTGGATAAAAACCTTGATGAGGAAGGGCTTGAAAGTGGAGACTGTGGCGATGATGAAGACGAGTGCATCGGAGGCTCTGGCGATGGAATGATGAAAGTGAAGAACCAGCTCCGCTTCCTTGCAGGTAAGTGATTAGTGCTGGTTCAAATCTGAGCTAAAATCATGATGCTTGGGAATTAAATACCAATTGAATCTGCTCTTTATAACTTCACTAAAATCTCTGTAACACACAATACCATCAAGGAAAGGCAACACTTTAGAAAAATGAAGTTTTCAGGTAGCTTTTTAAAAAATCTCTGGACCTAAAAGGGTAACTTCCTGTTTTTCATTGTCTAAAATGAACTGACCTAAATCAGTTGGCTTTGTTTCCTACTGGAAGTTTCCTTGGTTCTTCTCAGTTATAAAAAGAGATGCAAAAAGAAATGCAATCTTGAGAGCCTAGTGAAAAGCCAATGATGGGGTAACTTTCAAAGAAAAGACATTAGGGGACCTTCTCCTCTTAGAATGTCATATTTAGTTTTTTCCACTAGTAGTTTAGCACTGATAGGCTATGCTACATAACTGTATAGCTACATGAAAACAAGTAGAAGAAAAATAGAGAGCTGATGCTGCCAAGAAGGCAAAACAACCATAACAAAAAATATTTCTTCACAAGCCACATTTGTATCAATTAGCCCAATGTACAAAATGCTTTCGTATGGATAGGCATTCTTGTTTCCATTTATACAGAGAGATAAAGTAGTGTATGACTACAAGAAAATTGGGGCTCAGAGAAGAAATGAGATTCATCCAAATGAAAGAGCTAGAAATCCAACTTGGGTCTCAAGACTTCTGGTGTCCGTTCTTCCTTCTGCAATGCACAGCCGTCTCCTTGAAACCCTATTGCCCGTGGCCTCTGAGACCCTACAAGCTCCTCCTTCTGTTTCAACCTCTTTCCTTCCCTATTTCTTTCTAATGCTGTCCTGAAACTGAGTCTCTTCTTAAGCTTCTATGTTTTCTCACTTCTCCAGAGAAAATACGTATCTTATCTACTTTGGCTATTTCAAAAATTTTTTTAATGATTTCTGTAAGTTCTTTTTTTTTTTTAAATTCCGGCAAAAAGAATCTGATATGAAATCTACCCTGTTAATAAACTTTTTCAAATATTTTTTTTGACTGTACCAAGTCTTTAATTGCAGCATATAAGAATTTTGATCTTCATTGTGGCATGTAGGATCCTTAGTTGCAGCATGTGAACCCTTAGTTGTGGGATGTAGGATCTAGTTCCCTGACCAGGGTTGGAACCTGGGCCCCCTGCCTTGGGAGCACAGAGTCTTAGCCACTGGACCACCAGGGAAGTCCCTCATAACAAACTTTTAAGTGTACAGTATTGTTATTAATAGTAATATACAGATTATACAGCAGATCTCTAGACTTCTTCATTTGTGTGACTGAAAATCTGTCCCCATTAAACACTAACTTCCCTTTCCCCCTCCCTCAGTCCCTGGCACCAGCATTTGACTTTCTGCATCTATGAGTTTGGCTTCTTAGCTCCTCATAGAAGTGGAGTCACGTAGTCTTTCTGTGACTGGCTTATTTCACTCAGCATGATGTCCTCAAGTTTCATCCACATTGTAGTGTATGACTACAGGATTTCCCTCTTCTTAAGGCTAAATAATGTTCCACTGTATGCCTGTCCATGATTACTTTATTCCTTTAGCCATCAGTGGACATTTAGGCTGTTTCTACCTCTTGGCTGTTGTGGTTAATGCTGCAGTGAACATTCTTTAAGTATTATACCACTGTGGGGATAACTCATAAAATCATTACCTCCAGCCTTCACTGGTCTCCAGAGCTACCTTCCCAGATCTCCAGCTGCTTACTAGCTTTCTTCTTCCTGACTTTCCCACCATTACCCCTAACTCTATGTATCATAAATCAAACTTAACAATAGACCATCTCAAACTGGTTCCTCCCTTAATATCATTATTTTTCTAATGCCACTACCATTATCCCAGTCACTGAGGCTTAAAACTGAAGTCATCTTTGACTCGTCTCCCTTGACTTTCATATACAATTGGGCACCAAATCTCTGTAGATGATTTATCTTTTTTTTTTTTTTTCCTGCTTCTCTCACTGTTTCCTTTCTATCCTCCCTTCCTCACATCCCCCACCCCCACATATGCTAAGATCACATCGTAAGTGGTCTCCAGGCTTCTAGGCTAAGCCAGGAGTATTGAGAGCCTTAGGCTAACAGATTAGAGAACAAAGAATCAGACTCAGGCAGAAGATTCCACCAAATTCACCTTGTACAGCTGCCAGGTTAATCTTTCTAAAGCATCTCCTACCTCTTCCTAGCTCAGCTACCTTCATCCTGTCCCTGTTGCCTGGAGGGTTATGCTCAGACTCCTTAGCAGAGTTCTGAGGGCTTTCTGGTCTAGCCTAAAGTATCCTTCCCGTGTCATTTCCCACCACTAGCCCCACAGCAACCCTACTCTTCAGAAAGAGCAAACCATACTCATCCCCCAGGAGCTGAATTGACATACTGTTCTTATTCCTGTCTTCAAATGTTCCTCACATTTATTTCTATGTACATACCCTTTTATTTTCTATTGAATCACACCCATCCCTAAAAGTACATTTCAAATATTATGCAGTGAAAATATTTTTAGGGGTCGAGTAAATTTGTATTTGAATTCTGGGTCTATTCCTTATGAGCTAGAAGGACCTGGGTCAGTTCTTAACCTCCTAGCTAAATCTGCATTCCCTCATCCATCAAAAGGGGTTCCACTTGATTCATCCATCAGTAAGCAACTAGTTCAGGATCAAATCAAGGGGAAAAGTTTGTGAAGCAGCTGTCCCAGTATCTGCAACATACTGGGTGCTCCATAATTGTTCGTTTCCTTCAATGAAATCTTTCACAACCATCTCATTGCATACTTATCGCTGCCCTCTGAATTACGAAAACAAATTCTGCCAATACTTGCAAGAAATAGTCTGCACTGGCTCGCAAGTTCCATTCCTAAGGCATAACATGGTCACTCAGAGCCTGGCATCCTACAGAAAGAATGTTGAGTAAACATAATAACTAAAACTCATAGAAGGTTTTGTTTATTAGACACTTACCATGCTGCAAGTGCTGTGCCAGAAGTTCACACACGTCGCCTCACGTCATTTTCACAACACCACTATTATTATTGCCACTTTACAGATGAGAAAACTGATGCTGGAAGAGGTAGAGTAATTTGCTTAAGGTCATGCAGTGGCTAAGGTCGGAGTCAGGATTCAGAGTCAGGATTCAGAGTCAGGCAGTCAGCTTTCAGAGGCCAGTTATTAGACAAATCTGCTTTGCATTTTGCTCCCCCCGAAAAGCTTGTGGTCAGCTAAAGGCTGCTTAGATGACTCAGCAAACTAGTAACTGGTCCCCATGCTGATCCTTAGTACACACCACTGTTCGTGTTTCTCCAAAAGTCCCTGTTTATCCCTCCTCTTGCTCTCCTGCCTAGAAGCCACTTCCCTATCCATTTCAAAGTGCAATTCCCCGATTCCATGGTGACTTAACTTTTTTAAAGAGTGTTTGGTGTGGGACCTTGTCAAGGGCCTTTTCAAAATATAAATAGATTACATCTACTGGTTTCCCTTTGTCCAAATGCACATTTATCCTCTCAAAGAATTCTAGTCAATTAGTTAGGCATGATTAACCCTAAGTGCTTTGTCAACTGTAAAATGCTACACAAATGGTGGTTAATTTAATTTCCAGAAAAAATGATGCTTTACTCCCAATAGGATACACTTGCCTAACATGTTCAGTGAGCCTACCTGCCTGGAGTTCCTTGGGTCCCCTTTCAAATGCTTCTCATGAAGAGGAGACTCATTGGCAATCTGCCAGGCTCATGGCACAATAGCTATTTGGAATAACAAGCTATACACTTTGGTCAGCTATTACACAATTTTACCCCAAATCTAGGTAGATGCCATCTGATCCTGGTTATACATCAACATCCACTTCGTCAACTAGACTTGGAACACTGCGTGCATTTACCTCTATCTCATTTAGAGCTTCCAAATTCCTTCCTCCAAAAGACAACTTGAAAATAAAAAACAAGGCTCAGAGTATATTCAGACTCTCTCCTGTCTCCCTTTTGGCCCAAACAGCTCTTTTGCACTCTGGCCAGTAAGCAGTCCTGCTGGCTGCTCTCCCTGGCTCACTTACTCCCAGATTTTGACGCACTGGAGGAAGTGCAGGACGCTGAGCTTCTATTCTTGGCTTTGCTTCTAACTCCCATGTGTCCCGGGGCAGGCCCCTGCCTCTTTTGAGAAGTCAGTTTCTCCATTTGTAAAATGAAGAGAATGCCCAGGCATCTCTCGCTGGCCATGCTATTGCCAACAGTCTGTGACGATGTTGGCTTTAGTCCCTGGCAACATGCTTACTGGAGTCTTTCAGGGACACCTTCTTCTGACCATGCAGATTCCCTGTGTTTTGTTCTTCTCCGGAGCTATTTACACATTAAAACAGATCTTATATTCTCTATACTAGCTCCTTTGACTGTTCCAGTCAGACAAGCCAGGCTTCTTTTACCAAGGGCTGCCCACACGTGGCCCTCGGCACACTTGTAGGCCAGGATGCTCATAAGAAGTTCTGAGCAGTATCCAGGCCTTCTGAGCTATATTCACTTTTAAAAGTCTTCATCCTAAAGTTTCCCAAGTGCTCTCTTTTTTTCTATAATTCTTCTTTCTGAATTTGGAGTCTGACCCTTCTTTCCAATTGTTAAATTTAATTGCTGCTGAGATGACCACTAAAAAGTGTCTTCTTACCCACAGTTACAGCTGACCTATTCCTTTCACTCCTCAAAACAAGGCTAATATGTTTTCCTTTTGGAGGGTTACCTCCTTTCTCAGCCTATTTCATAGTGTTGTGGCCATTAAATAAAATAATCCATGCAAAGCACTTGGCACAGGGTCTGGGACCTAGTAAACACTCCAAAAATGTTACCTACTGTTAAAGCACCTGGCGTGTTGCTGTTGCTACTGACCTATGGGAACTCCAAGAGCCTGCAAATGTAGATCAGAATTAATCGCCTTATTTTTTGGTTTATTTAAGACCCATAAAAGGCAACTAAAGCCAGGTAACTGACATTCTGCAATCTCCCCTTACCCCATGCTACTCCAAGTGGGGTCCATGGAGCAGCAGCATCTGTATCAGCTGGGAGCTTGTTAGAAATGCAGGATCTAAAAACTGGAAATAGAAGTGCCTTATGACCCAGCAATCCCACTGCTGGGCATACACACCGAGGAAACCAGAATTGAAAGAGACACGAGTACCCCAATGTTCATCGCAGCACTGTTTATAATAGCCAGGACATGGAAGCAACCTAGATGTCCATCAGCAAATAAATGGATAAGAAGCTGTGGTACATATACACAATGGAGTATTACTCAGCCATTAAAAAGAATACATTTGAATCAGTTCTAATGAGGTGGATGAAACTGGAGCCGATTATACAGAGTGAAGTAAGCCAGAAAGAAAAACACCAATACAGTATACTAACACATATATGTGGAATTTAGAAAGATGGTAACGATAACCCTGTATGTGAGACAGCAAAAGAGACACAGATGAATAGAACAGTCTTTTGGACTCTGTGGGAGAGGGAGAGGGAGAGGGGAGGATGATTTGGGAGAATGGCATTGAAACATGTATAATATCATATATGAAACGAATCGCCAGTCCAGGTTTGATGCATGATACAGGATGCTCGGGGCTGGTGCACTGGGATGACCCAGAGGGATGGTACGGGGAGGGTGGTGGGAAGGGGGTTCAGGATGGGGAACACGTGTACACCTGTGGCGGATTCATGTTGATGTATTGCAAAACCAATACAATATTGTAAAGTAATTAGCCTCTAATTAAAATAATTTTTTTTAAGTAATAGAAAATACTTTTCATGAAGAAAAAAAAAGAAATGCAGGATCTTAGGCCCCACCTCAAGACCTACTGAATCAGGAGGTCATGTTAACACAATCCCTAGGTGATTTGTTTAGTCGTTACCACCTTCTAATTGAACTCTTGTGGCATTTAAGCTTAATACTTGAAGCATCCAAGAAGCCGCTAACCTGTCCCTGCATTGAGTTAAGTACTCTAAGGAGTATAAGAGAGGCCCAAGGCCCATCATCTCTGTGATAGGTTAGGATACTTCGGTTCTAGTCCTAGCATATTTACTATAGTGGGACCTTGAGCAAGTTATGTTGCTGCTCTGAGCCTCAGTTTCTCCAGCTATGCAATGGGGATAATCATACTTGCCTACTTCAATGGGTGGTTGTGAAAATCAAATGTGATAATAAGTGTGAAAGTGCTTTGTAACCTATGAAGCTCTACAAATATTTATAACAAGCAGAGGACTGTTATTATTCTTCCAACGTCTCTGGAAGCTCTTTGGCTTTCTCAACAACCCTAGTTCAGCATGTATTTTCTGAAAAGATTGAATTTAGCGCATGAGTTATAAAGCACTCACATTGAACACCCATGTTCAGACTCCCTTCCAAAGACAGATCATCCATGATGGACCTGGTGCAATAAGATGACTGTTTTGTTGCCAGGTTGCCATCAGCATTGTTCCTAGTTTTTGGCCTTGTCAAAGCTCTTATTGTAAGCTATTTGGGTAGCTGGCAACTCCCAGAGCTTTGGCTGGGGCTGATCCCTGAGAAGCTTTCCAAGCTCTGGCCATGTGTCCCTGGCCAAGACATGATGACTAAGCATCTTAAGCATCTGCTTCCTGTCCGCCAAGTCTCACCCACAGAGAAAACACACACACATGCCCATGCGCACACATGTACACACATACACATGTAGGTGTGCACATGTGCATACCTGCTATTGGAAACACAATTGAAATTTATGCTCACAGAAAAACTCCTAGCAAGAAGTACCTGTCTCAGAGACATTTGTGTTACCACTCCCTCACCCCTGTCTCTCCTGGACCTCTTCTTGCTCCAGCTTGTGCTGTTCTGTGGGTACAGCCAAAGCATGCTGGCGAGCCTAACATCTTTATAACAGCGAGTCAGAAAACAAAGAGACTCTTGTCTCAAGCTGGGCCAAAGAATGGATACTGTGAAAGCTGATTTCTTTGGATGAGGAAAGCAGAAACAGACCACAGTATATAGGAACATTCCTGGTGGCTCCCTGGGAGGCAGAGGGGCTTCAGCTGCTTGGTGGCAGCATGGGGAGAACAGTTCATGGAACATAGCTCGGGCCTGGGACTTGAACCAGCCCTAGAACCAAAGGGCACTTTCCTGCCATACTCAACCAGTGTTTCTTGTGGAAATATTTGCCCTCAAGAAACATGCAGTCTCTTCATGTCAGTGTGAGGGCTGAAAAAAGAAAACTTGACACTTATTCCCTGACTGGAAGTGAAAGTGAAATCCAAGTCTCAGCAGGTGCCTTCTGCCATTCCTCTGTGTCTTCCCCAGCTGTTGGGAGGGACGGAAGCTGTCTGCTTCCCCACCCCTCCCAGTCCCCCCTTCCCAGCAGTTCTGGAGAGAAGCTGTGAGCCCCATGAGTCTCTGCACCCCATAGTTCCTCCCTACAGTTACTTTACAATCTGGAAGCAAAAGAACAATGACTCTCCTCTTGCTAAAAACAGAGATTAGAAAATATTTTTAAGCCAATGATTTTCATTTTTTTTTTTTTTTCCAAGTGGAGAAGGAAATGGCAACCCACTCCAGTGTTCTTGCCTGGAGAATCCCAGGGACGGGGGAGCCTGGTGGGCTGCCCTCTGTGGGGTCGCACAGAGTCAGACACGACTGAAGCGACTTAGCAGCAGCAGCAGCGGCAGCAGCCTTATACTCTGATTCCTAACACGCTTGTGCACATAGAATAAGGGAAGGATGCTTCAGTGGCTTAACTGTTCTTCTGAACTGTCAAATCAAACCCTCACAAATGTGGGCTGGTAGTCACGTGTTTTAATAAAGTCATTGACTGGTTGGCTTGGTGAAAAGGGTACAATTAATGGAGGAACTCTAAAATGGGCCTTTGATCATGGGTAACATCTGCAAATTTTTCACACTTTAGAACAAATCATATTGCCTGCTGAAGAATGAGTACAGGGTTTGTAGGAGAATGAATGTCCTCGGATTTTTTTAATGGGAAAGTGATCAAGTCCTGTTCAGAGCTCAAAATATATGCGGATTTATACTGCCCTGCTGGTAACAAGTCCAGGAATAGATTATGGCCGTGTTCCCACAATGTAGTCTATAGTTTGAATGACCTGATCTCACTTCCTTTGCACTCCTTGGAAACCCAGCAGTCAGATCTTTGGCGCTTATGTTAAAGGTTGCTAACCACTAAGTAATCCACTTCTGAAATTCTCAGCTAAGATCCTGTAGTGACTCCCTTCAACCTTCTTCCTTGGGATATCAGTCCCTCAACCATAAGATCTCAGCATAAGTGGACCCCCTGTCATTTACCCTGGGTCCCATCTGATGGGTGAATGGGACACTCTCCTACCCTTAGGCTGCTGAAGCTTGAGATATCACGGGAAGGGGGGCATTTCATCTATGGAGTCAGACAAACTGAGTCTCAGTTCTGCTCTGTTACCTCCCAGTGTTGGACTTGGACAAAGTCACTCAACTCCTCTGAGCCTCATATTCCTCATATGCAAAAATAATAAAATATTTCCTGATCTGCCCACTTCATAAGGTATTGAATGAAACACATGTGATAATGAATATAAAAATACTTTATAAACTGTAAAGCAATTACCCATTTAGGGTAACATTATTAATATTATTTGGTACCATGGGGTCATAAGTGAATTTTACTCATCAAAAGCCTACAGCTAAAATAAGAATAATAATAAATTAAATTCCCAGTGTTCTGGCCAACAAATTTCTCTATAATGTACTCCCTCTTTTTCCATCCCCAGGGTAGCATTTTCGGTTGCTCATTAACTTGTTTTTAGCCCAGTAAGAAGGTATTTAAGCAATGACAAATATGTCTGCTGAGTTGTGCAAATAACCAGTCACAAAAGTAGTAGTCACCTACATCTTGAAAGAATCTCAGCTAGTTATGTTTTGTTTTCTTTGGTGTTAGTGGGGCAGTCAGGGCAGGGGAGGACAATGAGTTGGGTAGGGTCATGAAAGGGCCCCTGATTCTTTCCATTCTATCTTGCTCTTAGCTACAAGCAATCTGCT
Organism: Budorcas taxicolor; assembly: GCF_023091745.1. NCBI lineage: Eukaryota > Metazoa > Chordata > Mammalia > Artiodactyla > Bovidae > Budorcas > Budorcas taxicolor. The sequence goes on along the minus strand of NC_068935.1, from coordinate 41,808,234 downwards.
TTCATGCCTTGATCTTCTCTTTTAGAGATCAAATGCCATAGGAAAGCTGAAGGAACCAAAGCTCACTATAATAGCACTTTTCTCTCAGACACAGACCAGGTGGTTCAGGCTAATACATGGACAAGACAGCCATTCCCACCTCACCCCAGAGCTTTGTGCAGTTCCCATGGCTCACGCAGAGGGATTTGGATGCTAACTTTCATAGTGACATTACCAACCAACTGAGTAAGTGTACCCAAAAAGCGGCCATCCCCACGCCTTAGTGTTGACTAGGGAATTACTTCAGGTAAGCTGGTGGAAGATGAGAATAAGGAAAGGTAAAAACTAAAGTTACCATCTTGTTATTTTAAAGGATATATGCTGGGGTTCACGTTTGTGGGTCTACTGCCCTCTGAACCATTAGGCCATGAGGCTTTTATGAGGGGAAATGCTATAATGCTTCTGCTTATTGGTAGACCTTCCATACAGCTGTAAGAATTGGGGAAGTGTTGGGGATAGTGTGAACAATTTGTGACCATTGTATTATATTTTGTCATCAGTTTTCAAATTAAAAGGGAACAGTTGACTATATGAATGTGGCTAAGTGGGGTGATTGATTTTCCCTGGAGGAAGCCATGTTGGCCACTTGAGTGACAGCCTCAACTAATTGCTGTGATCTAGTGTGACTAGAAAGGAATAGGAGGGGGAGGTTCAATACTTACTAGTAGAAAAGAAAGAGCAGAACCAGCAGGAAAGTGCCCAGCCTAGAGCCTCCACCTGAGCTGCTAGATAGAAGTGAAGGGATCCTCACTTCATCCCCAAGGGATCTGGGAGCACCAGAAAGAGATTCAACATCTAATCAAACCTGCGTGATGGCCCTACATTCCCCTGATGAACAGTGGACTCTAGAGGGAGCCAAATCAGAGGAGCCCAGGGGCGCAAGGAATCATGAGCCTGCAGAACAAGGGAGAAACTGAGAGCACGTGGTGAGCACAGTCCCAGGGGCTGCAGGTGGAGATTAGATACGAAGCCAGGCTGAGGTCCCATTCTTAGAGGAGGAACTCAGAGTCATCAGCTGCCCTACAATCACTGACCTTCCACAAAACCCCTGAAATGACACACATTGCACAAGTGTGCACACATGTTATCAAGTCTCTTTCCAATTCAGACAATGCTGTCTGTCAACTTTGTTAATATGGTGAAAAGAATAGAGGTACAGCCATCACCTCTTTCTCCCTCTTATTTGCCTGTGCCAGGGACAGAAGAGTTCCAGTTTCCTTTGGTAGGAATGACATTACTGGCAGTTTTTGTTGTTCGTCTTTCTGAAGGGAAATCTTCTTACAGACCCTGCCTATGTACACACCTGTCCAAGCGATGTTTAATGATCCAGAAAATGATCCAAAGCACTACTGGTTCTTGATGTTTCTAAATAGACTTACTTACTGCCTTTTGATTTTTTTTAAACAATCCTAATGGATATGGGTGATGGTAAATAAAACCTTTAAAGATGAGAATGGGAATACCTGTGCAGACAGAATCTTAATTTATAGCTCATTGGTGGACTTAAGCAATAATATAATTACCAAGTAAACAAAAATGGAGTCAAAGCTAGTCTGCAAATTCTGGTGTCTGAGAACAGTCTCTGTTAGACCAGGGGGCAATCTCATTAGCACATTCAGGATGGCTTTCCGAGTGAAGTGGTTTCCTTGATTAATGATGTGCCTCTCGGAGGTTAGAAAGCAAGTCTTTGTCATCAGCAATCAGTCGCCAACCTCTGCTTCCTTCTCCTGCCTTGCTCCACAGTTGTCATTCAGTAGGTGTTTGATAAATACTTCAGTTATCCATGGGCAAGGTTTACTTGTCAGCATTTGCTTCTTTTTGCATCCTACTTGGTAGCTTTCACCCTCTCTGCTTCTTTCATCGTGTATGTGTACTCACTCGCTTCAGTCACGTCCGACTCTGTGCGACCCCATGGACTGTAGTCCGCCAGGCTCCTCTGTCCATGGGATTCTCCCGGCAAGAATACTGGAGTGGGTTGTCATGCCCTCCTCCAGAGGATCTTCCTGACCCAGGGATCAAACCCGAGTCTTATGTCTCCTGCATTGGCAGGCAGGTTCTTTACCACTAGCGTCTCCTGGGAAGCTTCTTTCATTAGCTTCTTCTAAGTATCCTTCTAGCAATGGAAGTTGTGAGCCAAAAGACATGAGATCCCTCTTCCAGTCCATACCAGGGTAGGGCCTCCTGTGAGGGGGAGGACACACTGTGTGAGACATTGTGAGTCTATAGCCTTGAGTGCATCCTGAGGAGAGTGAGCAGAATGGAGAAGAATCTGCAAACAGGGTCAGTGGAAGGACAATTGAAAAAAAGTCCCAATGTTCAGTCTCTACAAGAGGAGAATTGGGGGCTTCCCTGGTGGCTCAGATGGTAAAGCGTCTGCCTGCAATGAGGGAGACCTGGGTTCGATTCCTGGGTCGGGAAGATCCCCTGGAGAAGGAAATGGCAATCTACTCCAGCACTCTTGCCTGGAAGATCCCATGGATGGAGGAGCCTGATAGGCTACAGTCCATGAGTCCATGGGGTTGCAAAGAGTTGGACACGACTGAGCGACTTCACTTTCACTTTCTACTATTTAGAGGTCTTGCATATGGAAGATGAGAATAGATCTAGAACCGATACTTGGAATTTATAAGGAAATATATTTTGACTGACAAAAAAGTTAAACTTTCCACTTTAAGCGATTCTTCAGTGGAATGGATTGCTCTAGGAAATCAGCTTCCTGAGTCTGGAGGTGCTTGTCTATAGAGTAAGTAGCCATGTATCTGAAGCTGAAGCTCCTGTACTTTGGCCACCTGATGCAAAGAGCTGACTCATTGGAAAAGACCCTGATGCTGGGAATGATTGAAGGCAAAAGGAGAAGGGGGTGGCAGAGGATGAGATGGTTGGATGGCATCATCAACTCAATGGACATGAGTTTGAGCAAACTCTGGGAGGTAATGAAGGACAGGGAAGCCTGGCATGCTGCCATCCATGGGGTCACAGAGTCGGACATGACTGAGTGAATGAACAACCATATATCAGAAACATTGGCTTGGTGTGAGGGTAGAGTGGGATCTCAGAGAATGGATAGATACCTACATTAGGGGCTCTTGACTTCCATGGTCCAGAATAGCTCTGAGATGCTGTGGTTTTATGATGCAGACATGTAAGTATAACAAAAGAGAACCAAGTTGTTGGAGCAAACCAATGAGACAATTTTTCAGGCTCCGGGAAGGAAAGAGGAGTGGAGAAGAGATTTTCTGGTTGTATTTGAGCACCTGTCACCAATTATGATTTTCTGCAACTATCTTCCTAAGCAAATGGATCCTTACAAATGGCAGACTTTTCCAGGGAGCAATTCTTTTCAACATCCTGTCTGTCACTCACAGCCTCTAGATCTGTTTTACTACTATGAGAATCCAGTTCTAATTTCTCCCCAATTATTTCCAGGCTCGTAGCTTCCTGCCTCGTGTTAGAAAAGCAGACTGGGATACGGAGCCTCCTCCAGTTACAAGTCTTTGTCCTTAATGGCTGAATGGTCAATATCAAGGTTGTCCAGTCCACCCTTATCTCCTCCACCACTCTCTCCCTTCCAACTCTGGCCTCAAAGAATAGGCCAGTACATTCAGGTTCTCTAGTGAAGAACCAGAGTGTGTTTTAGTTTGCTTTTTTGTTGCAATTGTTGTTCCTTCCAAATCTGTCATGGACCAATACTTTTGTACAACATAATGAAAGGAAATGATAAAAAAAGGCCTACGGAAATCAAAGCCACAGTTTTTAATTATGAGACTCAGCAGATCTAAAAAATCTCTCTGTCAAATTGCTATAAAAATGTCTAAGTGCTTATTGCAACTTCTGGACTTACCTCCTCGCAGACTGGCAGTAAAGAGCAGCAGACCCCACTCTGAGCGGGAAGAAGTAACCCGCTGTCTGTCTCTGCCTTGGACCGCTCGCTACCCTTGGACCCAGAGGTGGAACAGACTCAAGCAGCAGTCTAGATGGGGGTGGGGGCAGTGGGGTACTGCTGCTGGCTTGCACTGGCTCACATGAGCTGACTGTTCTCTTCAGAATTTTCATGACTCAGTTGTATAAAATAGCCATTATTAAAAATTAAATTCTATATAGCTATAATTATAGTCTATTAAAAACGAGCCTTTCAAAGTTCATCAGATCCTGGTTATTTTAGTACTTTTACCATTGTTGTTGTTCAGTCACTCAGTCACATCTGACTCTTTGTGACCCCATGAACTGCAGCACGCCAGGCTTCCCTGTCTTTCATTATCTCCCGGAGTTTGCTCAAACTCATGTCCATTGATTTGGTGATGTTATCTAACCATCTCATCCTCTGCCACCCCCTTCTTCTCTTGCCATCAGTCTTTCCCAGCATTAGGGTCTTTTCCAATGAGTTGGCTCTTCATATCAGGCGACCAAAGGATTGGAGCTTCAGCTTCAGCATCAGTCTTTCCAATGAATATTCAGGGTTGGATTCCTTTAGAATTGACTGGTTTGGTATTATCTATGCCTTTTTGACATTATCTGTGTCTCCTTGTGCCTGAGTGGTAGAAGGACTCTATATTCTTCCCAACTCTGTGTGTAGTGTCTTCACATCATTAGCTTGAAACTGACCATGACAGAAATGTCTACACCCCAGAAATCACTGAAAACTACAAATAAGGGCTTGACTTATTGTTTTGTTGATTGTCTAGAATCTAGAGTCAAGAAAGTGATGGAAAAAAATGTTAGCAGGGCGATTAAACTTTAAATCGGGTTGTCTCTGTAGCTATTACGTTGTGAATAAATAGCACAATACATCGAGAAACTATTCTTCCACTATTTGAAAACTATTATCCAATTTAGCAGAAAAGTCACTCCTGTCATTGATGAAGGAGTGATGTTCCCGCATAAATCTTTGTTATTTCATTTTTGTCCTGTTCCTTAATGTAAACCAATATATCAAGCAGTGTTCTTGCAGGAACTACACTTGCTTGTCAGTTGCAACCTTGGTCTGGCTACAGATGCCGGAGTCTGGCAAAAGTCAGTGAAAGCATTCTGTGAAAACCAACTGGCTTTTTCTGGAGTTTAAAGAATATTGATAGATTTTATGATATGTAAATTGTATGACCTATATCCTTTATTTCAACAAAATTTAAAATAAGCCAACATGCATGCTTTTTTTTTCTTTTGAGAGAGAGCCAGTTATTAAACATTTACCAGCACGTCATGGGGTAAAGGGAGTGCTTTGAAAGATTATTTTCCTTCCTTCATCCTTAAAGTTTCTAGGGTTGAATCAATAGCTCTTTATACCACAAGTGGGAGAAAATTTCTCTCTTCCAAAGTTATGCTGGCAAATGAAAGAGCCCCTCATTTTCAGTTAGTCTGAAATCTAAGATGCCTTTGGAATTCCTTAGGAATCCTAGAATTGGAAACTTGGAAACTATTAACCAGATGCATAAAGTTTTTTTTTTTCTTCCTCAAAAGCCCTTATTCCCTGTTGAGGTTGATGGACTGCCATTGAAATCTCTCTGCTAACCAATGGAAATCTCTTCAGCTCCCTTCCAAATCTAGATGGGAGTCTTGTAGGCCAGCTCATGGGGCACCAAAGCAAGGACCACTTTCAGAGCTGAGTCTCCCTATATCGGCGGGTATTAACACAAATGAATACCGTGTGCTGATATTAGCCCTGTTTCACAGACTGAGAGTGGCACTCCTAATATCAGGTTACATTTTGTTGGCTTGGTAATAATTTTTTTAACCACCAACCATATGGGCAGAGGTTGGAAGGAAAGCTAAATTTGGAACACACCCCCACTCTCCCTTTTAACATTTCTTTCTTGTTTGTGCCAGGAGGCAACATATTACTCACACTCACATTAACAGCACTGGTTGCTATAGGACTGAGGAATGAGATTCTCCCAAAATGCAGTTGGAGGAGGGTATTGGAGATTTTCTACCCAAGTACGCAACAGTGCAGTCAGAACGTCTGTGCTCTGCTTCTGCAGATTTCTGAACGTGTCTGTGCACACAGCAGTAGAAGACTAAATCAATAATGAAAGGATTTCATGTCTATTGGCTCATAAGGGCTTTATCCTTTTTAGTTGACATCCATAGATAGCACTTTTCTGCCCTAATATCTTTCTGACTCAGGCGTTTTAGAGCATGGAGCCATGAATTTCTCTCTCCGTTTAGTTTTTTATGTTCTGGCTTTCCTTCTGCCCATCCGCCACTTCATGAAGATGGATTAGGTTTTGGTAGTGGTAATGATTTGGGCAGTATCTGTAGAAATTGTGCACATTTCAGTTCCAGGGCTTTCTCAACCTGAATACGTAAGGCCTAAATCAGGAGTTTTAGCATCTCAAAGGAATTTAGAATCAAATTCAGCTTAAGGAATGGAAATTAGTCTACCTTCCTCCAAGGAGCTGTTGTAGTCTCCCTACGATGGCAACTTGAGGTCAGAAGGGCATTCTCCTTGCTGTCCCTGGATTCCAGGAAACAATGAGAAGTCATGAAGCCAGATCTCACAGCCCAGCCTTTCTCAATCAGGCCCAGCCTCCTCCTCTAATCTTGTCTCCCGCTAATCCCTACCCCACCCTATGTTCCAACTACTTTGAATTTCTCGCTGTTCCTGAACTTGCTGTTCTGCTCTTTAAGGCCTGCATGAGCCTTTATAAATCCCTGTATTTGCGACACACATAAAGCACCTAGCTCAGTGTGTGCCCCTTGGTGGGTTCTAATAAATGTTGGCTGTTAATACTCTGCACATGCTGGTTTTTTAGCCCAGAAAAGTTTCTCCTTCTTTACCTTTAAAACTCAGCTCAGATGTGCCTTCCTCCACAGTGAATCCTTGCCCTCGGCAGAGTGCTTTGTTTTGTTAATACCCATTCTAGCCGTTATGAGCTTAAAGTCAGGTAATTGCCAGTGCCCGACACATCACTGGCGCTCAGTAAGTTTTTGTTGCGTGACCCTGGCCATACAGCTATGAATAAGCACAGTACCTGCCCATGTAAGCACCTAGTCCAGTCGGGAGCATGAGGGACAGACACTGAACTAGATAATTATGATGTGATGTGATTAAGGTACGGATTGCTATATGCACGTGGGGTTGTGGAAACACAAAGGAAAAGCTTCAGACCCAGACAGGGTGGTCAGAAAGTAAGCTGAGTCTTAAAACAATGTATTAGAGTCAGGGGAAAGGTGGAAGGCATTGCAAGGCAGGAGGATAATATGAGAAAAGACATGGAGGTGAGAAAGAGCATGGTGGTTCTGGGAACAATATGCAGCATGATGGGCCACAGCAAAGAGAGGCGAGAGGTGAGGCCAGAAGATTAGTTAGGGTCAGAGCATGAAAGCCTTCTCTGCCTTGTTAAGGAGCTTGGCCTTGATCCTATAGCAGGGTCTATAAATTCACAACATATGGGTCATCAGCCTCCCCACTCCCACCCCTCTCATGGCAGACACTGATAATCAATCACAGCACCCCATTCCACTGGGCCCAGATGTGACCTCATAATCCTTCTCAACATACTACTGCAGGGCACACCACCGAGAGATCAGAGGTGGCACTCTGGTGTAAGATTTTCCACGTGTGGGTATATGAAGGTTGGGAGTTTGCGAGAGTACGAGTTATGGGAGAATTATGACGTGGTCAGACTTGCATTTTGGAAATCTCTGTGCACATTAAGAAGAAGAATCAACAGAGCCCAATTGTTTAGATGTGGCAAGATGAAGAAGAAAGAGTAGTCAAGAGCCAGATGATTGTTCCCACCTTGGGAAAGTGGGCAGATCCCAGTGCCATTCAGAGAAAGCATGAAGGAGGTAGTGATAGATTTGGCATGATAACAAGAGCTCACTTTTTTTGAGTGTTTACTATATACTGAGTAATGTTTTCAGCATTTTCAGTGAAGCAATTGATTTTATCCTCCCAACAACCCTGTCGGGTAGGTACCATTATTATTTCTGTTTTGCAGATGAAGAAACTGCACAGAGAGGTGTAGAATATTAAAGGCCTAACAAAATCAGTGGCACTGAGAGAGATCATTAGGGCAAGAAAAGCTGAAAACACATCACTGAGTCATTTGGATGAATATAAAGAGAGCCAATCAAGTCACCAGGCACCCATGCTAGGGTTTATCTGTTTGTCTTTAATCTTTTGGAAACCAAAGCATTTATCATTCTTGGAAAGGGACCTCTGTGACGTGTACACACATCTGTTCTACTCATAGGGCAGACATCAGTAGGAAAGTGAAATCAGTCTGTCAGTTCAGATGCTCAGTCATGTCCAACTCTTTGGGACTCCATGGACTGCAACACGCCAGGCTTCCCTGTCCATCACTAACTCCCAGAGCTTACTCAAAACTCATGTCCATCGAGTCGATGATGCCATTCATCTCATCCTGTGCTGTCCCCTTCTCCTCCTGCCTTCAATCTTTCCCAGCATCAGGATCTTTTCCAATGAGTCAGTTCTTCACATCAAATGGCCAAAGTATTGGAGCTTCAGCTTTAGCATCAATCTTGCCAATGAATATTCAAGACTGGTTTCCTTTAGGATTGACTGGTTTGAATACCTTGCTCCAAGGGACTCTCAAAAGTCTCCTCCAGCACCACAGTTCAAAACCATCAATTCTTCGGCGCTCAGCTTTCTTTATAGTCCACCTCTCACATCCATACATGATTACTGGAAAAGCCATAGCTTTGACTAGACAGACCTTTGTTGGCAAAGTAATGTCTCTGCTTTTGAATATGCTGTCTAGGTTGGTCAGAGGTTTTATTCCATGGAGCAAGCTACTTTTAATTTCATGAATTGAGTCACCATCTGGAGTGATTTTGGAGTTCAAGAAAATAAAGTCTCCCATTGTTTCCATTGCTTCCCCATCTATGAAGTGATGGGACCAGATGCCATGATCTTAATTTTCTGAATGTTGAGTTTCAACCCAGCTTTTTCACTCTCCTCTTTCACTTTCATCAAGAGGCTCTTCAGTTCCTCTTCGCTTTATTCCATAATAGTGGTATCATCTGCATATCTGAGGTTATTGATATTTCTCCCAGCAGTCTTGATTCCAGCTTGTGCTTCACATGATGTACTCTGCATGTAAGTTAAACAAGCAGGTTGACAATATACAGCGTTGATGTACTCCTTTCCCAATTTGGAACCAGTCTCTTTTTCCATGGCTGGTTCTGTTGCTTCTTGACCCACATACTGATTTCTCAGGAGGCAGGGAAGGTGGTCTGGTATTCCCATCTCTTGAAGAAGTTTTCACAGTACTGTTGAAGCCTAGCTTAGAGAATTTTGAGCATTACTTTGCTAGCGTGTGAGATGAGTGCAATTGTGCAGTAGTTTAAACATTCTTCGGCATTGCCTTTCTTTGGGATTGGAATGAAAACTGACCTTTTCCAGTCCTGTGGCCTCTGCTGATTTTTTTTTTTTAATTTCTTTACATTGATCACTGAGGAAGGCTTTCTTATCTCTCCTTGCTATTCTTTGGAACTCTGCATTCAGATGGGTATATCTTTCCTTATCTCCTTTGCCTTTACCTTCTCTTCTTTTCTCAGCTATTTGTAAAAGGCAGGCAGAATGAAATCCACAATCACAGAAAACTAACCAAACTGATCACATGGATCACAGCCTTGTCTAACTCAATGAAACTATGAGCCATGCCATGTAGGGCCACCCAAGACAGACAGGTCATGGTGGAGAGTTTTGACAAAACATGGTCCACTGGAGAAGGGAATGGCAAAATGGTTCTCTTGCCTTGAGAACCTCATGAATAGTAAGAAAAGGCAAAGAGATAGACACTGAAAGATGAACTCCCCCAGTCAGTATGTTACTGGAGAAGAGTAGAGAAATAACTCCAGAAAGAAGGAAGAGAGTCAAAGAGAGTCTAAGAGAAAACAACACCCAGTTGTGGATGTGACTGGTGATGGAAGTAAAGTCCGATTCTGTAAAGAACAATATTGCATACGAACCTGGAATGTTAGGTGTGTGAATCAAGGTAAATTGGAAGTGGTCAAACAGAAGATGGTAAGAGCAACCATCGACATATTAGGAATCAGTGAACTAAAATGGACTGGAATGGGCGAACTTAATTCAGATGACCATTTTATCTACTACTGTGGGCAAGAATCCCTTAGAAGAAATGGAGTAGCCCTCATAGTCAATAAGAGTCCAAAATGCAGTACAATCTCAAAAATGACAGAATGATCTCTGTTTGTTTCCAAGACAAACCATTCAACATCACTGTAATCCAATTCTTTGCCCCAACCACTAATGCTGAAGAAGCTGAAGTTGAACAGTTCTATGATGACCTATAAAATCTTCTAGAATTAGCACCAAAAAAGATGCCCTTTTCATCATAAGGGATTGGAATGCAAAAATAGGAAGTCAAGAGATACCTGGAGTAACAGACAAGTTTGGCCTTGGAATACAAAATGAAGCAGGGCAAAAGCTAACAGTTTTGCCAATCAAACGCACTGGTCATAGCAGACACCCTCTTCCAACAACACAGGAAATAACTCCACACATGGACATCACCAGATGTTCAACACTGAAATCACATTGATATAATCTTTGCAGCCAAAGATGGAGAAGCTCTATACAGTCCACAAAAACAAGACCAGAAGCTGACTGTGGCTTAGATCAGGAACTCCTTATTGCAAAATTCAGACTTAAATTGAAGAAAGTAGGGAAAACCACTAGACCATTCAGGTATAACCTAAATCAAATCTCTTACAATTATACGGTGGAAATGACAAATAGGTTCAAGGGATTAGATCTGATAGGGTGCCTGAAGAACTATGGACGGGGGTTCCTGAAGAACTATGGATGGAGCTTCATGACATTGTACAAGAGGCGGTGATCAAAACCATCCCCAAGAAAAAGAAATGCAAAAAGGAAAGTAAATTAAAACAAGCCTATCCGAATGATGACCTATATGATTTCCAAATGAATCTTCAGAAGCAAAAGGCAAATGAGAAAAGGAAAGATATGTCCATTTGAATGCAGAGTTCCAAAGAATAGTGAGAGATAAGAAAGCCTTCCTCAGTGATCAATGCAAAGAAATAGAGGAAAACAATAGAATGGGAAAGACTACAGATCTCTTCAAGAAAATTAGAGATACCAAGGGAACATTTAATGCAAAGATGGGCACAATAAAAGACAGAAATGTTCTTAATGACCCAGATAACCATGATAGTGTGATCACTCACCTAGAGCCAGACATCCTAGAATGCAAAGTCAAGTGGGCCTTAGGAAGCATCACTACCAACAAAGCTAAAGGACGTGATGGAATTCCAGCTGAGCTATTTCAAATCCTAAAAGATGATGCTGTGAAAGTGCTGCACTCAATATACCAGCAAATTTGGAAAATTGCAGTGGCCACAGGACTGAAAAGGTCAGTTTTCATTCCAATCCCAAAGAAAGGCAATGCCAAAGAATGTTTAAATTACCACACAACTGCACTCAACCTCACACGCTAGCAAAGTAATACTCAAAATTCTCTAAGCTAGGCTTCAACAGTACGTGAACCAAGAACTTCCAGATATTCAAGCTGGATTTAGAAAAGGCATCGCAATCAGAGATCAAATTGCCAACATCTGTTGGATCATAGAAAAAGCAAGAGAGTTCTAGAGAAACATCTATTTCTGCTTCTTTTACTACGTTAAAGCCTTTGACTGTGTGGATCACAACAAACTGTGGAAACTTCTTCAAGAGATGGGAATACCAGACCACCTAACCTGCCTCCTGAGAAATCTGTATGCAGGTCAGGAAACAACAGTTAGAACTGGGCATGGAACAACAGACTGGTTCCAAATCAGGAAAGGAGTACGTCAGGGGTATATATTGTCATCCAGCTTCTTTAACTTATATGCAGAATGCATCACGCGAAATGCTGGGCTGAATGAAGCACAAGCTGGAATCAAGGTTGCCAGGAAAAATATCAATAGCCTCAGATATGCAGATGATACCACCCTTATGGCAGAAAGCAAAGAGGAACTGAAGAGCCTCTTGATGAAAGTGAAAGAGGAGAGTGAAAAAGCTGGCTTAAAACTCAGCATTCAGAAAACCAAGATCATGTCATCTGGTTCCATCACTTCATGGCAAAAAGATGGGGAAACAATGGAAAGAGTGACAGACTTTATTTTCTTAGACTCCAAAATCACTGCAGATGGTGACTGCAGCCATGAAATTAAAAGATGCTTGCTCCTGGAAGAAAAGTTCTGACAAACCTAGACAGCATATTCAAAAGCAGAGACATTACTTTGCCAACAAAGGTCCATCTAGTCAACGATATGACTTTCCCAGTAGTCATGTGTGGATGTGAGATTTGGACTGTAAAGAAAGCTGAGCACCAAAGATTTGATGCTTTTGAACTGTGGTGTTGGAGAAGACTTTTGAGTGTCCCTTGGACTGCAAGGAGATCCACCAGTCCATCCTAAAGGAAATCAGTCCTGAATATTCATTGGAAGGACTGATGCTGAAGCTCCAATACTTTGGCCACCCATTGGGAAGAACTGACTCATTGGAAAAGACCCTGATGCTGGGAAAGATTGAGGGCAGGAGGAGAAGGGGACAGCAGAGGATGAGATGGTTGGATGGCATCACCGACTCGATGGACATGAGTTTGAGCAAGCTCCAGGAGTTGGTGATGGACAGGGAAGCCTGGCATGTTGCAGTCCATGGGGTCACAAAGAATTGGACACAACTGAGTGACTGAACTGAACTGAGTGTTCACAAATTAAAAGAGCAAGATTAGAGGGGTACTGGATTTTAAAAGAATACATCACGATGAATTGTGCTGTGTTTTTCCAATGATTAACCTTTTCTTATTTCAGTGATGATACACAGTGTACATTTGTGTGTATGTAAATGTATGTATTTGATCCATTTGTTTAGTAACTTCTTGCCTTCTAAAGCACTTTTTCATTCCCCATTAAAGTGTTCTAATCAGGAATCTAATTGCTTTAAGGAATAGCTATTTTGGTGGGTAATAGATGTGTTGTTATTTTCATCTTAGCTTCATGTCTGGCTGTCTGGGCTGCATCAGTGGCATAGTGGCAAAAGCACTACCAGGAGACAAAGCACTTTGGCCGGGAGGGGAAAAATGTCCTTGTCTAAGACCTGAGCAGACAGCTCTGCATTGGTGTCAAATAGTAGTGAAGACTGTGCAGCCTGTATTTCCTGATCCCCAGACCAAGTTGCCTATTAACCCTGAACTCAGATCATGAGACCATGGGTGTGCTAATGATTCCAGTGTTGTCTGGAACTTTTTATAGCTACAAGTGTCCATCTTTTGCCTGAACATACCAATCTGATTATCAGCTACTTCTCTTTGATCAGATCATTCATTACATCTGCCTGTGATGCCCTCTGTTCTCCCCTCCAGTACTTAAATCCTCCTCCTCAAAACTCATGTTTGATGGCCTCAGCCTTCCATGTCTCTTCCTTTTCCAAAACCCTGGATCCACCATTCTGCATATAACAAAAATCAACTAGCAGATTGTGATTTACAAACAGCTTTCAAATTCATCATCTGTTTAAACCCTTCTGACAGTCCTATGTGGCTTTAATATTAGCTTGTGTACAGGAGAAAACCGAGGCTCAGAGAGTTGGATTACTGGCCCAAGGTCAGTGCATGGTAAGAACTAGAATTGGAGCCCAGCTCTTTCTGATGACAAAAAGCATTTCCATAACTACCTTGCTACATGACCCAGCACATGTAGCTGATGAATATTTGTTGATGATGATGATGAGAACAGTCCTCTTATGCTGGTAAATAGCCATTGACTTTCTCCATGGACTTGATGCTCAAAATCATAACAGCCTCAGCAGGCGTAGTTCAGGGTCTCTCCAGCCTTCAGGGATTAGATTGTGAAGGGATGAGCTGAAAGCATGGTGCTCAGGACAGTTTTGTTGGGCTGGTCTGGGTTCCCTCTCCTTTCTCTCTCTCTATAACCCAGTATCTTTCCCATGAATCACAGTCCCTCTGGGTGCCTGAGTCTGGCCCTAAAGCAGGGACCGTAGAGCACATGGGGTTTGAGTAACTCACTCTCCATGCTTGGGAGATCTGAGTTCACGCCTCTCCGCTCCACTTGAGACCTACAATTATTGACCCACAGCACATTCTTATGCTCTGTGACCATCTGGCCTGAGTACGTCCTAGGCTATCATTTGCTGGGGCAGCAGTTGGTTTAGACAGCTTATCCTGAACATATCTTTGGAAACCTGCATAATCTTGGTTCTGGGAGACTGAGCAGGCAGCCAGGCTAAAGGCCCCATGTGCTGTTCTTGGGCCCAATGCCCCAGCTAAAATAATACATTTGGAATTATTCATTATCCCTTCCATGCAACTCTAAATTTTAAATTGCATACTTGTGAGTGAGCCTGGCTTTTTGTAGGTCTTTCGTGCATTAGAGAATTGCATGTTACAGAGATTCAAAATGATTGTGGGAATGAACTTCATTCTAGCAGTAACAACAACAACAATAGTCAGAAACATAGTAACGCTCAACACTGGTAATTCTCTCTGTGATTACACTGGCCTGAATATTACATTTAATCTCTACAATATACTATGAAAGGTTGGTGATATTATATCCCCCATTTTACAGATGAGGAAAATGAAGCTCAGAGAGATTAAGTAAATGTCTTAAGATTATGCAACTAATAAATGGTTGAACCCAGATTCCAACCCATGCCTTTTTGGCTCCAAAGGCCATGAAATTCTTAAGACTAACCTCTGCTCTGCCTCCTCCCTTCTTGCTTCATAGGACACTTGTCTATGCCATGTAAGCCTTCAGTTGGCAGCCCATGAGTCAGGTCCACAAACAGGTCATGACCAGGATTCAGTGCTAAGGTCCTGAAGCTGGTCATTCTATCTATGCTGTGCTCCACTGGCCAACCCTGAGCCGCCTTGTTCTTGGTTCTTGCAATGAGAAAAAGTAGACACAAGAATAGAGTGCAAATAGAGTGCAAGGGAGGATATCACTAAATTGGTCAACTTGGACTTTTGTAAAAGTATAAACAAATCTGGTCTAGTATTTATTCCTCTTTTCCTTGAGCCTAGACATGCTCACAAAATCAGTCCACTTTTCTGGCCAGCCGAAGATTGGACATGAAGAAGAGATCAGTTTTAAACATCTACAACCTTGGCTGAAAAGTATAAATTTGTTCACAGAAAAGTCTGGTAAGAAATGACAAAAAATCTAAAATAACTCGAACCAGTGGTTATCTTTGGCTCATATGATGTGGCCAATGAATATAGATAATCTCCACTTTATAAAGAATGTTGCATTTATTAATGTGGGCCTCTATGGAATCTCATTTTAAATGAGTTGATGAACTGGTCTTTTTTTTTTTTTAGTAACAGCTTTTTTTAATATCATTAAAATACCTATATAATCAACCATTTTAAGTGTAGAATTCAGTGGTTTTTAGCATATTCACAGAGTTGCACAACTGTTATTACCACAATTTGAGAATATGTTCATTATCTGAAAAAGGAACTCCATGTCCCTTAGTCATAGACCCTTATCCCTCCCAGTTACCTCCCCCCCAATTCTAGGTAAGCACTAATCTACTTTCTGTTTCTATGACTTTGCCTGTTCTTGAAATTTTATATAGATGGAATCTTACTACATGTGATCCTTTGTGACTGGCTTCTCTCATTCAGCATAATACTTTCAAGATTCATTCATGTTGAAGTATGTATAGTACTTCAGTTTTTTTTATTGCCAAATAGTATTTCATTGTATGAATAGATCACAATGTACTGTTGATGGAAGTTTGAGTTGTTCCCACTTTTTGGCTATTATAAATAATTCTGCTATGAACAAGATTTTGTGTGGATATGTTTTTGTTGCTCTTGGAAATAAAACTAGGAATGGACTTTCTGGGTCTTAGGTTAGGTCTTTGCTGTTTTGAGAACTGCCAGATTGTTTGTCAAAGTGACTACACTATTTTACATTATCACCAGTGGTATGTGAATGTTTCGATTTCTCCACATCCTTTCCAATATTTATTACCTTTTTTATTATATCCTAGTGGATGTGATGTGGTCTCTCCTTGTGGTTTGGATTTGCCTTTTCCTGATAACTAATGATGTTGAGCATCTTTTCATGTGCTTATTGGCCATTTGTAGATCTTCTTTGTGGAAAAATGTCTATTCAGATCCTTTGACCACTTTAAATTGTTATTTTTTTTTCACTGCTGAGTTGTATTTATATATTCTAGATACAAAACTCCTACCAGATAGACTTGCAAATGTATTCTCCCATTCTTGAGTTACCTTTTCACTTTAAGCTATTGTTTGCGGCACAAAAGTTTTTCATTTTGGTAGTGTCCAGTTTATTTTTTTTCTTTTTTCACTTGTGCTTTTCATGTCATGAGGGAATGATTGCATAATCTCAGGTCAGAAAGATTTACACTTCTTCTAGGAGTTTTATAGTGTTAGTTCTTACATTTAGGTCTTTCGATCCATTTTAATTTTGGCACATAGTGTGAGATAGGGATCCAAATTCATTCTTCTGCACATGGATATCCAGTTATGCCACCACATGTTGAAAAGGCTATTCTTTCTCTATTGGATGATCTTTATACTGTCATCAAAGTCAGTTTATTACAAATGTGAAAGTTCATTTCTAGACTTTCAATTTTATTCTATTAATATATACTTTTGCCAGGTCCTCACTGTCTTGATTTCTATATGTGCAGTAAGTTTTTAAACATGGAAATGTGAGGCCTCCAACTTTGTTCTCCTTTTTCAAGATTGTTTTGGCTATTGTGGGTATTTTGAATTTCCTTAAGAATTTTAGGATCTGCTTGTCAATTTCTAGATTTGCACAAATATTTGGGGGACTTGATACTTTATCAATATTAAGTCTCCCAGTCCATGAATGGGGTGACTTTTCGCTTATCTAGATCTTTAACTTTTTTCAACAGTGTATTATAGTATTCAGAATATAGGTTTTGCATGTCTCTTATTAAATGTATGCCTACATATTTTATTGTTTTTGATATTATTATAAATGGAATTGTTTCCCTAATTTAATTTTCTGATTGCTCATCCCAAGTGTATAGAAATACAGTTGACTTTTGTATATTAATCTAGTATTCTGCTACCTTGCTGAACTCATTTATTACTTCTAATATTTTTTAGTGATTTCCTCAGAATTTTATACATGCAGAATTGTGTTTTCTGCAAATAAAGATAATTTCACTGCTTCCTTTCCAGTCTGGATACTTTTTATTTCTTTTCTGGCCTGACTACACTGGCTATAACTTCTACTACAGTGTTGAATAGAAGAGGCAAGATCTGACATCCTTCTTGTTCCTGACATTATGGGGGAAGCTTTTATACATTCCCCCTTTTTTTTAATTTTTTTTATTTTTAATTTTTAAAAAATTTTTATTACATTCACCCTTAAATATGATGTTAGCACTGGGTTTTTTGTGGATGCCCTTTATCATTTTGAAGAAATTCCATACTATTCTTTTGTTAAGTGCTTTTATCATGAAAAAATGTTGAATTTTGTCAAATCCTTTTTCTGCATTTATTGAAAAAAGTATGTGGGATTTGTCTTTATTCTGATAATATGGTGTATTATATTGTTTATATTTTGTATGTTAAACCAACCTTGCATTCCTAGGATAAATCTCATTTGGTCATGGTATATGGTCCTTTTTACATGTTGCTGGATTTGCTTTGCTTATATTTTGTAAAGTTTTGTGCTTATACTTATCATGGATATTGGTCTGTAGTTTTTTCCCCTTTGTGTTATATTTACATAGTAGTATCATGGCCTCATATAATGTTAGTAGTGTTTCCACTTCTGCTTTTTGGAAGAGTTATGAAGGATTGTTGTTAATTCTTCTTTCAACATTTGATAGAAAAAGCCATCTGGGCCTGGGCTTTGTCACTCCAGATTTTCTATTTCTTCTTAAGTCAGTTTTGGTAGTTTGTGTATTTCTATTAATATATCCATTTCATCTAGGTTATCTAATGGTGTTGGTATACAGCTGTTCACAATATTTCCTTATAATTTTTTCCCATAAGATTAGTTGTAATGTTCCTTTTTCATTCCTGATTTTAGTAATTTTTTTCCTCTTTCTTTTCCTTATTCACTTGAGCTAAATGTTGGTCAATTTTCTGATATTTCAAAGAACCAATTTTTGGTTTTGTTGATTTCATCTATTGGCTTTTCTGTTTTCTGTTACAGTGATTTTGGTTAATTTCCCAAATGACTTTCTTCTTTGATCTGATTTATTTATTTATGTACACAACATACTACTGCTGCTGCTAAGTTGCTTCAGTCGTGTCCGACTCTGCAACCCCATAGACGGCAGCCCACCAGGCTCCCCCGTCCCCGGGATTCTCCAGGCAAGAACACTGGAGTGGGTTGCCATTTCCTTCTCCAATGCATGAAAGGGAAAAGTGAAAGTGAAGTCGCTAAGTCGTGTCCGACTCTTCGCGACCCCATGGACTGCAGCCTACCAGGCTCCTCCATCCATGGGATTTTCCAGGCAAAAGTACTAGAGTGGGGTGCCATTGCCTTCTCCGTACACAACATAAACCTAAATAAACTATATTGAAAAAGAAATCACAAGTAAAATAGAAAACACTTTGAGATAAATGAAAATGAAGATACAACATACTAAAACTTAATGGCTTCAGGGAAAGTAGTGCAGTGCCATGACCTGCCCTTCAACCTTCCTTTCAAACTTCCATTCCCTTCCATTCAAACTTCTCTTCTCTTCCCTTGCCTATCCTTTCCTACCATTTCCTATCCTTCCCTTCCCTCCCCTTCCCTATCCTTCCTGTACCTTCCCTATTCTTCCCTTCCATATACTTCCCTTCCCTATCCTTCCCATCCTTTTCCTATCCTTCTCTAAATTTCCCTATCTTTCCTTATCCTTCCCTCCTCTTTCCTATCCTTCCCTCCCCTTGCCTCCCCATCCTTATCTTTCACTATTCTTCCCTCCACTTCCCTATCTTTCCCGTCCATTCCCAATCCTTCCATAAGTTTCCCTATCTCTTTTCATTTCCCTAGCTTTCCTTATCCTTCTCTTTCCTCCTCTCCCATTCCCTTCCCTTCCCTATCCTTCCCTATCTTTCCCTTCCATTCTCTATCCTTCCCTCCATTTTCCTAAATTTCTCTATCTTTCCTTATCCTTTCCTTCCCTTCCCTTCCCTTCCCTGCTGCTGCTGCTGCTGCTGCTGCTGCTAAGTCGCTTCAGTCGTGTCCAACTCTGTGTGACCCCATAGACAGCAGCCCACCAGGCTCCCCCGTCCTTGGGATTCTCCAGGCAAGGACACTGGAGTGAGTTGCCATTTCCTTCTCCAATGCATGAAAGTGAAAAGTGAAAGTGAAGTCGCTCAGTCGTATCCGACTCAGCCTTCCCTAAATTTCCCTATCTTTCCTTATTTCCGTATCTTTCCTTATTCTTCCCTTCCCTTCTCTATCCTTCCCTATCCTTTCCTATCCTTCCTTCCCCTTTTCTCTCCTTCCTTCCTCTTCCCTATCCTTCCTTCCCCATCCCTATCCTTCCTTCCCCATCCCTATCCTTCCCTTCCCTGTCTTTCCCTTTCCTATCCTTCCCTTCCCTTCCCTATGCTTCCTTTTCCCTTTCCTTTCAGAAGAGACTTCCTATAGATCTGTTTTTAACCCTAAAATCAAATGGTAATTGTGAATCACATGCCCTCTTCTAAAGGACATGGAGGAAGGATCTTTGATTGAACTTTCCACTTTGTGGCTTATCTGAACTTGCAGCTTACAATCCTTCTGCCATGCCTCCCAGGCTGAAGCAACTGATGTAAACCAGCACAGAAGTGAGGGGATTTTGAGTACGTGAATGTGGTGGTTTGTTATCCTGTTGCTGAAGCCATAAGAGCCCAGAAAGTAAGAAACCTCTATTTGACCAGTATTCTCAGTCTCCTCACTGACAAAATCAGATCAGCTGTAGAAAATGGCTACCAATACACCTGGAAAGAAGTAGACAGCCTAAATGTGTAGAACACAATGGCTGGCTCTGAGTGACTGGATGAAGTCAAACGTGATGCCTAAATTGTCTGTTGCTATCATTTATGCCATTTTTAAAAGCTGGCTGTACCTCAAAAAAATAAGTTCTGGAACTAATTTCCTATTTTAAATGGTGTTCAATATTGCCTTTTGTCAGTGAAAATTTCTTACTTGTAGATTTATAAGGTAATGCAAATAAACATCAAAGAAATAAAAATATTATGATCAACCAAGATGTGGGTTTCAAGACAAAAAGAAAAAATCCAATCTCTTTTCATTATTCTAAATTCTCATGATACTTATGCCATGCCCATATGTATAAGTTTATAAAGCTATGCAATAATAAAAATCACAGACATTCACAGTAGGTAAGCTTAAGTTTGAAACACAGGAGAACCATTTCTTATGAGATCTTTTTTTGACTTCTTACATAAATGCTCTTAAAATCAACCACAAAATATCCTGTCTCTAAGTACTAAAATTGGGTGCACACTGGCTACAGTAATATAAAGATGGCCAAAGACCAGCTTCTCAGACCTGGACTGTATATCTAATTCTCTTTCAGCAAATCAAGCTAGTAAAGGCAGTGAATCTCATGCTGAGAAAAGACAGAAGCCCAAGCTCAGTAGGGCCTGATTCTACTGAGAGCTGAGGCACTGGATGCCTTTAAGAGAATCCTTTTGTTCAACTTAAAATGAATCATCCGCAGATGTGCCCATTTCATATTACATTCATTAATATCTCTGTTTTAAAATGTTCTTTTTTGATACAGATGTGTTAAAGCTGATGTTTCTAGCATAACCAAAGTTTATGTAATCTAAAATAACTTCCATCTGCTAATACTCATTATGCAATATGAAGATGGCTCTTAAGAGCTTACTGTCCATATCTATAGGGACACTATGCAGATATGGCCACATGTGTCTCACATTTAACCATAAGATGGATACCAATGTCCATTCAGCACAGAGTAATGTGAAATACAACATTTAATTCCCAAATGCTAATTTTGCTAAGAAAAATATAAAACCTTTCTGTTGGGAAAAGAATTTATAGAATCAGGCTTCAAGGCTATTATAACTGAAGTTGTATCTTTACTTCAATTAAAGTTCCCATCAACAGTGATGGTCAGGAACTCGGTTCATGGCAGTGGGCTCTCCTGTGAAGAAGGGCAACTTCTGTCCCCAGCTCCCAGGAACTTGGATCATGGTTTCTAAGTCTCACACACACACACTAGCAACACATAGTTGGTCCTAAAATCTTCCTGGTGTTTGGCTGTAGACAGAAATAGAGCAGGAACACCACAGCTTTGAAAGGATTGTAGCTCCAAGGTTAAAAGCTTATCTGCATTGGGCAACTGCTTTATATTTGTTCATTTATTGAATTGAAGGTGGGAGAAGGGGTTGACAGAGGATGAGATGGTTGGATGGCATCACCAACGTGATGGACATGAGTTTGAGTAGGCTCCAGGAGTTGGTGACGGACAGGGAAGCCCGCTGTGCTGTGGTCCATGGGGTTGCAAGGAGTCTGACATGACTGAGTGACTGGACTAAACTACTCATTTTTTTCATGGCCCTCTATAGTTTCATCCTACTCAGCCTTTCCCATCTAATCCCTTGCTTCTTCTCTCTCAGTACAGCCAAAGTGTTTCCTGAATATTTTCCATTTTTCCATGCCTCTGTGCTTCTCTATATACCATTCTTTTTCCATCTGAAATATTTATATGTGTCCTTCCACTTCCTCCTTCCCCTTAATCTCCACTTATCCATACCTACCCATGCTTTCCAGCCTCCTTTTCAGTGCTTCTTGCCTCATAAAATTTCCACGAATTTAAAACATTCATACCCAACCCAGAAGTGCTCAGTTCCTCCTCTAAACTCTCTCTGTACCTGACTGAGACAATATAACATAGTAGATAAGAATGTAGCCACATACAAGTGCTTTGGACAACCACACGTCTCTGAGTCTCAGTCCCTAAATTTGTAAAATGGAGATATCACTACTTCATAGGATTCTTATGAGGGTTAAATGAAATTATGTGCACTAAGAACCCACATGGTGGATGCTCTGTCAATTGTAGGTGGCCTTAAGCACAGGGACCATGTCTTGTTCAACTTTGTACCCTCAGCACTTAGCATTGTTCCTGGCCCAGAGTGGGCACTAGGTGAATGTTTCTGGAGTCAATAGGCACCCCTTTAATAAAGGGAACGTGGTGGAGAGGGAAGACATGCTTTCTAGACATCTGGGAGGTAATCTACTGGGTCTGTCACTTGCCTCCCCCTAGCTTCCTTGTTAGCCTACAAAAGGGAGCTGCTCACTGTGGACTGTAGTAGCTTTCTCTCTGCTTAAGTTGGCCATCAGGTTGAACAATACAAATTGGGTGTTCAGTGCTTCATTCTAGCCTTCTGATTATTCTCTG
The DNA here is from genome assembly GCF_023091745.1 of Budorcas taxicolor. Lineage (NCBI taxonomy): Eukaryota > Metazoa > Chordata > Mammalia > Artiodactyla > Bovidae > Budorcas > Budorcas taxicolor. Next base: position 41,785,793 of record NC_068935.1, on the reverse strand, counting down.
AGGATTTGTTCTCCTATGTTAGACCTGGAGCTTATCTTTTGTTAAGGATTGAATTCATTCAGAACTTTGCATTGTTAGGTTTTTAAAGCAATTTCAACTGGTTTGGTAGTTTGTTTATTGCTGGCCAGTATGACTTCCTTTTCTCTCAAAAGCTCTTTGGAAAGTTCCGTAAAGTTTTTGGTACATCCAAAAGAACATGAAAGGTTTTATGTGTAAATAAATGAGAAATGCTTTGGTTTCTCTTAAAGTGCTTCTCTGGTAAAGTCAAGAGGAAAACATGTGTTGTAAATGGGCCCCAGTTTTTATTTGTTGGATTTGGGCCTCTCTGCAATCCCTTTTTGACAGATATGTGGAGCATGTTGAATTCCAAGTTGATTTTCAATTAAACTGCATTTCTATATTTTCTTTTAAAAAGTATTCTTAGGGAGATGGGGGAAAATCTTTAGTGCCAGAGACACTGGTCAATAGCTTGACCACATTTTCAGGAGATAAAGGTAAGGATAAATCCAAATGAGGAACAGGAAACTCAAATGGAAGAAAAGTAAGCAACTAAAAGGGCTCTGCTATGGACCATTGGTTTGACTGCCAAGGATAACGTGAGTTTTGTCAATCACAGGCAAAATGTGCAGCTCTTAATTGTGCTTTCAGAATTGGAGGATGCTACTCCAATGCGATGTGGCCGTAATTTGTAAGTGGTCAGAGTCTTTAGTCTGTGTTGTTTCTCTTCTTAGAGCCAAGGTAAGGGTCTCGTGGCAAGGCAGATTGGAGATGCAGTTCTGTGCCGCCACTGTTACACACTTAGGTGCACTCTAGGAAGGGGAAGAGACTGGATCCACCCAGGAAACTCGGCATTCGATCCACGGTATGGTACACAGTATACACTCCAAAGTACTTGAACAAAGGGAAAGAACTAGCCTGATAAGAATGTGTTCCTTGCAGCTTCCTGCTGGCATCAGTGCAGGAGAAATAAGGGAAATACTGACTGACCTTTTCTCTGCCCTTGTGACTCGAGCTAATTCCTGCTTGGGTGTCACTGAATTTCAGAAAAAGGTGGAAGGAAAGGGGAAGATTCCCTTTTTAATTTTATCCTATCTTTCCTGTCTCTACTTGGAAGCTACTGACATATGGACAGACTCAAAGGTTTTTGGTTTTGTTCATTACTCATCGCTTTTGTGGTCTAGAAGTCAAGCTTGATCTAGGTCACAGGGCACAGTGGTGGTTGCCTCCTTGGACCCTGTGTAGCTGGTGGTGAGAGGTAAGGTGGAGCTGAGGGGATAAGGCCCTCTCTGTAGGAAGATGAGGCCCGAGGTCATGTTTTGACCTTGTGTCTGCTCACCTTCTGCAGCATAAACCAATTGGTGAGTATTTTATTTGCATAGGATACCTGAAGCTATACAGGTATGTTATATTCATTTTGATACTGCATGTGGTGTTCATAGGTTTCACAGGCTTAGCTGCAGTACAGTTAAAGATTTTGGAAGAATGGAAGACAAGTAGTGATGTCAGTGTACGTTTGACTTCCATACCACCATATGGGTATAGTCTGTGTGTGTGTGCGTGTTTTAATTAAAAATTGAATTCAGAATATTGTAAAGCAATTATCCTTCAATTAAAAATAAACTTTAAAAAATCGAATTCAGTTCTCAGTCAGGAAGCCAAAAAAAAAAAGTTGAAAAGCCACAGTAAGTCCTAGTGCCCCATGTTATGAACAGAAGTGCCTCATGTGTCCTCTCCAGAGGAGGGCCACCCTGTTGGCGTCTGGAGGTGGATGATAGTTCTTAAACTACACATAGGAATCCCTCACTGCCGCTGTCAGCACCTGCACTCTAGACAAATGACCACTCATTGTGGTAGACAGAAGACACATCATTGAAACAGATCGTAATCTTCAACAGAATCCATTGGGCCAGCAATACACATTGGGGACTGGGTATCATCATGGAGCCTGGCAAGCTCTAGATGGAAGAATGATTCAAAGGAAACATTCTGGCCAGTCCAGTTCTGAGGCTAATGGCTTTATTTGGGAAAATTAGTCATTCTTCCACTTTTAACCAACAAATATTTATTGAGATCCCACTAAATATCAAGCCTTCTATGAGGAACTTGACATAAATGCTCTCATGTAATGTGTGCAGCAGCTAGTGGGGGAGGTAATTAGGCTCCTTCAGGTATAACCTAAATCAAATCCCTTATGATTATACAGTGGAAGTGAGATATAGATTTAAGGGCCTAGATCTGATACATAGAGTGCCTGATGAACTATGGAATGAGGTTCGTGACATTGTACAGGAGACAGGGATCAAGACCATCCCCATGGAAAAGAAATGCAAAAAAACAAAATGGCTGTCTGGGGAGGCCTTACAAATAGCTGTGAAAAGAAGAGAGGCAAAAAGCAAAGGAGAAAAGGAAAGATATAAGCATCTGAATGCAGAGTTCCAAAGAATAGCAAGAAGAGATAAGAAAGCCTTCTTCAGCGATTAATGCAAAGAAACAGAGGAAAACAACAGAATGGGAAAGACTAGAGATCTCTTCAAGAAAATTAGAGATGCCAAGGGAACATTTCATGCAAAGATGGGCTCAATAAAGGACAGAAATGGTCTGGACCTAACAGAAGCAGAAGATATTAAGAAGAGGTGGCAAGAATACACAGAAGAACTGTACAAAAAAGATCGTCATGACCTGGATAATCACGATGGTGTGATCACTCATCTAGAGCCAGACATTCTGGAATGTGAAGTCAAGTGGGCCTTAGAAAGCATCACTATGAACAAAGCTAGTGGAGGTGATGGAATTCCAATTGAGCTATTTCAAATCCTGAAAGATGATGCTCTGAAAATGCTGCACTCAATATGCCAACAATTTGGAAAACTCAGCAGTGGCCACAGGACTGGAAAAGGTCAGTTTTCATTCCAATCCCAAAGACAGGCAATGCCAACGAATGCTCAAACTACCGCACAATTGCACTCATCTCACATGCTAGTAAAGTAATGCTCAAAATTCTCCAAGCCAGGCTTCAGCAATACGTAAACCGTGAACTCCCTGATGTTCAAGCTGGTTTTAGAAAAGGCAGAGGACCCAGAGATCAAATTGCCAACATCCGCTGGACCATCGAAAAAGCAAGAGAGTTCCAGGAAAACATCTATTTCTGCTTTCTTGACTATGCCAAAGCCCTTGACTGTGTGGATCACAATAAACTGTGGAAAATTCTGAAAGAGATGGGAATACCAGACCACCTGACCTGCCTCTTGAGAAACCTGTATGCAGATCAGGAAGCAACAGTTAGAACTGGACATGGAACAACAGACTGGTTCCAAATAGGAAAAGGAGTATGTCAAGGCTGTATATTGTCACCCTGCTTATTTAACTTCTATGCAGAGTACATCATGAGAAATGCTGGACTGGAAGAAACACAAGCTGGAATTGAGATTGCCGGGAGAAATATCAATAACCTCAGATATGCAGATGACACCACCCTTATGGCAGAAAGTGAAGAGGAACTAAAAAGCCTCTTGATGAAAGTGAAAGAGGAGAGTGAAAAAGTTGGCTTAAAGCTCAACATTCAGAAAATGAAGATCATGGCATCCGGTCCCATCAATGGCAAATAGATGGGGAAACAGAGGAAACAGTGTCAGACTTTATTTTGGGGGGCTCCAAAATCACTGCAGATGGTGACTGCAGCCATGAAATTAAAAGACGCTTACTCCTTGGAAGAAAAGTTATGACCAACCTAGATAGCGTATTCAAAAGCAGAGACATTACTTTGCCGACTAAGGTCTGTCTAGTCAAGGCTATGGTTTTTCCAGTGGTCATGTATGGATGTGAGAGTTGGACTGTGAAGAAGGCTGAGCACCGAAGCATTGATGCTTTTGAACTGTGGTGTTGGAGAAGACTCTTGAGAGTCCCTTGGACTGCAAGGATATCCAACCGGTCCATTCTGAAGGAGATCAGCCGTGGGATTTCTTTGGAAGGAATGATGCTAAAGCTGAAACTCCAGTACTCTGGCCACCTCATGCGAAGAGTTGAGTCACTGGAAAAGAGTCTGATGCTGGGAGGGATTGGGGGCGGGAGGAGATGGGGGTGACAGAGGATGAGATGGCTGGATGGCATCACGGACTCGATGGACTTGAGTCTGAGTGAACTCCGGGAGTTGGTGATGGACAGGGAGGCCTGGCGTGCTGCGGTTCATGGGTTTGCAAAGAGTCGGACACGACTGAGCGACTGAACTGAACTGAACTGAGAGATGACAGACAGAGAAGGCAATGGCACCCCACTCCAGTACTCTTGCCTGGAAAATCCCATGGGCGGAGGAGCCTGGTCGGCTGCAGTCCATGGGGTCGCTAAGAGTCGGACACGACTGAGCAACTTCACTTTCACTTTTCACTTTCCTGCATTGGAGAAGAAAATGGCGACCCACTCCAGTATTCTTGCCTGGAGAATCCCAGGGACGGGGGAGCCTGGTGGGCTGCCGTCTATGGGGTCGCACAGTGTTGGACATGACTGACGCAACTTAGCAACAGCAGCAGCAGCAGAGATGACAAAACCGAGGCTAAAAGAAGTCAAGTGACTTGCTCAAAGTCTTGCTGCTGGCGATGGGTGGAGTTTGGATCTGCTTTCAGGTCTGTCTTTTCCTCAAAATCTCCCTTTGCTGCCTGTGGCATGCCAGGAATGCTTTCTCCTTCTTATTTCATAGCTCAATTCTCCCAAAAAGCATAAATCTGTTAAGGGCTCCATAGTTACAAAGGTCCCTTGAGGATGGGTCACTTGATGATTTTTAGTGGCCACCTTCAAAGTTTTCCAAGTCCCTTTCTGGTTAACTGTATGCAGGTAGTTGATGGCATGGGAAAATGCCCTTATCTGCATTAACTTGGGAAGGTGCAAGGGCTGAAGACAAGGTGCTCAGAGAGAATTTAATTCAGCCAGTTATTTCAGCTCAATTCACACATTTTTATGGCATACCTCCTCTGTGCCTCACACATTGTTAGACATGATGAGGATGAAGAGGCCACATGTGATAATATGTGCTCTCCAGGAGGAAGGAAAGTATAGAACCAAAGAGTTTGTACTTAATCCTAGGAACAGCAGGGAGGCTCTGGTGATTCTTGAGCAGAGATGTCCCAAGGTATGCTTTCATTCACTCCTGCAAGGCTACCTTGGAGGTCAGGAGTAGAGCCCCGGGAACTGAAAGAGCACAGGGTGGTGGGCGTTGGGAAAGCCTGACTGCACGCTACTGGGGTATTAAAGACGTGACAGTTTCTGCATCTTTGCCTAGCACCTCCCATACATGTGAAATCCCACAGTTGAGTGGAAAGGATATAAACCATCTGCAGTAACATATTTGTTTAAAAAGGAGACACCAGCATGAAGACTTAGCAACTTTGAACCAGTTGAAAGAAGAGCAGCTGCCTGATATTTTTGTAGTGGTTATATTGATTGTTCATCTTCCATTCTTCTTGTGGTTTGTGTTACTAGCATATTTGTATTGGTTCTGCCAAAAGAATCCTTGAGAGAAGAAAAATTCATAAATTATTTTGGAGAGATTTAAATCTACATAAGAATTAAAGTCCCCTGCAGCTTTGGTCCACTGGTGTGCACAATTGAAGTACATAAGATTATGTGTGCTGTATGCTAAGTCACTTCAGTCATGTCTGACTCTGTGCGACACGATGGACTATAGCCCACCAGGCTCCTCTGTCCATGGGATTCTCTAGGCAAGAATGCTGGAGTGGGTTGCCATGCCCTCCTCCAGGGGATCTTCCTGACCCAGGGATCAAAGCCATGTCTCTTAGGTCTCCTGGATTGGCAGGCAGGTTCTTTACCACTTGCACCACCTCGGAAGATTCAGTTCAGCTCAGTAGTGTCCGACTCTTTGTGACCCCATGGACTGCAGCACGCCAGGCTTCCCTTTCTATCACTAACTCCTGGAGCTTACTCAAACTCTTGTCCATAGAGTTGGTGATGCCATCCAATCATCTCATCCCTCTGTTGTCCCCTTTATGAGTGTTCTTTTATATCTTGAGGGCCTGGGGGAGGGGCCAGGAATCTCCCATCCCTATTTGCCTTTTTCTGGAATGTTTACATTTTGGAGGTACCCGCTCTGTGCCAAACACCATGCTAAGTGTTCTCACACAACCTTACAGCAACACTGTTTTTACAGGTGAGGAAACTATGGTCCAGAGAAGTTATGTAACTTGCCCGAAGTCAGAGTTTAGTAGATAGTTGGTCCGTTATTGACATCTCTGTTTCTGGCTCCCGGTCTAGGACTCTTACCACTATCCTATATTACCTTCCTCCCTGATCTATTTTGCATTCCTAGAGTTTACACAGTGTGCATCACAGGAAAGGGATGACAGTCTCTGATTTGTTCATGAGCACTCATTGTCACTTGAACAAAACCCAGGGCTCTGCAGAAATAGGGCTTGAGACTGTTGTATTGTAATGGGGGAGAGGGACATGTTGAGAGAACTGGGTATTGATGGAGCAGTGCTAGCCTAGGAAAGTTGCCCTGATCTGCTACAAGACAGCGTGAAGTCAGCAAATCTCTTGAGAAGACAAGGAAGGACCATGATGCAAAGGACATTAAAATGGGAAGAGATACACTTGTCTTCTCAGTTTTGTCCCAGGTAGACGCATTAACAACGTGGGGCTATCTGATTTCTTCCTATTCCTTCTGCGGATCCAGGATCCCTCTCCCCCAAGGAGTTTGTGGACTGGTAACAGAGATCCAGGTTGCTAAATGGTCTCAAGGCCGACTAACAGTGGCAGGTCACTCGAGGGTGGGTCAAAATCTCAGACTTGATTCTGGGATCCCTTTAAGCTCCTATTAGGTTATGAATTCATAATTTGGCATTGTCCCAACCTTTCAGCACACTCCTCCCAAGTACTTCTAGAAAAAGTGTTGGCATGGGAAATGAAGTCTGGTGAACAGTTGGCCAGAACTCCACCCCTACATTTTTGAGGGCCATGACACAGGACACCCCATCTTTAGAAATGATCATGGTACACACATAGGAAATGGGACATAGAGCCAGACCTGGCTAAATCACATACTTATAGATACCTGGGCCCAGAGTCCTGGCTTTGGAGGAATAAAATTTAAGGAAGCCTTGTCAGCAAATGAAGGGTTAAGTAGACTGAACTGCCTGCAAAAGAAAAAGAAGTATTTGAACTTTGTTATATCAAAAATACTTGATGTGTTAGCCTGTTGCTTTTTACCACTCACAAAGCTATGAGGAGTGACAACTTGATTTATATCTGAAATCTAGTATCTGGCATTTCAAAACAGTCACAGGAACTTCATGCAAGAAAACATTTCATATCTTTAGTTACCTGTAACCACCTCTTTACTTTCTCATTTGAGCAGATTTTGTGAATCAGATTATTTCTAATATATGTAACATTCAGTTCAGTTCAGTTCAGTCGCTCAGTCGTGTCCGACTCTTTGCGACCCCGTGAATCGCAGCGCGCCAGGCCTCCCTGTCCATCACCAACTCCCGGAGTTCACTCAGACTCAAGTCCATCGAGTCCGTGATGCCATCCAGCCATCTCATCCTCTGTCACCCCCATCTCCTCCCGCCCCCAATCCCTCCCAGCATCAGACTCTTTTCCAGTGACTCAACTCTTCGCATGAGGTGGCCAGAGTACTGGAGTTTCAGCTTCAGCATCATTCCTTCCAAAGAAATCCCAGGGCTGATCTCTTTCAGAATGGACTGGTTGGATCTCTTTGCAGTCCAAGGGACCCTCAAGAGTCTTCTCCAACACCACAGTTCAAAAGCATCAATTCTTCGGTGCTCAGCCTTCTTCACAGTCCAACTCTCACATCCATATATGACCACAGGAAAAACCATAGCCTTGACTAGACAGAACTTAGTTGTCAAAGTAATGTCTCTGCTTTTGAATATGCTATCTAGGTTGGTCATAACTTTTCTTCCAAGGAATAAGCGACTTTTAATTTCATGGCTGCAGTCACCATCTGCAGTGATTTTGGAGCCCCCAAAAATAAAGTCTGACACTGTTTCCACTGTTTCCCCATCCATTTCCCATGAAGTGATGGGACTGGATGCCATGATCTTCGTTTTCTGAATGTTGAGCTTTAAGCCAACTTTTTCACTCTCCTCTTTCACTTTCATCAAGAGGCTTTTTAGTTCCTCTTCACTTTCTGCCATAAGGGTGGTGTCATCTGCATATCTGAGGTTACTGATATTTCTCCCGGCAATCTTGATTCCAGCTTGTGTTTCTTCCAGTCCAGCATTTCTCATGATGTACTCTGCATAGAAGTTAAATAAGCAGGGTGACAATATACAGCCTTGACATACTCCTTTTCCTATTTGGAACCAGTCTGTTGTTCCATGTCCAGTTCTAACTGTTGCTTCCTGATCTGCATACAGGTTTCTCAAGAGGCAGGTCAGGTGGTCTGGTATTCCCATCTCTTTCAGAATTTTCCACAGTTTATTGTGATCCACACAGTCAAAGGCTTTGGCATAGTCAATAAAGCAGAAATAGATGTTTTTCTGGAACTCTCTTGCTTTTTCCATGATCCAGTGGATGTTGGCAATTTGATCTCTGGGTCCTCTGCCTTTTCGAAAACCAGCTTGAACATCAGGGAGTTCACGGTTTACGTATTGCTGAAGCCTGGCTTGGAGAATTTTGAGCATTACTTTACTAGCATGTGAAATGAGTCCAATTGTGCGGTAGTTTGGGCATTCTTTAGCATTGCCTTTCTTTGGGATTGGAATGAAAACTGACCTTTTCCAGTCCTGTGGCCACTGCTGAGTTTTCCACATTTGCTGGCATATTGAGTGCAGCACTTTCACGGCATCATCTTTCAGGATTTGAAATAGCTCAACTGGAATTCCATCACCTCCACTAGCTTTGTTCATAGTGATGCTTTCTAAGGCCCACTGACTTCACATTCCAGGATGTCTGGCTCTAGATATGTAACATTAAGTACCACTAATTGCATGTTCAAACTCAATCTAACTATCTAGACACTAATCAGTTGGACTGACTTTCTAAAAAAGAAAGTTGAATTTTCTTGTTTCCATAGCATTAGATAGCCAGCTTGCCTCTTTCATCCTCCAAGTGTTTTGGATTCTTGTAGCTCAGCTTCATTTATTGGTTCCTAAATAAAATTTAAATATACCCAAACTCAGCCTATTCAGGGAACAGAAACATTTTTCAGTTGTCTTTTTTTCTTTGTTCCTGACCATTTCCCTCTCTTTGGTCCACAAACTAGGACTTATGCATTATTTCAGTCAATTCCCTCAATAAACCTGTGAAGGCAGTGGTATTATGTTCACTTTTCAGATTAGCAATCAAGAGCTCAGATTTTTTAAAAATGTGGTCACATAGCTAGTAGGTGAGGGACCTGGGAGAACGGGTTAGGAACCTGGGACCCTCAGTCTCTGACACTGCCCTTCTAGATCCTAACATTCCCGGGACAGCTCCATGATGGTGATCCTCATTTCAAACTAATCCAGTGGAAGCAGAGTAGCATCTCTCCAGAATGGACCTGGCTGTGCAAATTCCATCTGAGTTCTACTTTACCACATTACCTATATTGCAGATGGAGACTAAGGCACAGACATCAAGTCATTCATTCTTTGTTTTTAAATTTATTTATTTATTTTAATTGGAGGATAATTATAATATCGGCCATAGGCATACATGTGTCCCCTCCATCCTGAACCTCCCTCCCACCTCCTCATTTATTCTTGATCTTGGGGAAACTCAAGACTAGAACCTCATACCTCTAAGGGAAACTGAACCAGGTGGCCTCCTTATTTTAATGCTGCTTGGGAAGGTTTTCATGACTCCTTCACCTTTTTGATTTTACACAAATATTCCAAGATGCCCAGAAGTTTTCCAGGGCCTAATTTCATTCTTTCAAGTTCTCTTAGGTTAAAACAGAAAGTCTATATGTGTGTGCCATGTGTATATTTTAGAACTTTGTATTTTATGTACTATGGCTTTCAAGCCATTTTATTATGAATTTATACAGGTTTTCATAATCACTCAAATGGTGCAGTTCATGCTTTTGTCATCAAATATAAACTAAATTTCCTAATGAAGAATGCACTTGGTCTGGAACAATGCCAAAAAGAGTCCAAAGAAGCCCCTGGAAGTTTGCTTCCCCAAATATGTGTTGATGAATTATCAGGTGTTCAATTAAAAATACAGAACTGATTTTTAATTCCTATTGAAATCGCTGCAAGTGCTCCAAGTTCTATCACTTGTGCACTTTACATGGCTTCTCCATTATTAACATAAAGAAATTAATGTCTTACAAGCTTCAATACTTGATGCCATGTGCGTCCTGAGGATATTTAAAGGGAGAAGAAATGTAAATAGAATGAAATTCTTAAGCAAGATTACTGATATGACAGGACTAAAGAGCTTGGGAGTCTGTGAAAAGTGCCTCTTTTCTTCCCTTTAATAAGTCCATTACTTGCACTTGGGCATATTTTAAGGTCCTTTTCAAGCTGAATCTGGAGTTGAGCATGCTTTGCATTTCAAGCTTTGTCTATGAATCAGTAGAAGCCAAAGTTATTTCTGCTTTAAAATAACAGGAGCCAGGAACAGCTAATCTCTTTTCATTCTGAGTTCTTGACATTATTTTACTGGACAAAGTTTGTGTTGGCTACAAAACAGGCCATTCATAACATCTATGAGAAGGAATTTAGGTAAGAATGAAGAGAGATTGTAGGATGTATAAAGACTCCCTCTCCTGAGGCCATTAAGAAATTCCAAATTGGTGCTGTTTTGAATAGTGACATTGCATTAGCCTTGCTAATTTTAGTCATTCAGGCTGATAGTCTGTTTACCAATCTATTGGATGAAACCTTCCTGTAACTACAGCTTCTTACCCAAGGTGAGTTGGTATTTTTAGACAGGCATGGGGGCACAGGGGGTGGGTAGGTAGTGAGGGAAGTTGGAAAGTGATCAAGGCTAGCACAGTAGAGCCTCTCAGCCAGAAACTCTTTGGAAAGTGGTGTATGTGTTTAATGCCTCAGTAAGACATGTCCTACATTGTTGAAGGAAGTTTCCTTTCCTTTCCTTAAGGAGGAATGAGAATATGAGATTTTGTCACACCCTTGGCTCATTGCATCCAACCTCTTTGATTATCTCTGACTTTTGTCTGTATTTCAATGATCAGGACTGGCAAAATAATCCATCCACGTGTGTTTGTTTTTAAGTGGGCATCTATTTGCTCTTCGTTTCATAAAATGTGCAAATAAACTGACAGATAATTAGTAGCAAAAACTCCAGGGGATAGGGAACTCCTTTTTAAGGGAGACTACATCTAAATGACATTCTCATAAATCTCTCTGGACTAACTGGCATCACACATCATGCTGCAAAAATGTACGGAGGGAAATCTTCGGAGCCTTGCAAGCAGAGAAAGTAGAAAGATTGCCGAGTGTTTGAAAGGGTTTAGGGTTTCATTTGAAGAGCAGCTGCAGCCCACCATGCCTGTGCTCAGATACACCGAACACCAGTGAAGCGGTGTGCTGGAAATGACGCAGCGACAGAGAACCCCGTGTGAGAGGGCAGGGGGCCCTCCACACCCACTCACATCCGGCCCTGAGTTACTGACCTAGGTTTCCTGTCAGTCAGTGACTGAGACCAAAGGACACGACAAGATCCTTCCCTGAGCTCCATGGGTCATCACACAGTAAAGATGAGAGAGAGAGAGAGGAGGGGTGGGCTGGGAGGGGAGAAAGCAGGAGAGATTTACTTTGGCTCTAGAGCAGTGTCTCTCCAGAGAGAGGACTAATATTTATGGTTTTCTCAAGTAACAAAAAAGAATACCCATGGCGAATTCATGTTGATGTATGGCAAAACCAATATAATATTGTAAAGTAATTAGCCTCCAATTAAAACAAATAAATTTATATTTTAAAAAATAACACACTTGTAGAGTACGTTAAGGTTTAGAAATCACATTTCCATATCTTCTCATACTTCTCATCCTTCTCACTTAAGAAGCAGTACAACTTTGGTGCTCAGTAACCAAGGATTCTCTGCTTACAGGCAGAACTAGAAAGGTGCAAGGGTCAGGCTCCACCCCTGCCCAGAACCCCCACTGCACTCAGCTCCTGCCTTTCTTGTGGCACTTCCCGATTCTAACCTGGATACAGTGATTTTTGTTCCTGTCTCGTCTTCCTGACAGGATAGAGAGGTCCTCGAGACCGACGACTGAGTTTTCCTCATCTCTGTATCCCCCAGGGCACCTGGCGTAGTGTCTAGCAAACAAGGCTTCTGGTTCATACTCATGGGCTGCGCTTCCCCAGATGGACTCCTTGAGGATGGCTGTCGTCTGTGAGAACCGCGGTGCTGGGCCTGCATGGTTCTCAGGACATCAATAAATGTTCCTAGTGCTCAGCAAGTAATTAGTTAATTACACTGGACTAACCATACATAACACAAACCCTTCCATTCAGCCATGGCTACCACTCGTCCACCTCAAGGGGTTATCAGTGATATCACATTTAAAATGACATCTTTTAGAACAAGTCGGGTATTTGTAACAAATATAAGGACCCAGAATTTGATACATTTTCAGTCCTATTTTCTGCCCAAAGAGCACTATGGAAACGGCAAGGGTTAGAAGAGGTTTTAGGGAAAGAGAAAAAAGTCACGAGGTAAATAAGGCAGGCTGAGAGAGACTGGGGGGTGAAGAATGCTGCCTAAGTCTGTATCCAGGGCCCTGTACCCTCTACATTCTGCCTGCCTGCCTAGGGCATGAGAAAGGTGAAGCCAAAAAAAGAAAAAAAAATCAAATTGAAAAGGAGGCCTCCTAAACTTGGTCTTAGGCTTAATACCAAGGGGAAAAAAAGATTTGAGGATTACTTACCTTGTTGTTAGTCAAAAGGGGGCTTCGGATTTCTCCCCTGGGTGACCTAAGCTGTAATCTGTCTCTATAGTCCTCTGTTAATACTTCTTCCATTTGTGAGGAAATTATAGTGACTGCAGAAGCTCGACTTACTTTCTGTAATCTCTTGGCAGAGAAATTAAAAAGACAACAGAAAGTGCTGTCCAACTGGAATACTGCATGACATAGGGGGAATTGATTGGGACAAATCAATGGAAGAAAACAATCTCTATTTAAGGAGAATGCATCTTTAATCATGGTAATCCCTTTAGTAAATTACTTTCTCTGGTGACATGGCATACCTAATTACAGTTTGCTCATTTTGAGTCCCCCTTATAGTGTTCCTTGCTGCTAATGTGGTGGTGAATTTGCAGGCTGAGCACTGAACTTATTAGTGGCATTAAAAACTCAGCCAAGTGGGTCTCAGGACCAAGATGTCACCAATTTTAGAAGTGAATCAGAGATCCCAGGACAATTATATTTTCATTTCACTTCCTCAGATGTAGTTTCCATCCCCTTAATGATCTGGATTCTCTGCTCTAAGAAGTATTCTCAATATCCTTCTAAAATTGTGAAAATAAAAATGGAATACAATAGTAAAATGGATATAACCAAAGACAGCTTATGTACTAGGATTTGTTCCACAATCCAGTTGATATAGTTTAGCATAATATTAGGGGGTTTTTTTTGGGGGGGGGCGGGCTGTGCTTCACAGCATATGGGATCGTAATTCCCTCACTAGGAATTGAACCTGTGCCCCTTGCATTGGAAGTGGGTCATTGTGACTCCTGGGTCTTCTGTGGCTGTTGTGACCAGATGGATTTGTTATAACTCAGAAGTACCTCCTGTGTTTTAAGTGAATATCTGTCTGTTTTAAGAATAGCTGTTGCAGTAGGGTGATGATTCTTCCCCAAAGATGCTTTAATATCATCCTATGTTATTGATGGGCTTCCCAGGTGGCACTAGTGATAAAGAATCTGCCTGCTGATGCTGGAGATGTAAAAGATATGGGTTCGATCCCTGGGTCAGGAAGGTTCCCTGGAGGAGGGCATGGCAACCCACTCCAGCATTCTTGCCTGAAGAATCCTATGGACAGAAGAGCCTGGTGGGTTACAGTCCATAGTTCTGCAAAGAGTCGGACACAACTGAAGTGACTTAACACGCATAAGCATATTATTAATATCCTCTATGAGGAACCAGAGATCAAATTGCCAACATCCGCTGGACCATTGAAAAAGCAAGAGAGTTCTGGAAAAACATACATTTCTGCTTTATTGACTATGCCAAAGCCTTTGACTGTGTGGATCACAATAAACTGTGGAAAATTCTGAAAGAGATGGGAATACCAGACCTGCCTCTTGAGAAACCTATATGCAGGTCAGGAAGCAACAGTTAGAACTGGACATGGAACAACAGACTGGTTCCAAATAGGGAAAGGAGTACGTCAAGGCTGTATATTGTCACCCTGCTTATTTAACTTATATGCAGAGTACATGATGAGAAACACTGGGCTGGAAGAAGCACAAGCTGGAATCAAGATTGCCGGGAGAAATGTCAATAACCTCAGATATGCAGATGACACCACCCTTATGGCAGAAAGTGAAGAGGAACTAAAAAGCCTCTTGATGACGGTGAAAGAGGAGAGTGAAAAAGTTGGCTTAAAGCTCAACATTCAGAAAACGAAGATCATGGCATCTGGTCCCATCACTTCATGGCAAATAGATGGGGAAACAGCAGAAATAGTATTAGACTTTATTTTTGGGGGGCTCCAAAATCACTGCAGATGGTGATTGCAGCCATGAAATTAAAAGTCATTTATACCTTGGAAGGAAACCAACCTAGATAGCATATTAAAAAGCAGGGACATTACTTTGCCAACAAAGGTCCGTCTAGTCAAGGCTATGGTTTTTCCAGTGGTCATTTTTGGATGTGAGCGTTGGACTGTGAAGAAAGCTGAGCACCAAAGAATTGATGCTTTTGAACTGTGGTGATGGAGAAGACGCTTGAGAGTCCCTTGGACTGCAAGGAGATCCAACCAGTCCATCCTAAAGGAGACCAGTCCTGGGTGTTCATTGGAAGGACTGATGCTGAGGCTGAAACTCCAGTACTTTGGCCACCTCATGCGAAGAGTTGAGTCATTGGAAAAGAGTCTGATTCTGGGGGGGATTGGGGGCAGGAGGAGAAGGGGACGACAGGATGAGATGGCTGGATGGCATCACTGACTCGATGGACATGAGTTTGGGTAAACTCCAGGAGTTGGTGATGGACAGGGAGGCCTGGCGTGCTGTGATTCATGGGGTCTCAAAGAGTCGGACACGACTGAGAGACTGAACTGAACTGAACTCATGAGCGACTGAACTGAACTGAACTGAATGTCATCATTTTAAGAAAAAAATAATCTCCTTGCTCTCAAAATCTTCTCCAACCCAGCTTTCCCAACTTCTGTCCTACTGTCTTGCAACTTATCTCCCATGCATAGCCTCCATCCCTACTTTCCAGTGTTATTCTCGGAATATTCCTGAAAGAAAGACACCATGTTTTCAAAGGGCTTCCCTGGTGGCTCAGAGATTAAAGCATCTGCCTGCAATGTGGGAGACCTGGGTTCGATCCCTGGATTGGGAAGATCCCCTGGAGAATGTCAGAGGATGTTCACTACAGCCTTGTTCATGCTGGGGAGAAGTTAAAAACAAACTAAATGCCTATCAGTGGGAAAATGCCTAATAGCACTGTTATATCTATTCATACTATGGAATTTCTCACAGTGATTAAAGGAATGAGGCAGTTCTCCATGTATTAAAATTCAAAGATTTCCAAGACCTTGTAGCACATGCATAGAAAATACATTTACTGGTAATTACCTCTTTGGAGTTGTGGAAAGGGACATGTTGAAAAGGTGGCTGGCTTTTTTTTTTTTTTCTCCATATATTCAGGTATTGTTTCAATCTTTAGCTTTAAGAACATATTCATGTGTTGAGTACTTCAAAAATTAACAAAATAAAAGGAGTCTATCAACTGTGTGGAAGATGGTTTACATGAGAAGGAGACTAGGGGAGCGGTTAGAAGAATGTCATGTGAGCAGTAGTGGGAATAAGCAGTGGCGCTGGGAAGGGGAACAAGTCACAAAATATTAAGGAAGCAGAATTCATGGGATGTGAGAATTAATTAGACCAGGAGGATGAAAAAGGAAAAGGAATCTAGGGTGACTTGTGGGTTTCTGGCTTGGGCAACTGGATGGCTCAGTTCAGTCGCTCAGTCGTGTTTGACTCTTTGTGACCCCATGGACCGCAGCACTCCCTGTCCATCACCAGTTCCCAGAACTTACTCAAACTCATGTCCATTGAGTCGGTGATGCCATCCAACCATCTTATCCTCTGTCGTCCCCTTCTCCTCCCGCCTTCAATCTTTCCTAGCATCAGGGTCTTTTCAAATGAGTCAGTTCTTCACATCAGGTAGCCAAAGTATGGGAGTTTCAGCTTCAGTATCAGTCTTTCTGTTCTAGCCACGCGTTCCGGGAAACAAACTCACTCAGAAGGACAATGCAGATAGTGGAGTGCAGTTTATTACACCGGCGGGCCCAAGGCAGAGTCTCCTCTTAGCCAAGGACCCCGACCAGCATTTGTGAAAATCTTTTATACCCCATGTGTATGTGTCTGAACCCACCACTCCAAATTCCTTGAGACTTACATAAACAAAGGAAGGGTAAATACAATCCCAATAATCCCATCATTCACGTGTTATGTGCTTAAACAGTTAAACACTTGGCCAATAATCAATAAGCCCAAGGTTACACTCCGATAGGTGCAGAAAAATTTATGGCCTGTCTGGAGGGGTTCTTATCCTTCTGTTGTCGTTTCCATAGGCACTAAACACAGAGTCCATTGGAGAGGTGGCTGAGCATGATCAGCATGAACAGGCCTAAGATGGAGTCCAGGCCCTATGAATTCCCTTTTCACTTCCAACGAATAGTCAGGACTGATTTCCTTTAGTTGGACTGGTTGGATCTCCTTGCTGTCCAAGGGACTCTCAAGAGTCTTCTCCAACACTACAGTTCAAAAGCATCAATTCTTCAGCACTCAGCTTTCTTTACAATCCAACTCTTATATCCATACATGATTACTGGAAAAACCATAGCTTTGACTAGATGGACCTTTGTTGGCAAAGTAATGTCTCTGCTTGTTAATATGCTGTCTAGGTTGGTCATAACTTTTCTTCCAAGGAGCAAGCGTCTTTTAATTTCATGGGTGCAGTTACCATCTGCAGTGATTTGGGACCCCAAGAAAATACAGTCTGTCACTGTTTCCACTGTTTCCCCATCTATTTGCCATGAAGTGATGGGACCAGATGCCATGATCTTAGTTTTCTGAATGTTGAGTTTTAAGCCAACTTTTTCACTCTCTTCTTTCACTTTCATCAAGTCTCTTTAGTTCTTCTTCACTTTCTGCCATAAGGGTGGTGTTATCTGCATATCTGAGGTTATTGATATTTCTCCCGGCAATCTTGATTCCAGCTTGTGCTTCATCCAGTTTTCACGTACTGGATGGCTAGTTGAAGCTAATCTGAACTAGGGCGAGCTTGGGGCAGCAGGGGCCCACTGGAAGAAAAGCAGCTAAGGGAATAGAAACGCTGTGTTGTTTGTGGCTTATTGAGTCTGAGTTGCCTAAGGGACATTGAGGTCAGAACAGTTCACTTTCCAGAGAATGTCTGAGCAAGAGATAGATTTGGGACTCTAGGGATAAAGAGAAAACCAGGGCCACAGATGAGAACGTTCAAGAAGGCTTATCAAGTGAGAAGTGAGGAGAGTCAAAGAAGGAGAGAACACCTGTCTTTAAGAAAAACAGCCCCCAGAGCAGTCTGAGAATGATTAGAGGAGGGACCTGAGAGGAAGTAGTATCAGGTAGTGAAGGGGACAGCAAGTTTTAAGACAAAGTAGCCAACAACAGTATTGGATGATGCAGAGAGCTCAAGATGAGAAACTCAAAAGAAACCCATTGAGGGATTAACTGTAAACTGGTACGAGGGACTTTATGGGTATAGCTCCATGTCTGATAAAAATGGTCTAAAATTGAATTACAGTGGTTGCACACCTTGCTAAATTTACTAAAAGTCATTGAACTGTATATCTGAAATTTACTTGAAGTAGGTAATGTGGTATGTACTCAATAAATTTCTTTTAAAAGTACAAATGAGGGGTTGGGGGAGTATCTATTGGAACTTAGTTTGAAGCAAGCTCTGATTCCAGGGAGAACTTTCCAGTCTAACCTCTTGTTCCTAATTGGTTAGAAAAAGTCCCATGAAATAAAGGCAGGAAGCGCACATTGCTGATCCTTCCCCAATCTCTTGCAACATCAAAATCTCCTTTATGTGTGTGATTTGCTTTTCACCGGCCAATAAATACTACCACCCTATTCCCTGTCTTCCTTCAGATGATTGCAGTATAGTTGCTGTGTTCATTATTTGTGTTAACTTCTAGCATATATTTCCATTTTATAGTGCCAGGCTATAAGGCCCCAGTTCTGATCTGTTTTTGTTGTTGTTGATTACATTTTAGTGTCTTTAAATGTGGCTTCTTTATTGCCCCTTCAAGGCCTTTCAGTCTGAAATCTCATCATTCATTTTCTAACACCTCTCTTATGCTTATAGCCTGATGCCTCATTCTTCTCAGACAGTTTCCTTCTTAAATTGGCCAATGAGATGTATTTGTCTTAGTTAACAGGCACATTTGCCTTATTCTGTAGACAGATAAAAACAATATGGAAAACTTCTGCCTCTTCTTAGTATAAGGAACTAGGGCTGCCCTTGACTCTATGTAATTTTTTTAAAAATATGGAACACTTAATGAATTTGCATGTCACCCTTGTACAGGGACCATGCTAATTGTCTCTGTATCATTCCAATTTTTAGTATACGTGCTGCCAAAGCAAGCACAATCCTATTTATTTTTTATGTATTTTTTTTTAAATTGAAGTATAGTTGATCTACAACATTTTGTTAGTTTCAGGTGAATGGCAAACTGATTCATACACACACACACATATATGCATACATACTCTTTTTCAGATATTTTTCCATTATGGTTTATTTTTGTTGTTGTTCAGTCGCTCATCCTGTCCCATACTCTTGCAGCTATATGGACTGCAGCACGCCAGACTCCTCTGTCCTTTACTATCTCCCAGATTTTGCTCAAATTCATATCTGTTGAGTCAGTGATGGTGTGGTTTATTACAAGATACTCTCTTCTTCCTCTGGATCCTGAATGATACCATTATGTGGCTGTACTGAGCGGGGTGTCTACCACCTGGAAATTACTGATAATTGTTTCCTATTGATAGGGAAACCTTTGCATGGAAACAATTCTAAGATGCTTGTTCTGTCTTCTATATGGACAGCATCCTCTTATGGCCATCCCATACCATATATGCATGTTTAATAGTGTGTGAGTTACTCAGTTGTGTCCAACTCTTTGCGACCCCATGGACTATAGCCGGTTAGGCTACTCTGTCCGTGGAATTTTCCAGGCAAGAATACTAGCGTGAGTTGCCATTTCCTTTTCCAGGGATCTTCCCGACCCAAGGCCAGGGATCAAACCTGGATCATCTGCATTGCAGGCAGATTCTTTACCGTCTGAGCCACCAGGGAGGCCCATGCACATTTCATATTGTCTGATAAATACGTTATTTCTGAGACTTAGCCTCTATCTTAATAAGTGGGACAAATTTTGTGGGGGGTTTTCTCCCTACCCTAGGCAGGTCAATAGTTACTCCCTTAAATTTGTGTCTTGGTTGATACCTCTTTGGCAAACTTAAAGCTCTCGTCTCTAAGCTACTCATGGTCTCCAAAAGACACTGATCCCTTTCTTTGAAAGAGAATCCAAAGCAGTCTCTTTAGATTCCTCTCCAGACAGTGTCTGTGTCAAAGGGAGGAATGCAAAGGTCACTTGAACCCTGTCCCTTCGCCCTTTATCCCTGCCATGAGACCTAGAAAGACCTGAATGAAATCCTAGAATCTCAGGGTTGGAAGGGTCATCAGAAGCTATTTACCTTCACCCCCTCATTCTGTGTTTGAATCCCTTCACCAGTCTCTCTACCAAATGGCTGTCCAAACTCTCATGGACCACGTCCAGAGATGGATCTCACTGTCTAGGGGCAGCCTACGCAATTGTCAGATTGCAGTAATTAAAGAAAGTTCTTTATGTGTTTTAAGTTCAAATCATTTTCCCCTTAGAAGAATGACAAGGCTGTGAAACAGAAGTTCTAAAATGGCATGGCTGTGAAGCAAGAAGAGTCTGAGATGAGAAAGAGAAGGGAAGTAACAACAGTAGTATGCGTGGTGCAGGGGGTGGAGCAGTGGCAGATAAGTAGGTCAGTGGAGCTGGCGGGTAGGGGGACGGGGCAATGAAGGAGACTGAGCTGAGAGGCTGGAAGGGTGCCGAGGGTAAACAGGAAGGCCATGGATATGTTGATGGAAGATTAAGGAGATACTCGGAACCTCTTCTAAAACAAATGGAATCCAGGTTAGAGGTTTAAATCAAAGTGCAGAGGAACAGAAAAGCATCTTTAACATTCGGAATCCATCAGAGGATTCCAACCTTGCCCTTTGCCTAAGGATATGGAAAAGATCACTGTAGAGACAGGAGAGAATGTTTAGTAAAGCAACAACTAGACAGAAGAGAAGGGAATAATTGGACAGAGGAAATGAGTTTAAAGAGCAATGGAAAGAGAAAAAGAAGTGAATAGAGAAATGGAAAAGGGGGGAAATGAAACACAGAACTTTTAGGTTAAGGAGTTGTATTTATTCTCATGCCAGCACATAATTGTATTTTCCTGGCAGCCATTCCACAGACCTCTGCAAGGGGAAGGGGTGCCAGCACGTGTGACTATAGGGATTGAGGTCTTACTGCTCTGTGCTTTTACAGCCAAGCAAGGGACTTCATTAATGAAGCTGTATTTTGATGTTGCAGGGACAGGCACTGAAATGTCAATCACCAGCAAACAGCTCCTCATTTGGGAATTGGTGGTGATGGAAAGGGCAGGGTGTGGTCCAGCGGTGGGTAGATTCCGGGGCAAAGGCAAGGGTTAAAGGTATGCAAAGCCAATCACAATGGTTCCAAGTGAGAAAGAAATGGAACCTGCTCACCAGCGATCCTGTTTCCCACCCAGCGTGGCACACAGAATGCTGGCATGTGTCCCTTGCTTACATAGTAAGGCATCGAGTTCCAGACAGTGAAAGGGAGTAGGAGGCAAATCTTGTAGATTCCGTCCACACTGAGTACAGTGAACTGATGCTGTGGGTAATGAGAACTGGCTATTGAAAGGACAGTTTTGGTATCTAAAGGTCAGGGTTTGAACGCCGCCATGTGCTTCCTGGGCCACCCACACTGTTGGCCCTACCTTTGTCTTATGTTCATCATTGCTCAGTGGGACTCCTTCCGCTAAGGAAATCTTCAGTTGATGAAGACAGACTCCTCAGGAAGGGTATCTACTAAGGAGGTAGCCCTTCACCTTCATATTCTCAGTAGACTGGGGTTACATGTTCATTTGTATGGCCATTGATTCACGCATATAGTCACAGTTTTTGAGTGTCACTGCTAGCTCAGTACCAGGTAGGAGCTAAAGAGAGGAGTGAGACTCATTTCTTCCTTTGATGGGGCTCCAAGTCTAGCTGAGTGACTAACTCTACAATGTATGCTGCAGATTGAAATTAGTGCTATGATAGAAGTACAATCCAGTTAATAATCAGAGAGAGAAGTGATTCATCTGGACTGGGGTAATAAGGGAAAGAAAGCTTCCTGGAAGAAGTGCCATGTAAGTTGAAGCCTGAAAGAGAGGAAAAAAAGAGATACCGTCCCAAGTGGAGGGAACAGCATGAAGAAAGACATGGGAACCTCGAAGCACTTGCCACTCTCAGAAAATGATAAAGGGGGTGGTATGACCACAGTATATGGTACTTGGGGAAATATATGGGCAGTTGAAACTGGAAAGCGAGACAAGATGAGTTGAAGAAGCTCATGAATGCCCATGCTAAGGAACTAGGACTTTACCCACATGCAGTAGGGAGCCATCATCGGATTTTGAGAAGAGAGAAATGCGATTCAATAGGTGATTGAGAAAAAGGGTATTTGTCTTATTTCTGTCACAGAATAGAACATATTCTTTCTTCCTGGACAGCAGTGGGCCGTTGGAGAGCAGTGGACATCTTGTCTAGCTAGGGCACTGAGGAGTGTGGCATGAGTGGAGAAAGCAGGGGGAGAGAGGCTGAGGAGAAGAGGAGAAATGGTCACTGCCCAAAGACTGAGGAGGGGGGACTTCCCTGGTGGTCCAGTGGTTAAGTCTCCATGCTGCCACTGCAGGGGGACATGGGTTCTATCCCTGGTCGGGGAGCTAAGATCCCACATGCCAAGCAGCTCAGCCAAAACCCCACACACAGACGCAGGAAGTGGTACCTTTGTGAATGGTGGTGTACTGAGAGTCCAGACCCAAAGATGGGCAGGGAGGAGGGAGTCAGGATGACAATGTGTTCTTCCAAGTAAGTTGACAGGAAAATCGGCTCAGTTCCCCACATCCCATTAATGATGAGGGGGGCATTTCACAACTGGAGAGTTTTTAGGGAACAGCTTCAGATAAAACAACTTAGAGAGGCTTTTCATCTTTCATTTATGAGGACACTTGCCTCCTGTTGATTTCTGGCCTGTAATGTTCCTACACCCAGGCTGAGTGTTTTCAGGGACTCGAGCCATTTTGACCCATTGGCTATTATTCTAGTAACTTTCCTTTGCTGTTGGATATTGTAAGCAGTTTAGTTCTCAGGTACATTTTTTGTAAGATCCACCATAGCTGATTAAAAACTGAAGAGTACCAGATTTGGGGTTTTCCCATTCAAATCTGTCTAAAGCCCTATGTCAAATACTATCAAAGGGTTTTTTTATTAAGCATCTTCAAGCACGGGTTCCAAGGGACTATAAGGGCATTCCCTCACTCCTAACCACCCCCTCAGCAATTTGATTTGGCTACAAAAAGTGACATTTTGTATCTTCCTTCTACATCTTCAAAGCCCAATGATGCATACCTCTGTAGCTGCATCATGTTCGAAATTTAGATCATAAACAGAGCTCTGTGACTCTAAACCATTAAGTTTTTTAAAGTAATGAGGACAGAGTATATTTATTCCTTCATTGATGTTTTTAAAAATGCATTTTCAGCTTAACATTTGTGTGACTCACAAGAGTAAATGTAAGTTTCCTGCGGTTGTATATAAATTTCTCTTAAAATAGCTTCAGATTAAAATTCTTCACAAAAATTGCCCTCTTCCTTCACTCCCAATTGAGGAGCCATATTTGCGATTCTAAGGTAGTGCTTAAATATCCATTTAAATTTTTTTGGACAATGTGAATTTCAAAGCATACCTTTTGGGGGTGGGTGTTTTGGTAGCAGGTATACTCACACACTCACTCCTCTATAAAGTAAAATGCCAGAGGAACGCTGCATTCACACTCCCCTTAGAAACTAGGATGTACCTGTGAATGCCATTATCTTTTGGCTTCTATAGTTTTTTAATCATGGTGAATTTTAACCATTATGTATACAATTCACAGGCATTATTTACACTTGTAATGTGTGCAACCATTACTACTATTGCCAAAGTTTGCCTATTCTGCCTAGTTATATTTATAGAAATGGAATCATATACTATGTGGTATTTAGTGGCTGGCTTCTTTCAGTTCGTGTCAGGTTTTTAAGGTTCATATAATCTTGTAGCAGGCAGCAGTACTTCATCCCTTTCTATGGCTGAATAATATTCCATCGTATGGGTAGACCACGTTTTCTTTATCTATTAAATCGATGGATAGACATTTGGGTTTCTTCCACCTCCTGGCTGCTGTGAATAATCTGCTACAAACATTGGTATACAGGTATCTGGCATCTAGTACAGGTTGTTAATGCATCAGGGATAATAAGAATATAGCATTTCCAAGACCATCTTGAGTTGGAACTCTGGAGACACCTTCTAATGAAGCTTTGCACACGTGTTTGCTGATAGCTCTGCCACAATATAACACACAGTTCCAACGACAGGGCTTCATCTCACTCACTCTCCAAAGGCTAATCAGTATTGGGTGAATCCACATCAGCTCCCACTCTCTTCTCAATTCACTACTGTATGGTTTTGGCCCAACCCGATCGAAAGTTCTCTCAAAAATTTTCCATTACCTTCTTGTTGACACGTTGAGTAGCTTCTTCTCAGTCCTTACTTTCCTTGACCTTTCTATAACGTTCTACTGTGCTTCTCCTCCTCTCTTTAAAGTGTTCTCCTCACTTGCCTTCTTGAAGCCTGTTTTATTCATCTTCTCCCCTGGCCCTGGCTGAATCATGTCTCTGTCACCAGCTTCTCATATTCCAAGGAGTCTCAGGCCATTACTTCCCATGGGAAGGAAAGGCTTTGAGGAACTGTGATTCCTGTGGAGCCCTTAGGCAGCCTCAGGTGGGAAGGGTCTGAATCTCTGAGAGTAGTAGTTATGACACTCCTGTGGAAGGTGGTGATCATTCTCAGGCTGGTGGAGGAAAGCCAGCACTCACACCACCCATCCACACTGTCAGTTTCCAGGATGAAGTTGTTCTGTTTCGGGGAATATGACTTGACTCACGATGTACCTAAACAAGTATAGCATTGGCCCACATCATAAGATTCTACAGCTAAATGACAGTTTCCAAATGTATTACATGATGTTCTTCTTTGTTCCTTTCTCAGTGGCTGGACACAAAAGTGAGACCTAGTTAGTGGCTGAATCCCCTAGACATCATTTTGTATTAGACACTAAGCTTTCTGAGTCTCATTTAAGGGCAATTACTGTGGCATTCCTCTCCTGACAAGGAAGTTGTCATCGCAAAAGTTACTTTAAGTCATTAATCAGGAATATGTGGTCAGAATAGCCCAGCTTTGATAGTAGACAAAGCCTAGGTGACCCAAGTGTCCCATGGTGCTCTTAGAACCATTATACAGCAGTGAAGAGTGGGAGTGAACACCTGATTCTGAGGATCTGGGACATAACCTGCAGGTCCTAATAAACGGGAAATACTTTATGAAATCTTAACTGAGTTTGCAAATAACCCAGCCTTTTGCTCCATCATACAGCCTTGTGTGTCCCAGTATAAAATAGTGTGCTTTTCCCTCTAAATCCCTGGGAAGAAGCATGCCATGGCCTCATGTCCCCACAGCCCACTGCACTGTAACCTGAAGGTACACCCAGCCCAGACTGAGAAACAGAGGCTATAGGAAGAGAGGCCATGCCTGTACTAGTGGTAAAATCCACTGCATTCTTTCAACATCCTAGCAGTGTACCTAAGGGTATTTGTAGCCTGGAATTAGCTGTAGGAAATGAAGTGGGCATCTCATTGCCTCAGCCCTCTTCCAGGATCGGTGACTGGATTGTTCCCAGAATTTGCAGTCACTTAGTTGGCGAAATTGGCAGCTCACTTATTTGTCACGAAGGCACGTTGTGAAATGGACCCTAAAAGGAGTCCCATTAGACCAATTAAAACCAGAGGCCTCAAGTGTGCCATTTCCCTCGTCTGATCTACGAAGAAGAAAATCTCCGACTCACTCCCGGAGACCTGAGGTTCATTAACAAAGTCATTTTCCTCTGCTTTCAAGTCTTAAGTAGTCATTTCACACCTGAAAGTTCACAAAGGTGGGGGGGGGGCGTTGATGTGGCAGGAAGGAAGGTTGTATTGAGGGGAGGATAAAGAAAACCAAGATCAATTAGGGATTCAGAAGCCAACGGCCCAAAGGCTTCTGTGGGAAGGGGCAACAGAGTGTGCAATGGTACAGTTTCTAGTGATTTCCCCAATTTCAGCCTCGGGGGCCTACCAAGCAGTGCACTGCTGGTTTTACATACTCATGTCCCAGGGCCCGACCATACACAGCAGATACAAAACACAGGGAGAGCAGTGTTGCTCTGTTGCCATATTAGGGCCTGGCTTGAAGCCTTCTGCGGGTGAAGACTTGGCAAGGAAGACACCCCCTGTTCAGCCCGGCAGCAGCATTTGCTCCCCTGGTATTGCATTGACAGCTCTTCTCTTGGGCTGCCCCTGTGACGTCCACCAGCTGGGGTGGGTGAGGCCCCTCTAGCAGTGCCTTGCCCTGCTTGATGCCCATGCCACCAGAGGGTGAGCGTTTGAATCTTATATGTTCAAGACCCCATTGGCTCTGTAACGGCCCAAAGGCTTGTCTCACTGGCTGACAGATTTTCCTTGGTTGCCTGTGCACGCCTGCTTGATGTACCTCAGTAACTTCTCTCCTAGGGCTTGGTGTTTATGGCCTTTAGGAGATGTCAGCGTTTAAAGAAAATAAAAACAGTCCAGCATGGATTTATTTCTTGCCAGGGTCTCTTATCCACCATTAAACCAGCTTAAGAAGAAAGAGGATTCAGAATTTGGTAGCTGGTGAACATCACTAGGAAGGCTCACACCCCAGGAAAAGCAACTGATTGCATCTACTCGCTTCCAGGTGCTCTGGTGGGGCAGCCATCCTGGCTGCTGTGGGTAGAGGAATGATGGTGGCCTGAGCAGACTATGCTCCTCACTGGGCCCCAAGAGCCTTGGAATCAGAGAGAAATAAAACTAGAAGGAAATTTAGAGTTCATCTAGTCCAATACCTTGATTTAGCAAAATGGGGTGACTGAGGCCCAGGAGAGGTGACTTGCCAAAGGTGAAATAGTAACTCAGTGACTGAGCCAGGCCTGGAACCCAGGGCTCCAGACTCCCAGGATGGAGGCATCTTTCTTAGGAACTCCCCTAGGAGATTCTGAATAACTAAGAATGGGGTTGTTGGTGGTATTGTTGAGTTGTTTCTGACTCTTTGTGACCCCATGGACCACAGGCTTCCCTGTCCTTCACCATCTCCCAGAGTTTGCTCAAACTCATGTCCATTGAATCGGTGATGCCATCCAACCATCTCATCTTCTGTTGTCCCCTTCACCTCCTCCTTTCAATCTTGCCCAGCATCAGGGTTTTTTCCCAGTGAGTCAGCTCTCCACATCAGGTGGCCAAAATATTGGAGCTTCAGCTTTAGCATCAGTCCTTCCAATATTCAGGGTCGTACCCCAGAATAAGTGCTTCGTCCAATGCAGAAAACTTTTTCCACACAAAGCTCAGGCCTAAATGACTGATGATAATTTAAAGAGATTATCTAATCTGCAACACAAAAGACATAAGAACAAAATGAGAGTCCTGGCTGAGTGTGTAATGAGTACAGGTTGTTGGGTCTAACCCTCTGGGTGTAGTTAAACTGATGACAAATAGAAACAGATTTTTGAATTTAGCATGAAAATCTCCTTGCTGGCCCAAAAGGTTCTCACTGACATTCAACTGCAAGACAGAAACAATTTATGTACATTTTACACTATGTACCTAACCAAGCATCACTGATAAACATAAAAATATGAGTGATTTAAGAGTATGGTTTGTGGTGATCCCCATAATGCATCTGGCATGTAGCAAAATGAGATGGTCTTGGTTTGGTGTAGATTTAGCTTCTTCATAGGGTTTTGAAATTTTTTTTTTAATATTTGCTACTGGCAGATCCCCAGATACTGTTCCCACAGGCTTCTTGTTTTTCCCAAGACAAGATGTCTGACAAGTCTCTCCCACCCACTTAGGGCTGTCCTCCAAACTGTTAACAATGATCTTTCTGAAAAACACAAAACATATTGTGTGGATTCCTTACTTAAAAACCTGCAGTGCTTCCCTATTGCCCACAGAATAAAGTCTTATCTTTCTAATCTGTCAAGATCTGGCCTTTATTTTCTTGTCCTTCCTGCCTTACCCTTTATCATCCATCAAGCAACACATTCACAAACACACACCCCCTACAACAATGAGCCCTCAACATTGCTTCCCTCCATAGAGGCTACTGGCTCGCACTGAGTGTGCCCTCTCAGCATTCTCAGGTATTGATGATTTGACTCTAGCGGAACCCTCTGCCTGAAATGGGAAATCTCATTCAGCCCTGCCACAGTCCACCCATGCTTCATGGCACAGTTATAACCCAATTGTCCAAAGGAACCTTCCAGTAAGCTTTTATTAATTTTTCTCTCTCCCTTCTTTGTTTTTAAAATTTATATTTGGGCCATGCTGGGTCTTCATTGCAGCACACAGGCTTTCTCGAGTTGTGGTGCAACCGCACTGTGGCATGTCGGATCTTAGTTTCTTGACCCAAGGTCAAACCTGTACCTCCGGCACTGGAAGGCGGATTTTTTTTTTTTTTTTGGCAGTATAATTGCTTTACAATGTTGTGTTAGTTTCTGCTGTACAACAACGTGAATTAGACATCCCCTTCCTTTTGAACCTCCTTCCCAACCCCCATCCCACCCCCTAGATCATCACAGAGCACCAGCTTTCCCACTAGCTACCTATTTTATACATGGTAGTCAGTGCTACGGGCTTCCCTGGTGGCTCTCTCTCAATATGTCCCACCCTCCTCTTCTCCATCCCATGGCTACATGCCTGTTCTCTCTGTCTGCATCTCTATTCTTGCCCTGCAAATAGGTTCATTGGTACCATTTTTCTAGATTTCACATATATGCATCAATATATGGTATTTTTCTCTTTCTGACTTACTTCACTCTGTATGACAGACTCTAGGACCATCCACATCACTACAAATGACCCAGTTTCATTCCTTTTTATGGCTGAGTAATACTTCATTGTATATATGTACCATATCTTCTTTATCCACTCATCTGTCAATGGACATCTAGGTTGGGAAGGCTGATTCTTACCCACTAGACAAGGGAAGTCCCTTCTCTCCTTTCTAACCCGCTGGTGTTTCATTTTTGCCTTTATCTGAACCCTTTCCACTTTCTGCCAAGTGTCTTGTTGGTTTGTCTATTGGTCTGTAATCCCACCATAGTGTGGATTCCTGAAGGCAAACATTAAGTAAGTCTTTCTCCAATCTTCTAGCTCAATGCTTGGGACATAGTAGGCTGCCGTTAAGTTTGTCGAATTAAATTGGATTATATTTCCCCTGTCCAGGAATGTCCGTGCTTATCTTAACCAAATCTCTATTTCCTCTTTGCCCCATAGTGCTTCCTTGTCATGCTAAGCTGTCCTCTTCATCTCTATTCTTCATGATGGTGGCCCAGGCTCAGAATGTATCTTTGCTGGAACCCCCATCAGTATCAGCCACAGGAGCCTGGCTATAGGACTGAGTGATAAAGCTTTGCTGCTGCTGGGTGGGAAGCCTCAGGAAACCCATAGCCACAGCGTAGGAAGCACAGAAAGGTATTATTCTGAATATTCCTAGGATCATTTGGAGGTAGGAGACTTGGCCCAGCTTTGTGCCAGGTGTGTGTCTGATGGCCTTGGCCATTATTGCTGATTGCTTCAGGAAAATAGAGCTGATATAAAAACCATTTGGGGTCCCAGAACCTAAAGCTCTTTTCAGTAGTTCACAAAGCTTAAGAAGGCTACTTAGTCAACTGTGTGATCAGTTGTATGCGGAAACGTTGACTTCTCTCATGTGCTTTTTCCTATTGATGTATAGTTGATTTGCAGTGTTCTGTTTCTGCTGTATAGCAAAGTGATTCAGTTATACACGTAGATAGTTTTTTAATATTTTCCATTATGGTTTATCACCAGATACTGACTACAGTTCCCTGTGCTATATAGTAGGACCTTGTTGTTTATCCATTTTATATGTAGTAGTTTGTATCTGCTAATCCCAAACTCCCATCCTTCCCCTGCCCCTCCTCCTCCTTGTCAACCACAAGTCTGCTCCTTACGTCTGTGAGTCTGTTTCTGTTTCATAGATAAGTTCATTTGTGTCATATTTTAGACTCCACACACATAAGTGATATCATATGGCATTTGTATTTCTCTTTCTGACTTCACTTAGTATGATAATCTCTAGATCCATCCATATTGCTACAAATGGCATTACTTCATTCTTATGGCTGAGCGATATTCCATATATATGTGTGTGTATATATATACACACACCAGATATTTATTCATTCATCTGTGGATGAACATTTACATTCCTTCCATATCTTGGCATCTGTAAATAATGATGCTGTGAACACTGAGGTGCATGTATCTTTTTGAATTATAGTTTTGTTCAGATATACACCCAGAAGTAGGATTGATGGATCATATGTCAACTCTGTTTTTAGTTTTCTGGGATACCCTCCATAATATTTTCCATAATGGCTGCAGCAACTTACATTGCCACCAACAGTGTAGGAGGGTTCCCTTTTCTCCACACCCTCTCCAGTATTTGTTATTTGTAGGGTTTCTAATGGTAGCCATTTTGACTGGTGTGAGGTGATATCTCATTGTGGTTTTGATTTGCATTTTTCTAATAATTAGTGATGTTGAGCATCTTTTTATTGCCTGTTGGCCACCTGTATGTCTTCTTTGGAGAAATGTCAATTTAGATCTTAGGCCCATAAGACTTAAGTTGGGTTGTTGGGGGTTTTGTTATTGTTGTGTTGTATGAACTGTTTGTTTTGGAAATTAAGCCATTGTTGGTCACATCATTTGCAAATATTTTCTCCCAGTCTGTAAGTTGTCTTTTTGCTTCATTTATTTCATCTGGTTTTTAGTTCTCATTGACAGGATATTTTCACTAAATGAGGTTTGGTTTTGTTTTGTTTTCAAGAAGGAACCCATTACTACTTAATCACTGCAGTATATTTGGTATATAAAATTTTGCAATTTGTGTATGGTATAGCTCCATATGAGGTTCAGAGTTAGCCCTGTGTTCAAAGAACACTTCTGCCACTTGCCAGCTGTGTAAATATGGGCAAAAAAGTAACCTGAGCTTGAGCTTCCTCATCAGTAAAATGGGAATTATAATACCTGTTTCATAACATTGCTGAGAGTGTTTAATTACATGAGATCATGTATATAAAGGGTAGTTAGCACAGTGCCTGGCACACAATGAGGACTCAATAATTGGTAGTCATTTTTATAATTTCAAAACATAGATCCTAGATATAGACATAACAAAAGATGTGTTGGGTGGTACAAAGATGAGAAACTGCTGGATTTAACATAATTCCTGGGTGTACCATAACTGCTATAGTAGACAAAAGTGTGTAGTGTTCATAGATTATTTGAAGAGCAAGATAAATAGTAGGGGAACTGAGTGGTCACAGTAGTAGATGTTGTTTGTTTAATCCTGATGTTGGGCAAGGGGAATATCCAGAAAAGGAATTTGAAAGCACTGCTGAGAAGGCTCTCATTCACGTCAGTCCTAAAAATACTCCTCTTCATTTAAGTTGAGAAGTTGCCGTGAAACTCAAGGCTGGGCTTTCAGCAGACCCAGCCATATGTGTTCTCAAGGCTGGTGAAATCTGATCAGGCCCTAAGCCTGCACTGCCTTGCCGACTGACAGCTGACCTCCGCCTGCTCTGTGTGCCCTGTGCCATTCACCTTGCTGAGCCAGAGGTCTGATTTCCAAGCAAAGCATTGCTCTTTGTTCTTTTTCTCTTTGATTTTCTTTGTATCTAGTTATTTTGTGGGGAGAAGGAATGGAGATTAGTCTGCTGATTTGCTTTTCCCTCAGTAAGAGGGTTCGCGGGAAATTTTGATTTGAATTATTAACAAGGAAGAAGAAACACTTTCTCAGCTTCAGAAGAGCACAATGTGGTCAGATTCTTATATATTGAAAGTTAGGACATCATTTCTTTGTACAGCAATGAAAAATAATTATAGTTCATAACAAAATAGAAAAATTATTTGTATTGAATATGATAAGCAAAGGACTCAATGAAATCTGCATTCAGATTAATAGGAAAAACATCAATACCAAGTAGATAAGAAGGCAAAGGATATGAACTGTCCTTCATTGAGAAATATAATTAGTGAACAACAAAAAAGCGTTCATCTATACTAGTAATTGCACATGTGTGCTCAGTCATGTCCGACTCTTTGTGACCCCATGGACTGCACCCCACCAGGCTCCTCTGTCCAAGGGATTCTCCAGGCAAGAATACTGGATATGCCCTCCTCCAGGGGATCGTCCCAATCCAGGGAATGAACCCGCATCTGCGCCACCTGGGAAGCCCATACCAGTAATCAGATACATGCAAATTAAAGAAACTGTGAGATATCATCTTATACAGACTACAATATCTTTTTTTATTGAGACATAGTAAATTTGGTTCCCTCATCATTGCTAGTGGCATTATAAACTGCAATAGCCCTCTGGAAAGTAGCACTGCGGACTGTGTAATCAGACCCTTTGGCTTTGATCACCTTGACTTTGCTGTCTGCTCTCAGCAGTGCCAGCCTGTTAACAGCAGCCCTGGTCTTAGGCCCTGCTCTGCACACATCCTGGACCAGCTGAGTCCCCACACCTTCTTCCTGTGACTTATTGCATGTTTCATCCGCTGTAAGAGGAGCTCTTCCTTCCTCTTCCTTCCTTCCTTCTGCAGAATCCCAGTCATTTCCTCTCTGCCTGTTGCTAAGCATCTCCATGTCCCCAAGAGATCTTTCTGGCTCCATTGCCCACAGGACAGTTGGCTGCTGAAGTTGCTCACATCACATCACCTTCACAAGATATTGAAAATAGAAACATTGGTGACCGAGTCTAGAAAAGCCAAAGGAAAAGATTTGCACTCTAAATCTGGAAGAGCAAATCTAAAAGAAACTGAGCCCTGGGCCAACCATCTTTAATTTCCTGATACACCACTATCAACTTAGATTTGCCTTCTGGGTGACTTTTGAGTTAGGCCAACCCCAGTACCCCAGTTTCTTTTCAGAATCATGAGGATATCTCATAAATGGTAGGCAAAGAGGGACTGTTACCCATAGGCCTCTCCTTAGTCTTAATTTACTTGCTGTCAGTTTAAATCCTATGCATATCATGTGCGTGTGTGTTGGCAGTCAGCAGTGAAAAGGCCATATAGATAAAAGAAGAAATATTTCAGAAAAATAAAACTTTCAATGGCAAACTACCCTACTGTCAACTCTAAGGCAAGGCTCCCAGGGGTACAGGACACAGAAAAGGTACACTGGGGGTTCACCACATCCCCTCCCCCACCCACACACATACACATGAGAACACACATGTAGTTACCCACACGGCACAGCCTTGCCAACCAGGAGACATGACAAGGGTGTGTGCACCCCAGGGTGTGGGTGGAGCCAAAGGCAGGAGGGGAGTGGCCAGCTCATGTGCGCCTTGTTGGTGTGCTCTCTGGCAGGAATACCACTAGCCCTCTTCCTCGGGCGGGCCCCAGCTCCACACCTGTGTTTTCTTCCCATCTCCCAGCGGCCTTCCTTTCAAGGAAAGGAAGCACTCAAAGCCGGGCTAGCCCAGCAGTCCAGACAAGTGCCTGGGCCTTGAAGAGTGCATGCCTGAGGCCGTTGGTGAGCCTGCATTTAAAGTCTTTCTTCTCTTTTGGCAGAACTGGCTTATGATCTGGACGTGGACGATGCTCCTGGAAGCAAGCAACATGTGAATCAGAAGGACAATGAGATAGTTGCCTCTCACAACCTGGGGAATGGCCATCCTCCCCTGAAGCTTCTCACCAGCTTGGCAGTCTCTGTGCTGTGCTTTTTCCTCCTGGTGCACTGACTGCCAAGCTCACAGGATATGTGCTGCCCTTCAGCACCCTGTGGTCTCCCTCTATAAAGGGAACCACCTTTTTCTTTTTTCCTATTTTTTTATCTTCTATACCTCCTTCAGCCATTAAGTAGAAGACTAACCCTGCGTTACGTTTTCGAAAATCACATGGCATCTCCATGAGGAGGGTAAATTTTAGTGGTAGTATAGATTGTCTTTTGCAATAAATCAAATTGTGCCAAATTATTTTCCTATGTTTGGCTGCTAGAACATGGTTGCCATGTCTTTCTCTCTGTCTTTCCCTTTGCATGGATTTCTTTGGAAAAAAAAAATAATAAACACTCAAATAAAAATGCGTTGAGTCTTTTTTTAAGCCCTCGTACATGGTGACCATGCAGTGCTTTCCTCCTCCTCACTTAGCTTTCTATTCCATATGAGAAAATCCCCCTCCTTCCCTATCTTTTGGGTGAGTATCAGTCTTGGCCCCAAGCTCCAGGCAAAGCCGATCCCTCCCAACACACACCCCATCCATAATCTCCGCTTAGAAATAGGTTAGAAGGAATTCCCTGATGGTCCAGTGGGTAAAACTCCATGTTCCTAATGCAGGGGGCCTGGGTTCGATCCCTGATCAATCAAGGAACTAGATCCCACATGCTGCTACTGAAGCTCCCGCATGCTGCAACTAAGACCCAGCACAGCCAAATAAATAATTTTTAAAAATAAATGGGTTAGAGTGTCTTGCCTGTGAAACTAAAGACACTTCAAAATACTCCCCCCATCTCTCTTTACAAATTTCTCTTTGCTGAAAATGTTTTGCCCAACTAGAAATCCTCTGTATGGATCATGTACACAATATTTTCCTTTCCCCCTACCCAGAGAGGGGTCCCCAAGGGTACAAAGGAGTACTTCTCCCAGCTTCCTTGCTCCCTGTCACTCTTATCCAGGGGTTGCCACATGGCAAGGCTGGCAGTTGCCCTGGGTCAGGTCATAGGGGTTGTTGTCAGGAGACCCAGGATTATAGGAAGCAACGCAGCTCTTGGCCTCATACGGGTTCCTTCAACAGTTGTTTTTTCCACAACTAGGCCTTGCATACCTGTTGGCTGTCAGGCACTCTACCAGCTGCAAGATGATAGAAAACCAAACAGATTGGATCCCGCTCTCATGGAGCTGAAGGTCTGGCACCAATACTAATTCCAATACCAACTTTGTCCATTGTAGGTCCAGTATTATCTCTGAAGACTGTGTTTCACACATACGCCATCCCAATAATGATGCTGATGCTGCTCTTTGAATGTTCTGCTGCCAAAGAACCTCAGGAATGACTGACTTGACATTGTTTCCAAGGCCTGGCTTAGTGCCCATTTGCCAGATCAGGTCACCAGTCATTGTTGACTCTTTATAAGTGGGACTCAACTCCCACCTGAGGGCAAGGAGAAGCAAAGCTGAAGGATGAGGAGAGAGAGGGGCTGGGCACACAACCCGGAGTGTGAACCAAGGTCAGGGAGGGGCTGAGACGTCCCCTTTGATTCTGGGAGGCAGTCCCAACCAGGAGCTCCCATTTCTGCAGGGTGACAGGAGGAAGGGGGGGGGGGGTCATTTCTCACAACTTATGGGTCACCAACACACTTTCATCACGGTCTCCTGAGGAGCACAAGTTCCTGGTAGCCATGTTCATCCTTTGCAGAAATTTTGCAAATACAAATTGGAAACTTCTGGTTTAGCATTTCCTTCACTTGGTTTTGGTCAAGGCTACAATCAGCGGTATTTGTTAGCATCTTTCAATGATTTGTAGTGGTTGGTAACACTTGAACAGGCATTATCTTTTAAACATCATTATTTCTGTATTTGAGTAAGATTTATGAGAATCATTATTCTTTGATTCATGAAACCTAAATACTGCAAAAGTTTGTTCCTCGGACTCAAGAGTATGACAGGCTATACTACCAGCAGACCAGAAGGCTTGAAAGCCCAGTTAGCGCCTAATGGCAGTCCCTGTCACTTGACAGCAAGGTTTTATTTAATGTGGCAGAAATGTGACCCTGAGATTGGGTTTTATGCCTGCAAACAGAAGGGTACCATCTTAAAGTCCTTTTCCTCCTCTCTAGGAGATGAAAAGGACTGATTTTGAACATCTTTCACATTCATTTCCCTTAAGCGTCTGCCGGCAATGCGGGAGACCTGGGTTCGACCCCTGGGTCAGGAAGATCCCCTGGAGAAGGAAATGGCAACCCACTCCAGTATTGTTGCCTGGAGAATCCCATGGACGGAGGAGCCTGGAGGGCTACAGTCCACGGGGTCACAAAGAGTTGGACACGACTGAGCGACTTCACTTTCCCTCTTGTAAAATCGACAGTCCAGTTCAGATGTCCAGCTTCTTTGTTGCTCTGATTTTGTGGCATCGTTGGTCCCAAAAGGAAGTAAGTGCCAGCCCCTCTGCCCAGTGATGGGATTATGCATGTGCTGTTGCCACGTGCCTCTCAAGACATTGCCAGCTTCAGGTCATATTTGATACACTTCAGTTCCCAGAACATGACCCAAGCTGGGCAGTGTTTCTGTGATCTTGGTACACCACCACTACAGTCCATGCCCACTGAGTGATGACCAGCCAGCAGAAGGCTCTATATAAAGTCCAAGGTCTTCTGGCTTCAGCTAAATGGTCGGGATTAAAATAACCACTCACACTTACAAAACATGGAAAATCCGCCATCTCCTATTGACATTTTACTTTTACTCAATGGCCTGTCTCTCAGCATTTTATCCATGCCTTTTCCTATTTCTCTGTATTTATTCTCCTAGTTCAGAATCTAGTTTCACAGCTAGTTGTTGGTAGCTTTATACCTTTGAAGTGTTTATCTTAGCCTTTGCTTTAAACATCCTACATGAATTCCGTTAAGATGACAATTTTGTCCTTAGACTAAGCCTGTGTACATGTGTGCTAAGTCGCTTCAGTCATGTCCAACTCTTTGTGATCCTATGGAGTGTAACCTGCTAGGCTCCTCTGTCCATGGGATTCTTTAGGCAAGAATACTGGAGAGGGTTGCCATGCCCTCCTCCAGGGAATCTTCCTGACCCAGGGATCGAACCCATATCTCTTACATTTCCTGCATTGGCAGGTGGGTTCTTTACCACTAGCACCACCTGGGAGGCCTTAGACTAGGCTCAGTAGTTGGAAAGTTGCACCATCTTCGGAGTTTTCAGGCCTCTTTCTCGTTGGATCCATGTGTGAACTTCCACCAGCTCAACTCTGGTATTTTGAAC
The DNA here is from genome assembly GCF_023091745.1 of Budorcas taxicolor. Taxonomy (NCBI): domain Eukaryota; kingdom Metazoa; phylum Chordata; class Mammalia; order Artiodactyla; family Bovidae; genus Budorcas; species Budorcas taxicolor. The sequence continues at coordinate 41,749,099 of NC_068935.1, read as the reverse complement.
AAGGTTAAATCATGTAACAACATACTGAATCCCTAGGTTGAAAAGGGCCCATTAGTTCATCCCACAACCCATGTTTGATTAGCACCTAAGGCAGAGCTCTCACTAAGTTGCAAAGCAGACTATTTGGTTGCTGGACACCTTCGATTTTTAGAAAGTTAATTTTTTTTTTCAAAAGAAATATACACAGGTGATCAAAATCTAATTGTACATCATCATGTAAAGTTTAAAAGATGACATTTGTCTCATGATTCCATACACCATAGTATTAAATATTTGATTGAAATCTTTGCACTTATTTTTTTTGCTTTGTATGTATATATTCACCCACATGAGATTATAATGAATGTATAGGTCTATAATATGAATCAGTCTTTGATAGGTTGAGCCTAAATCTGCCTGCCTGTAATTTCTACCCATTGTTCTTGGCTCTTCCATAATGACCAACATGAGAGTAAGACAATACCACTTTTCATACAGCTGTCTTTAATCATTTTCAATCAGTGACTCTTGCCTCTTCTGAGCTGGTTTCTTCAACTCATTTACCTGTTCCCTGCTCTAGTGGGTCAGTGGTCCTTTCATGCTGTTGTGCTGATAGCTGAGCTCAGGGTGCAGCTGGAGCCTGTGCAGAATGGAGCATGGGTTTTCAAGTTCCTACAGAGCCCAAGACCTCCACCTCCTTAGAATGCAGACATTCAAGAGGCCACGTCCCATTCTTCATGAAGGATGGGCTTGTGGCCAACTGAAACCCCCAGGTGATTTTGCATGAATAGCTGCCAAGCCAGGTCTCTTCCATCCCATACTCATGTAACTGATTTTTTTAAAACCAAATTCCAAGGGCCTTTGATTTTACTTGTCTAGATATTGGGCCAGACAGTATACACTGTGTGTGAGAGAGAGACAGACAACAAGAACAGGGGGAGAAAATTTTCTTCTTGCCAAGGCCATACATTTTTGGAAGTCTTCTTTTGGAATGACTATTGAGCCAGTTTATGTACCATACAAGAAAATTAGCCTCATTTCTTTATAGTCACACCTTGTTTGGAACCAAAAATAATGTTCTGCAGCTTGATCACCCACTTCATTCACTACATTTGCTGCCAAGTAGCTTTTAGCTGTTTCCAAAAATCAAATTTGCCTCCAAGAAACAAAGGGCCTCCCTGAGAAGATTCCAAAGAATATGCTATGGGATATGGAGGAGTTCTCCCCCAAAGAAAAGTTCTACAGTATTTGAGGACACTGTACGTCTTGGAAGGACACGGCATTAGTTTGAATATAAAAGGTCTGCTAGGTTTGCTAAGGAACCGACAAAATCAGCTCATCACTTTTTATTCATTTTTATATGTTTGGAAACATATATACTGGTTTTGAAAGTTTCACATTAAAAATAGATGGAAAAGAACAACATGGCAGAATAGGAAGACACAGAATTCACCTCCTCCCAACAAACACATCAAAAATACCTCTATATTTGGAGCAATCTCACTGAAAACTAACAAGACTAACATAAAGGCTCTTCTACAACCAAGGCTAAAAGAAAGATCCACACAGAATCAGGTAGGAAGGGAAGAGAAGTGGTCAAGTCATGACCTTTGCCCCTGGAAGGGGACACAGAATGGGGGTAGGGGGTGAAAAACACAGAGATCCTTACCGGGGAGGGAGCAGTTCCAGCCACACATTGGGCATATGCAGGCCTGGGAAGATGAGCCCCCTTAGGTACTTTGAAAAGGGCTATAAGAAACCTAGACTCCACTAGTGAAGTGCATGCACACACTTGCTTACTCCTGAAACAAGGCAGAAAAAGTGGAATTGTATGAGATTCTGTCTAGTTTCCCACAACCACTCCAACGAGCTCCCTAGCCTGAGCCACACGTTCACTGTGCCCACTTGCTTCACAATGCAGCTCTGCACTAGCGTAAAGGCTGCCATGAGAGGAGTGATCAATCATGAGGGAATGTGCCAACCCAGACCCCGAAGAGCATCTGAACAGCAGAGGGGCAGCCATTACTGGTGCTTATAGAGGGGCTTCCCCGGTGGCTCAGAGGGTAAAGCGTCTGCCTGCAATGCGGGAGACCTGGGTTCGATTCCTGGGTCAGGAAGATCACCTGGAGAAGGAAATGGCAACCCACTCCAGCACTCTTGCCTGGAAAATCCCATGGACGGAGGAGCCTGATAGGCTACAGTCCATGGGGTCTGAAAGAGTCAGACATGACTGAGCGACTTCACTTTCATAGAGGCAGCACATCAGAAGTGGCCCCAGATCTGACTGGTCAGGTGGCCACAGCCCAGGCCAGTAGACCCACACTATGCACCCATACCTGGCCCCTATTCCTGTAGGGAACCCTGCTCCCTCGAGGGCAAGTGTTCTGGTGCTGGGAGGAGGGAGAGCACACACTTAGAAGGAATGGAGCCAGCTTGGACACAAACCTTAGGGCTTCTGCTCCAGCAACGTGGGACCCAACCCCCACTCTAATAGGGTATTTTTTGGCCACTAAGCAAAGAAGTAGGTCATATCTGGCTCTTGTTCTAGCCCCTCTATCTCCAGCCCCACCTCCCACCATGGTGATAGCTGTCAGTGCACCCTGAGTAAAGACATAACTCACATGCATGTCAGATCCAGCTCTCCCACCAAAGCCACTGGGCATATGCAGACTGCAGAGGGACACTCCCACACAGGGACACACCTTCAAGACTACAACAGGTAACTCTTTCAGCTGTCTAATTTCACAGAAACAGAGAACATTAAGCAAAATAAAAAGCAGAGAAATTTGTTTCAATTGACAAAACAGGAGAAAATCCCTGAAAAAAGAATGAGTGAAACAAAAATAACGTACCAGATAAAGAGTTCAAAGCGTAAGTCATAGGAATGCTAACTGAATTAAAGAAAAGAATAGATGAACATAGTGAGAATTTTAACAAGGAACTAGAAACTGTAAAAAACAAAAACAAAAACAAAAACAATCAGAAGTGAAAAATACAATAAATGAAGTAAAAACCATACTCTGGTGGCTCAGATGGTAAAGAAAAACACACTAGAAGGAATTAATAACAGACTAGATGATACGGAAGAACACATAAGTGATCTGGAAGATAGAACAGTGGAAAGTGTTAGTTGCTCAGTCAGGTCTGACTCTTTGCAACCCCATGGACTATAGCCCGCCAGGCTTCTCTCTCTATGGAATTCTTCAGGCAAGAATACTGGAGTGGGTAGCAATTCCCTTCTACAGGGGATCTTCCCAACCCAGGGATGGAACCTGGGTCTCCCGCAGTGCAGGAAGATTCTTTACCATCTGAACCACCAAGAAGAGTGGAAACGACCCAGTGATCCAATAAGAACAGCACAAAGGATTTCCCTGGTGGTCAGTGGTTAAGAATCCACCTGCCAATGCAGGGGACATGGGTTTGATCCCTGGTATGGGAAGATTCCACCTGCTGTGGAATAACTAAGCCCTTGCACCATAACTATTCAGCCTGTGCTCTAGAGCCCAAGAGCCACAACTAAGGATAGTCCCCACCTGCCACAACTGGAGAGAGCCTGTGTGCAGCAACAAAGACCCAATGTAGCCAAAACATTAACAAAACAAAACAGCAAAAAGAAAAACAAATTTAAAAAAATGAGAATAGTTTAAGGGACCTTTAAAGCAATATAAAGTATACCAACATTTTCATTATAGGAGTCTCTAAAGGAGAAGAGAGAAAAAGGTGAAAAATATACTTTATGAAATTGGAATGGAAGAAATAAAACTGTCACTATTTGCAGATGAACTGATACTACACATAAAAAACCCTACCATATAACTACACAAATCAGCCATAATTATACATATGACTGACTTGTGTTTTTGTACAGAAGAAACCAATACAGCATTGTAAAGCAATTTTCCCCTGATTAAAAATAAATTTAAAAATAAATAAAAGTTGAGAAAAATAAAATTAACAGTTGACAAAAAAGAGAAAATCCTAAAGTCTTCACCAGAAAGAGAAATCAAAGAAAAAAAAATCCTGTTTAAGACTATATCAAAAAGAGTAAACTACCTAGATATAAAATTAACCAAGGATGCAAAAGGCCTATTCTCTGAAAACTATAAAACACTGATGAAGGAAATTGAGGACAATACAAAGAAATGGAAAGATACCCTGGGTTCACTGATTGGAAGAATTAATACTGTTAAAATTTCCATATGCCCAAAGCAATCTATAGACTTAATGCAATCCCTTTTAAAAAATCTCATATTTTTCAGAATTAAAAATAACACTAAAATTTATACAAAACCACAAAAGATCCAAGATTTCCAATGCAACCTTGAGAGGGGAAAAAAACCAACAAAACTGGACATATCATGCTCCCTAACTTAGACTATACAACAAAGCTACAGTAATTAAAACAGCATGGTACCGGCATAAAAACAGACACATAGATCAGTGAAACCAATAACCCAAAAATAAATCGACTCACCTATGATCAATTAATCTACAACAAAGGAGGCAAGAATATACAAAGGGGAAAAGATCATTTCTTCAACAAGAAATTTCTTCAACAATTTCTACTGAGAAAACTGGACAGCCACATGTAAAACAATGAGATTCAAACATACCCTCATACCACATACAAAGATAAACTCAAAAGGCTTTAAAGACTTAAACGCAAGAGGGAAACCATAAAACTCCTAGAAGAGAACAGAGGCAGACTACTCATTGACATAAACTGTAGCAATATTTTCTTGGATCAGTCTCCTAAGGTAAAGGAAATAAAAGCAAAAATAAATAAATGGGATCTAATTAAACATTAAAGGTTTTACACAGAAAAGGAAACCATTGACAATACAAAAAGACAACCTATGGAATGACAGAATATTTGCAGGTCATGTGATGAACAAGAAGTTAATATACAAAATATACAAATAGCACAGACAACTCAATATGTAAAACACACACACACACACACACACACAATCAAAAAATGGACAGAAGGCCCAAATAGACATTTTTCCAAAATAGACATACAGATGGCCAACATACACATGAAAAAATGCTCAACGTCACTAATTATTAGAGAAATGCAAATCAAAACTGCAATGCAATATCACCTCACACCTGTCAGAATGGCTATCATCAAAAAGTCTACAAATAACAAATGTTGGAGAGGATGTGGAGAAAAGGGAATATTGATACACTACTGGTGGGAATGTAAATTGGTACAGCCACTATGGAAAATAGTATTTAATATGAAGGTTCTTCAAAAAAATAAAAATAGAACTACCATAGGATCAAGCAATTCCAATCCTGGCAATATATACACCCTAAAATGAAGACACTAATTTGAAAAGATAAATGCACCCCAATGTTCATTGCAGCATTATTCACCATAATCATGACATGGAAGCAATCCTTGCTCTCATGGGGATTCACATCTATTGGGGGAGACAAGAAATTACAATACAATATAAACATTAGAATAGAAGTATACACAGGATGTGAGGGAGAGTGTAGAATGGGGAACATACTATGGTCAATGGTGAGGGATATAACCCTTGAAGAAAGTGTAGAAGAAAGCACAGAAATTTACATATGGCTGATTCGTGTTTTTGTACAGAAGAAACCAATACGGCATTGTAAGGCAATTTCCTCCCAATTAAAAATAATGTAGAAACTGTAGAAATGCTCCAGATTACAAAGGAGACAGAGTGTCTTCAGCAGAGCAGTATGACACAGGTCCATAGTGGACCACGCACACAGCTGTTGCATTATTGGCCATGTGGGGCACCGTGGGACTCCAGGGTGCCCATCCACGAGACAGGGGAAATTTATGTGGAGCATACACAGAGCATGCAAGGATGGGCACAATAAAGGACAGAAATGGTAGGGACCTAACAGAAGCAGAAGAGATTAAGAAGAGATGGCAAGAATATACAGAACTGTACAAAAAAGGCCTTAATGACCTGGATAACCATGATGGTGTGGTCACTCACCTAGAGCCAGACATTCTGGAGTGTAAAGTCAGATAGGCTATGAACAAAGCTAGTGGAGGTCATAGAATTACAGCTGAGCTATTTAAAATCCTAAAAGATGATGTGTCACAGTGAAAGAAAGTGAAGTCGTTCAGTCATGTCCGACTCTTTGTGACCCCATGGACTTTGTGACCCCATAGCCTACTAGGCTCCTCCATCCATGGGATCTTCCAGGCAAGAATACTGGTTGCCATTTTCTTCTCCAGGAGATCTTCCCAACCCAGGGATTGAACCTGGGTCTCTCGCGTTGTAGGCAGATGCTTTGCTACACTAAACATGCCACCAAATGTGGAAAACTCAGCAGTGGCCACAAGACTAGAAAAGGTCAGTTTTCATTCCAATCCCAAAGAAAGACAATGCCAAAAAATGTTCAAACTACAGCACAATTGTGCTTGTTTCACATGCTAGCAAGGTAATACTCAAAATCCTTCATGCTAGGCTTCAACAGTATGTGAACTGAGAACTTCTAGATGTATAAGCTGGGTTTAGGAAAAGCAGAAGAACCAGAGATAAAATTGCTAACATCTGCTGGATCATAGAGAAAGCAAGGGAATTCCAGAGAAACATCTACTTCTGTTTCATTGACTATGCTAAAGCCTTTGTGTGGATCACAACAAACTGGGAAATTATTCAAGAGATGGGAATACCAGACCACCTTACCCGCCTCCCAGAAAACCTGTATGCAGGTCAAGAAGCAACAGTTAGGACGGGACATGGAACAACAGACTGGTTCCAAATTGGGAAAGGAGTACGTCAAGAGTACATATTGTCACCCTGTTTATTTAACTTCTATGCAGAGTACATCATGTGAAATTCCAGGCTGGATGACTCACAAGCTGGAATCAACATTGCTGGGAGAAATATCAACAAACTCAGATGATACAACTCTAATGGCAGAAAGTGAAGAGGAACTAAAGAGCCTCTTGATGAGGGTGAAATGAGAGTGAAAAGGTTGGCTTAAAATTCAACATTCAAAACCTAAAATCATGGCATCCAGTCTCATCACTTCATGGTAAATAGATTGGAGGGGGTGAATGGAAACAGTGGCAGATTTTATTTTCCTGGGCTCCAAAATCACTGCAGATGGTGACTGCAACCATGAAATTAAAAGATGCTTGCTACTTGGAAGAAAAGGCATGGCAAACCTAGACAGAGTATTAAAAAACAGAGATATCACTTTGCCAACAAAGGTCCATATAGTCAAAGTTATGATTTTTCCAGTAGTCATGTATGGATGTGAGAGTTGGACCATAAAGAAGGCTGAGTTCCAAAGAACTGATGCTTTCAAACTGTGGTGCTCAAGAAGACTTTTGAGATTCCTTTGGACACCAAGGAGGTCAAACCAGTCAGTCCTAAAGGAAATCAACCCTGAATATTCATTGGAAGGACTGATGATGAAGCTGAGGCTCCAATACTGTGGCCACCTAATGCGAAGAGCCAACTCATTGGAAAAGACCCTGATGCTGGGAAAGATTGAAGGCAGGAGAAGAAGGGGACGACAGAGGATGAGATGGTTGGATGGCATCACCGACTCAATGGACATGAGTCTGAGCAAGCTCCGGGTGATAGTGAAGGACGGGAAGCCTGGCGTGCTGCAGTCCATGGGGTTGCAAAGAGTCAGACGTGACTTAGTGACTGAACAACACAGAGCACCACATAGTGGTTAAAAGCAATGAGAAGTATTTACAGCTAGCAGGATGAATCTATCTCAAAAGCATAATATGGGCAAAAAAGCTAGAAACTGAATGGACTATATTACATCTAACCTTTGCAATGAATGAAAATATATTCACAGAAGACAATACACATTTTACCAAAAAAAGTACACACTAAAAAGCATACACTGAGCACGTTAGAATAGTTGTCTTTGTATGGAGGGGAACGGGAGTGGGCTTTGGGAATAAAAAGGAATAAATAAGTCAAACAGAGCAAGAAAAAGAGCCTTGTCTTGACCAACTCTGATGATATACAGTGAACTGAACAGTTATCTTTAACTCAACCTTTTGTACCTGAGGTCACAAACAAAACCAAACTTGAAGGAGAGGGGAAAAAGGGAGGCTTAGAATTTTGGGAGAAACATCTTCTCTCCAAGGCCTGGCGTAGAGTAGGTGCTCAGTAAATACATATTGAGAGAATGAACAAATGAGTGGTCCACACATTCTACCTCAGGTCACTTGAAACTACTGGCTAAGCAAATGTACTTTCAATCATGTGGCGTGTGGAGGTGATTCAGAAGTGACCCATAGAATCCCCGAAGTTTCAGTTTGAGACAATATATTTAAGAGTTCCTTCAGACATAATTATTGCTTTCTTTTGGGGTGAAAATCCCATTTCCAGTACCCTTAGGCAATGGAACTATAATATTTATTCTGCTTTACTAGAGTCTTGAGCTCATAGAGATAGATGATCAACATTAACGCCCTCATTTTACCAATGTAGAAACGGAGGCCCAGAGAAGCTAGGGGACGTGCATAAAGTCACACAGCAAGGTAAGTGCAAAGTCAGCACTGACTCAACCAGAGCCTCTCCCATCACATTATACATACCCTGTCACCTGGAAAGAACAGAATTAACAAATAGTTACACTGGAGAGCTAGAGTCAAGGCTGAAGTTTCCTGAAATCTGTGTGCATACAGTTAGTTATACTGATCTTCATTTTGATCCTGCTGCTGCTAAGTTGCTTCAGTTGTGTCTGACTCTGTGCGACCCCTTAGGCGGCAGCCCACCAGGCTCCCCCATCCCTGGGATTCTCCAGGCAAGAACACTGGAGTGGGTTGCCATTTCCTTTTGATCCTAGTGTGAGTTTAAAAAAAAAAAAATCTCTTATCTAACAAAACACATTGCCCTTCCAAATGAATGCGTTCAAGCCAGGGCCTGCTTCTAGACGCTTTGTGTTGCCCTTACAAATTGGAACCTTGGGGTGCGGGAACTCCATCCTCCTCAGGAAGACTCCCTGGCACAACGGCTGCATTGTTCTCCTCTCTCACACTGTTTGGTTTCGTGCCTTTGCTGTAAGATGTTAGGTATTTATTTTGTTTTGTTGGCGCTTTTGTAATCAGTCTAGACATGGGCCTACATGGAACCATCCAGGAGGCAGATAAATCTCCCACGGTGGAATTGGGGAACCCCGTTGGTTCTGTTCTCTCAGGGAAGGAAGGGCAGCAGCTCCTGGTCACCCAGCTCCCCAGCCAAAAATTCATGGAAACGACCGCAGGATGGACTGAACAGAGGAGGTAGGAAGTGCTCCATCTCTGAAAATATTCCCAGTCCCGTAGTAATTCTCATTTGGTCCTTGGGATGACTTTGCTGCCCACATTTTTGTCTTAGCCAGAGCACTAAACACTGTCTCACTGGAGATGAAAAGTCTCTTTTTGCATGGATCACAGAGACTGCGTTCTTACACGTCTCCACAGTGGAGGATTTGGAGATCTGACTTAACCCTAGATAAAGCAAAGATACATATTAAGACAAAAATACAAGGGGAGGGCAAAGCTGACTCAGATTGAATAGAGGTGGGTTTTATTTCGACTCTCTTGATGCGAACTGTTTTGGATTCTTATACTATCACAGAACAAATAGGAGCATGACAACTGTTTCACAATTTACAGGGCTGACTACTTTTGCCATTAGGATACAGTGCTGACAGATAGTAACAACTTTTTACCCTTCAGGAAATTAAAAAAATGTACACCCTTCCCCTATAGCTTCCCCCAACACCACACTGCCAACAGGAGAAGCTTCTAGGGCATTGAGAATTCAAAATAAAAATGTATCTTAGGCTTGCAATCAATAAAATCATTTAGCCTGGGATCTGCCACCGCACTGA